>NW_028097031.1:1836326-2521286 GCF_014824575.4 Sturnira hondurensis
CCTCAATAGTCTGCAAGATATTGCTGAGGGAAATTATCCCTCAGTATGGGATCCCTCTGGCTATAGGATCAGATAACGGGCCAGCTTTTGTGTCCAAAATTTCACAGGAGCTTGCCGCTAGATTAGGGATTAATTGGAAACTCCATTGTATATATAGACCCCAAAGTTCAAGACAGGTAGAAAGAATGAACAGGACCCTAAAGGAAACTTTGATGAAATTGAGGGAGGAGACCGGCGGGAACTGGATTGAGCTGCTCCCTTTCGCCCTCTTTAGGGTAAGGTGTACCCCCTATGTCAAGACTTGGGCACCATATGAAATTATGTTTGGACAACCCATTCCCCTGGTACCCAAACTCACCACCGAGGAATTAGAACTAGCTAACTCTAATTTCCTCAAGTCCTTGCAGGCTCTGCAGAACATCCGCCGTGAAGTGAGGGCTCTCCAGCAGGAGAGAAATCCCAGGGAGCAAGAAACAGGAGCTCCGGAACCTGGACAGTGGGTGTGGATCCTGAACCACCGGAGGGGAAATTTAGAACCTCACTGGACTGGGCCGTACCAGGTATTGCTAAGCACGTCCTCGGCTGTCCGGGTGGCAGAGAAACCCTATTGGATACACCTCGCCCACATCAAGCTAGCCCCCCCGCCTGGTGACGGTGAAAAATGGAACGTCCAGCCGGTTCCAGGAGAGCCCTTGCGGGTAAAGTTCTCCAAGTCCTGAGAATCCTAGTACTCCTCAGTCCCCTAATTGGAGAAGGGATGGAAGTCCAAGAATGGGTACTGATCAGGGCTGCAGATGGAACAGTACTGGCCTCCAATACCAGTTGGGGCCAACAGGGTCGACTCCAGATAACCTTGAAAGTAGACTTTTCAAAATTTTTTGGAGAGAAGCTATGTGATGATGGCAGGTGGCACGCAAGGAACCCGTATGAAGCATACCCTTTAGAGGGAGTGGCAGAAGGAATGGGAAATAGCTGCGGTCAAGATGGGGAGGTAGATCTAAACCGGGACCTGTTCCATACCCCATTTTATGCCTGCCCCGAACCCCCGCCGGGCACAAGGCAGTCCTGTGGAAGGGCTGCTTCCCACTACTATTGCAAGAGTTGGGGCTGTGAAACTCTGACGGATGGGGGTTGGAGCCCAGGAGGGGGAAAGGATAAGGAAATTACCCTAACTCGGGATAAAAGATGGAAGCCTAAGGACACAGGTGATGGAAATTGCACCAGGGTCAATTGCAATCCTGCTGTCATTAAGATCCTGGATCCCGAGGATCCTGAATGGGTAAAAGGAAAGACGTGGGGCCTTCGTTTGTATGCCTCAGGGTGGGACCACGGAAAATTATTTACCATTAAGAAATTGCCCACCAAAAATAGACCGCTGCTGAGAGGCCTAGGGGGGGGACTACCACCCCGACCTCCCAAGCCTACTAGGCCGCCCGGCAGGGAACCACCCCCAGGAAACCCAGCCTTGACACCTACCCCAACTGGAGGTGAAGAACCCGGCCCAGCTCATTCATCTATGTGGGAAGCGCCATGGTCTCCAGAGGACGAATCTAGACCACAGGGAGGTGGATCAACTTATGATCTGCTGGACAAAGTATTCCCCTTCTTGAATGAAACCCAGCCAGAGATTACCGAGTCCTGCTGGCTATGTTTGAACCCCAGACCTCCCTTTTATATCAGAATAGGGGTAAACACCTCAGGGATAACACTAGACTCCGTCTCGGTCTCGACCATAGAAAATTGCGAGGCAAATGGAGCGCTAGCCCTGGCTGAGTTTCATGGGAATGGGACTTGCTATATACTAGGTGATTATAAACTAACCTCCTCTGACTATGGCAGTTACTGTCTGAATCAGGTCCATATTAATATTCACCAGAGCAGTGATCCCCAATTGCTCAAGGCCCCTGAAGGAGTATGGTTCATTTGCACCCAAGGAATATTCAAATGCTTAATCCCTGCCCGTCCTACCCTATGCGTCAGTGCATATATTATACCACAAGTATATCTCTATGGGGGAGACCCCACCTTTTTGCTAGAACCTCCCAGACGAGCAAAGCGAACTCCACTCCTAATCCCCATAATGGCTACTATAGGAGTTATAGGTTCCGCAGCCGTCGGAGCGGGAGCTTATGTACATAGTGAGAACAGCCTAAAGCTTTTATCTCAGACCTTCTCCAGAGATATATCACTGCTCCAAGATCAGGTAGTATATTTAGAGAGGCAGGTCGATTCGTTAGCAGAAGTAGCCTTACAGAATAGGAGGGGATTAGATTTGTTATTTCTCAAACAGGGAGGGCTGTGCGCTGCCCTAAGGGAAGAGTGTTGTTTTTATGCCAACCATTCAGGTGTAATCAGGGAAAGCGTAAAGACCCTAACCAAGAGACTTAGGGAAAGAGAAAGTGAGCCTGATAGCCCCAACTGGTTTGCCTCTTTATTCAAGACCTCACCTTGGTTAACCACTTTAGTTTCAGCTTTAGTAGGTCCACTTATTCTCCTTCTATTAATACTGACTCTAGGACCGGTCATCCTTAAGAGGCTCCTCGCATTCATTAAAGATAGAATAGACGGAGTTAAGCTGATGGTATTAGCTCAACCATACGCCATTTTGCCACAGGAGGAGCAGCAGTCAAGGGTTTGACTAATCAGCTAGAGAAGGGGGGAATGTAAGAGCCAGCTGCAAGAGGGACCAGCTGCAAGTAGAAATCTCAACAGGATACAGTTAGGCCCCCACCCCAGAATGTAGTCAGTGTACCAGGAGAGTCAGGCATGAAGCCAGATAAGGAGAATGTGGAAGGCCAGTAGGAAAAAAAAAAAAAGGAAAAATATATATTCTGCCTTCCAACAAGGGGTCCTACCAATGAGTAAGGAGGCTATTGTTCAATGGCACCAATCGCTAACAGCCACATCTGCTTCTGTATATTGCTTGCTTGCTCGCAGTATTCTATAAATACCCTTTAGTCTGTAAGCCAGGCGCGACTTCCACTTTGGGCTCCCCGGAGCTACGTGACCTCGGTCACATAGGGAAGTTCACCCCTGCGCAGGTTAAGAGTTTGGCCAATAAATAACATCTAAATGCTCTAAGTGCCTGGACATTTGGTTACTCGCTCTTCGAATGTAACAGAAATGAGGGCTGAGATGGAAGCAGCAGGTATTCACAGGGGCCTTGCCTCCTTCTGACAAGTTTGGTTCTGTTTGGCCATTTTTTCAAGCACACTTTGTCCTTTTTTTTTGACAGCAGAATATTATTATCTCATGCTTTTGTACTTCTTCTTTTATGTCCCTTCCTAGTGTTTCTACATCTAAAGTTCTAAACGGTCAATTCCTACTGCTCCTTAGCTCACTCTCGGGTTGTGGCTGTTCCAGTGTTCCTTCGGTTTATCTTGGAAGCAGGTCCGCCGCTGGGATGGCGCAGCCCGGGGGAACGATCCATCCCTCCACGGAAGTCTTCCATTTGCTTTCCTGCGGAAGCACCACCTCCTTGGACTCGTTTCTGTGCCCTCGGCTGGAAGCTCCTGCCTCGGGCAGGTGATGGAAACCTGTGATCTATGCCTCATTCCCAGCAGGCCTTCGTCTGTGACTAATCAAGCAAGTGTGGGGTTTTGACGCAGAAGAGGACCAACACCCAGCCTCCAACCGCCCGCCCCCTCGTGGCAGTCAGCTAATTTTTGCCTCCTGGGTCAAACCTTCCACTCTGCGTTTCTGTGTTAGGAAGGATCAGGTTTCTGGAGGTTCCCAGTTCCAGCTCCATGCCAAGCCCAGATCCAAGGCTTTGTTCTCACACCTGTGGCTCTTAAAGACCCCAGTGCCCTGGCCACAAATTTGCTCAAGGAAATCTAACCCGACAGCGGTTCAGAGGTTTGAGGCCTTAGCTACCAGTTTCAGTTTGTGGAAACGTCTTGATTTCTTTGTGTACTTAGCTCGGTATTTAAAAGAATGTTTCCTCTATTGTATATTTTGTATTTTATATTCCCTGGCTGTGACAGGAGCCTTTCAGGTTCTCTGAGCTACTACATTGCTGGAAATAAGATCACGTTTTAACATTTTTAAATGAGCTCATTTTTACTTATGTAATTAAAGTTAATAAAATATGCTAAACAGATACCAGAGAAACAGAAGCAGTACTTCTGGATATCCACTTTACTGACGATGTAGCTTTTGACTTAATGCTGAACAATTGGGAGGATGTGAACATCAGCAGGAGGGCAGGAAAAAGACGGGATTAGACCCCGTCAGGTTCCCTGCCCCACTCCTGCCGGGAGGCCCAGGCCTGTCTCTCGGTGCCTGCGCTGAGTTTGCAGTGAGCTTCTTCGCTCATTGTTAATCTCCACGGGACCATTAAATCACGTCTTCCCATCTTGAGGGGAGGGCCACCATTCCTGACCTTGACTAATCTTTTCAAATTTTGCTCTGTACCTTAATCGACATACGTGTACCTCTCCAGCGGCTGCTCTGTCTACCTCCATCCGTCCCGCACCAAGAACCACGGTGGGCCACCTGCTCACATCTCAACAGGGTGAATAAACTATGCCGTGGGAGAGCCTGCACAAACGCTATCGGCGTGGGAGGAAACCTCTCGGCCGACGTCTTAATCTTAATTTTAACCTCTGGTTAAACTGTAACACATTGGTTGAGACACCAAACACTTCAATATGCAGAGGGAAAGGAAAAATTGATAGAAGGAACAATAAAGAAACACTCTAATTGGTGTAAGGAAACTGAATTCCAAATATTGACAATAGAAAACTTAGTACTGTGATGTAAAAAGAGTCCATTATCAAAAGATGGTTTTAAAAATACAATGATATCAGAAAGAAAAAAATTACTCTTCTGTCAATTATACCTTCACAATGTATTCATCATCTCAGCGAATGCAGTTTCCAACACAAACCTGTTTATAAATTAGACAATTAAATTAGCTTTGTTTTCATTGTTTTTTTTAAACTTTTTACCTAACGTAGGTATAATTATTTCAGTGATGCTATTGGGAGATACTGTAATTGAGCAGTGGCAATGCTACATGGCAGTGCAGTAGACAGCCAGGCCCCTGGTGCGGACCACCTGGGTTCAAGGCTGCACTCCGACATACCACCTGTGACCTTGGTCAGTTCCCTTCTCCCGTAGCGCTTCTTTGCCCTGATCTGCAAATTACAAATAATAATAGCGCCCACTGCATAGGGTTGTTATGGGGATTCAATTAATTTTCATGTAGGGATAGATGCGGCCACACACTGCGTAACGGCTTCTTGGACAGTGAGTGACCTACGAACTGCAGGTACAGCGGTGGTACACCAGAGAGCGTGGATGTAGAGGAGGCCATCCGGTCTGGCTGTGTGCACCCTTTTGCACAATAATGAAATTTCCAAATGACACACTTCTCAGAGCGCATCCTGGATTCGAAGCAATGCGTGGCTACACAGGGGACTAGTCCACACCATGTTCCTGTGAAGTAACTAGTTAGCAGTAGCTTAAAAACATAAAATAACCACCAGCCAGTCTTCCGTGAATCAAAGGTCAGGTTTTCCATTCTCCCAGGCACTGGGCTGTGTCTCCCAGGCGGAAGCACCTCTGGGTGAGTTACCACACGAAGAACTGGCCAAGGCGGTCATGTTGGTCCAAAATTTGCAACTCATGTATCACATTTGAGCTTCTCTACAAGAAACATTTTATCCTCAAAGAGGAATCCATTTCCAAAATGGCCAGAGGGAATGGAAAAGAGTATTAAAAATAACTGCTGTCAGCACCCATTTACAGACAAACTTGAGTAATGATATCATCGATATTGGGGCAAATCAAACAGTGCTAGAACAGTATGAAAACATTCCATTTATAAAGTGGGTTAAAAATCCTAGTGAGAGTCCAGAGAATAAAGCTTATGGTTCCGAAAAAACACAAACTCATCTTCAGATTTACACTTTGTATTTCAGTGAAGGCAGTTCCTAGAACCAAGCTTTCCGGTGAGAAGGCCACAGGAGCAACGTTGTAACCGTAATGCCCTGAGTCGGAGCTCAGAGAGCCAACATTTCCAAGTGAATAACGGCAAATCTCTTCCTCTGTCAAATAAAAGCAAATCTGGACTTAAGGGAAAATTTAAGGGACTTAAGGGAAAATTTGAATCTAATTGATTCAAAGAGTCTATTGCAATGGAGAAAATGGTGTCAACTTTGAATCTGCAAGCATCTCAAAAGCAAACAGAAGCAGGCCTTTCTTTTACAAGGAGGGGAACACCAGCTCACAAGGAACCTCGGAGAGGGGACAGGGCAGACCATCGAGGGGAAGCAGACAGCAAGGCTGGGCTGTGTCATGCACACAGGGACTGTCCCCAGCTTGGGGCGAGGCAAAGATCAGGGGCTCAGAGGGAGAGAAAATGGCCCGACTGAAGAGTATCGGGTCAAGGTGAAGGTAAGGAAGCAACGAATTGTGAACACTTGATCTCTTCATAACAGTGGAAATGCTGGTTTTAACAGCAGTCGCAGAATAAAAGAGTGGTCAGGAGTTAAACCCTGCAAACAGGTTAGGTGAGCAAATAACCAGCTTTGCGTCAACTAAAAAGTCCGGTCTTGCTGTTGCCCCTGACACCATCCTTCCCGAGGCGCCTGCCGGACTGGGCTGAGGCGGGTGGGCCGCTGCCAACATTCCCGGAGGCTCAAATCCTGGGCAGCTCAAAGGGTTCACAGACTTTCACACGAATCTCTCTCAAACATCTCAACACACAAAAAAGGGGAAAAGCAAGTAACACAGGAGAGTGGTGATTCCTTTCTACAGCCGAGAATACATTGTAATCATTAGAATAGGGACATTTGGGGACCAACAGACATTGTGCAATGTCATAAAAACATTCCACACAAAAGCTCAGAGCAGACACCCCCTTGGAATCAGCTTGGGGAGGAAAAGCCCACGTTTTATTCCCGTTAAACAGAACTTCGAAAACTGATCTTTACGCAAGAGGACAAAGACTGCACAGGTCATTGGATAAAAGTTGTTATTGACACAGCAAACAGGTTTAAGCTCTTTTAAATGCTCATTCAACCATCAACACTGTTACTGAGACAGAGAACCCCTCCCACTCGGCTGAAGAACCCTGCACTGGCTTTTGAAACACTAGCTTCTAAAACCGTGGGAAGAGGAAGCGGACGGAGTGGTATCTTCCAGCTCCCACCGTCACCGACTCACCCCCAGCATCTTTCCGTGATCTGCCCGAAGGTCTCTTTCACTGGCTACAAGAACTCTCCTCTTAATGCAGAGGGGTTTGATGGCTACACCAGCGAGAACTGATGAAAAATAAGAGCGTCTGCAAATCAACCTGGACCCTCTTCTCCTCCCATGGAGTGAGGAAAGCGTCCCTTTCCTCAACAGCCCGTCTTCGCCTCCCTGTCTTCCTCCTCCCCACAGAGCACCTGCAAGGTATTAGCCCCAATTTGCTACTACAGAGCCAACAGTACACGGCACTCTGGGTGCTAGACCAACCCCGTAACTGTACCACCAGACCGCAGGCAGGGGTTAGCACTTCAGAAGGCAACAGGTGGTGCCTTAACGAAAAATAAAAACTTATTTCAGTGCCGCATTATTTGAAATATGATACAGTTACCAGTCAGTGATATGTTATGGCTCTCCAAGGAAAAATTGCCGTATCTTGCCAGCATTTCTTCTCGAACAGGTAGACTTGAAAAAGGCGAAGCTGTAAGAAAAAGGACACGTGATTTTATATTCCCATCGAGATTAAGTGATTACCTAAAAGCTAGTTCACAACCATTAAAATGTCATATTCTATTAATGAAAAATAGTTTTTTCAGGAAGATTTGACTCATTGGGTCTCATATGTGCCACAGACACCCAGAACTATATCGGCACTAAGTGTAATCAAATTTCCATTCATTTCTATGGTTTGGGTTTATTTTTGCTGAAAAGTCCCTATTGATGTACATCAAATGGCTTTTAAAAAAACATTCATTTTATCAGCCTACAATTTGTGGTCTCTTCACAAAACATAAATGAAGACATTGAGGGCTCAGGTGAGAGCGGCGAAAAAGAGAACGGCGCGAAGGGACAGAGCAGGCGAGAGACCGAGAAGGACCAGCTGGCTGAGGCAACGGGCATGAAGAGGCAGAGGACAGCCCTGGGCAGTCCAAGGCCCGAGGAGGGGGTGGGACACCGGGAGCGCCCAGCCAGCTCGCCCCTGTCCAGCTGTAGCCGCAGGACAGTGTTCTCCTCTACCCCCTACATCGCCTGCTGAAAACCTGTGCCAGAGAAACGGGCTTTGCACTTCCACCCTGCTCACTCCCCTCCTTCTCCCTACACCAGCTACTTATTCTTTGATGCAGGGGCCCCCGGCCTCCCCCCCCTCCCCCGGCCTGTAAAAACGACCGCAACCCTAGCAAAGAAGTCAGAGAAGAAAAATAAAGGCTTGTTATCGTCAACGGGGCCATGTTCCTTAAACTTCACACAGTGTAAATTAATCCTGGACTTTGCTGGCTCCGTTTTCTTATACTTGACCCCAAAGTTATTTCCGGTTACTTCATTGTCTTCTTCTTGTGGAAACCATTATCAAAGTCAGTGCTTGCTTCTGCGGCTCTGGTTTACACGCGGCATCCACAATGTCACCTGACGAAGGAAATCTGCGGAGCCCCGCCTAACCCTCCCGCCAGCTGTGCCCAAAGGCCCCGTCACCTTCCCTGCCACTCTGGAAGCGGAACGCACGTTCCCATAAACCTGCAGGGGTGCCCGACCTCCTGGCATCTCTGGGCCAAGTGGAAGAAGGAGACTTGCCTTAGGCCACACGTTAAATACATCGTGACACGTACTCACAAAAAAGGTCTCGTCGTATTTTAAATAAATTTACAATTTTGTGCTGGGCCGTACTCACAGCCACTGTCAGTGGTACGCGGCCTGCGGGCTGCAGGCTGGACATCCCTGGGGGCAGTCCTTTAAGGAGTTAAAGACCCAAACCCTGCTGTCTTCTGGCAGTGACTCTACAGGGAAATGTGGCCTGAGTGTCTCGTGGGCTACAAAGGGTGCAAACCCTCCCCTCAGCCACGTAAAATATTCGTTTACTGTCCCTGTCTCTCGCACACACATGCACACACACTGCCAGAAAGGCTGTCCCTTTTCCTAATAAAAAATTTTTTTTTCCTTCTTGGGCACAGTTCACTGAGAGGTCACAGTACAGAAGCAGAGTCCTGCCACAGCCAAGGCAGAGGCGGACGGGGCAGAAGGAGCTGTTCTGCCGTGGCCTCGGGTCAGTGAAACCTGAACAACCAGAGATCGGATACCTCCACTTCCCTGCCAAGGCGGTCTCCCTGGGCCGGCCGTGCGCGAGTGACAGAATGCACAGGTCATCCCCATCCCCTGACCCCTGACCGGGCCCTCAGTCCTTTATTAGTATCAATCGTCCCATCAGCAACAGTGAGATCGACAGAAGCTGATAAAAACATTCTTGTTCTCATTCTTATCCCATTCGTGATGCGGCCAAGGAGGAGGCTGAGTGGTGGTGGTGCCTGGGGGGCCTCGGGAGTCACAGCCATGTCAGGTTGAGTCCCCAGGGTGTCACTGAGATCATCAGAATCTCAGAGTGGCACCGTGTGCGGCACTGACTGTGCCTGGCCTGCGAGTTTTATGTAGGTGGGTGTGTGAGCACCACAGGTGAGGCCTGACCAACACCTTTGAGGGGCTCCAGAGGTGGAGGAAAGAAGGAGGGAACCCGGGAAGGTGAGCTTTGAGGCTGTGGCATGTTCACGGGGACCTGGCTGGATGGGCCCACTGAGGTCCTGAACCAGAACAAGGAGGAAAAAGGGGCTAGGCTTGGCCTGGGCACCATCTAAACGAATAGAAGTTGGAAGAGTACAAGGACAAAGAAAAACCAAGTTCAAGAGTAGGGAAGTTTGTAGCTCCCCAATAGCTTAGCTGCTGTGACTAACTCCAATTGCCAGATCCTATAAGAAAACTCCAGTCGGACATCTATAAATCAGCCACCGCCCGAGACCTAACCTCATCTCCCCTTGACCGCGTTCTGGGTCCCACAGAACCAGCCCGAGTGAAGAGGAACACTCGCAGCTGCTGTGGTTTTCCCCGGGAAGACTTCCTGGAAGAAGCCATTGATACGGACATCCTGTGTGCAAACCCAGGGTGTGCTGCAGAAGGTGTTAGGATAGTGAAAGTGAGACAGTCTGTGTCCAGCCAAGGTATTTTTTAATAAAAAAAAGTGAGAAGGTAAACCTGAATGCTCCCAGTGGCCAGGAGCCTGAGTCGGCAGACACGGTGTTTGGAGGAAACTGGCCGGGAATTCCGGCGGAGGTGGTCTCAAAATTTCCCCGGAAGGATTAGGCAGAGCCACAAAAAGAAACAAGAAACGGAGAGGCAGGCATTCTGAATCCCGATCCAAGCTCCGCCACTGAAGTGTTGCGTAAAGTCTCATTTCACCAGAAAGGGCGGGTGAGGGGAGTCGTGTTGTATTGGGCGATGGGGCCAAGACCACACTCGCCTTCCTCAAGTTCGCCCACTCTCCCCTTTCTCGGTCACGGCTGGAAGTTTCCACATGGCATTCGCCTGTGGGCAGTGGCCAAAACGCCAACGGAAAGGCGTAACACGTGACAGTTGTTCCAGAGAGTAAGGGATTTGCTTTTCTCTTCCGCAGGGAGATGGGGCCTGAGGGCCCCACACCAAAGAACTGAATTACATCCTCGTTTTCATTTCCACCTGTCAATCTTTCATGGGAGATGGCCAAGCGGTGTCCAGTCAAGGATCCTTCACTTCCTATGTTTAAAAATTGCTATATGTTGTTGGCATTTTCAAACAAAATGAGCATGCTATAATTTCCACCGACACTTTCACATTTAGTTCTGGGGCCCCATTAAACTGAAAAAAAAAAAATTGGGAAGAAAAGAAAGAGGATGAGTAACGCTAGAAAAACTGCTTTGGGTTTTTGAGATTTGCTCTTATTTAGAGCAGAAAATCAGTTCAACTGTACCTCTGTTTAAGAACATCATCTTCTCTAACCCCTCCCCCCAGTTTCTTTCTCGTGCCCTGGAACTTCGGTTTTCGAACTTAGTTTGTTCTGGAAAACTGTCCAAGAAGAGATTTGTTCCAAAACTGCGCCTCTTCTGTGTGTCGCCTGAGAGACATGTGATGGACCGTACAGGTGTCAGCAAGAAAGGGGTGTCAGGTAGACCTGGGGACCCCAAGTTTCTTCGGCAACTGAGACATGTTTCCATGAACAACTTGGTCCACAACCAAATTGTTGTTCGAGAGTTAAGCTGTTCAAGGACCGAGGTTTGACTATATTTTAAAATCACAGAAGGGTCTAGACTTCACTTAGAGAAAGATGTATGAAAGAGCCATTATGCAGATAAATATCATTCTCTCACTCACATAATTGACTGCTAGCTAAATGAATGATTAAAATTATTTAAGTAAACCTTAATTTTAGCATTTTGATATTTAGCATTATAAATGTGCAACCCAGTTACAGAAACACTCTAACCTAAAAATAGATCATACATATTGATAAAACAGACTTTTGGAAATCAAAATATATTCTCACATGGAAGCTGCTCTCTGTAACCATGCCAAGTTTGAAAGGCCATTTAAGCCATGATAGGGGTGAACTCCAGCATTAAAGGATCTAATGGCCAATACTGCTCGGAAACAGTGCACTTGAAGTTGCACTTCTGGGTTCTGGGAACACAGCGTCCCTCACCACCACCACCACCACCCCCACTCCCCCACCCCCGACACCCCTGTCTGTAACCACCATGGTGGAGAGAAGAGAAGGGGCATTCCCCGACACTGCACTTCAGAGAGAGTTTGTCAAGAAAATAAACGCCTGATGGGGGTGTTATAAGTCAGACTTTCAGCATCAGAAAACTGTTCAGACAAGGAATTCATGGGTTGTTTTTTTGTTTGTTTTCACACAATATGGGAACTATTGGTAAGAAGGCCATTGTTAGACTAGTTAAAATAAAAAAACAAAACAATTAAAAAGCTGAATGACAAGAGCACTGCTCACTTTTACACAGCCTTGTCCCACTATTTTTAAAACTTGATCATATAGGAATATAAGTTAATCTTTTCTTAAAATTGGATTTTTGAAATAAAATGGAAACTCTTATGTTTCAAACTACCCCTGCATAGATCATGAGGGCATTTTAACAGTGAAATGTATGTCAAATAAAACTCTAAAAATAAAAACCCAAAAGTTCGACTACGATTTCTGTTCTTTCTAAAGACAGTAAACAGGTTTTTAAATTGTTTCGACCTCTAGGCCATTCTTTGATAAGACTTAGATTTTATTCAGTGTGTCTCCACTGGGGGCCATCTGCCGCCCCCCTCGGGGACACTCAGCAATATCTGGAGACACTATGGGTGCCACACGTGGGGAAGGTCGATGTTTGTTTCTAACAGGTCATATTTGGTTCCTGGAGCTGCCGTAACAAATGACCACGGAGATGGTGGCTTAGAACCGCCAACGTGCATCCTCTCTCGGTTCTGGAGGCCGGAGGCCTTTCGTCCAGGTGCGGGGCCACCACCCACTGAAAGCTCCAGGGAAGCCTCCTCCAGACCTCCCCCTCCCTCTGCTGGTGGCCAGCACCTTGGTGTCCCGGGGGGTAGTGGCTGCATCGCTCCCATCGAGGGCTCCGTCTTGGCATGGCCATCTTCCATCTGTGATCCTGTGTCTCTGTATGCAAACCCCTCGCCTTCCTTCCATAGGGACCTCAGTCCCGTGGCCAGGGGCCTATCCAGACCTGGTTCGCCCTCATTCTACCTTGATTGCACCTGCAAAGGCCCAGCCCTCCAGTCAGGCCCCTTTCCCAGGCTCCAAGGGTCAGGACCTAAACCTTTCTCTCTGTGGGACACAACTCCTCACCCACGATCCCGAGGTGCTGCTAAGCATCTGATAATGCCAGCCCTTCACTGCAGAGACTCATCCAGCCCAAAATGTCAGTGATGCCGAGGCTGAGGAGAGCTCTCCTTTCAAAACAGGTGCACCTGCAACTCCGATTCTTCAACGCGATGATATTTACCAATCTCCAACAGCCCTGTAGCCCTGGGGTCCTGTTCTATCTACATCATTTAGGTGCAGCTATTTTAAAGCACAGATGCTTCATATAACCCTTCTTTGCCTTTTCCCCCAAAAACTAAGTATTCATTTAGAACAAGAACAGAAAGGGCTGGAGTTTCATTGTCTTCAAGGACATCCACCTCCAGCAGAACTTTGTTTAGGCCTGAGCACCACCCTCCCCCTCTCCTTAGCAGGCCTCACCCACCTGCCTCCACTCAGGCCCCGCCTCCACCCAGGCCCCACCCCCAGACCACCCAGGCCCCAGGTGAGGAAAGGGAGAGAGGCTATGCTGGGCTGCAGGGCTGCCTCCCTCCTCAACTCCCTGCACATCCCTTCTGACAGGGGCCTATTTCGAGGACCTTAGAGGAAGAAGCACTCATTGCTGGATGAAGTTGTGAAATGCAAAGCAGGAAACCAGTTACAGTTACCAGCTAGTTCACATCACCAAAAAGCACTTTGGGCTTTAAGATCAATCAAATACTACATCTAAATTCCTTTTTGGACCTCAGGACAATGTAATTCTAAGGCGATTTAAAAAGAAAGATTCTGTCTTGGGAGCAGGGACACAATAGTAATGGCATAATCCCAGTCACTTGAAAAACGCCATGAAAATGATTTTCAGTTAAGAGAATAGCACCATTTCTAAAGACAACACCTGTTATTTCTGTACTAACAGTACATTATTTGAGACATTCCCTTACTTGTGAACAGTGACTATTATCAGGAATAGAGAGTTTATTTTTAATAAAACATTGTGAGGTTTTTCAGTGTGTGCGTCCTAAGTTGTTTGTTTCTACCATTCACGTAACGTTATAAAATGTTGCGGAACGCAGCGTTCTGAAATGAGATGCCAGTGACACAGAAGTCACATCGAAGGACTGTGGTCTGGGACAGGCCGCCGTCCCACATACTGGTGCAGAACAAGCACTTCTCTGGAAAGCAGGACCTAAAGACACACACCAATGACTATTTCTCAGCTGTTCCCTGGGGTTCAATGTCAGACAGTCTCAGCAAGAGTTGGAATCCTTTTTGCTTCTTTTCAAATCACCCTAAACTGACAGAACAGTTTCAGATACAGAACATTTGAGAATAAGCAGATGGCCCAATGGCCCATTCCCCCCTAAAACGCCACTGTGCATTTACCACGCAGGACTCACCCCACCTCCTCCCAACACCGCCGGGAAAATAGGGAAATCAGCATTTGTGCATTTCCCTCACCGCATCCGAGCTTCAAAAAAAGTCTTTTTGCTGAGACGCACTTTTCAGCAAAAGTGTGACTCATCTGTGGCCATTAGCTGCCACGTCCCTCTCCTCTCCTTCACTCCGAACAACCTCAGTCTCACCTGACTTCTATGACCTTGATACTTGGGAAAGTAACAGCACGGTGACATTGTCACATGATTAGATTCAGAGCAAACATCTCCCGGAAGAATACCACAGAGGTGACAGAGGTTCTCACTGCATCCTGTCGGATGGCACGTGATCTTTATTTCCCTCTTTACTGATAATTTTCACTTGGGTCATCTGAGTAAAGCCCCATCTGGCAGACTTCTCCACCATACAGTTATTCTTTCTCCTTTTCATTAGGAAGAACTTTGTGTGAAGTCACTTTGAAACAATGTAATATTCTGTGCCTCATGAAACTTTTACTTGATTTGGTCCAATAGTTTACATCAGTATTGACCTATTATTATTCAATGGGCATTACTCAGTGGCTACCAATGCACACTAGATGCTCAGGTGGTCCCGGCTGCGTCGAGGGGCAGCCCCTTCACTCTGGCTCCTGCTTCCTTTGCACGGGACCCATCATTCTTTGCACACGTCATTGCTTCTGGCACAAGACGTTCCAGGCTTCACACAGACTTCCCCCACCCCAGTCCCGAAGTCGGCCATGTCTCCGAGAAGTCCTAGTTACTATTAGTAAAGCAGGGCATTTCGAGCGGAGATGCGGTGCTCAGTGTGCTTACCACACCTGGGAAACCAACCACCGCCCCACCTCAGGGGACAGAGTTAAGGCCCCCTGCAGGCACGTCTCACCCCCACCCCAACCACATATCCATCGGCCGCGGCGTGATGGAAGTTGAAAATGGACATTTCAAATGACTGCCCTGCACGCATTTGTCAACGAATAAACATGACCCGTTCTCTCCACTGATCTGTTCCGTAAAACAGTAATAACAGTGCTGTTTGGATACTGCTGTTTAAGCCATGCTTATCCTTCACAAAGAGATAAGAGAGTTCACATTTCTTATTTAACGGAGACTGCCTAAGAGTGAGCCCCTGTGCCTGACTTCACTCCAGGACTCACGCGATGCCAGCCAGCTCTTCAGCTCCAAACCGCAACCCCCACACGCTGCACCCTCTGCGGGGGGGTTGGAGACTGTGAGGGACGCACCTGACTATGTCAGCGTGACGACTGAGTACAGGGTCTAGGGAAGCAGGCTTTGGAGTCGGACCGAACTGTGCTACCTTTCCTGCTCCACCACTTAACTAAGGATGTGTACTTGGACCATTATTTAACCTCATGAAGCTCCAATTTCCTCATCTCAAGTCAGGGACCATGAAAGCTAACACGCCGCACTGTGAACTGCATACTGCCATTCCCGTGCAATGTGCACAGTTGTTATATAACAAATATTAAAAACTGTGACCAATTTTAATATTAAAATCTGGCCAAAAACTGTTTGGTTTATAGAACATCTACTTCTAAGTAGTTCAAAGCATCTAGATTTAAAAAAAAAAAACCAGCAGTAAACTTCACAATGTCCTTTAGCAAACAGGAAGCTCAATCTTATGGAGATCAACACAGAATCCATAAAACGAGAAGAGGTTGCCTGACAATTTTTAATTCTTCCTTAAAATTAGATGCTCCTTGGTGCGTTTTACATGGCACATTATTCAATAATTTTTGCTTAAGAGAAATGGAAGGGGCGTCACTGGCAATGCACGCACACGTACAATTTATTTGCTAATGCATTCCACCTTCATTTGCCTCCTTGCTTTTCTTTAGAAGTCCACTCTAAACATCCATTTAGACCTGGCTCCCCGGTGCCAACAGAATAAATAACTACCCCACAGCGCAACCTCTAAGCCACATCATTTTAAGGCAGTGGTTCACAACCTGCTTCGGATCACGTGATTAAAGCCACAGAGGATTTCAAAACTCCTGGTGCCCAGGCTGAATCCCAGGCCAACAGAATCAGGATCTTTGAGGACAGGATCCAGGTAGCACTTTGAAGTTCCCTGGCAATGCCAACATACAGCCAAATCAAGACCCGAAGTTCTAGGACTAACCAGAGTGCACAGGTCCTCGTATTTGCCCCATTCTGGGGTGAACAAAGGGTGAATCGGGGATGGAAGAATCAAGGTCAGCCTGGGCAGGAAAAGTGTCCTTGACAACTCTTTCCAAGTGGCGTCTGTGAAAAAGAGCGGTGGGGCAAGGAAGTTTAGAAACTGAAGCAACCCAAAAGGTTTTGTCCAGGCTGTGAACAACCGGGCCTCTGAGAGGATATTTATTAAAAAATAAACAATCATACACTTTGATTATCTTTCCATCTTTGTGGTATATTATGAAAAACCTATAAGCCCATAAAATGAATTCCCGAGAAAAGCCGAAAACCCTGTGTAGAATAACATCCCCACTTCAATGAACTGATGGGCAATATTCGCCAACCCGAGAGGCAGCCCCTTACCCTCCCTGGCTGCTAACGCTGCACTTTTTCACTCAGGAGCGCGCCTCTGAAAACTGGTTAAACGGAATGCCTTCAGCATAAAAAGTAGTGAGGAACAGCTGAAGCTAAAAATGGCAAAGTGGGTGTTTTGGTAACGTTCTGCCCATAAATCCCTCTTTTGAAGTGTCTTTAGCAAAACCACCACACACACACACCCGGCTGTCAAAGACCATGATGAAAAGAATGCACCTCGCAGGTCCTGAGTTGTGAGGCTGTGTTTGGTTTGTTTGTTGTTCCACATCCTCAAGGCCAACCCACCTGCCTGGAAGCGAGTAGGCGCTATTTAAGCCAAACTATCAATTCAAATGAAGGGAGTTGGCCTTGGTGAGTGTGGCTTTCAGATTATTGTCACTTTCTCAGAGGCTAGTCGCTGCTTGTACCCGCCCACGCGCGCCCCGACACCCTACCGCCCTCTTCTTAGAAACACCGAGACACCGCGCTACTGCCGACGACATCCCCGACTCCTGGCGGGTACTGTGGGTCCCAGATTTACCACCCACCGCGGTGGCCGCCCCGGTCCCTTCGTCAGACATGGATAACCCAATCATGGCCAATGGGAGACAGCGTCCGCCGCTGTCCCCAGGCGTCGCCAGCATCCTCCTGCCCCTCCCCACCGCCATGCACCCCGCGCCGGCCAAGCCCTCCGGCGGCGAGGCCGGACTTCCCGCGCCCCCCTCCGCCCAACTTGGGTCCTGCATTTGTCACACCTGGGGGATGGCCGTCCGCCGAGCTCGGGCGCACGGCGGCCAGGAGGCACAGGAAGAGCAGCGGCTGGGGCGGCGGCGTCCGGGACGCCCGCAGGCCTGGGAGGGCACGCATGGTGCCGGAGAGTCCGGAGAGGTCCTCGCCAAGGCGGGTCCTTCGGCGCACTACCATACGTGCCGAGAGTCCCCGCGCACACTCGCAAGTGGCCGGGCGCCGGATGCCAATTCCAGGGGCGGACCCGCGAGAAAAGGCCGAGTGGGAGGGGCCCGGCGTCCTGCCCTCCTCCCCCGGGGCATTCTCACCGCGCCCAAAGCCGCCCCACGACTGCGCTCGGCTCTCCATCAACTCTGCAGCGCTGGTTCGCGGCAGGCGCGCTCGCTGTGCGGTGGCCACTGCCCAGCGCAGCCTCTCCAGCCTCCATCCTGTAGGATCCGGCAAGTCTGGGAGACGGCTTGCTGAAGACGCAGGGCGGGTGATGTCTGTCTAACCCTGTCTACTACACACACACACACACACACACACACACACTATGTTTGTTATATATAATGTCTGCAGACTGTTCTTCCCAGTTCATTTGGAGCAGGTTCGTGTATGTACTTGGACGGGACAGATGAGAGGGTAGAGACACTTAATCTGCTCCCCCCAGTTTGCACTGGAAGAGGCGCCATCCAGCTGCCCTGCGCCCCGGCCTGGTCTCTTTGCTCTGGGTCCTGCCGGCTCACACCCTCCCCTCCAGTCTCCGAAGGCTCAACCGGTTCTCCCCAGACTGAGAGTGCCCAGGCCCCGAAGTGCGCCTGCTTTTCCTTTTGTTTGCTTAGCCTGCCTGGTTTTCAGGAGCCGCCAGGGCTCCAGAAGCAAACACTACCAACAATAGCTGCTGTAAACTGCGCGAAGCGGTTGACTCCAACGCTGTTTATACTGCTACTCACTCAGCCAGGCTGCGACTTGGAAGGTTTAGTGCTCCCGCCAGGTCAAATAAAACAACTAAAAGCTGTGGCTTTATCAGAGAGGGGAAGGAGAATCTCCATTGTACCGTAGAAGACTGACTAGCAGGGGCTGATGACTTCCCAGGTTGCGGGTGTTTGGCCCGCAGTTGTGGACGGTCAGGACGGGATTGGCTGAGATGCTGACGCCTGCAGAGCCAATGGAAATTTAAAAAGGGCAGGCGCTCCGGCTCCTGAGCCGGCTCTCTCAGGCTCTGGTTCTCAGGCTCCTCTTCCTCCTGGATACCTCGGTGATGCAGCTGCGGCTGCCTGCCTCTCCCAGCGAACAGTGCTTTGGATGGGAAGGAACTCCAGGCGCGCAGCCCCTGATGGGGCGGGCCTGGCAGAGGGTGGCAGGGTTGTTCGTTGGGTGTTCTGGAGGGAACAGGCTCAGAGGCAGAAGCATGCCGTTCTTCCAGAATTGTATAGTTTTTGTATCTTATGTTGCTTTAGTTTGTAAACTAACTATAGAAACACGATAACTAACAGGGAAAAGACAGAACTCAGGTGGTGGAGTTTGGCCTTAATTGATACGCTTAGGGGATTAAAGCTGACTTGATAGGCTTAAGTTACTGCTTTTGAATAAAAACTGCTTTCCTTTATCACCAAACCTTTGCTTCTGGAATTTTCACCTAGAGGGCAGCTGCTGTTCAGTAACAGCGACACATTAGAAGGTGTGTGTGTGTGTGTGTGTGTGTGTGTGTGTTTTAAGTATTTCTCAGGAGCTTTCTTTCCTACCCCTTTGTTTTTTAGACATCAGGGTAGATATTCATAAATTCAAAATATATCCATGTCCCCCCAAAACAGATTAAAAGAAAATGTTACATACACATTTTTCAAATTTCAGTGTTAAACCAGGGCTATGCTCACTCTGAGGAGGATGGGTTAATTGTTCATTGGTATGTGTTACTAAATAATCTCATTTCTGGTTCAATATGATATAGGCAAAACTGTGGGAAAGACTGCCACCGTTATTTCAATGGGTGTCGAGAGAATAGGAGGGATGGGGCCCATTAACCACCGATAAATGTCCACCGAGTGCCAGGCGCTGTGTTCAGAACAGGCAGCGTGGCCTGCGTGCAGTACACTCGCACACAGGACAGGTGGTCGAGAGAGTCGGTTATCTGTGAGCTTCCAGTGTAAGAACAGCCTCAGCCCAGCCGGGAGAGCATGGTTATGAAGACTCCCTTGCTGAGCAAAGCCTCATGAGAGACCCGGAAGGACTACACACTCAACGTGATAGCCTCTCAGGACTTTGGCCCACGTTGCTGAACCTCAAGGGCTGGGTCATGGGCTGCAGAGTCACAGCCCTGGGGTGCTGTCCCCATCCGGCCACAGAGCCAACGCTACACGTGTCCCATCTTCCAGTGCCTTCAGGAGCTTCACGGAACTCTGACTAGCCTCCCCCAACGAGTCCTACGAAATCCTTGGGCTCAAATTCACCTTGTTCCCGATAAGCCAACCTCACGTCGAGGAAAATCATCTTTTTGGTTGAATCAGCTTGTTGCGTGAACAGGACAAAATGACTTGCCCAAGCGGAGGCGAATTCCCAGTCACTTTCATCGTCAGAGCAAACCGAGCCGAGAAACAACAGAGCTCTTCCTCTGCCGTGCCCTTTGAACGTCTGTTTCCCACTGTAACTGTTAGTATTTAGATACTGGTCTGTTTAGCCGTATCCTTTCTCCACTTTTCTCAGATGTGCTTTCCCTGTATGGCTTTTTTGGAACTTTCTGGTCCAAATTGTCCTTTCCCTCCATGGTGAGTTAAAGACGGCCCTAAATGTTCTGGCCCTCTCCTGGCTGTAAGGCGTGTTGAAGAGCAAGGAGGGTCCTGCATGTCCTTTCCTCCAGCTGGGTGGGCTCTGGGACCTACTGAGTATTACTGACCTCACACTGTGTGAGTTTCTGGATCCAGGCCACGAGAGCGCCCACTTCCCTTCTCCTCACTCTCAGAGACGCTATGCCACGAGCAGTCCAGAGTAGGCAGCAGGCCCAGGACAGGACAGGGGGACGTTGTGGGCAAGGAGAATGGCAGAGGTGCAGGCAGGAGCCAGCTCTCTGGGGGGCCCTCCCGGAGCCCGTGGACCAGGCCAGGCCTCAGCTGAGTGCCCCACAGAAACCCAGGGGATGTTCCTGGAGCAGGAGAGCAGGTTGGGGTCCCCGTCCGAACTGCCCCCTCAGCTGTGAGAGGTAGCCACCCTGCTGTTCTAAGCCACCATATTGTGGGGTCGGTTAAATCACCACAAAAAATAATCCAAACTCTCTCCTCAGAACTCATACTGCCCCTAGGACTAATTTGACAATTAATAATTTACAGACTTGTGACTTGGCCTTCATTCTTGGCTTCAATTTCTATTTAAATATTTTATTGGTATTCAACTTCAGTGATTCTATCATCTTCCCAAACTACATTACAACTCTTTTCAGTACCTGCAAATAGTTCTGAGTCTTTACATTTCCTATAGTGTCTTTTTAAAAAGATGTATTTTATTTATTTATCTTTAGAGGGGAAGGGAAGAAGAAAGGGAGAGAAATATCACTGCGTGGTTGCCTCTCATGTGTCCTCTACTGGGAACTGGCCTGCAACCCAGGCATGTGCCCTGACTGGGAATCGAACTGCGGTTGTTTGGTTCACAGGCCCGCACTCAATCCCCTGAGCTACACCAGCCAGGGCCCCATAATGTCTTAAAATAATACTTTCAATGAGCTCTCTATTTTTAAAAAATATTTTTATTAAATGATTGGGCTTGCATTGGTTAACAAAATTCTATAGGTTCCAGCTACCTAATTCTATAGTACACCATCTATGTGTTGTATTGTGTGTTCACCACCCAAATCCAAGCCCCCTTCCATCTCCATTTATCCCCCTTTACCCTTTTCCGCTTCCCCTTTTCCTCTGGTGGTTTTTACTCAATAGAAAATCAATGTAGGGAAAACACTTCTGTCTGTCTTACAGACTCATGTGTATAAAATAATGCTGTAGAATTTTACCTTTTTTGGCTGGAGCTGAAGGCATGCAGGGCCGGAGACACGGTGGCCTCGGGATCCGGAGCAGCACGGAGGCGGTGAATAAAAGCTCTTCAAGTCTGCAATAAAAATGGCCTCCAATAAAACTACATTGCAAAAAATGGGTAAGAAACAGAATGGGAAGAGTAAAAAAGTTGAAGAGGCAGAGCCTGAAGAATTTGTAGTGGAAAAAAGTATTGGACCGACGAGTGGTGAATGGGAAGGTGGAGTATTTCCTGAAGTGGAAGGGATTCACAGATGCTGACAACACTTGGGAACCTGAAGAAAATTTAGATTGTCCAGAGTTAATTGAAGCATTTCTTAATTCTCAAAAAGCTGGTAAAGAAAAAGATGGTACAAAAAGAAAGTCTTTGTCTGACAGTGAATCTGATGATAGCAAATCAAAGAAGAAAAGAGATGCCGCTGATAAACCAAGAGGCTTTGCCAGAGGTCTTGATCCTGAGCGAATAATTGGTGCCACAGACAGCAGTGGAGAATTAATGTTTCTCATGAAATGGAAAGATTCAGATGAGGCAGATTTGGTGCTGGCAAAAGAGGCAAATATGAAGTGTCCTCAAATTGTAATGGCTTTTTATGAAGAGAGACTAACTTGGCACTCTTGTCCAGAAGATGAAGCCCAATAATTGTTTGCATTGCTTTTTATATATATTTATATATATAAAAACCTGGGTCTTGGATTTTTGATTTATTAGCATGAAGAAATAACTACATTCTAATAAAAATCAAGTTTGATATGTTTGTTTTAAAGTAGTACTGGGGGCGTTGTCGTGGGGGGTCGCAGCTATAGCACTGGTTGCTTTGGAACAGAAGCTTTCTGTAGTTGCTTCCTTTATCGGAAAACATTTGATACCATGGTATATTCTTTCCTCTGCATTAGAGAGCAGCTTTTCTAAATGTTGGGGTCAGCTTCCATTGTTGCTACTCAGTCAGAATTTTTGTTTAATTCATATATACTTAAGGATCGTTGTGGGTTTTTTGTTTATTTGGTGGGAGATGGTTGGTATGTATACATATGTAAATGTTTTTTTTCTTTTGTTTTTTTTTAACCCACAGAAAAACAGCATTTCACAACCATAGATAAGCTCACGCTTCTGGGCTGCCATCACTTTCAGCAATCTAAGAAATCAATCACTTCAAGTTAAATTGAAATTTTTCCTGAAGCTTTAACCTTTGAAATTAAATAATTTGTAATTAATTGGGCAATTTAAATATAATGTAAGCAGCTTTGATTGGACAATTTAAAAGCAGCCATACCAGAATCCATGGCCATATCTACAATTATAAAGGCAAGTTTATTTGCAAAACTCCTGAAAGGAAAATTTTATCACTACCAACAACTTCCTCTCCCAAAAAAGAGAACTTAGGCAAACCTTGGTATATTTTAATTAGGCAGGCAAGAATTATTTAAAGGTTTCATCTAGCAAGCCATTCTTTTACAAAAGTTAACATTCTTGTGATATATTGACTGAAAGGTTATGATCATGGAATGTGTAAGACTTCTTCATGGAAGCCTAATCAGATCACTAGAAACCTTGGCGATTTAAACCTGCTGAAATAAATGGGTGAACAAACTTTTGTCATCTAAAGTCTTGACCTGCATGTTGTACTCCAACTCATTCCTTACATGTAGGCTCCGTCTCAGTATTTGGGTTACCGGTTCAGTAGAAGCCAGGAAAAACAATGACTTTGTAGTAAACAGAATGTTATCCAATTGTATATTGTTTACTTTATTGTAAATACTGGTAAACAGTGGTCAATAAATAGTTTTATATTGCTTTAAAAAAAAAGAATTTTACCTTTTTTGAGATATCTAGTGAGCTGTCATTGAAGAAAGAGTGTGTGACAGGTTCCTGAAGAGGTGTGAACATGAGAATGTGGGTGTAGGTTACCAACAAAAATAATATGCGGTTTAAAAATATTGGAGGAAAACGTATCAATCTGTGGTATATAAAGAGCTACAAATAAAGGGGAGAATTCCCTGCTGATAATTAGTAGAAAATGAACAATGAACCACCCAAAGCTACACATACAAGCCATGGGACGTGGTAGGCACAACCCTGCAGTGGCTCCAAGGTACCCACCGCCCACCCCCACCCCCACAGGTCCCACGCCCTGGCTCCCCTTGAATGCGGGCAGGCTTGTGAACGGCGGGGCGGTCGCTATGTTCATTAGATTACATGGGATAAGCCTCCACTGAGCAGGCTGCCGGGAAGCGTCCCCGGGGAGGGGGTGCCCTCGTGCCGAAACGAGCAGCCCCTTGGTGAGCTGACTGCCTGTGGGGAGAGCAACCTTTGGAGCGACCCTGTGGAATTGAACTCCGCCAACAACCTGTGAGCTTGGGAGGAGCCCCGAAGCCTCGGATGCAGCTGGGGCCAACACCTTGACTGCAGCCTGTGAGCCCTGAGGATTTCTGACCCATGTATGACCCAGAGCTTCTGACCCGTGGAAGCTGTGCAATCACACGTGTGTGTTGAACAACTAAGCTTGTTGGAATTTATGGTTCATCAGTTGAAAACTAATACAGGGGGGCCATCTGATGGGACTCTAGCCATTTTATAAGAAAATAATTCTGTTCTTGAACAAGGGCAGGAATGAATATGAAGGAAAATACTCAGTCACCTCTGAATATTAAAGAAAATGGCTGAAAAGTTCCAGAGCTACTCAGAAGGCTGTATCATGTCTAAATTGGGACATAACTCACCAACTCATGTGACTCAGTGACTGTGAGATCAACTCACAGTCACTTGCTCTTTTTCTCAGAAAGGAAAAAAGATACACACACACATGTGAATGTATATACAGATTCAGTCACATGTATATACATGTATATACGCAATCATATTTTTAATTAAGTAACAAATTTAAGCAATGCATACAGGTCCTTCAACCTCAGGGTTGGAGGTCCTCTACCACACCCTAGGAGATAAATCATAATCAGTCCAAGCCAATGAGTGTAATGTTATGGTCCTTGGTGATGCTGTGTCAAAGGGGCAACAGAGCTAATGAAATAAAAGAGCAAATGGGCTATGAGGCACCGCTCTCACCCACGAGAAGAAAAGCCTTTAGGAGAAAAAGGTTGGCCCACCCCTTGGATGCCTCCTACCCTGAATGCCGCCTGGATGCCAGGATTGGCAGTGCCAGTGAGCGATCAGGTGGCGAGCAGCAGAGGAGAACAAAAAGGCAACCTGGGTTCATGGCTTGGGCTCTGAGCGGCTCCTATCAGACCCGTGTCAGATGGCAATGGCTTTAGTGACAGCACCCTTTCGGGATGTCTAGGTCATGGCAGCTCTGGGACACTCTGTGCCTTGGAACTCCCATCCGTCTCCACATGGGATTCTCCTTCTATGTCCTAATTTAGTGACTCATCTTTGCTCTGAGGATTAAATGCACTATCTAAGGCCTTTTGTAATCTGGGCCTTAAATAACTCTAACTTACCTTTCAACAGCTTCCCCTACCCAAACTCTATCATCATGAATTCTTGGGGTTTCCCCCAAATCAGTTGTCTTAGGAGCCTCATTAAGTATACCGCTAATTATTTCCTTTTTCTTTTTTCCCTTCCCTTTCCTGCTTCCTTTTCTTCTTTTAACGTCTAGAATAGCAGTGCCCGTACCCTCCATTGCCTAATTCGCGCCTGAGTCTCTGTGAACCCCTTTCTCCAGAAGATTCTCTTGGATTGTCCCCTTTTGGGAGCTTCTGCTCTGGCCCCCACAGCACCTTGTGTGCACCCCTATCCCCGCTCTGCAGGGATTGTGCCGTAATTGTCCGCTTTGTTTCCATCACTCGGCTCCCTAAATGCTGGGCGATGCCCGGTTCATGATCACATCCCATGTGCCTCAGTACCCAGCTCGCACTTATTGCAGAAACAAATGAGAGGATGACACTCAAAAGTGGCAAAAGGCTGGTCTTTGAAGGGAACCATCTCCTGGAGTTACCCCACCGACTCCCTTCCCAGAGATGATGTGACGTTACTAGTTGCGGCTCTTTTTCAGGGATATTTCCCAATCTATGCACATTGCTCCTAGCCCCCGATGGTGGCGTTCTGTACTCATTGTCCTGCACCAAGCCGTTCTCCTTCAACCACGCACCGACTTACTCCTCAGAGAGCTTTCGCCTTCAAACGGCTAAATATGGTTCTATTCTGTGGCTGTTACACCAGGCACTTACCAGGTCTCCAGTATCTGCATTTATATTGTTTTGATCCTTTCCAGTTACAAACAATTCAAAAATTAGTAATTAATATTATTGTACAAGTGTATATGGCACATATAATTGTGGGAATAATATTTCTCCACCAAGAGGTTATGAGATGCCACCTTATACCTGTTAGAATGGCCATTACCAACAAGACAAGTAATAGCAAGTGTTGGGGAGGTTGTGGAGAAAAAGGGACCCTCATTCACAGCTGCTGGCAATGTAGACTGGTACGGCCACTATGGAAAACAGTACGGATGTTTCTCAAAAAAAAATCAGAATAAAGTTACCATATGACCCAGCCACCCCTCTTCTGGGTATGCACCTGAAAAAATTGAAAACACTTATTTGTAAAGATACATGCACCCCTCTGTGCATTGCAGTGTTACTCACAATGACCAAGCCATGGAGACACCCACGGTGCCCTTCGATAGACTGAACAAAGACGGCGTGATACAGCTACACAATGGAACACTACTCAGCCATAAGAAAAGATGAAATACTGCCATTTGTGATGACATGCATGGACCTTGAGAATGTCATGCTAAGTGAAATAAGTCAAAGTCGAGAGCCATTTGATTTCACTCACGTGTGGGATGTAAAACTGAAACTCCTAGACACAGACAGCAGTGCTGTGGTAACCAGAGGGAAGGGGGGTGGTGGAGTAATAAAGGATAAAGGAACCAAATATATGGTGTTGGGAAGAGACCTGACTTTGGGTGGTGAACACACAATACAGTACACAGATGGTGTAGTATAGAATTGTACACTTGAGACTTGTATAATTTTGTTTCTATCACCTCAATAAATTCATTTTTAAGAAGGTAGTTGTGTTTTAAACTTTGATAGGCATTGTCCCATTGTATTTCCTTAAGGTTGTCTTTGTTTAAATTCTCCCCAACAAGGAGACAGTCTGTTTCCCTATGTGAATGCCAGGCAGTCAAAGTCAAAGTCAGGGTCTTTGTCCATCAGTTGCAGAACAGCACACGTTTACAGTTTCATTGTATTTCTTTTATTATAAGTCTGGACGAGCGATCTTTCCATGTTAAAAGGTGATGTACAAATGTTGCAAACTACAACATCCAAGTTGGCTAGTTCAACCAGAAAAAACAAGTATCTTAAAGGTTGTTGGGACTGTTGAAGAAGCAGACTCAGGGTTGAACCCGGAATGCCAAAAGCCAGCCAGTCCCCTGGCCTGACACGGGTCCCACTGATGCCTCCAACCTGCAATGCCAGGGGCACGACACCCCACACACCACCGCCTCCCTCCCTGACGCCGCCTCTGCCTCAGGGACTTGTTCTTGTCACATGGGCCACCACCTGCACCAGCCAAACGGGAGCCTGCTCTGCTCAGCTCTGAAGCATTCACCACCCGGCATGTCCGAGGCTAGGGCACGGGCCTGGGTCCTGGCTGGGTATTGAGTTCTAAGCTCAACCAGGGAAGGGGGATTCATGAAGTGAAAATTTCCCCAATAAAGAAATGTCTTCTAAATGTGACAAGGAGTCCTGAATGTCACATACACACTCCCGTCCTCCCCACCTTTGACAGGCAACCTTACTTCATATTTATTCCTTGAAACAAAGCAGGTATCTCCCCCCCACCCCACTTAACACACCATCTACTCATTTTGACTGCAGACACCCCCCTCCAACCCCAGAAAGACTATTGTCTCATCAGGAGGGAAGGTTGGGTCCTTGTTTGCATGCATTCCAAGGCTGTGGGACAGGAGCTGGTAATTTGCTCATTTTTCATGTTTTTTGGTAAAATTTACTGAATTAAGTTATTTTAACTACAGCTGCTTAATCTGACTGTTTATTTCCACTCCAGCTCCCCTCGCACCCCACTTCCCAGAGTGTCAGGTTGTGAATGTGCTGGGGAGCCTCCTCTGAGGAAGTTAAGGGTACACTTAGTTGAGCTTTGTGACAACGGAGTTGTGTGTTTTGCAGTCCCTTTGGTGAAGAGGCGGGTTGTTGCTGGCCGCCCAGCTTAGATGTGGCTTAAAGGCATTCGGTCCTTCTGCTGTGGGACCCAACACTGTGAGGGAGTCACCTCCCAGGCACCTTGACAAAAAGGTGGAGGGCGAATACCAAATCTTAATGCCCTGTTGTGACTTGGCACCTGAGTAAGATGACAGGGAGGGAAAGGGAAGCCTTTGCCAGTCCAAAGGTGTTGTGGAGTGACTTGTGCTCCCCCAAATCCACATGTAGGGGAGCCCTAACCCCCAGCATCTTCGAAATTGATTGTATTTGGAGATGGGATCTTTAAAGTGGTGGTTCAAGTTACATGAGGTTACATGAGGTCACATGGGTGGGCCCAGGATCTAAAGTGACTAGTCTTGGACCCAGTCCAATACGGGGCCCTTATTAGAAGAGAAGGAGATGCCAAAGATGTGAGCGAACAGAGTCCCCTGCGTGTGGGGACTCAGAGAAAGCAGCACCCGCAGACAAAGAGGCCTAGGGAGAGACCAACCTGCTGACAAGCTGGCACCACATGCCACTGGTGTTGTCCCTTTAGGTCACAACTGATCCCAGGGCACCTCTGTCTGTGACATCACCACCCAGGATTACTTGTTATGGAGTCAGATTAGCCATTCTCTTAAAACGACGGCTCCAGTTGCTGAGCATGAAATCTTTCTGCGAACTTGAGAATAACCACAAATCACTCCACCCTTCCATTTCCTTTCCTATAAAATAGGGAAATAATACATATTTGCCCATGTCATAAACACAAAAATGGAAGTTCTGTCAATATGGCAAACTATAAAACAGAATATGTGAATGTCTGGTGTAGTGATTTTCTTGTTACTCCTTTCATTTTTGTTCTAGAGTTCATAAAAGTAATGTTCTTTGAGATAACTTTGTGCACAGTGTCCCCAGGAGGAGCTTTGCCTTGGGCACTGGGGCTCGGAGAGGATACCACTGCATCACTGTCATGGGCTAGGGGACAGATTTCACTGGGGAAACTCATAAGGTATGTGGTCCCCAGAAAGAAAGGCACAGGCCCCCCAGCACATCCCCTATGACAGAGACCCATGCTGGGATCAGGGTGCTCCACCAAACACATCCTTAAAGTGTCCCTTAAGGTTGTGAGTGCACAGCACAGGTTTAACATTCAGGGGGAGGGGAGGGGAGGGGAGGGCAGGGGAGGGGAGGGCCCTGCCCCATTGGCAATAAAGCCCCATTGGCGATAAAGAACAGCCTCTTTGGTGGAGCAATAGAAGATTGCTTACCAGCAGGAAGCCGGGATTTGGGTGGCGGGCCATCTGCAGGAGCGGTAGAGGGGAATCATGGCCCAGCACCAGAGACGTCGGTGCCCAGGGAGGGCTAGATTTAGGCCCAGCCCCTCTGAGGGACAGGGAAGGAGAGTGAGAGGCGGTGTAGAGGGCTGCGTGAAGTGTAGTCTAGAGAGGGTTGGATCCCCGGGCTGTCTGTCGATGGCCACCACCCCAGGCCCACTCAGAGAAGACAGGAGGGGCCAGGACTGAGGGGCTTGGGCTTGGACCTGCAGACCGGAGGGTGTGAACACCCAGGGTGGATACATGACTTGCGGGCCCCAGAGCAAAATTAAAACTGAAATGCAGGGCCACCATTCAGAATGACTAATTTCAAGGTGAGTGCAGTAGACAATGAAACCGAGGGTGAGACCTTTCTCGGGGCTCAGTGTGGCTGTACAACTGGTTCCGCCCCCGTAGAGCCGGTGTGCGGGTTCTTACCAAAAACGGGACGATCAGCGTCCACACGCCCACTGAACGCCAATACTGAGAACCTTTTGCTAATGGGCCATTACCTTTGCTCTCCAGATTGGAGATTGAAGACATATTTTCAGCAGTATACGACCAGACCAAGGGTCCCCAAACACACATTAATTAAAATTAATGTTCAAGTGAAGCCCAAAGTCAAAAAGGTTCCATGTATGTGCTCACCATGATTAAACTTTTTATTTTATTTTATTATTTTCTTTTATCCTCACTTGAGGACACTTTTTCATAGCTTTTAGAGAGAGAGGATGAGGGTAGGGAGAGAAGGAAACATCAGGTAGAGAGAAGCATCGATCGGTTGCCCTCTGGTACCTGCCCCAACCGGGGATCGAACCTGCAACTTGGGCGTGAGCCCTGACCTGGAACTGAACCTGCAGCCCTTCAGTCTACAGGATGACTCTCCAACCAACAGAGCCCCACTGGCCAGCGCTAAAACAAATTTTTAGTCTCCACCATCATAAACAAGAATAAACAACTGAAGGTCACCAGACACCCAGGGAAAAATTTTAATCTGGAAAGAGAAACCCAAACAAAAGAAATATAATTTATAAGTTAAAAAATATACAGAGAGAAGACATTTCAATAGAAACGTATCATAAAAAATCCTCAAATAAGGGATAATATTGCATCCACGAAAAAAAAGATGAGCTATTATAAAAAGAAACATTTAGGAAAGAAAAAGGAGATCAGATTTTAAAATGCGGTAGGAGAAATGAAAGATGTGTTGGCAAACAGAGCTGAGAAAGATCTCAGAGAGGGTGGGGCAGAGGGGCAAAGAGGTGTCTGTAAGAGAAAAAAGGTAACGTACGTGATCCGTCCAGGGGACCCGACATCCAAGCAGCCGAAGGACAGGACGGGGGCTACAGAGGAGGGAAATCAGTAATGAAATAATTCAAAAATTAACAAGAACGGAAGGAAATGCAGGTCGAAGAATGAGACGAATAGTGTACTAAAGAGGAATAGCGAGACAAGAAGATACACATGTCCCTGAGAGTGCGGCCCTACAGCAAATCTGATATCTTAAAATAGTGGGGAAGAGAAAGGTAATTCAATGTATGTGAGGCCAAAGTGTGATTCATTTTTATAGATAAATGTAGGTCCCTATCCTGCCCATCATATTAAACTATAAATTCCAAATTGATTCAAGTTCTAACGATTAAACTATAAACATTTTTTAAAGCTTTATGAAAATTAAAAAATTATTGTGGTGATAGAAGNAGGGATAATATTGCATCCACGAAAAAAAAGATGAGCTATTATAAAAAGAAACATTTAGGAAAGAAAAAGGAGATCAGATTTTAAAATGCGGTAGGAGAAATGAAAGATGTGTTGGCAAACGGAGCTGAGAAAGATCTCAGAGAGGGCGGGGCAGAGGGGCAAAGAGGTGTCTGTAAGAGAAAAAAAGGTAACGTACGTGATCCGTCCAGGGGACCCGGCATCCAAGCAGCCGAAGGACAGGACGGGGGCTACAGAGGAGGGAAATCAGCAATGAAATAATTCAAAAATTAACAAAAACGGAAGGAAATGCAGGTCGAAGAATGAGACAAATAGTGTACTAAAGAGGAATAGCGAGACAAGAAGATACACAAGTCCCTGAGAGTGCGGCCCTACAGCAAATCTGATATTTTAAAATAGTGGGAAAGAGAAAGGTAATTCAATGTATGTGAGGCCAAAGTGTGATTCATTTTATAGATAAATGTAGGTCCCTATCCCGCCCATCATATTAAACTATAAATTCCAAATTGATTTGAGTTCTAAAGATTAAACTATAAACATTTTTTAAAGCTTTATGAAAATTAAAAAATTATTGTGGTGATAGAAGAGGCCTTGGTGTGAATAAAATTTAATAACACAGAAAAAGGCTAAAATTTCGACCACATAAAATGTATAAGAAAATGTATACATGAGGAAAGTCACTATAAAATAAAAACAAAATACAGATTGGGAGAAAATATGTGTCATGCACCATCTACAAATGTTTAATACCCTTGCTATAAAAAGAGCACCAATAAATCAGCATAAAGACAAACACTCCAGTTGAAAAAAATACAGGGTGAGATGCATTTGGAGCAACATACAGATGGATTGGGCTCAGCCTTAAAGATCTGGGTAATAAAGTGGAGTCTACTGCCGTTTCTGAGTCTCCTTTGCTAAGCTGTAAACACCATAGATCTCGGCGTGTGGCTCCTGTAATAAGCTGCCACAGGCACCTGAAATAAAAAGAATGTATGGAACCATCAGCCAAGTTCCTGGCCCAGGGGCAGCCTGAGAAGCAAGCAGCAAGGCCACTCAGATCGGGGTCCACGGAGGAACGTGGCTGCAGGGCCCAAGGGTGAAGTGCATTCTCCATTTCTGTGGCTGGGCACAGCTCCACAGCCGAGGAAAATGAGCTCTGTTTTCTTGGCAATGCTTTGAAAAAGACATTTTAGAAATGCTGGCCGTTTTGTTGGCAGAGCAAGCCGACAGGGCAGGCCAGGACCATGGTGTGAGGCTGAGCGAGTCGGCCCAACAAGCTGGCAAGGGGAACACACAGGGCTGCCGCCACTGCGGCGGCAGAGTCGGGAGGGGCAGTCCAAGAACCTGCTGCGGCGCCTGGAAGACGGGCTCCGAACCTCACTGCCACTGTGGTGTCCTCTTCAGGACCGCTGTGAACTTGGCAAAGACAGCTCCCAAATGTGCAGGACTGGGTGCAGAACGCATCCTTGGGACCCCTGGTTCAAAGAGAAGGAAGACATTCCGTTCCAAGTGCTGACCTTTCTTCTGTGCTCTCTCTCTCCTAGTCACATCTTTTATATTTGCTATGTAATGCTCTAAGTAAAGGAAAGGGAGTTTAATTATTAGAAAGTATTGCTACCATTCATCTCCGCAATGTGCAATACCAGATTAAACGCAAATAAATTCAAGAACATTTAACTCCTATGCAGGATCCCCAACATCACACAATGTGCATTTCGTAGCTTACACACACATAGACATTCGTTCTTACAAATAAATGGAGCTCCCTCCCCCCACCTTTTCTTCTAAAAGCAATAAAAAAAAGTGGAAATGCTGCACAAAAGTAACTCAGCTGTTTGTATTTTGCCTCCTGACATGGGTACCGTCTCCCAGCATTCTCTCCCTTCAGCTTGCTGACGAGCAAGGAGGGACTGAAAGAAAAGGAAAGAGAGGTTGCCCCCATTTTCCTGTCATCTGCAGCAGCGAAGACACATGAGGATTCATAGTTTACATGTATGGATTTCATAGGGGATGCATTTTCTCACGCAGCATTTATTATTGAAGGTTACTTGGTAATCTTTGAAGGTTTATAATGTATGCGCAATAAATTAACATTGTATTTCAATATCTAATTCTTTTCCTGAATAGATACGAGTCACAAAATCTTAAATAGAAACATGTCAATGTACCCTCAAAAGTTACTCATGGGCCCTGGCTGGTGTAGCTCAGTGGATTGAGCACGGGCCTGCGAACCAGACAATCGTGGTTCGATTCCCAGTCAGGGCACATGCCTGGGTTGCAGGCCAGTTCCCTGCAGGGGACTCACAAGAAGCAACCATACATTGATGTTTCTCTTCCTCTCTCCTTCTCTTCCCCTCTAAAGATAAACAAATAAAATATTTTTTAAAAAAGTTACTCATGGGTAGAGTTAAATCTACCGATGCATGTTTTAGGAGAGGGAGTAGAGTAAGCACTAAAAGTAATACAGACATTCTAGGTACACATGTGGACAGGGAGAGACATTCATGCACTTTTTCTCCAAAGGTGAAAATGAAGGCACTTTGAAAGACTCAATTCCTCGTAGGTTGGTGGGGCTAAAATGTATGAATATATCTTCTGTTTATGATTATTACATGTACTATCTACATAGGACTGTCATTTCTTTACAGAATATTTTATTTTTTGTTAAATCTATGTAATAGGACAAAACTAGAAACTATAAAGAACATGCTTTAAAGTTAAGTAAGCACTTTTACTTTAAAATATTATCAGAAATAGCTCTTTAAATATATAACTGATTTTTTTAAAATTAGCTCCTATCTCATTATAAAAGCTCCAGTATTTTGCCATTTCTGGAGTATTTTCAAATAACCAATGTGCCCCTCCCTGGCCTTACACTACCTGGGTTTCCCGTTTCAGCAAAGCCTTTCTGGGCAGAGTCCTGGGAGATCGGAGATCAGATATCGGCTCCTCAGGGGACTGAAACCCTAGGCCAGCGTCTGTCAGTTAGTTTCACTTCCTTAAGCAACTCCTGCTCCTAGGGGGAAGAAGGGCAGCATCCTCTGTGCCTGAAGAAAGAGAAAGGCTGAAGAGATGCTTGCTGATCTGTCCTTGCTTGAGTCTGCTTTCTTCCACGATTTCAGCTGTCCCACCAACTTGGCATACCTTTCCATTAGCCTTAGTGCTCGGCTGGGTGAGCATCTATGCACTGGGAATTACTGTTTATTTGACAGAAACAGACAACATTTTTTCTCTAAAATGTGACTCTCCCACAGTTCCAAATAGAGTCTGGTCCTGAATATGTATGGTTGTGTGTGTGTGATGTATGTATGTGCATTTACTAAAAATGTGTGTGCACATTTGTAATATGAGCAGTTACTGATTACTCTCTATAAAGTAGAACCTGTACCTTAAATATCTGCTACCAGCTTTAAGGAAAGTAAATGCAAAATTATTTTATCAAAATTATAATATTCAACTTTCAGTATCACATATATTCCCCACATAGCTGTATTGCTAGATTCTGCATTTGTATATACATGTGCTTGAAGTATAAAGTGGTATTTTTCTCTATATTCCCATCTAATGGGGAATTTCATTAACTTTATACTATAATAAAGTAATCAACTTTATATTATAATAATCTCACACCACTAGACATCAGCTTTTAATATTTATTTCTAGTTATCTGTTTAATACCCTTTAGTTAGTTAGTTAGTTAGTTAGTTTATCTTTAGAGGGGAAGGGAAGGAGAGAAGGAGAGAAATATCAATGTATGGTTGCCTCTTGTGTGTCCCCTGCTGGGAACTGGCCTGCAACCCAGGGCTGTGCCCTGACTGGGAATTGAACCGCAATCCTTTGGTTTGTAGCTCCACACTCAATCCACTGAGTCACACCAGCCAGGGTAATACCCATTATGGATCTGAATTGTAATTAAACATCTAAAACTCAAAAATATTTGTAATTAGCCATCTAAAACTCAAAAATATTTTGACTGGAGTATATTCCTCAATTCTAATTGGTATGCAGAAAAGAATATTCACAATCTTTCCCCAGGAACAAAACCGCGGTGCCTCGGGCAGTGAAAGCACATGACGCAGTGTTAAAATGAATAGATGCAGTTCAAACCCCGCCCACACACATATATCTGCAGCCCTGTCTCTCTATACATATTATATACTATTACAAATCCATATAATGACAAAAATTTTCAGTTTAATAAATCTGTACCTCTAAAAATGTAATTAGAAACGTCAGAAATATTTGTCAAGAGCAAATTCTTCACGAAAAGGCAAAATTCAATGTGTATTACTCTTTCTAATAAGAAATTATGTAGATGACTTGTCAAGTATCAGAACATTTTTGTATATGAACCGGTTAGGGCCACTAAACTAGCAGCGCAGTCCTGTCAAAGTAGCACTGGCTCTTCCACCTAAACTCCAACTGTCTCAGTCTGGGATCAAATCTGAGCTTATTTCAGGCCCTGTCTTTCTAATAAAAGACTAAACACAACCGCACAGTGGTTTGAAAACTGCCTCTTCATAAAGCACTGATACGAGTTAATTTGTAAAAATATTTTACTGGAACATAATGTTAAACCCATGAAAATAAAGGTGTCTCAAAATACAACCATTGCAGCCAAGTACACGTTTAACATTGTAATCAACTATGGTTCATTGGATTTGAAAGCAGGACTCTGAGTGTATAATGCTCTCTCCTTTAATGATTCCGTATTGTATTCAAGTCGGCATTGACGTGGACATGTTTTATGGCTTCAGGCTCTGTACAGTTGCCTTCCCTGGGCTTCTCCTGTCTCCACTACTTAAGGAATAATTTGGAATAGCATCCCAGGTGCCTCTCAATGTGAAAATGAGTTCGAAGGAGATGATCTCTTAATTTTGGGTTATCTCTTGTCCGTTTGGAGAGACCCTTCCTGCCACATGTCCACCCCATCTCCACAGTTTGCTTTTTCTTACAGGCAACCCTGTTGCTATATTTCTCTCATGTATGCTATTGAAGTTATAAGCCTATAATCTAATTAATACAGAAGAGGAATGGATCAATAGAAATATAATAGAAAAACCCAATGCCTCAAAGTTGTTCTAATTGCAGATGAAACTATGCATCGAGAAACGCTGAAAGTAAAATATCCACATCTTTTCAAGGACACGGTCGGTTTGTTGCACATGAATCAAATCAGAAAATGTGTTAGTGTGTGATTTACTGGGAACGCAGGAAGAGAGCAGTGGACAGGCGCTGCCTACGCAATTCCGCCTGTAGGTGTCGCTAATCTTCTAACAGTGGATCGGTAGCTTGCAGTAAGACTCAAGGTATAGAGGCTCCTCTGTGGTTGTGTGTATCAGCTCATTATCATGTCCCTCAGACCGTGGTTCTGAAACCCAGATGCACATTCCGACCAATTCAGGAAATGTTTAAAAATACAGCTTTTCAGTACTGTCCAATTCAGACGTACTGAATCAGAATCTTTGGGGAAAAAACCTATAAACCTCTTCCCTCCTCTTTTCCCCTCTCTCTGTTCCTGCCTCCCTCTCCCCACCTCCCACTATAATACAGCAAAGACAAAAACCAGTGGTGTAAGGTGAAATAAAGAAACAAAGAAATAAGAAGAAAAAGAAATCAGTATCAAAAATTCTGGCTTACTGAAACAAAGCAGCCCTGGCTGGTGTGGCTCAGTGGATTGAGCACTGGCCTGTGAATAAAAGGGTCACAGGTTTGATTCCCAGTCAAGGGCACATGCCTGGGCTGTGGGACCAGGTCCCCAGTGGGGGGCGGGGGGGTGATAAACAACCACACATTGATGTTTCTCTCCCTCTCTTTGTCTCTCCCTTCCCCTCTCTAAAAAAATTAAAATAAGTAAAATCTTTTTAAAAATGCAGAACATTACAAATAAAAGGGTAGAAAATATACTATATAAGAAAAAAGCAAATATTCTAACACCTTAGCTCTGATTTGTTTTTCAAATGAAACATCTGATGGTCTGTGCAGCTCATTTAAAGTGAAGACGGCCCTGAGTTGCACAAAACCATTCAAACCAGATATCAGACCAGTAAAGATGGCCCCGATTTGATGTCTTTTGAAAGTTTTTTTTCAAGAGTCCGTGGTCCTCACTATAAATTCCCTACAGTATGTTATTGAATCTTCTAGAGGTGCTTCTGGGAGAGCTGGTTTCTATAACACAAATTCCTTAAAGGAGGTTTAGCAGTACGTAGCTCGTCCCTAATGTTGCCCCGGTCACCCTGACCCTTACTTAGCAAAACAGCTTTCTCTGGATGGAAATGATTCTCTTTTGCCCAGTTTTTTTTTACTGGGCTTTCTGTCTTTTTCATATTGACTTTCAGGAATTCCTTGCATATTCTAGATGCCACTCTTTTTTATTTTGTACATTAAAATATATCTTCCCAGTTTATCAACCATTTATTAAAACATTTTTTAATGTAATCCATATTCCCCCTCTCCTTCCTCTTCTTGTCTCCCTCATTGCCAGGGTCCAGCCACAGCAGGGTTCTGGGTCCCCAAAGGATGGACGGCACAGGCGACGGATGACCAATCAGACACCCGACTGGATGCCGGAGAACAGCCAGCCTCTGTGGGTCTGAATGAACTCATAGAGTTTGGTTTAGGCTTTATTTCTATAGAGATTGTTGTATAACATTAAAAGAACAGGTGCATGGTGTGATCAGTTAAGCAGAAAAAAAACAATACAGAGGTAACCAGGAAAAGTACAACAATTTCCATAGTGTCAGTTATGTTAAACAGAACTTGTTTTGACCAGGAGAACCATTAATCAGACAATTAGAAATAGTTCAATGTACAGAGTTTGAATGTCTCATTGTTTATTAAAGGTCTTAGAATTTGACATGGGGCAAAAGGTACGCTAGACCGAGCAGAGGTTAGGAAATTCATTATAAGGCCTTTGTGATGTCTAACTTAGCTATCTATCTTTCTGTCTAAGATGTTTCTTTATGTACTATGGACTCTTAACTCCTTGGTAATTGTTTCTACGTGCTTAGTTTGTAGTAGCTAACCAGCTTCTCCTGTTTCTTTGCCTGTTTACTTCTAATTAATACATATTCCTGTCCACGGTAGAGGAGGGGCTGTAACTCCATCAACTTCTAGATATTCAGGGGCTACTTCATTAGGGGGGACTTTGTTCTCTGGCCAAGAAATTATTTTGTGTAACTTCATTGGAATTATGTGGATCATTGGGCCTGAAATGCAGGTGTCTAAAAATCCCACCACCTACTAGTCGCAACAACACACACGCAGGGAGAGACAGACAGGAAGTCCAGCCACGGTTGCCTCTGCTGTGCAGATGCATCTCATCTGTCCTGTGTCAAGGGACGGCTGCTGGTGGGCTCCCGACACCTCACGGTTGATTTCCTACTGCCCTCTTTCTACTCTTTGATTTTCTACTCTCCGATTTTCCATTTCTCAGTGGAACACGTACAGGACGGAGCAAAAGCAGGTCTGCAGTTGTGGGTATGCAAAACACAGAGTTTATTCTGGTATTAGTACCTATCAAGTATTGTATCATTTTCCACATGTACAATGGTAAACCCACTTGTGCTTTACCCTGTGTATGCTCCTAGTATTTATTTTATTTTTATCATTTTACTTTTTATCATCATGTTTACTCTATCTGGATACCTTTTTATGGTATGTGTGTCTCCAACTTAATTTTTTTTATTTATATCAGTTTCCTAACACAACCCTACAAGCTTTGTTTTTCACACTAATATAGAGTTCAACTTCACCATGTAACTGATTCATACATGGGCTTCTAATTGTGGATGGATACATATTCCTGAGTTCTCCAATATGTAATCTGTCTTTCTACATGCGGTGAATGCCACACTGCTTTCCTCATTATTATTATGCAGGCTTTGTACCATGTCTTATATCTAGCAGAAAGTGCCCCTATTCTTCGCCTTTCTTTCAATAAAAATAACCAAAGTATTCATGGACCTTTATTCTTCCATATATATATATTTTTTAATACGATTCCTAAGTTCCTCCAAAAATGTCTGATTAAATCTAGACTGGAAATAACGTAGCATCTCCCTGAAAGTGTTGGCCATGCATATTTTAAACCCTTATTCCGTCCGGCCCATCCACCCTGCTGACTTCAGGTTTCAGTCCGTTGCCTTTCTCCTACGGCAGTGACGTGGCCATCTGCTAATGTTCCCCGGCGCGCTGGCACTGAAGTATCCGCTACCCGACCAGTCGTATGTGCCAGGGCAGGGGTTCAAATGAAGTCCCGACCCGTGCTCAGTTGTGAAACCGGGTGGAGTACAGAGAGCTGGGTTTGAGAATGGAGGCTCAGACAATCTGCGTGACCTTGCACTGCCCCGTCTCTCACAGCCGCAGTGTGGCTGAAGGACGGGCTGGAGTTGGGGTCTCCCTACGCCTGACGCCATAAATGTTAACTGTTGTTGTTATTACAGCTGTGCTCCAAGGTTTTAAAAGCTTGACAATCGTAGTTCTAGAAACCCACTATTATTGTTTATCCTTTCCCCCTCTGTTTCCTGCCCTCTAGTGGTAGTTTTGATTATGACTTTATGTTTGATTTTATATAAAATTCTTGTTACTGCATAGCATAAATGCACTGTTTCCCCGACCTTATTACGTCCAAATTATTTAAAATTCAATCTTATTTTGTATGAATGCATGTAATTTCCAGCCATTTCTATGGGTTTGGTGAGAAATAATTTGGGGGCTGTGTTGTATAATACAAGGAATTTTCACTCAGTGCCTATTTGGATTCATCTCTCTGAGAGAACTCCATCCACAAAGCAATCCCTTTGTCTAGAAATGATACCCTTCCTTTACCTAACCTCACCTATGAGGTTCCATCGTATGCCTCATAAAAGTAACAAAACACATTTACATTGAAGTCATTACATCCCTGCTTCCTGAAAAGTAATAATTTACCTCCGAAGACAAGGACGTTCCAGAGACAGAATGGTAGCGTCCGAAAGTCATTAAAAGCTGTAGTCCAAGAACCACCGAAAAGAGCTACGCGAAGCCATCCATTGCTTTGAAAAATCCATCCCTCTGTTCACGTTCTTATAACACAACTGTCTTCCCAGTATACTTAGAGTCACTCTGAACTTTGACATGACACGGACTATTTTTTTCTAGCTTTATTGAGATATAGTTGAGATAAAGCTTCAAGAACGTATAAGGTGACACATGATTTGATATGTTTATTGAAGTGATTACCATAAAAAGTTAGTAAGCCTCTCCGTGCCCTTATAGTCACCGTGTGTGTGTGTGTGTGTGTGTGTGTGGTGTGTAGAACATTTAAGATCCACTCTGTGGGCAATGTTTCAATGTGTAGTGCACTTTGGCTACCTAGAGTCCCCAGGCTGGACGTCAGATCACCGAAACCATTCCTCTCATACCTGGAAGTGTGTGCCCCTGACCACACCTCCCCTCCACCCCTCCACCCACTCAGCCTCCGGCCACCTCTCTCACTCTCTACGACAGCCTGTTCTGAACTATTTTATGGTAAAAAGAGATGTCGTCATTGGTGTAACCCAGAAATTTTCCATCTTTTTCATCTCACGGTCACACAAACTAATTACTAAAATTCTGTGGCATGCCCCCCAAAATATATTTTTACCAACCTGCCCGAAAAAAAAAGAGGTGTTACTCTGACACATTCACACCAAATGGCTATTGCTGTGTCAGCTGTTGTCATTTTTTAATGCGACAGTCTCAAGGAAAAGAGCTCAGTGCCCCGGACTACGCAGTCAGCACAGTCAGGTGTTGCACGCTCCAGAAATTCTTGCGATGCTCCCGGTGAACATCACTGGGGTAGACAGCAAGGCCCTGGCCCCTCCGCACATCTCTTTCTTTCCCAGCATCAGACTATGAATAAAGAACGGACTGATGCTGCATAACAAGGCTGAGAGGCGGGCACAGAGGTTTCCGCACAGCTCATGCCCCCGACCTGCACGGGCGCTTCCCTGCGCGGTGTTCGCACAGACAGATGCTCAGCACTTTACAATACAGCTCTTCATAAAGCGTTTCACAATGTCATCTTGGACCAGACGGCTCTAACAAGCAGGCATATGATAAAGGGCTATCTATCTTAAACTGTAAGAAGTTAATTGTTGTATCCGAAAGACCTTGCATTATCCTTTATAAAGAAGGAAATGGAGTCAGGAAGGAGATTTGAATATCTGTATATCCTGAGTAACAAACTACGTGATTTAATGAGTGGATCAAAGATTCGAAAAATGACTTTGAGCCACTCGGTGCGTTTTTACGTTGTTCTGTCTTCCATCAGCAGAGAGACCTGTAAATACGAGAGAAGGAAAGAAGCACCGGGCTTCACCTTTTCTGTTCTGTCTGAGTGGTAACATGCATTTGATGCTTCCTGAAACTTCTCTCTTTGGGCCTGGAATAGAGAGCACCACTGCCTTCCCTTTCTGAGTTAGTGACCTAATGAAGACATGGCCTTCTGATGTGAGCACTGTTAAGATGTATGACTGGGATCACTACCATAGAGTCAGAAAGATAAGAGCAGAGAAACAGAGGGAGAGCCTCTGCTGGCTGCAGAAAAGAGAGAGTCGCCCGCAGACCGGCCAACAGTGACTTTTCTAGAATATCCGTAATCCCGATATATCAGCAGACATTATAGGAATCAGTGTGAGAAAGCTGTATTAGAAATCAGTATCTTGGTACCAATTCATGTCAACTTCCTCTCATTTCCAAATTCTACAAGCATAACAACTGATAGAGCGGTGTTAAATTTATGTTTACATTAAGTATTTGTAACACTTGATTTACATTAATTTACTGGATGAAAGAGTTAGCAAAGGCAAAATAAAAATAAAATGAGATTAGAAGTATTCAAACAAGTGAGCAGCGTCCTCTCCTTGACCAAACTCTAGCCTCTGGGCCCTCTTCTCCAGACAGGTCTTGATGTGGGTATTTACAACAGCAGGTGCTGGGAACAGCCCAAGCGCCCATCAGTAGATTAGTGGATTGAAAGCTGTGGTGCATTTGCACGGTGGAACACTACACGCACGAAGAAAGAAGGAACTGCTACCCTCAGCAACAGCTTAGATGGACCTGGAGACTATTATGCTGAGTGAAATAAGCCAGGCAGTGAAAGACAAATACCATATGATCTCACCTACAAGACGAAACTAATGAGCAAAATAGAACCACAGAATAGTAAAAAAATGCATAGTGTGAAACCAGCACATTTATACAAAAGACGGGAAATGAAGAGCTACTGAAGTTTGCTGTTTCTTCTTCCCCAGCAACCATGTAATTTCAAAGCCAGTGTGTTTTTTGTTCGTTTTGCTTTGTTTTACCACAAAAGTGCATGGGTTCTCTCAAAATCAGTGGGCACTGTAATTGCTGAAAATCCTCCTAAATTATTGGTGTTAACTATAACATGTTTTATATTTAAAAGTTAATAGGAGTTGATCTGTTCCTAATGAGATTCTTTATTACAAAAATAATAATAATAATGTTACTTAAGTAAATATATATATGTAAAGCATTATGTATATATTAAAGTAAATATATATATATATTTACTTTATATATAAAGTAAATATATATATAAAGCAATATATATATATTGCTTCAGGTATATTTAGAAGCCTTTTAATCCTTGTCTTATTCTTAACATCACCTGTCAAGGTTAGGTTGTGTAGCAAAGTTTCACAAATTAAGATTTCACTCAAATCCTTTCTTCTAATGCAAATCTGCCCGGAGAGGCCCTGATGAATAGCTTTTGCACGCTATTTTGCCAAGATGGTCATCAATATTTTTCTGACCTTTGACTGTGGGCTGGACACCACTTTCAGCACTAAAGATGGAAGGCAGGCAAGACCAGAACGGGCCTGACCTGATGGAGTCTGCTTTCGGGGCGGCACCCCAAGGCAACAGAGGAAAACCAGTGCAAAGGACAGCAGAGCACTGTAAATCCAGGGCTCGGTGCCGCAGAAAAATGAGGCAAAATTGTAGTAACAACAGCAGCAACAATAATGTTGTGATCTAGTTTCCCCAAAAAGTGCATCCCTGTTGCAAATGTTATTACAATCAAAGTACAAAAATGCACTAGAAGACAACACTGGAGCTCAAGTTGGGAATGTATGTTAAAGTGTACAAGGCAGTAAGATAGAAAGGACCTTATTTTAAGATTTCCAGTGAGTGATGTTTTATTTTGAAAAAAACTTAATTTAAATGTATGCATCACTCACATACTCCCAAAGCATCTTCCGAGGGAGCTGAATTCAATACAGGGCACACTTACACTGTAATACACTCACCATAGCTAAATGCTTGTTCCTTGGGCTTTAGGGAATGCATGTCCTAAATAGCTCTTTCTCTCAAGTTCAAATGGATGGAATATTGTGATTCAGCTGACACCTAATTTTCCAGAAAGTTTTTTTAAGTTCTCCTATATATAATAAGTCCTCCTTATAATATAGCTTCACTGTGTGGCTTTTAACCATTACATTGTTCTTTCAGTCTTTTCTTTGTGTAGTTGGTTGTTTGTCTTACACAGAGATTTAAAAGTAGACTGTCTTTAGAAAAGACCCTGACCAGAAGCATCCTACGGGGACTCACTGTAGCAAGTACGACTGTATCAGTCAGGGTCCTCCAGAGAAACAGCCAGTGGGACATGTACATGAGGATAAGCTCCTCGGGAATATATAGAGATATATTGATACGTATATGGATTTATGTGAGGAACTGGCTTATGCAACAAGGGGAAAGGAAAATCCCAAGGTCTGCCGGGTGAGTAAACAAGTTGGAGACCCAGGGGAGATGACGGCTTAGCCCCGGACTTTACAGTCCTTAGGCCAAGGGACCCAGCAAGAGTCAATGTTTCAGATTCAGTCTGAGGCAGGACCAAGTTGGTGCCTCATTTCAAAGGCAAGCAGGGCCACTCAGTTACTCAGCATTTTGTTTGTTTGTTTGTTTGTTTTGTTTTTTCTACTTACACCTTCTGCTGATTGGGTTTGCCCTGTCCTCAAGTAGGGAGTGCCATCCGCTACCATGGTTCTCTTAACATGATGTTCCAAGAGCTGTTTTTTCTTTCCTGTCTCTCTTTTCTCGTCATAATGGTTCTTCCTATAACACTGCTCAGTGTATCTCACAAGTTTGGACAATGTTCAGATACAAAGTGTTTTTTTCTTTTACTGGATACAGAGAAAAATTGAAATTGCGTACGTAGCCAGAAAGGATTGAAAGAAAGCTATTCTGAGAATTTAAAAAATTAAAACCAAGTAAATTATTAAAGCTCTATTTAAGGTTCACATCACAAGCCACCTTGGAATGGTACTCCACTGACCCTCTGTGTTTGCTTGCTGGTTGGATCCACAAGTCATCCACGTTCTCTTAGGAGAAGAAACTGCCTCCTCAGAACTCGCCCAGTTACTTAAAACACTCTGGCTTCACCTCTGGAATGAGAGTCAAAGGAAGATTGGCCTGTTCAGGGAAGTGTTTATACCAGTTCTTTGCTCTGTTTGGTTTTGGGAACTTACTCTATTCATTAGAATTTAGAAGAGAAATAAAATACTCATTCTTTATCTTAAGTAATGATTCATAGAATCAAAAAGAAAACCAAATAAATATGATGAACTTTCTACGTTTTAAGAGTGTAAAGTACACTTACAAGGCAAATACAAAAAGAGTTTAGCTATTTTTGTTTTAGCCAAACAAACTACAGCATATGAGGAACATGTAATTACAAATGAATGGTTTATCTAAATTAAGGGTGCAAGTTTGGGGTGACTTAGTCATAACCAACATCAGGTCAGAGTTAAGGAGGGGAAGGAGTCAATAAAGCTTAATCTAGAGCTGCCCTGAAGGAGGGTGCAAGCTTGAAATTGCCCTGGGAAGGCAAAGCCATTAGTGGGGGACCCCTGGAATGCTGGGGGAGTGTGGGTTCTAGGACCCTGTATGATTAATAAAGATTCTCAACCCCCAAAAGAAGGTTGCAGACATATATTACAAGGCTTCTATAAAATCCAGAGACTTCAAAACGAAACTGATCAAAACACCAAACCTTACTTATTTTCCACCAGAAAAATGTAGATCCTAAAAGTATGATGTTAGATTTCTTCTAGAAAGAGTCAGGAAGGGAGGAACATTTGTCTGGTTAAGTCAAGTATTTTGTCACAAAAGTTCAGTGCAGCCTCAGAATATCTTTCTTGTTTTCTATTCACAGAAAAAAACAACAACACCACAGTGCAACCCCAAACACACCTGGGGATCAGCTATTTACCTGCAGAGCTGTGGGGAATTTTTCTTGACCTTTTTCCAATACACTTTAGAAATAATACCCTATTTAGACTTTGTGCTCGATCCGCTGTATTTAAGTTCATTTTCTTTATAATGACATATTGACATGTGAAAAACGGCCCTCTCTTCACTGCAAGCTGAAGTCAGAGTGGCCCGGGGGGGTGCTTTGCCAAGTATTTTACCTTTCTTTACACATATCTGAAAAATCACTTGAATTGTTCCTCAAATACTCTTTTCCTACTGAGATGCTTTAAGTGTACATACACCCTATTTCTTCCCCTTTCCAGAAAGGTCAAACTCTAACTCAGACCTAAGTAATTAGGAGCAACGTCTGTGCACAGCAGGAGCTCCCTACCGGAAGAATGGAGGCGGGAAGGAGGCACCGCAGGAGTGACAGACAGATGAGTGTTAAATGCAGTAGGCAGGGAGAGGGAAAGGACCAATGAGAACGGTGACCGATCTGGAAAAAAGCTGGAAAGAGAAGTACCTACGGTAGATAAAACGCGTATCTCAGCCAGCACTAAGCCAAAAGTGCCGAGTAGAGAGTTGGGATGATTTTTTTTATTGTGGGCACCATTATAGGCGTCCCCATCCCCCAGTCTTGGCCCGGCTCCACCCAGCCACTGCTGTTGGTGGGTCATGTACATGTTCTCTGGCTAATCTCCTTGCCTTTTTCATCCAGTCAGGACAATTTTAAATTTGTATCACCTGCAAGTAACACATAAATGCATTCTCCATATAAAACATTTCAAATGCTATCAAAAACATTGAGGTCCCTTTAAACACAATGTTACAGTCGGTACACATAAATTTCATGGACAGGTGGATTTTTGTTTCCCAACTGAACTCTGAACAGATGTTCTGTAACAGGAATGAGACACAAAACCAGGGCAGACTGTCCACACAGCAATAATAGAAAAAGCTAATGCCTACTGAATTCCGCTGACACTTCTAAATGCTTCACACGTGAACACACACTCAGCCTTATGAGGACCTGAGGCAGTCGCTGTTGTTATTCCCATCGTGCAGATGGGAATAGTGTTAATAATCTCTCCAAAGTCATGGTCCGTGCAGGTGGAGGACCTGTGCTTTGAACCTGAGTGGTGTGGCTCCCGCTCCTGCTCCAAACCACCACCCCACATCCAAGATGAGTGGGGCGAGAGAGCAACAATCGCGTGCTGTCCGCACAGCCGTGAACAATGCGTGAACACACCTGCAACGGGACCAAGCAAGTGCCCATCTAGACTCACCACGCTTGTTACTCGACTGCGGCATATCCGGCGAACCCTGGCATCTGCAGTCTGCTCTCTAATCTGCTGATGTTCTCTGACCTGGGAAAGCTGCTTCCGTTCTCAAATGGGTTTCCCCTGACCAATAACTCAATCGACCTAACGATCCAGGACTCGGCTCTTCCAAGGGCCTCTGGCTCCCACTCTGTGAATCAATACATCAGTATTAGTACGCTCTCCTTCAGGCCCTCCTACTAAGCTTCACATCGATGTGCCTGGTGCCAGCACCGGACCTGAAACGCCTTCCTTCCCGGTCAGTCTATACAGTCAAATCCTCAGTGTCCTCCAAGCCGTTCCAAGGGTGCAGTCCCCCGGGTGAAGTCTCCTTCCCTGTATCACTCTGCCTCCTGTACATGCTGCTGGCACTCAGCCATCACTGAGATTTAACCTTTTTACAGGCTGTTCGCACACTAGATGAATGGTATGGTGTCCGGGTAACCCACGTCTGGGCACCACGCCCGGCACATACTCGCTGCATCGCAAATGTTTGTGGAACAAACTGGAATGAGACCATCACATCGGCACTGGAACAGTCTGGCAGTGCCTCACCCACCTCTCCGTGCCGCTGGGTTTTCAGCTGGGGCAGGAGTGAACTCCCATATGTTGAGAAAAACTCGTTCCCTATTTCCCCCCAAATATTCCACAAAGCTATCTTCTTCCAATATATGTTATTTCCCTCTTTTCTTGAGATGACATGCTTAGTACTGTTTTGCATTTGGAAGAAACTTCTTACATATTTCTTTATTAGATTTAGGAAGAATCTACCAATTAGAAGCCCTCACCTGTATTTGTAGTGTTAAATTGCATGTAGAGCCTGTTTTTTAAATATTATACTTTAGCAGTAGAGAAAATAATATCTAATTCTACCAAAATGATCTTTCCAGCAATTGTTATTCCCATTAAAAGGATAAATTCTCTTTTTGAACAATTTTTTGTAACTATGAAGTTATGTAAAATGCAGCCTTCATTTTTAGCAGGGAAGCTGATTAAGATAACGAGAAACCCCCCCACCCTACATACCCAGATACGGCAGGTGATAGAGAACGAAACTTCTTTTAATGACATAGCTCTGTTCCCAGCAAAGAGAGGGAAATGTGTAGGCACCAGAACTAAAACAGAAACTGAAAACCAAGGGGAAGCATGTGAGCGGCACCTGGGACTGCCCTGGGATGTCAGAACTTGAGGGACTCAAACAGTATTTTTCCACGTCAAACAGGTGATCTGTCCTATGGGCCACACAGAACGGTGAGTTGGAAGGAGATCTGAACAGAGCTGGGACCCCCAAATGTCTGCCCACTGGGTGGATAACTTAATTTTCAAAGTTGGCCAATGTCACGGAGAGATAGCAAGGAACTTTGTCCCTCCCTCTGCCTCAGGAGTATGGGGGGTGGGGGGGACTATATTCCGAAGCAAAGTGAAATGCCAGTCCTACAGCACCGTGGGCTCGGGGGTTAAATGGACGCATCGCCGATGTCTTTCCGCCATCCCTGACACAGGGCTCACCGCGAGGCCACCAGCAAGTGCAGACCTATCCTCTCAGGCCAGAGAAACTATCTCAGGGGAGAAGGGGAGGGAAAAGCCGCAGTAAAATAAATGGACAATGAACTGACAACGCATACGGAGGTGACGGAAGAAAACCACTGTGAAGGAGATGGAGCGGACAGGATGGGAAGGGCGGAGGGACTCACGACCTTGAGCTATGTCTAGAAAGGCGACCTAAAAGAGCACGGAATAATGCACGTGGGTGTAAACCCTTTCGGAAACACACATTTGTAAACGGCTCTGCACTGACCAGCAGTGCCCGTAGGCACAGACCCTGAGTCCGAAGGTCTACGGGGAGGGGAAGATCAGACAAGGGGCGAAGAGGATGGAAGGTAGGTAGGCAGAACAGGGAAGAAGCCACGCACATAAACCCTTTGAAGGAAAAGGACGTAGTAAAAATAGTCTAGTATTGGTGCCTATCGTGGCCTCCTGAGGAAGGAGACTGACTGGCTAGAAGGAGGCCATTCGGGCAGGATGAGCCCCGCAACAGTAAGCAGTGAGGTTAGGGCCCGACAGGCACCCCATCCCTTCTCTGGGGTGGGTCTGATTTCCCTACCTCTCCGCTCCCCAAACCTCTTCTGACCTCCTTTCACTGTAGGGATCAGACGGCTCACAGCCCGCTGGCACCCGGTGCCTGAAGTCCTCAGCTCTACACCTTCCCTCTTTGTGTTCTGGATTCACAGCCTCCGACTGGATGGAAAATGAGAGAGATGTGAGAGGGAGAGCGGGGTGGGGGGCAGGGAGGGAGGGAGAGGGACAGAGAGAAGCACAGATAACGCATTCAGAATGTCCCCCCCGTTTGCCCAGCGGTCCCTGTGCTGTGCAGTGAGGCCCTGTGGATTCCTGCTGGGAATGGAGGGCGCAGTGAGGCAGCGGGCGGGATGTGCTGGGAACTGTTTCACTGCTGCTGGAGGAACGGACGGGCAGCCTCTGCAGGCGTCGCTGGTTTGGGTGATGGGAACGCTCCCACCCACCACGGCCGATTTCAAGCTTCAGTGTAACAACCAGCTGGCAAAATCCCTGGTAATTTAGCCTTGAGCGTCTCAAAACACAGCAAGCGTTCCTGCTGCTCTCTGCCGACCCCCAGAAGGAAGTTTGCACCATTTCAGATCCCCCGGCCCTGGCAGCCACCCAGGGCTGGTTCTGGCTGGTTGAGTCGGACTGCGGATGGTGACTGTTCTTCCGAGGCTCCTGTGGTGGCCGTCCCAAGTGAGGGGGGTAGGGTGGGCCGTGCTTTCTGCTTTGCCTTTGTACGCAGTTGAATGGGAAGCAGGGAACCACTAACCCAGAAGCTGCATTTTGAATTGGACCCCCGAATTATAAAATATTAATACTATGTCTAAATTTATTGTTTATTAAAAAATACAATAAGCATTTTGTAGGTGCAGTTTGAGGTGGCAAAAAGTAAAATAATGGGGGAAATAAAATAATTAAAACCAAACACATAATTTCTTCTCCCCTGCGCCCCAAAAAGTATTTTCTAATTTGGTTTATAAACACTCATATTCCATCTCTTTTCTTTCTATAAGTTAAATATAAGGTAGTATCTATACACAATAATCTAATTTTGAAAATATAAATGCTGGAAAGAAACAAATCTGCTTAAACACAAAATATATGACAAATCATGGTAAAACACCTTTTAAAACATTATAAAACCACAAACCAGCTAAATTTTAGCAAGTCATGGGATCGATAACCTGCCTGTGATAACAGCACCTTTTGTAACATAAAATATCTAAAATGTCCATCAACTGGAAAATAGGTAATTTGTGATAGATCCATACAATAAAATGCTACACAGCAGAGTAAATAAATTTGACCCACACATATTCATGTATGTGAATCTCACAAATGTACTGTTGAAAATGTATATAATATGATGCTTTTAAAATAAAAATTGTAAAACCCTTATATATGCATATACATGTTTGATATGTATATCATGCCGATATGATGGTTTATAATATAGTGTACATTACATAGAATATGCATATTATATACATGAGTTTTTAAATACAATCTGATATTCGTGGTAGTAATAAACACCAATTTCATAAAAGCAGCAACCTCACAAGCTGAAGGAAGTATGATGCTATTGAAAAGAGATTCATAATCAACCTTCACTGTATTCAGAATGTTTGTATTTAGAGGCTGGGTGATTAGTATATGGATGTTTGTTAATTTTTTTATTCTTTTGGAATCCATGACAAGTTCTCTATTTTAATCATTAACAATTTAAAATCTACTGACCCAACATTCGCAGCTTCACAAACATTTGTGTGATCTGAGTGTTAGTAAACAAAGCATTATCTTGGGCACAAAAAGTCCTCATTTGTCTTTCCTGCTTTCAGTTTTGAGAAGTACTTTCCTCAGTTTTTAACTATAATACTAGTGTTATTTAGAATTTTCTACCCAATTTCAAGTCATAATTTTCAGAGTGATACATGTACAAAAAAGTCAGAGAGGAATGTTAGAGGAAGAAATAGTCATGGAAAAAAATACAATAAAAATCGGGACTGGGAGGCAGACGCCACGTCACCCAGCATAAATGAGGTGGTGGCAGCGGTCGAGTCTCTCCGTGTTTGTCATCGTCCGTGTATCGTCCCACAGAAGTCGACCAGGCTGCTCACCATCAGGAAGATTTGCGGTATCGTGTGTGTGTGAAGTCTCGTGTGTGTGCACAACCATGCGTGTGCACATGTATACCTCCCCAATGAGAAGTGTCTGCAATATCATTCTGACTGTGGAAGTTGATCCAAAGCATGGAACAGGATTGTAATGGAGCGGAAATATTTAGTTTGTCTGAAACTAGCTCAATGTTGATTAAAGAGAGTCGACAGGTTGAGTCTGTGACCTAGAAATCCCTGCCTGGCCAACCTCATAATGGAGATTGTGTATCGGATCTAAACGCCACTGGGGTGGCTCTGAACGCGGCTGTGGAGAGTACCCCTTCCCCTTCTATTAAAGTTTAAGGTCAGATCCAGCAAAAGTTGCCTTGCAATACAACGGGCATTGAGAGAACACAGTTGGCCACAGATTTTCAAAGTTTGAAATGTCTGCTGGTCCCTGATCAGTTTTATGACTTTATTTATTTGTGACTATATTTTCTGATATTCCTTTTCTGTGTCTCATTGCATAAAATATCTGGCATCATATGTATCATTCTGTAATCCATACTCATTATACTTATTTGCTATAAAACAGACTCCCAATATTTAGTAGAAATTAATGTTTTCCCAAGGCAACCCATGACTCACACAGGCCCCAAATTTTCCCCTGAGATAACAGAAGTTTCCTAGTCCTACAAAAAATGAAACAAGATGTTTCCCCTGGTTTATTCTTGGTGGAAAAAAACCTGAGCTTAGATTACGTGGGGCCAGAAAGAACAAAGAAAGTACATGCAGATGTACTTTCTCCCACATGAAATGCATTTTGAGAAATGGGATGAAGGAGAAGCACGTTCAGGCTTGGCTAATGCCTGAACCTTTCTGCTCAGCCGGGGCCAGCAGAGTTTCAGAGGGTTACAAAGCTAAGCAGGCTTGATCAAGCGTCAGCTCAACTATATTGTAAGGATGCAAAACATTTCTAAGACTCTACACGGAAAGTATCTGATACGCCAAAAATCATGAACTAAGTAAAATTTGCTTACTTTCCTAAAATGGATTTAGCCTAATATCTAAAATACTATTTAGTTTCTAAAAATATCATCTCCTCTTAAACTTTAAGGTGGACATGTATTGTTTAAGGTGGCATTCAGTTTTATTTGAATAAAAATTTATATTAACTTACATTTTGCATACACAAAAGTGGTGTCTTTTCATTTTGCTTCATTTTTTTATTAAAGGTTGAATTGCAAATGAACTCAACTGGACTCAACCGAACAGAGCCGGGACCTCGACATGGACCCTGGCAGATGAATGTTCTGCGTGTACGTACAACACTCTCATTTGATACAGTGGTGCAGGTGGGCTTATGGTGGGGATAAAATGTAGTGATACCATCAGAAGAAATGTAATGTGTCTTTATAAGAAATGTCTGTGGAGTTTTTTAGGAACATGCACCAAATATCATTTATAGTTTGAAGTAGGAAATCCGCTTCTCAAAGTAGGGCAGCAGGGAAATGGTGCTTTCTCTCCTTGCCACCACCACCAAATTTTCCAAAAACGTGGACGGACAAGTTACCCTGCAATTACAAAGGCTCACTTGTCTTCTGGAGTCTTCTAATCCAGAGTATAGAGCCCGCTTCCTGCCCCTCACACTTCACGTTTGTTCCAAAGCGTTGACAGGCTGCTCGTGAGATGCCCTTGCTATCATCACCCCAGTTGCTCATCTGCAGCACAGCTACTGTCTCGGGCCTCCCAGGTGTCAGCTGGGTGGACACAAGGCACTGCAGCTGCCCACGCCCCAGGCCCACAGGTTGTCCCATCAGGCCCAGACTCAGATACAGTGTTGTCCCCTGGGATCTGGGCCAGGGCCTCCCCAGCCCGCACAGCTCAAGAGGTGTGGGCGTTTAATGCCCACGGAGAAACTCAGACCACCAGGCCTACGTTAGAGGCAGGCGGGCAAATGGAAAGAGGCCAGCACAGATGAATTCTCTCCTTTCTTCTCTCTCAAACTTTTCTGGAGAGCAGGGCTTCCTTAAGACTTTTCTCGGAGCCTCTCTGGCTGACGGAGAGGAACACGTTGTGCTGCCTTCCGAATCTGTGGCCTGCTGGGCCCTTTTCTCCTCCTTCCTGGGCTGACTTCTTCCTGGACTCGCTTTTCCCTCACTCTTGCTCCCCCGGCATCGACCCCCTGCCCCAATTAAGTCTTAGGACATGTGCTTTGACTCAGGCTCTGTGTCTTAGGGAGGTTTAAGGTGCCCACTTTGGGACATGTTTAATATTAAATCTCTAAGAAATCTAAAATAACAATTAAAGATCTTCCTGTAAAATTTCAGATATCTTTCAATATCTTCAGTTATTACTCTTTAATAACAGTGCCCCAAATTTTAAACAAAAAAAAAATATAATACAAAGGTCTCTTTAATACCCATAAACCAATCTCATTCAGAGAATTTTATTTTTCTATGGAAAGTAGTACTTATGAGCAATAATGCGGAACATTAACAAAAACAAATTCATTTACTGTCTTTTTTCTTTCCGATGAACTTTACTGTGGTACAATTTTCATACAGTAAAATATATCCATTTTAAGTGTGGAGTTCAATGAGTTCTGCCGAACACCTAGACCCACCTACCCCTATTTCCATCATCACAACCGAGATTTAGAACATTTGCATTGCCCCAAATAGTTCCCCCTGACCCTTTGCAGCTACCCTTGCCCTGCCTTGGCCCCGGGCAACCGCTGGGCTCCTCAGCTTCCGCTTTCTTTCTCCCAACGAGGAGATGTTTGTGCATTCCAGATGGCTGTGTGCACGTGTGTGAACTTCTCACTTCTTCTCAGCCTAGTGTTTCTGAGTCCCGTCCACACAGGTGAACAGATCGGTAGCGTGGTCCCTTCTCTTGCTGAGAAACGTGGCATTGCCTCGATACCCCACACGCAGGTGGGCCTTTCCTCGCCCTGCTCTCATTTCTGGCTGGTACCCGTGCAGCTGCTGTGAACACTGGTGTGCAAACTCTCCTGTAGATCTTTCTTCCCACATTTATTTGGGGTACACACTAGTAGTTGGTTTGCTGTATCACATAGTAAGGGTAAGTTGAACTTTCTAAGAAACTTCCAGACTCAGCTTCTGAACTAGTTGTACCCACATCCTCCCCAGCACTTGACATTACCATTCCTTATCAGTGTAGCCCTTTTCATCCACATTGCTAATTTTCACTTTCCTGCTTAGTTGTAACGTCAAGCATCTTTTCCTGTGCTTATTAACCGTATTCTAGGTGTTATTTTTGGTAAAGTATGTGTTCAAATATTTACTTTTGCTAGTATTTGTCTTATTCACTTTTAACAATAAAAAGCCTTTGGAGTCTATTATGGGGTCTCGTGGTGGGCAGCCATGCCAGGCGTTTTACTTTAATTCGATTCACAATGTATTACTTCATTTTCTGCTTGGACCCCCTTTCCCTGGGAGCTCCAGCTGTTGGGCCTCCTGTCCGCCCACGGAACCAGCAAGGTTCTCATCCTTAGCCCTCGTTGCTCTTGGAGTTAGTTTTGCTTGGCACTCCACTTCCCTCCCCTCATACGGTTGGACCCTCCTCACCTTTCTGGTCTCAGCATGAGACTGTGCAGCTCTGGGAACACCGAGGGGCCACAGCACGGTCCGTGGGTTTGGGGGACAGAGGGTCGTTCCACGTCAGTGCCGACATTCTTCAGAAGTTCACAGCCCTGGGAACGAACCTTGAGGGATTCTCCAAATAAACAGGATTGGCCATGGTCTGTCTACTGGGCCACCCCAGGGCACACTGAGAAGAAACTGGACATTAAAGCGAGCCTGGGAGAAGTGTGGTGAGAAGACTGGTGAGCGCCGGCCAGTGCCGGCCACACAACGACTCGGGATCAGGCCTCCCCGTCTCCTGCTTTACGAAGGGGCGAGTGAAGGAAGACCTGGTTCTCATGTGGGTTCTGTCATTCAGTGATTAGATACACACTGGCAAATTGCTTAATCTCTACATACCTTAGTTTTATTATCTTTAAAGTGGGGATGACGACACCACATTTATAAGCTGTTTTCTGAATTAAGCAGAATGCTAATAGAGAGGTTGGCCCATAAAATGCACACCACCAAGAGTGGGCCCGAAGGTAGACTGTGGACTCCGGCCGTGAGTCGATCCACGTGGGTTCATTCTGGGTTAAAAGAATATATATACCACTCTGGGGAGCACTGCTGGTAATGGAGAGGTTACGCATGTGTGGGGGCGAGGAGTTCTTCGGGAACCTTCGAATCTCCCCTCCGTTTCACTATAAACCTAACACTGCTCAAAAAAATAAAGTCTACTTTAAAAGAGAGAGAAGAGAAGAAAGGAAGGAAGGAAGAGAGGAAGGAAGGAAGGAAGAGAGGAAGAGAGGAAGGAAGGAAGAAAGAGAGGAAGGAAGGGGGAAAAGGGGATAAAATTCAAAGAAAAAATCCTTTCGTAATAAATTTAGTAGAGATTCAGACAAACTTGAACAATAATTTCAAGATATCCTTATCAAACATTTTCCAAAGACTAATTTGTGCTTGACTAAAAAAAGGTTGTACATTATCTATCTAGCAAAATCATAGACTTAGATATTATATCTATATATGTTTTCCAGACATTCAAATCTTACTCCATGAAATTTCCTTTAAAAATAACTTTGTCTAATTGTAAACTATAAATGTGGCACAGGCATCATCATGTAGCAACTGGGTTTCAGAGATTCATCAAACTGCCCAGAGTTAAACAGACAGGAAGTTCCCAGACAGGAAGTTGGGCCTTGCAGGATAGGGACGTGGAGAGATTTGATTAAACAAATAACTGCAAAAACCATATATGCAATCAAAGGATGTGTGACTGACTCACGTCGGCACCTCGGTCAGATGACTCTCGGGCCCTCCCCCACCCCACCCCCGGTCACATGTGTGCCCACCTTCGTGGTGACCGCGTGTGCGTGGGTAGCCTGCTGTCATCTCTGCCCCAACAACTTCATCTTCTCGGTCAAAACCTGCTTTATTCTCTCAGCTGTCAGCCTTGGGTGTGTACATGTGTCTTTCGGCCCTCATTTGATTTCAAACCTCGCGTCTGACCAGTTACCATGTTGTAAAAGGCTTCCTGATTGTGTGAGAAGATTGACAGTCCTTCCTTATTTCCTTTTTTAAACCTCACACCGGAAAGGGGAAAGGAAATTCTAAATGTGACAACCAGCGTTCGATCATTTGCTTATCATGGGAAGACAGAGCCTCTGACTTTAAAAACAGCCCTTGTCTAGCGTCCAGTGAGCAAAATCTATTCCTGTCCCAGCCGCTACCTTGCCCTGTGACGTCAGATAAGACACTTCCCCTCTCGGCTTCGGTCACCTGTTGGTCACAAGGGTGAGGAAGTGGCTGGTGTTCTTTCGATTCTGAAATTCTGCGTGGTTCTCTTCTCAGCTGAGTTCCTTTCTTTCCACCCCAACTGCAACCCCTCACTCGCCGTGCACGCAGAATCACTCAGCTCTTGGCCCTGACATCTTCCTTTGACCTTCCTGATGGATGGAACTTCCTGAAACACTATTTTTTTTACTCTCTAAAATGGCTGGCAGTGTTAATTAGATAAAGTCATATTCCAGATCTCTCTGAATCACCTCCAAAATGTCTTGCTGTCCTGGTCAGCTTTGTCCTCAGCCTCTCAGCCCCAGTCAGCCTGGATCCCTCCTTCGCATATAAACAAGCTCTGAGCTTTCTCATTTCTCTTCTTTTGCCTGTTCTGTGTGTGCTGGTCTTCCCTAAGTGGAATGTCCTCTTCGTTTCTTGATGCCCACCCACATCTCCCATCCTCTGAAGAGTCTCTCCTCATTGCCCCAAACCAAAGTGACCTGGCTGGCATCTGAGCTGCCCTGTCAGATGAGAAGGCCTGAGTGCTCAGGTGGGGCTCTCGGGCCCCAGCGAGAGAGAGGCCATCATGCTGGTGCCCTGGCACCGGGCTCCCCCACTACTGTCCTCCTCCCTCAGTCATCTGGCTGGAATTTTTTCCCAAAAACCGTAAGTGGGTACTCCATCCATCCCAGGCACTGGGCCTGCCCATAACCATGGGCACTGTGTGTGCCAACAGCGCCAGCTGCCAGCAGTTCTCCGGTGTGGATTCCCTCTGGCTCCTGAGCAGAGCAGTCCGAAGGCTCCAGGGACTAACACCCCCTGGAGAAACGCTGAGCAGGGGAACGACGAGAGTTTGTGGATGAGCACCCTAGTTTCCTTGCCCCTCAAGCAGCACAGTTCTGAGGAGTGTTCCACACAGCCCTCCGGCAGTGGTTGGTCTCCGGGGGCCTGGAGCCCCAGCTGCCCCTCTGGAACCCACCCAGGGATGCTCCCTGTTTGCCTTCTCTCCCCTCCCTGCCTTGCTTCTCCATTTCCCCATCAGAGACTCGGAGGTCAGGTCCTACCTGTTAAACCGCTTCTGCGCAAAGACGCGTATTGGGGCCCACTTCTGGGGAAAATTGATAGGTTTTCTACATATTTTGTTTGGTTTTGTCTTGGTTTAATTTGTGTACTTAAACCTTTGGAGAAAATTGTAATTTCACTTGTCCATTTAAATTTGTTCGTATATACTTATGCATTATGTTTTCTTATAAGCCAAAAAGGTGTTAGCGTAGGTTCTTTATTTCCTTCCAAAACACTGTACTGTTTTTATCTTTATTCTCCACATTTTATTTATGGTGCTTTAAGAATATCTGTTCAGTGAATTATCTTTTAGTCTCTTAGGTGAATTATCTTTTAGCTTTGTGGATCTTCATTTCTAATTTTTGGTTAATGTTGCTCTAATTATTCTTGTGACTTTTTCTCTTTTATTAATTTCTGCTTTCACCTTTGATATTTCTTCTGCTAGATTCTCTCAGTTTACTATAGCTCTAATCTTTTGAGACAATCACCAAATGTATTTAGTCTTAACTTGTCTTTTCTTTTAATTAATGGATATGAAATTATACATTACCATCCAAATATTGATTTAGGACCACCAGTTGGGACATAGTGTGCCTTTTTGGTTTATTAGTTTTAAGTATTATTAAATCTCCAGTGTTACTTAGCAATCAATGTATGTTATTTAGCAGTGTGATATTTTATTTCCAAAATTACAGTGTTTGCATAGATATCTTTGGTTGCTGATTTCTCATTTTATTTATTTTCATTGAAGAGTTGTGAACTGTTTAATGTTATTGTTTTAAATTTTTAAAACCTTTATCCAAGGTAATGATTCATTTTTACAAGGGTGCAAAATGTGTACTTAAAATATGTATATTCTATGTTGGGTGAATAGTTCTCTAAAATACCTTTTGGCTAAAACCTATTAATCAAGTTCAGGTATTTCAAGGCCTACATTTTGTCTGCATAATCTATCACTTTCTTAATTAGTTGGTTAAAGTATTTCAGCCAGAATTGTAGATTTGGGATTTTCCCTCTGTAGTTCTGTCAGTCTTGCTTTATCTATTGCAAGGTTCTGGCTCAGTGCACAGCTTTAATTCTAGTTTGGTTGATTTGTTACCCAGGAGAGATCTGAGTCAGGAGGTCCCCACGCCCCACCTCAGGCTTCTTTCTCAGTTCCTGTCTTGCTCGCAAGAGAAGGAGGATTCAAGTGAGAGATAAACACGTACAGTGGAAATGAGATAGCAAGTTTGTTTATGAAGCACACACGGGCACAAACTACAGGCAGGCAGTGGGTCATCTGAAGGTTCCTCACGTAGAGGAAATGAAGTTGTTGGTTTGTTAGCAAGTTCATTCTCTACACTTGAGCTGAGGCTACAAGGGCACTCAGCCAATCCAAGTATCTGACTATTGGGGTTCAGTGGTTATACATCTTAGCTTCTAAGTCCCCCCTTTTTCTCCTCCCTTCCAAAACCTGGGAATAATGTCCAGCTGCAAAGACTCTCTTTCTCAGCTAGAAAAGGCTCTTTGTCTTAGTGAAATCGCTACAGAGGCTCCTTTTCCCAGCACAGTCTCAAGGCCTCCCCTGCCTCCTGTGGTTTTTTTGCTTGTGGTGTTGTGCCCACCTGGCAACCTTATCAAACCAGACTCAGGACCGCTGAGTGAGACAGGTCTCCCCTTTGCTTTTCGCCTCCTTCATCAAGTTCTTTGTTAGATTGTAAAGGGGGTGGGGCAGGGGGCCGGCTTTATTTCCCCTCCGGACGCTCATTCCTAGCTGCTACCTAACAGATTGTTCATTTTCACAACATGAAATATTCTTCTTTGTCGGTTTTAACATCCCATCTTCTGCCTTCACAGATGGTTCCAAGTTCAGATTCCCCACTGTCTGTAGGTCTTGAGGACTGGGCTTCTCTGTCCATGCAGGTGCTGAGGCCTCAGCCACCAGGACTTCCTGGGTGACAGTTACTGCAGGGTCTAATGGCCTCAAGTCAGGCTCATTGCTTGATGTCCCTTCTCTGTTTCTGGCAGCTGGACACCGAGATACTGCTCTCTTGTTCTGACGCTGGAGAGTCTGTATCTAGACCTCTATCCACATATGCTTCTTCCTGTTTTATAGACATATAAATACACATAGGAGGAAGAGGTGCACATGTGTAAGTGATAATATACACAGAAAGAGAATGCACACGAGAAGGGGAGTTTTAATGGGTGTTCCTTTCCACTGCTGGGAATATACCCTCAGAATCCTGAATCACCAATTCAAAAGACCTTATGCACCCCAGGGTTCATAGCAGCATTACTTACAATAGCCAAGTGTTGAAAACAGCCCAAGTGCCCATCAGTAGATGAATGGATTAAAAAACTGTGGTACATTTGCACAATGGAATACTATTCAATAGAAAGAAAGAAGGAACTCCTTTTTTTTTTTGTGACAGCATGGATGGAACTGGAGAATTATGCTAAGTGAAATAAGCCAGTCAGTGAAAGACCAACACCATAAGATCTCACCTATAAGAGGAAACTAATGAAGGAAATGAACTAATGAAGAAAATAGAACCACAAGCACAGAAACATGGAATAGACTGACAGACCAAAAGGATGGCGGGAGGGGGAGAGTGGTGGACAGAAGAAGGGACCAGTCAAAGAATGTGTATGAATGACCCGTGGACATGGACAACAGGGTGGGAACTGATTGTGGGAGCAGGGGGTGGGATGGGTGGAAGATGACAAAGGGTGGAAATTGGGACAACTGTAATAGAATAAGAATAAAAATGATTAAAAAAAGAAATAAATTAAGGATCAGCTCAAAATAAAAAAATAGGTATTCCTTCTGCCATCTTGATTTTGAAGTCTATCTAATCAATTCTTAAATAGAAAACTTTATTAATTGGCATTTCCATTAAATTTCTTGAATTGCACATGCAATTCTTTCATTTGGAATTAATTTCTTGAGAAGTTTAATGAATAGCCTCATTGGTCCCATGTGAAAGTTGCCCCAAAGGTTTCTATAAAAGTTGCTAATGAATACTTAGTCATTTCACTAGGAATGTATCACTCCCCTAGAGCAATTCTGCTGATGTATTTCTAAAGGATGCCTTGTTAAATGCGTGGTGTTTTTAGAAATGCTACCTGGGCTGACGTCCAAGCTTACATTAAGAAGGGAATGGTATTAATGTGCTCTTAAAAAAGCATCTTTTATAGCCAAGCAAGAAGAAAAATCACTTTACTCTCATAATTTGCTTTACGTATTACTGTTATCATTGCTAATTATAGTATCCAAATTAAAGCATTTATTGATGAGGTCTGTGCAGTATAAGTCTTCTCAGTTAACTTACATGAGACAAAATAGACTTCAAAACAAAGGCCATAACAAAAGACAAGGAAGGTCACTACATAGTATTAAAGAGAGTGGTTCAACAAGAGGATATAACCCTTGTAAACATATGTACACCCAGTATAGGAGCACCTAAATACAGAAAGAAAATCTTGGAGGACTTTAAGAAAGAGATTGACAGCAATACAGTCATTGTAGGGAATTTTAACACTCCTCTATCAACAATGCATAGATCTTCCAAACAAAAATCAACAAAAATACTGCAGCATTGAACAACACTCTAGATCAAATGGACTTGATATTTATAAAATGTTTTACCCCATAGCAACAAAATATACATTCTTCTCAAATGCACATGAATCATTCTCAAAGACAGACCATATGGTAGGACACAAAACAAGCCTCAGCAAAGTCAAGAAAATTGAATGCATGTCAAGTGTTTTCTCGGCTCACAATGGCTTAAAACTAGAAACCAGCCTCAAGAAAAAAAAATCAAAACATTCAAATACATGGAGGCTGATATGCTATTAAATTAGCATGAGGCATAACATGCTATTAAATAATGATTGAGTTAACAACGAGATCAAGGAAGAAATCAAAAAGTACCTGGAAACAAACACAAATGAACACACAACAACCCCAAACATATGGGACTCAGCAAAGACAGTCCTGAGAAAAAAGTTCATAGCAATACAGGCCTGCCTAAAGAAGATAGAAAGGTCTCAGATAAACAATCTAACCCTTCATCTACAAAAACCAGAGGCACAACAACAAAGTCCAGAGTCAGTAGAAGGAAGGAAATTATCGAGGTCCAAGCAGAATTAAATCATATAGAGACTTAAAAAAAAGACAATTCAATGATCAATAAATACAGGAGCTGGTTCTTTGAAAATATTAATAATATTAACAAGCCTTTAACTAGACTCATCAAGAAAAAGAGAAGACCCAAACAAATAAAATCAGAAGCTAAAGAGAAGTTACAACTGACACCACAGAAATACAAAGGATTGTAAGAAATTACCATAACCAACTATATGCCTGGAAACTGGATGACCTGCCTGAAATGGACAAATTCCTAGAAATATACAATCTTCTAAAACTGAATCAGAAAAAAAGCAGAAAACCTAAATAGACCAATCACTAGCAAAGTTGAAGCAATAATCATAAAACTATGGTCACACAAAAGCCCTGGACCAGATGGCTTCACAGGTGAATTTTACCAAACATTCAATGAAGAACCAACACCTCTCCTCAAAATATTCCCAAAAATTCAAGAAGGGGGAAGACTCGCAAAGTCCTTTTATGAGGACACTATTATCCTAATCCCAAACCAGGTAAAGACACAAGAAAGAAAGAAAATTACAGGCCAATATCTCTATCTTTGATTAACATAGAAGCTAAAATCCTCAGCAAAGTACTGGCAAACTGGACCCTGCAACACGTTAAAAAGATCATACACCATGATCAAGTAGGATTCATCCCAGGGATGCAAGGATTGTACGATATTCGCAAAGCAATAAACATGATACATCATATAAACAAAATGAAGGACAAAAATCACACGATCATATTAAAAATGCCGAAAAAGCATTGGGATAAAATCCAGCACCCATTGGGGACAAAAACACTCAGCAAAGTGGGAATAAAGGTAGCATACTTCAACATAATAAAGGCCATATACAAGAAACCTAGAGCCAATGTCCTATTCAGTGGGCACAAACGAAAAGCTTTCCCACCAAGATCAGGACCAAGACAAGGCCACGCTCACCACCCTCTCCCACACAGTACTGGAGGTCCTAGCCACAGTGCTCAGACAAGAAGAAAGGAAAGCCTCCAAATGGGAAAGGAGGAAGTAAAACTGTCGATATTTGCAGACGACATGAGAGTATACACAGAAAATCCTATAGGCTCCACCAGAAAAATACTCAACCTAATAAATGAATTCAGCAAAATACCAGGATACAAAGTTAATGTTCAGAAATCCATGGCATTTTTGCACACCAACAGTGAACTATCAGAAAGAAAAAGGAAAAAATCCCATTTATTATAATCATCAAGAAAAATAAAGTACCTAGGAATAAATTTAACCAAGGAGGTAAAAGACCTGTACTCAGAAAATTATAAAACACTGAAGAAAGAAATTGAGGAAGATACAAGGAAATGGAAATATATCTCCTGTTCATATATCAGAATAATTAAAATTATTAAGATGTCCACACTACACAAAGTGATCTATGGATTCAACATAATTCCTGTTAAAATACCAATAGCATATTTCACAGATCTAGAACAAATACTTCAAAAATTTATATAGAAACAAACAATAAAAAAAGACCCCAAATAGCCATGGCATTCTTAAGAAGAACAAAATTGGAAGGATCAGAATACCTGATATCAAACTATACTTCAAGGCCACTGTAATCAAAACAGCCCGTACTGGCATAAGAACAGACACATAAATCAATGAAACAGAATAGAGAGCTCAGAAATAAACCCATGTTTCTATGGTCAATTAATATTTGACAAAGGGGCCAAAAGCATAACATGGAGTAAAAATAGCCTCTTCAGCAAATGGTTTGGGGAGATCTGGACAGCAACATGCAAAAAAAAAAAAAGAAACTTGACCAACAACCCACACCATACACCAGAATAAACTCAAAATGGATAAAAGTCAAATATACGTCATGACACCATAAATGTACTACTGGAAAACATAGACAGTAAAATTTCAGATATCTCCAATAGCAATATTTTTGCCAATATATCTCCTAGGGCAAAGGAAATAAAGGGAAAAAAATAAACAAGCAGGACTACATCAAATTCCACACAGCTAAAGAAACATAATCAGAATGAAAGGGGGACAGACTGTATGAGAGAACATTCTTGCCACTGATACATTGGACCAGGGTTTGATGTCCAAAATATATGAAGGACTCATACAACTCAACACCAAGAAGATAAAAAATCTAGTTTTTATTTTTTATTGGGCAAAGGACCTGAATAGACACTTCTCCAAGAAGACATACAAATGGCTCATAGGCATGAAAAAATGCTCAACATCACTAGCCATCAGAGACATGCAAATTAAAACCACAATGACATGTTACCTCACACCTGTCAGAATGGCTATTGTTAATGAACAAGCAACAAGTTCTGGTGAGGATGTGGAGAAAAGGGAACCCCAGTATACTGCTGGTGGGAATGCAGACTGGTGCAGCCACTGTGGAAAACAGTATGAAATTTCCTCAAAAAATTAAAAATAGAACTACCTTTTGACCAAGCAATTCTATTGCTGAGACTATATCCCAAGAATCCCAGATCACCAATTCAAAAGAACTTCTCCCAATGTTCACAGCAGTGATATGTACAATAGCCAAGTGTTGGAAACAGTCTAAGTGTCCATCCATGGATGAATGGATTAAAAAACTGTGGTACATTTATACAATGGAATACCGCACAGCAGAAAGTTAGAAGGAATTCCTACCTTTCATGACAGCATGAATGGAACTGGAGACTATTAAGCTGAGTGAAATAAGCCAGTCAATGAAAGACAAACACCATAGGATCTCACTTACAAGAGAAATCTGATGAGCAAAATAAACTAATGAGCAAAACAGAACAAGAGACATGGAAACAGGGAAGAGACTGATGGGTGCCAGGGGAAAGGAGGGCAGGAGGGAATGCTGGAAAGCAGGAGAAAGGACTAGTCAAAGAACATGTATGAATGACCCATGGACGTGGACAATGGTGTGGGGATTGACCATGGCAGTGGGGGGTGGGCTGGGTGGAGGGGGGCAAAGGAGAAAAAACTGGGACAAGTGTCATAGAATAAACAAGAATAGAAAAGAATTGAAAAGGAAAAATGTCTTCTCAATTACTAGTATTTTCCTCTCTCAGGAAAATTCATTTCTTCCTATTAAAATTTTACGTAACTTGATGGATAAAGGATGTGGACGGATGATCCAGATAATGGTAGGGAGGCTGGTGAGGTTAACGCCTTGTTTTCTTTTGTCCTTCCATTGAGACTTTAAAATTCAAGCTCTTTTTTCTTTCTAAAATTAAAAAGGCTCAAGGAGTTCTAAATCTCATTCAGCTAGACACATCTACTTATTTCTTTAACAATTTTGACTGTGTTTTGACAGATTTTCTTTCTTTGCCATCTAGATTATAATTTATGGTTTCATTTCACAGCAGTTAAATATTACAGTCATTTTTAAGAAGAGAAAGAAAGTTACCATGATCTGGCTACCTTTATACCACCATACACGGATCATTCAAGAAATTTTAGGAATCTCTCCAGCTGCACTTCTCATAAAAAAAAAAAGAAAGAAAGAAAAGAAAACTTCCATGTCTGTGCACTGCATCCAGAATTAATCTGTGTGGTTTAGAAAATTGAGATAACCAAGCCAAACAAAAGAAAAGAAGTTAACCAAAGCATGTTTCGCGTTGCCAGTGTATTGACGCCACTTTAACAAGGTCTACTGAAGAGAACTTGACTCAAATGCATTTTCTTACATGAGATTTTCCCACATTTTACATAATAGAGTATGAATTAGATAAAATAGATTTTCACATATAAACCAAAAAAATGTATATTGTTCTATTAATTGTCAATGGCTACAAATTATGTTTCACTTTCACACCAAGATTAAAATTGTTAACCAAAATATAACTGAAGACTTTTAAAGAGGTAAAGTAAAATAGTTTATTTATGCTTACATTATACAGGAATTGAAGTAGCATAGTTTGTTTTTACCATATTTTCAAGTCAGATGTATACATAGTTTAAAAACACATTTTGTGATTCAATGCACTAGATAATTTAGGTGATAGTTTAGAAAAATCTTTTCTTTAGCATGTGTTCTGACCCTTGAAGTCAATTTAATTTTTTCTACAGGTAACCAATATTATTAGTTGATATTACCATTAAGTTGCCTGATGAAGTAGCTATTAGTCTATATATGTTTTCTAATGTTTCTTTTTTTATTTTCAATGTTTTGCCTTAGCTTGATTATCTTAATTTATTCTCTTAAGAAAATTGTTACTTCTTTTAGGCTTTCAAATTTACTGGCATGTATTTATTCATTATGTTCTCTTATTTTTTTTTATTTATAATACAGCATTAGTTCATGTTCCTGTTTTAATTTGCAGTGAAAATTTTCATTTGCAATGTGCAATAAAAATAATTATTTGGGTTATATACTAGAACATAGTCTCTTCCAATTGTATCATTGTCTCGATCTTAACATTTTAACAGTTTCCATCCTTTCAAATTATAAAGTTTATTTATTGAAATTACCTTCCTCTTTATCAAATGCTTTAAGAATGTCAGACTGAAAAGATTTGATGGTAGAGCAGTTTCACTTCTGGGTTTCCTCTCGGATTAGTAAAATTTCTGAATTCATTACTTGTTTTTTGTCAATAATCATTTTTATAACCATATATTTGTAATTGTCTGAAAATAATCATGGCCCTATTCTTTTATTGGATTTCCCAATTTCCAAATGGTTTTCTCTTGACATCTGTGAGGACAATGACACACGAGGGACCCTCCGTTACAGGACATATTTGTCCAGTGAGTAACAAGACCGAAAGTGAGACAGTGGGTCAGGTTGAAGAGGTGGGTGTGTGGGAACGAAGCTCCACCGAACAATCCTCAGAGTCTAACTGCAGCCACATTTTTTGGCTCAACAGAAAAATTACACAAGGAAAATGCCTAGAGGATGAAGAAGGAGGGAAAGAGGAGAGGAAGAAGGGAAAATAGAAAGGTGATTGGTAATTCCACATACATTTGTAAAATTGTATTTCAGAATTTCTTTCAGTTGTTCACACTCTCTCTCGGAATGAAGGTGATCATAATTTCAACAAAATGACAGCTTTGTAACACACAAGTAAAGGGAAAGAATCATATTTCACCTATTCCAATTTGTTTTCAATATTAAGAGCAAAAACTGTAGCAAATGTGGAAGCCATATGTACTCAATACAGCGCTGCCTTTGGCCTATCCTTTGTCTACTCTCTGCTAATAGAGAAGCTGCCACCTAGCATTTCAAATACACACATGCCCATACATGCTTGAATGCAAATGAGGATGCCTTTGAATTGGAAACTCGGAATAACCCTGACACTGTGACAGACTCCTCGTTTTCTGCTCTTTTAACTACTCTCAAATAAGCACGTGAAACCCATTGCAATCTCAACGTATTATTAAATACTCAACCTATTTCAAAATAGTGTGACATTTCCAACAAGATCACTTGGTCATTGTAGTCTTCTCTGCTGTCTTCCAAAACAGTGCCTACAGTGATTGTTTACAAACATACATTTTCTAGCCCTGTCTGTCAGTTTGGCTCAGTGAGTTGGGTATCACCCTGTGAACCGAAGGTCACTGGTTCAATCCCCAGTCAGGGCACATGCCTGGGTTGAGGGCCAGGTCCCTGATTGGGGGTGTGCAAGAGGCAATTGATCAGTGTCTCTTTCATACATCAATGTTTCTTTCCTTCTCTTTGTCCCTCTCTTCCCCCTCTCTAAAAAGTAAATAAATAAAAATCTTTAAAAATATATCTGTATATAAATTTTCTTTTTTTTTCCCTGAACCCCTGATGGTTTCTCAAGGCTAAATTCCTTCACAAAACCTTAATGGAGCCTGAAAGAAAGATCCAGGTGCATGGTTCTTCTGGGCCCCACATGCCAGCCACGGCGGCCACCTTCCAGTTCTCTGAAACCCCCACAGCGCTCTGGCCCTCAGCCTCTCTGCATGGTCCGCTTTTTGCTGAACTGTGCCCCCCACCCTTCCAGCTCAATCCTGCTTTATGAGTGAGCTCAAACTTGACTCCCTGGACCCCCAGAGTAGCTCAGTGCTCATCCAGGTCCTGGTAGTTTCTTTCCTACCACTTATCACCACTTTACATTGAGAGGGGATAAATTCATAATCACTGTTATATATTACATATAAGGACTGTGAGAGAAAATGGACTGCATCATTGATACTCACCATTTTATTCTCACAAGCAAGCACTGTACTTAGGATCAAGTGGGTGCTTAAAAATATTGTTTGAGTGAATGAATACATGGCATGGCAGTTACTGCTTTTTTGTGTATGGAAAATATATTGCAATCACCAATAGAACTTTCATTGTTTTGTAATTTATATAGATGACTTCAAGAGTTCATACTCACAATGGACGTAAGATGTATTTTCCTGAAAATGGTGGAAGCATGTGCTCTTTTCTCTCCACCATCCCTAGACCTTTTAAGTTATATTCAAAAACATACATGAGGAACTGTGATGTCTTATTCTGAGCTCTCCAAAGTAAACCTGGGAAAAGGGATTCAAGTGTAAATAGATTGAATGGGAGATGATGTCAGGAAATGCTGGGAGCCTTGGGAGCGAGGAAGTGAAACAGGAAAAGGAGAGAAATTTAACAGCATAATAACATGCAAACGTAACACGGTAACAAGGTGGGCTTTGGGAGCCAACACAGAGCACGCGGCTCAGCCTTGTTGCAGCTGAGGGACAAGGGAGCTGGCGTACCGGACCACCATCTCCCACAGCTGACGCCGAAAGCTGCTCCCGACAGGTGTACACATTCTAGAACTTCCAGCTGGCCACCAGGCACCAGCCGAGCAGCCTCAGGCTGCCAGAGAAAACCCACAGATGAAGACACATCCCTGCTGATCTTGGAGGTCTACTGGCGTGCACCTCCGTGCTGAGAACCCAGGGCATGGGGTGGCTCATGGAGTCTGCTCACAGTCGACTCTGTAAATGCGTCTCGGTACTCTACACTGTATGTAGATGATCCCAAAGGCCAAGGTGGTCTATCATCTTGTTATAATCATGATATTCCTGAATAAAGTGTTAAAATTGTTGGCTGTGCATTTTAAAATAGAACAGTAAAGAACGTGATAGGAATGGGCAGCTACAGATGACAGCAACAGGCAGCATTGCTAACGTTATACAGAAGCAGGTAGACCTCAAAAATATTGGGGGGGGGAGAATTAGCACAGGATTTTAAGGGTTCATCTAAACCATGAGTTATAAACATGTTTCCAGACATGAATAAATACAATTTGCGAAATAATTTGGCAAACATTACACCATTTTCTTTTCTACCTCGCATGCGGGAACTGCCCAAACCTGCTCTCCAAGTGGAGCCAAACACGTCCACTCACCTTCTCCTTCATCCTCCACATCCAGTCCCTCCCCCAGTCCTATTAACCACGCCTCCGAAATGTACTTCAGATCCACCCCCTCCTCTCCATTTCCAAAGCCATCCCCCTAGTCAAAGCTCCTGTCTGTCTCCCTAACTGGCCACCTCACGTGACCTTGTCCCCACTATTCTGCACAAAGAAACTGAAAGGCATCTTGTTGACATACCATCACGGCCCTCTACTGCTTAAAGCCCTGCACTGTTTCCCTACTTGTCTAAGGAGAAGGTCAAAACCCCCACGCTCTTCTCCTTGCCTTGTTCATCAGCCTCTTCTGGTCTCACCATCTCCCTCACTCTGAACTCCAGCCGCCCTAGCCTTCGGGTTCTCGAACACTTGGGGTCCTGCTGCCGCAGGCCCTTTGCACTTGCATTCATCTCCTCTTAGAGCACCTCTCCTTGCCTAGGTCCACCTACTCATCTTTCAGGCCTCGGCTCAAATGATGAGTTCCCAGAAAGCCCTGACCTGACCAGGTACACCTCTCCTGCGTCCTTAGAATAATATTCAGCTTTCTTCCAAGGCTCTTAGCAAGATCATTAACCAGTTCTTGTTTTTATAATTATTTCATTAATGTGTTTCTTTCCCCATTAGACTAAAATGAAAGCAGAAAAACATACTAATTTTGGTCACCATGGTCCAAAGAGTATAGTTAAATTCCAATAGCTATTGTTTATTGAATACATGACTAGTCTTACCTGGGTTTTGAATTTAGTGTGAAACTCTGTCCACTACTTCATATGGAAGAACTTTACCACTGCAGATAAACTCATCTCATTTAAACGATATTTCTGCTTTCCATAAATTACATGCTGCATACTAATAGTCATGTACAACAGATAAAAATAAAGATCTCACCCACTTTGAAAACTTAATTTTAACACTTCAGTTATTTAGGAAGTTCTGCTATATCAAAAAAGAAAATCCTCTATACTTGACTACATACACTTTATTTTTGACCACTTTGTTTTTCTTTTACTTTTTCCAAGTAAATAGACGCATGGAAATCACCTATTTTGTCAAAGCCATAGGAGATCGTGCCGAGAAACCTGTGGCTAAGGGCAGGTATGTCAGTAGTTCGGGCAACGGTGCTTCCTCACCTGTTGAGACGCTGACCACGTCCCAGGAGCCCAAGTTTTGTGGGCAACACGTTAGAAGAAATAGGAAAACTGGCCACCATCTGTTTTTCTAAACTGTGAACTATTCTAGATACGTCAACGTCTACCTTCAGAAAGCAACCTTAGACTTAAGAAAGCTCTAGTTCGTGGGAGGAAATATTGCCTCTCTCTCTCTTTCTCCCTGGGAGTGGCCCTCTGCGGTCTGACCTCTTACATCCTACCACGTGACCCCCCCTTTGTGTTTGAACGCCACTGCAATGCCCCGGGCCAGCTGCACCCTTCACCACCCACGAAGGAAGGACTGTGAGCCTCACCTGACTTGATTGTTGGCTAGTCGGAAAGTTTCCTGCAGTAGCTCAAATTCTGGTTATTTTTTATCCTCTGCCCTTGAGGCCAAAATGTAAATCACACTCTGGTCTATTCCTGTGTCGCCTATGGCTGCTTTGCGAGCACGGCGTGGCGTCCTTGTCCAGCACACATTATATTGTCCAGCATCAATTATATTTCTGAAGATACTAACAACACTGAACAGGCGAGTTGCCTCTGAGTGTTCTCCCATGCTAAAATGTGCGCAGACACTACCGTGGTCTTTCTTACTGTTTTGTTTTACACCTAACAGGCCTAAAATGCAGGCTAGCATATTTAATTTATATTTTTATATGAAGAACGGGTTTTATAACAATATGGTAATAATTTCTAGGAAACTTAACCTGACACATATTTTCTAAATTTAAAAATGTTTTGTTTTGGAATTTTTAACCTAGAAATAGTCTATAATTGAGACATGAATTTATTGCAAGTTGTAGGATGTTGGTGCATTCTTAGTAAAGTTTTATTATAATCTTAGATATTTATAGAACATGAGGAATGATGATATACAATACAGACACTTTTTCACAAATATTGGTTGGTGCACCCCAGCTAGTGTGGCTCAGCTGATGGGGTGTCATCCCACAAATGGAAAGGTTGCTGGTTCGATTACTGGTCAAGGCACATGCCTGGGTTGCAGGTTCAGTCCCCAGTGGGGGTGCATATGAAAGGCAATCAATTAATGTTTTTCTCTACGTTCTCTCCCTCTCCTTTCTCCTCCCTTCCTCTCTCTTGAAAATCAAAATTTGAAAAAAATACAAATACTGGCTGGTGCTACACTTAAAAATAAACTGATATATTAATATAATCCATGACATTATTTATGCAAAAAATAATGCACAGAGATATAAACTTTATGCTACTTGCTTTACTTAGTAAAATAATGAAGAAGGAAAGTATTTAACAGACATGAATATTTATAATAAGCTTAGAAATGATAAAAGTTTACATAGCATGCCAAATTTCCACAAGAGCTTTTATTACTCTTATTGAGAGGAAATGATGATAAGCTCTCACAAATGTAATCACTTTGGCTAGATATACTTGATCTACTTTACTCCCTGTGTTTTGCTGGCAGAATAATTTTTATTATTACGGTTATTTTGTTTGCACATTATCAGTATAGTGTAGTCAGCTAAAAACAACAACTATGACTTTTTTCAAGATTATAAATCTTCAATTTATGAGGCCCATTAATCTCAGTGACAGCAATCCATAAGATTCTAGTTTTTTAATCTAAGATATCTAGTTAAATTTTTCTGTTTATACCCTAAACATTTGTCACGCTGCTACACGGTCTTAATCACCATCGGCGTTACCCGCCCCGAGTGACGGCATTCTCCATCACCAAGGCAACGGAGGCTGACTGCACCGCTGCCCAAGTGCAGGTTGTTCAGTCTGTTTCAATGTCTTTGTTTTTTGCTCATTAGGGAACATTCAAATGAATATTTTCCAGTAAATAACTCTTTAGAAAGTTTATGTAAGTCTGTAAGGACATTTTTCTTTTTGAAATCAATTTGAGACATAATTCATATATGAAAATGCACGAATCTTAATTACAGGTCAATGAGCTCTCATTTTCCATCAATCCCACTGTGCCCCTCACCCCCAACTGCCTGTCCCAAGGGCACTGGCCAACCTTTTCTCGACATATACTAGTTGGATTTGTTCTAAAATGAGGTAGAAATGAATCATACAGTATTTATTCTTGTGTTCAGCTTTTTTGGCTCAGCATAATATTTTTGATATTTACCCACGTAGTCCATACCTGTAGTTTGCTCCTCTTTATCACTGAGTAGTATTTCATTGTATGGATTTGTTTATCTGTTCATGTATGCAGAGGCATTTCAGCGATTTCCAGTTGGGTGAGACTATGAATTAAATTGCTATCTACATTCTTAGATAAGTTTTTTTGTGGACACAGGTTTTCATTTCGCTTAGAATTGGAATTGCTGGGCCATAGGTAGATGCATGATTAATCTTATAAGGAGCTGCTCAACCTTTTTCTTTCTTTTCTTTTGTCTTGTTTACACTGTTAGAGTTGCCCTGCTTTTTCTCACTTTGGCCTCCTCTGTCCAGCCCATCCCCCCTCTCTCGGTCAATCCCCAACTGCAGCCCATGTCCACGGGTCACGCATAAACATTCTTTGGCTAATCTCTCACCATCTCTCACTCAGTCCCCCCACCCTGACGTCCGACAGTTTTCAGTCTGTTCCAACCACTTTCCAAAGTGACTGCATCATTTTGTATTTCAACCCGCAAGGATGCTCTGCATCCCGGTCAACACAATCACTCTTTCTAGTCATTGCAGGACTGTAACGGGGATTATGTGGTGTGTGATTCTTATCACAATAAACCTGTTATTTTAAAGTAAGGGAAAGAAATGTGGAAGTCAGGGAAGCATCTATGATGTGTCTCTAGCAATTAAGTTCTCACCCAACTGAAACCCGAAAACGGTTTCATGGGCAACTTCCGAGCACACTGAAAGAAGAAAGAAAACTATCTGACCCGCCAGCACATGAGCATAATAAATATGACAAGAGGGCACTGGATTTCAGTTTATCAGGCCCTAAGCTAAGCATTTTAAATGAATTATCTCATTTAATCTTTATATCAACTCTAGGAAGTCGCTATGATTCATTACATTCTTGTGGGTGAGAAAACTGGTATTCAAATCAAAGCAAGAGTCAGGGCTCCAATCCCAAGCTTTTCCAATGTAATTTTTAAAAAATCTACTGCTTTGCAAACTTAGAGTATAATGTCCAAGTAGATTCTTTTGTTGTTGATTACAGCCCAAAACATCCACACATACAGGTATACACACTCAGTGTCATATGAAGTATAACAAACAGTTTTTAAGCCAACGAGTAGCATGAGCACATCAAATCTGCCTGCCCTAGTGAAAAACTAGATCCAGAAATTCTAAAAACAAACAAACAAACAAACAAAAACAAAAACAAAAAACAAACCTAAATTTAAAAATTCTGCCTTTGGAGGTGAACTGGAAAAGAGGAATGTATTAAAATAATATCATAGGTTCTTTACTACTTTAAAATCAATAAAGAGATTTTGTAATGGTTAAGACAACTTATAGCCAGCCTTGTGAGAATGACCAAATATTAGTTTGAAAAGATATTTAGAATTTTATTTTATGAGTAGAGCCCCTCACCGAGAAGCTAAGGCAATTTCCCAAGGTGAAGCAACTATTTAGAATGAAAGTCCAGGAAGTATCGCAAACATCCTGAGGGTGCATGGCTGCTTTTGCCGCATTGTATTGGTTCTTACTGATCAATAAAGATTTCTTCTCTTCTCTCAAGTTCCTGGCGAATGCCCAACACCCACCTAGTGATTACTCACAATGCTCCCTTCATGGTTTCTAGTACAGTCTGCTCTCTGATCGAAAATTCTGGAAATAAACTTGGCATGAGCCCAGACTCGGCTCCTGCCAAGTCCAATTTCATCAGGAAGTGACAAAGAAAAACAATATACATTTTTTACTTTAATGTTCAAAGAACCCTTCTGGATCATTGCATTTTAGACAGCATTTCATCTGTGGGATGCAAATCGTTATAATTACAAGTTTACTGTATGATAAACAGCACCTGCTTTCTTTAGGGCAACGTCCCTAAAAACCACTGAAATGAATAAAATTAAATTTCACTCACATGTCATAGTAGTTAGGAAAGGATGAGAACGGAGCCAGGAATTGTATTTGCTTCCAAGGAAGGCACTGCGTGTGCAGGTAACCTTAGGGAAGGAATGTTACCCAGCAGCACTTGGGGCCCGCTGCCTGCCACCGCCCTCTGGGCAAAAATTCCACAGGCAACGTGTGGTGATAAGGGAAAGGAGTCTTCATTCAAAAGCAGTAACTTAAGCCTATCAAGTCACAGCTTTAATCACTTAAGCCTATCAATTAAGGACAAACTCTACCACCTGAATTCTCCTAGCTTTTCCCTATTAGTTGTCACCCGGTTTCTATAGGGTTAGTTTACAAATCAAAACATTAAGATACAAAAACCACATAATTTTGGAAGAGTGGCAGGCTTCTGCCTCAGAGCCTGTTCCCTCCAGAACACCCAAAGAACAACCCTGCCACCCTCTGCCAGGCCCGCCTGATCGTGGACTGCGCCTGGAGTTCCTTCCCACCCAAAGCACTGTTCGCTGGGAGAGGTAGGCAGCCGAGGCTCAGGAGCCGGAGCACCAGCCCTTTTTAAAATTTCCATTGGCTCTGCAGGCGTCAGCATCTCAGCCAATGCCGTCCTGCCGCCCACAACTGCGGGCCAAACACCTCCCCCGGCCCCTCCCTTCTCCTCCCCAGTGATCTGAGTTATCTGAATCAGATCTCTCTGTATCAGGAACACTTTCGAATTTTATTCTGTGTGCATTTGTTCTATGTGCACTCGATAAAGAAAATACAAGAAATAATAGCAGGTAAACCGTGGTGACATAGTGCTTTGGTGTGGGCTTTCACAAATGGACAACTCCTTTCGGAAATACAATTAAACAGTCAACAACTGAGTTATCTGCATCTCATATAAGTAAATTTTCTGGGTAACTAAGGCTTGCAGCCCCAAGAAGCATCCTGGTGGTTGTTTCAGTATTTGTTCTGTCAGCATAAATTCGATATAAGCCTACTGCCTTGGCCAAGCACGAGGCTGACCCTGTGCCGCAGAGGACGTCATCCCCGCCCTCCTGCAATTTGGCAGTACTGGAGGGGAGCATTGCTGAGAACACCTCAGTTTTGCCTCTTTAAACCAGGGGTGACCTGTGTCCCTTCACACTGACCTGAAGACTTTTGAGGGATGCCCACCTTTGAAGTGAAACTCTAGGACTGTATTTTAGACTTTCTGTCTCATCCTCCTAAACAGAAGCCCGCCAACATCTATGGCACAGAGCGTGTGTGTCCGAACTTACCGGACTTGTAGTACTTCTCATTCTTTCAGTTTTTAACCTTCCATGAGAAGTGAAATCAATAAGCAAACTTGTTAAAAATTGTCTGCTCTGGAAGCGAGACTCCTGTAAGGCGCCCAGCCGTGGCAGGAACACTGGAGACTTGGGCAACTCAAAGAGAACTTTGGGTTCTCCTATTTGCTGTGTCCTCATATGACAAAGAGGCTGGATAAGCTCTCTGGTGGCTTCTCTTATCAGGACACCAACCTGATAAGATTAGGGCCCCATGGCCACAACTCCTAACTTACAATCTTCCTCCTCACAGAGCCACACGGGGAGGGAGGGCTTCCATGTATGAATTTGCCGGAGTGGGGAGGGGCACAAATATTCAGCCCATAACAGGGAGATGCACTAAAGAATATGAAGTATTCTTATTATCATGCGAGATTAGTGGTGCACATGGAAATGCTTCTGAGACACTCGTTTTATGGTGTTTCGTCAAGGGCCTCTTTGTAGTCAAGCTGATCAATAGCCCCTATTCTTCGCATATCTTCAAAGAAGACATCAAAGTACTACGGCCTGCAGTTGAGTTTTGGAATCAAGGACCTGGGTTTTCATGACCTATTTCTAAATGCCCTAGGCATCCATAAGTGCGGAAAGAATCTCCAGCATCCTCAAGCACGTGTTTCTCAAGGTCACATTAAAGGCTGTGTGAAGCGTTTTGGTTGCGACACTGACATGTCTGCTTGCTGGGATGAAGGCAAGAGCAAAGTTCCCCGGTGAAATCTGTCCTTCGGTGCTGCTCCAAATAACGAGAATGAGGCCTGGGCGTTTGGAACCTTTGCCTGTGGGTTTTCTTTAAAGGTTATAATGTTAGTCTTCAATGATTGTCCTGAATGCTCTAGTTGTGAAACTAATCATGTGTAGTGATCTTTCGTCTGGAAATTCTTCAGACTCCATCTAATGGGTCCTTCAGTTGCTTGTACCGGCCACAGATCAGTGAATTCAGCCAGTGGTGGTGGTGGGGGTGATGGGATGATAGGAAAACTGGAAACACTATGTTTTTTCTTCGTAGGAAAGTAAACACACATTATGAAGATTTCTCATTGATATTCCACAGTGGTACCACTAGTCTCTTCCACTTGTCTTCAGTTAACGGGCAACTGAGTGGATGGTGTTTGCTAAACTGGCTAAGCACTTGAACTTGCAGTATTTCTCCAACTGCAATGTACAAATACAATCCCAGGATATTGTTAAATTGCCTTTTGTGAGTTTCAGATCCAGGATGTCTGGAGTGGAGCCTGAACTCCTGCAATTCTAGGGGAAGATGCTGATGTTGCTGGTCCGGACCACACACTGAGGTGTCCCAAGGCACAGTCATTTGTTTCAGAAACTTACAACAAAATATAAATTGATAAAAAAAATAACATTCTGTTTACTCCTCGCACTGGCTTAGAGGATCCATAAGGTGATGTGCAAAGTGGCTGGCATGAGATAGTCCAAAAACATTAAAACCTATGAACTGAGTAAAAGAGTGTTGGTTATGCTCAATCTATGTAGCTGAATTTACACAGGGCAGAGAATTCAAGAACTCATCATGGTAGCACCCAAGTGTCTCTATGAGCTGGTTGGAAAGACTAAACTCTAGAGATATCAGACATTATTTCAAAAGTGGCAGTAAACTCATCAGTGGCCTTCAGTCAGAGCCATGACAGAGTAAAAATGATAATTTCACCTGGCAAAGTTGAAGTTATGGAAACTGGTGCTCAGATGCCTGCAATTCTACAGATCTTCCCTGAAGAGTTGTTTCTGGACCGCCCCTGAGCCCCTGAGGGAAGGTCCAAGCAAATCTTCCTAAAAACTCTCCGAAGCCTCCCTCTGCCTTGTAGGCACAGCACTGAGTCCTCCCGAGATTTCCTCCCTGCCCCCCCAAACTCCTCCAGGCACACCCCTCTCCCCCACTCCCTCCCCGCTTCTCATTGAGCCCAGACCCCTTCCTGTAATGCTCCCCAAGGAAGGGACAGAGGGGCGTGGCAGGTCTCCTGTGATCTGCTCCCATCAAAGCCTTCTCTTTTCATTCTAAAAATTCTAGACAGAAAGTTAAAACATATCTTTCAATTAGCTGCTTTTCTCTCCACCTCTCTGCTCTCCTTAATCCTTCTAAGTCAGCAAAGCTGCCTCCACTTACCGAGGGAATGCCCAGCAGGCGCAGAGAAGGGAGGGGTGCACAGGGTTCACTACTCCAAGATCCTTCCTCATACAACAAATGGCCCGAGTCGGGGAGTGACTCCAGGTCTGACCGAGTCCCAGGTGCTGTGCACATGGTTCCTACAAGACCCTGCTGCCAAGCGTCGCAAGCTATCCAGGGAAAAAAACACAATTAAATTAATGAGTTGCTTTTCAGGTGTACGACCCAATGATTAGACATAACATTATTTAAAAAATTGATCCCTCCAAGTCCAGTCCCCACCTGGCACCATACACAGTTATCACAATATTATTGCCTATATCCCTGTGCTGTACTTCATATCCTGTGACTGTTCTGTCATTGACAATTTGCACTTAATCCCTTCACCTCTTCCACCCAGCCCCTCAAACTTCTTCCCATCCGGCAGCTGCCAACATGTTCTTTCTCTGCATCTATGGGTGTTTCAACTTTGTTTGTTTACTTGATTCCACACATAACTCAAATCACGTGGTATTTATCTTTCTCTGTCTGACTGATCTCCCTCAGCACAATACCCTCTAGCTCCTTCCATGTGGTTGCAGGTGGCAAGTGTCTTTTTCTTTTATGGCTGAGTCGTATTTGATTGTGTAGATGCACCACTTCCTCTTTATCGGCCACCTACCGGTGGACCCTTAGGTTGCTTCCACGAACTGGCTACTGTAAGTACCGCTGCAGTGAAGGTAGGGGTCCATATTTCTTTTCAATTCAGTGTTTTGGGTTTCTTCAGATAAATACCCAGGAGGGGAATTGCTGGGTCCTTCCTGTTTCTTGTTATATCGCCTTTCTGTTAAAGTCCACTTCTGTCTATTTTGTCGGATGTAAGTATTGCTATCCTGGGTTCTTCGTTTCCATTTTCATTAAATGTAACTTTTCCATCTCTTTATTTTCAGCCTGTGTCTTTTGATCTGAGGGGAGTCTTTTGTGGACAGCAGATGTAAAAGTCTTATTTCGTTATCCATTCAGCCACTGTATGTCTTTTGTTTGGACCATTAAATCCATTTGCACTGAAAGTAAGTGTTGATGAGCATGTATGTGCTGCCATTTTATTATTCACATTTTTAATCTACTTTTTTCTCCTTCTTAAAGAAGACTCAAGCATTTCTTATAATACTGGTTTGGTGGTGATAAACTCATTTAGCTTTTTCTTGTCTAAGAAGCCCTTTACGTCCTTCAATTCTTTTTATTAAATATATTTTATTGATTATGCCATTACAGTTGCCCCATTTTCCCCCTTCATTCCCCTCCACCCTGCACACCCCTCCCACCCACATTCCCACCCTTTAGTTCATGTCCATGTGTCATAAGTTCTTTAGCTTCTACATTTCCCACACTACTCTTGCCCCTGCCCCATCTATTTTTTCCCTTTTTAAAATAAATTTATTAAAAGATTTTTATTTATTTATTTTTAGAGGGGAAGGGAAGGAGAGAGGGAGAGAAATATCAATGTATGGTTGCCTCTCGTGAGTCCCCTGCTGGGAACTGGCCTGCAATCCAGGCATGTGCCCTGACTGGGAATCAAACCCGGATCCTTTGGTTCGAAGGCCCGCACTCAATCCAGTGAGCTACACCAGCCAGGGCTATTTTTTTTTCCATTTTTAATCTATTTTTTCTCCTTCTTAAGGAAGACTTTAACACTTCTTGTAACACTGGTTTGGTGGGGATGAACTCATTTAGCTTGTTCTGGTCTGGGAAGCTCTTTATGCCTTTCAATTCTAAATAATAGCTTTGCTAAGTAGAGTGATCTTGCTTATAGGTCCTTGCTCTTCATCACTTTGAACATTTTTATGCCAATCTCTTCTGGCCTGAAATGTTTCTGTTGCACTGGAAACATTTTGAGTGGGGTGGGGTCTCTGGGAGTCCCCAGAGCAGGGGGGAATAGAGTGAGCCAGGTTGATGGAGACTCAGCTATGGCTCACACCCACGCCTGCAGGGGCAGGTGTGTTGCAGCCCGTCAAGGCCAAGCAGGTCTGCTCTGGATTCAGGCAGGTAGAAGAAAATGCACAGAGCCCTGGGAATACTTGACATGCCTTTATTCAAGGGTGGGCAACCCACACACGCTGTGAGCTGCATGTCCCCGGTGGGAAGCCTCTAGCCCCTGATGTACTACAAACAAAGCCAGCAGGGAGCCGGAATATATTATGTAACACAGCAAGATTCTGTGCATGCCAGCCCACTTCATGTTATGGGAACCGTTTGTCAGACCCAGCCTCTAGGCTATGAGAACACTACTTATCAGGCCCATTCTCAAGGTTATGGGAAACTGCTTCCCATAGTTGTCCAGACATCTGGGTGAGGATGCCAGATTGCCTCCGTTTGCCCTACAGGAGGGCTCAGAAAAGGAACATTGGCCTTTGCCAGCACTTCTGTCTGGGAGAAAACTGTCCCCCCAGCTCTCTCTCTCGTGCCAGACAATGCAGTTCCTTTCTGAACGTCCCTGGTATCTTCCAAGCTGCTTCCCCCACGCTAGAGCTCAGAGGGAGTGAGTCCAAATAAGTATCTGTACAGGCCGGTTAGGAGGACTGCCGGGGACTGCAGAAGCCCCTGCCTCACTCAGCCACAGCCCCTGCTAGTTTTTACAGCCAGAAGTTTGGGGACTTCTCTTCTGGGCACTGGAACCCTGGGCTGGGGGACTGCTGTCGGGCTGAGACCCCTTGCTCCTCAGGGGAGACCTCTGCAACCAAGATACCCCTCCCTATTTTTACCCACTGCATGTGGGTGTGGGCCCAGCTTATCCAGGTCTCCCCCTCCTGCCAGTCTCCGTGTGGCTTCTTCTTTAAATCCTTAGTTGTAGGACTTTGTGCAGCTGGATTTCAGATGGTTCTAAATGATGATGGCTGTTCTGCAGTTTGATTGTAATTTCAATGTGGTTGTGGGTGGTCCCGAGAACTGAGGACTGCATTTACCGTGCCGCCGTCTTGGCCGTAAGCATCAATGGTCCTCTTCAGCCTCTTACCCGCCTTGACTGGGTTGAATCTTCTGCCTCTATCACAGTTTGTAACACGGACCCCTTCTCAGCTTCCCTGCACAGAAGAGTGGAACCCACCAAACGTGTCTGCATTAATAATTCCATCACAGCTCTGAATTCCTTTCCAACACTGGCATTTCCTCGGTGTGCACGTTTTCTTAATTGGTGTTTTAATGTTTTGAATACGGGTAGTGTTGCATTGAGCTTTGATGTTCTCTTTGGAGCTTCTCTGAAATACATCCATTACCATTTCCTGGGGACAGTGACTCTCAGCACTAGCTGCGCACTAGAGTCTCTGAGGGCCTTAAAACACGCTGTTGCTTGGACCCAATTAAACCAGAGTCTCTGGGGTAGGACCGCGTTGTGAGTTTATTTTTAAATGTCAGGACTGGGAATCGCTACTCTAGGTCATATGTTATTTCAAAAATGTACCTTCTCTTTTCCCTAACACAAAACAAAAAACCAACCAAACAAAAAAGCCACTTACAATATAGTGTTAGCCCAAGAGGGGCCCTAGAGAGGTTTGAAGGCCTGGAAGCTGGAGGTCTCCCAAGAGATAAATTTAGAGGTCACAAAAGTGGAGGGTGAAATTCAACCAACAGTATTTACTTGGCTAGTAGACACTGTGTGTGTAGTCCTCGTTTCAGCTAAATCTCCTAAGTCTGTGAGGAGCACCTCTTGCCCCAAATCAATCTTTTTAGTTGATTGAAGATCAGTGACTTGTGTTTCTCTGGGCTTCACAGAAAGCCTTGCAGAGAAGAGGAGAGGCAGGCAGGCCTTAACTTTAGCTGCTTCTCACTCCGTCACCCACAGGGCTCCTGAATTTTCCAGGCTAAGGATGTCCTGTCAGATTTAGTAACCAGGGGTCCAGAATTGCTGGCTGATCCCCGGCCTCAGGAGCATCCCGGGATAGTGTGATTTGGAACTGCGGAATGGGCCCTGGGGCACTACTCATTAGAATAGTACTCTCCATGGTGAGGACCTCACTAACCGCCCCGTGCCTCAGTTTACTCACAAGTCAAAAACATGTAGGGTCAACTGCCAGGTATACCTCAAAGGATTTTGTAAGCTGAGACCATCATACAGCTGAGCCCTTGAAGAGCTACAATGCAATTCCAACAAAAAAATTGTTTTACCACTGTGATCATTTATGAGCAATGAATTTGGCCCAGCTTCTTCTGCAGGTCCCCAACCTTTTGGGCAGCACAGAGCTGGGAAAGTTAAAATGAAAAAGAAAATAAAAACCCTAATGAAAACAAGGAAAAGATTTTTAAAACACGGCCTGAGTATTTGTGGTGACGATGGAGATGGGGGGAGAAGAGGGAGACACTGGCTTCTCTTTCGCTTTCTTTCCACGTCCTCTCGCGGGAACACACTTGCCTCCCTGTGACAGCCCAGACATCGTCTAGGACAGAAGCGGCCGACTTTTAGGCTGAATTCTCAAAACTCCAGAAGGAACTCTGTCGCTTCTTAAGCCAAATAGAAATTCAGCCTTGATCCTTATTACATTCTCTGGAGAAATTTCAGCTCCTGGCTCCGTGCGGCCCCTGGGACACGCTGCAGAATGGCTGTTTGCCTGTCCCCTTACAAAAAGATCTCAACGCTCCCCAGAGACGTCACTACAACGTCTCAATTTAGAGACGTATACACAGAACGCCTTTATTGTCAAAATAATTTTTCAGAGACACATTTTTCCAGTGAGATTTACTATTAAAATTCTGTATCAGAAATTACTCACTGGCAAAACGGTTAACCTCATAAAAAAAAAACAGGAAGGTTGTTAAACATGTTATGAATACTGAAGGTTTTGGTCCCAAACCAGAAAATGAAAATACACAAGGGAAATAATCCTCCAAGGCCATCGAGAAGAATCCTGTTCCATTTAATTCCTGCCATGGTTACTCCTCGATTCTGCCTTTTTTTCTTCCACATTTATGACATTTTTCAATGTTATATTACTTTACTTTCATGATTAACTTTGGATGAGTGATTATGAAACATTTCTCCTTGAAGGCAAAACCACACAGTCTTCTGTATGCAGTTAGCACTCAATAAATACTTAAAAGTCCCTACTAATTTGAATCCCATGGAATTACCTTTTTCCCCAATCAAATGCATTCACTATCTGCATTCTCATACATCTCATCTCATACACCTGACTCTTGTCATTTTCGTTCCCACATGTCACGTTGTTTGCACAGAATTTGTGAATATCTTTTAAAAAATGTTTTCCCACATATTTCAGAAAAGTTTAGCCAATTTTCCCTCTCTTTCATAGTGTAGACACTGGCACTTTATGGCCATTAAATAATATTATTTTTGAACACCATTTTAAAATTGCGTTTATCCAGACTTACCAAGGTGCTGTCTCCCTGCGCCCCACTGGGCCAGGCACCGAGGCCGCCGTGTTCACCGTTTTAGTTGGTCGGTTTCACCCTTTCCTTGCTCTCTCCCCAGTAGAAAATCAATGTTTCAAAATGCTTATCTCACAATAAGAAATGTGGGTTTCCCTTTCCGTTACTACTAGAAACCTCAAACATTAATGGGGCCTAACAAAGGGATTATACATCTTGCATCACTGATTTAATTCAACCTTCACCATTTTATTCTGATCACCAAACCAATATAACCCCCACAAATGTGAAATAGCAAAGGACTATAAAGACCACACAATATTCCTGTACTATCCATGGGGTACACATTCCAAGTCCTCCCCAGTGGATGCCTGAAACCACAGCTGGGACTGAAGTCTACATACACAGTATTTTTTCCTCCACATACCCATGATAAATGGGTACCCATGGGTACCCATGACATACCCATGATAAATTTAGTTTATAAATTAGGCACAGTAAGAGATCAACAGCAAACCTCACAATGAAACATTGTCCTGAAATAAAAGTTATGTGAGTGTGGTTGCTCCCTCAAATACCTTACTGTCCTGTACTCACCCTTTTTCTTGTGATGCTGTGAGTTGACAGTGATGTCCACGTGATGAGAGGAGGAACCATGGCCTTAGGCTCCTGGACCACAAGCACTGCGATGCTTGGACAGTCCCTTTGATAACCCGTTGCTACTGAGTGACAGGCAGGATGCTTATGCAGTGTGGATGCACTGGACAAAGAAACCTTTTCATCACGCTACACAGAACGCTGTGCAATTTCAAACCTATGAATTGTTCATTTTCATTTCTGACATTTTCCATTTAATATTTTTGGGCCACAGGTTGACCACGGGTGACTGGAACTCCAGAAAGGGAAGCAGATAAGGGGGACTACTGTAAACTCCAGTTGTTCTTTTCCTCCCTTTGCTGCCTTTTCCGTTTTGTTATCAAGGTCATTTGTCCACCAAACCTCCACGTGGCTGTGCTTTCAAAGTGGTGACAGCCCCAGGAGCCCAGATTTCCCAGAGGGACATTCTCGGTTTTTCCCTTTACATGTAGTAAGATTAGTCGTCAATGTAACGAGCCCACTCTTCCTCGCCCCACCGTCCCACCCAGTAGATGGAGTCCAGGCGCTCTTAGAGACCAACTGCTGACCCCCCATAGCCTTCTCTGTGAGCACATGCTTTCCCCTGACTGAGAACTTGACCTAACAGTTCCACACACAGCAGCCCCTGCCAAATCCGCGTTGCCCTGGTGCTTAAGATGCTCCTCAGCAGTTCTCATCATCCTTTCTTACCCAGCAGAATCCCCCTTGACACTCCTTCATGCGTGTTTAGTTTGCCATCTATCTTTCCCTCCCACAGGCAGAGCGAGGGAGAACGTTAAGCAGGAATGTAGCTTAGTCAGGGAAGGGGGGTTGGGGAGGGTTGGGAGCAGGGAGAGCAGGACAAAGCTGGGGCCTCATTGCCTCCTCTGAGCCTGGTGCTCACCAGGAGCCCCCCCTTTCCAAAGGGCTGTACGACCGAGGGAAGGAGAGGCCCTACTGGCAGCGTCTGGAAAACGGCAACCCAAGCACCCGTGCTGGTCTAAGGAAGAATGTTCGAAGAAGGCAATGAGGGAAGGGGTCCGTCACCCTCCGCACCCCCCACCCCCACCCTGCCCCCGCAACCCCAACCCACAGCCTGGCTCCCACTCAGGCCCGCGGCCTGGCTGCGTGGCTCATCAGTCAGAATTTGTTTCCAATGTTTTCATTTTCTCTCTCCTTTGTAGCGAAATTCAAACCCAAACTCTTCACAAGAGCCTTACACTGAATTTTCCTAGTCATTAATCCTTGTCCCTGTAGCGCAGTTTGGAACAACAACCACATAAATTCGCCATGCTTTTCTGTTGGATTGCTAAAATTAAATCAGTTATCAACAGATACAGCCGTTATCCGAAGCTCTGACCAAACGGGAGATTCAGCCGGAGTTGGGTCTGTCGTCGATGTGAACTCAGGCACTGAAAACCAGCGTGGGCCGAGCCAGCAGCAGCAGCAGGCCAGCTCGACAGGAAACATTGTTTCTTCCAAGGTCCTGCGGCAACTGTAAACTGGCACCATGACCCATGACCCCTTCTTTGTGTGACTGCTGCTTTGTTATCAAGGGCACCTCCAGACTTCTTTGCTGTCCCCACCCACCTATTCCTGGGGACACCCAGTGACTAGACTGCCCTCGCTCCCCACAGCACCCACCCGAGTTAGCCCCTGCCTCCCCTCATCCTGCTGCAGACAGGGCACCCAACTCAGAACTGGTGACCCTTCCCACGGCTTCCCCAGCACCTTCCGCGGGAGCCCGGACCTCCCCACCCCGACCCCCAGCTCCTGCAGCTCATCTGCGGGGCGCCCCTGGCTTGCAAGTCGGTCGAAAGGATTCTGTCCAGCTGCAGGCTTGAGTTTGGTTCGCTTCGGCTGGTTGAGCTTTAACGGGGGTCAAGTCGAAGCTGAGAGTCTGGACAGTTTTCTTGAATATTGGGCGTTTCTTTAATAAGATTTCCCAAATGCTAGAAGCTCATTTGTTTGTTTGTTTTGGTGGTAAATAAATTATAAGAAAATAAGTCTTCAAAATATCAAAGTCCTTTGATACATAACGAAGTAAGTATTTAAGCCTTCATAGCTCTATCCAAAGCTGACAACTTTCAATAATAAAAATTTATTTTAATAATGTACAGATAACTTTTTCTTTAAAAAATGACACTTTGGCTAACAATACCTTTCTACTTTGTGTTTAATTCTTGAACAAGCTGCCTTAATGCTGGGGCTCCTCTTCCCTCTCAAGCCCAGACCTCCTCGGCACGCACACCAAACGTGAACACCTGTCTGTCCCCACCCGTCAGACAGGTCCGTGTTTCACAGGTGTGCGGGTGTTACCGTCCTCAGACGGATGCTCCAGGTGTGGTCCACTTCTGGCACACCTGCGCAGTTTCGCAGTTTGTTTTTATACTCTTCTACTTCAGTCGTATGCATTGTCACTTCAAAATACATTTTATGTCTGGTAGGAAGCTCCTTCTCCATTATCCTCTTCTTTTTTCAAAATGGTCCAATTGTTTACACTGTTTATTTTGCCAAATACATTTCATTAAAGCTTGGCTCAATTATAAAATAAAATTACATAAAAATGTTCCCCACTGTAACTTTATAAAAAATGGCACTAAACTTCTATATTAATTCTGAAATAATTGAATTTGCTATCACAGAATTTAGTATGCTTTTCTTTTTCAAACATTATTTTGTTTCTCAGTAAAGTTCCTTTCAAAAATAGGTGCCTAATATTTTTATTATTTTAAAGACAAGTTGAATTATTTTCTTTAATAAAAATAATACTCGTAAAAGAAAAATCTGAAAAGTGCCAAAAAACATACACACCATCATACTCTTAATAGGTCACAATATTAATAATTTTCTGTTTTATAAATTCGCACATAGTTTCACATTTTTATTGTCAGTGTTGACCACTTTATTCAGTTATGCATTCGTTAGTATTTACATATTTCCTTAGGTTTCTGGGTGATCCCCTTATTATTTAAAAATATTAACAAGTATAGTCCTGCTTCTTAAAAAGTTCTTCCTTCTACTCCACGTCGTCATGGGCAGAATAACGACCCCAAAGATCGTTAGGGCCCATCAATCGAAGGTGCGTGCCCTCTCGGAGCTGGAACAGCCCTAACGGCCCCCAGAGCCCCAGAAAGCACAGCAGCCCTGCCAACGCCTAGTTTTCGGTCTAGTAAGAGCCCCACCAGGCTTCTGATCTACAGAACTATAACATAGGTTTGTGTTTCATACCATTAGTTTGTGATCATTTGTTACCCCAGCAATGGAAAACCAACGCATGTCTTCTTACATTTACTTGAACAATGTTAAATAATATTGTCAAATTTGGGGCCAGAGGAATATTTAGATTGAAAAACCAAAAGAGGCCGCTATCATCACTCAGCAACGAATGACAGGAATTCTCCTTCGCTTCATTAGATGTAATTAAATGTCTGGTTTTATTGATTGGATTTCTAATGATACATTTTAATGTTGCTGGTTTGCTTCATTTATTTTTATGTACTAGCTTCCTGAAGTACCATTTTTAAAAGATTATATGAGATTTCTCTTCCTTCTTTTTCCAGGAACTTGCAGTTGGCATCTCTTCCCCTCGGCCCCCGGGGCTTCCGATCTCACGTCTCTCTGTGTTTGCTCTGGAAAGACTCGGGTTCTATGTACGCCTTCCTGCTTCCATCTTTTCCCTCTTCTCACATTGAAGCTCTCTGTATAAAGATAGAATCTGTAAGCAGAACGACCTTGCTTCATTCGCTTCCATGCCTTCTCTACGAACGCACCAGTTGTGAGTAGGGTGACTGGCTGCCCTCCCAGGTGCCCTTCCCTGTCCTTTCTGGAACAACATGCTGCCCTTAGCCTGTCACAGTGGCCCAGCCCCTCCAAACCGACAGGAAGTCAACAAAGAGGCTTCCCCACCTGGGAAGCTGAATCTGGAACAGAATGGTGTGGTGCTCTTGAGACTGAGCTAAGCAATGTCTTCCTTTTAAATATCTTTATTTACTTAATTTTGCCAATTTCTAGTGTTTTCAACCAATAGCCTTGGACACAGGGCACAGCGGTCAAGATGACACATAACACCCTCCCCTTTTTCTGGGGGTTACTGCAAACATGTTCCCTAGTGTACTATCCCAGTGAATAATCTTTTGGTTCCAGTATAAGACTGGAGATAACGAGAGAGAAAATACATCAACCAAGTATGAAGAGGCATTAGGACAAGAACAAATGCTGGGAGGGCCACACAGTGACTCCAGGGCTGCCCAGGGTCCCTTCCAATTAATTCCTGCTTTCTCCTGGAGGAAGAGGCTGCTCGGTGAGGGTGAGATTAAGGAAGTGGTACAGCTTTCGATTCCAATTTTACGGTAAGGGTGTCAGCAAACCTCTTTCCCCAGTGAATCCAGTCTAGCTCTCAAATGAAGCAATAGGTCCTAGCACTCACGAGTCTGATTTGATTCACTCTACTTCTCGGCTGCCAGGGTGACTTACAAATGAGGATGACTTCCCTGCAATGTGGCCTCATTGTCTACAATAACAGGCAAAAGGGCAAGATGTCCAAGGGCAAGGAAATGAGTGACCGTGAGGGCAGACCAGGGGAAGAGCCAGAATGACATATCGGCATCAGACGTGTTACGTGTTAGACATTAGGAAACACGTAAGGTTTGACAGTGGATCCATCTATTTGAACTCTTTTCTTCACCATTCTCTTAACCATGACTGTACCCACTGTCTTGTCCCCACCTTCAAAAGAAACATGGATAAATATGAGTTTCCACTATCCCTTTTACTGAAGTTAGCCTGTAGGAATAAAGTTTCAGAACCGAGACACCAGTGCACACACAACTCCATTTACCCTGAAGGAAGAATACGAGAACTTTCTGGGAAGTTACCGAGGCACCTGTGAGCATCCGAAGGGAAATCGGGCTTCCTAGCCACAGCGACGTCCGAAACCAGGATGGCTCCGAGGAACTGGGCCCCAGAAGGTCAGGTAGCTTGTTTCCGTCGTTCCACCAGGAATTTAACTTAATTCACAAACCTAGAGAGGCTCATATGTGTCTTTTCTCCAATGTAACCCTTTTTAGAGAATCAGGGACGTTGTATTAAGGAATGATTATTAACGTTTATGTGTGATCATGGTATCATGGTTATATTTTTGAAAATCTGTCAGTGAGTGATGCAGGGTGAAGTATTTCCTGGAAAAATGTAGTGGTGCGTGGAACTGGATTTAGAATATCGCCGTTCACTAATCGGAACTGTGTGTGCTGGGGTGGGCGGTGCAATAGAGGACGAGCTGGACAGAATGCTGACAATCGCTGAACACGGGTGATGGGTCCGAGGGGACTGGTTCTGCTCTCACTCTACGTTTGTAAATGTTTACAAACTTCCCTAGTAAGGGTGGTGAGTTTATAAGTGATTCATGCTTTCCAATAGTCCCTAAAGTTTTATTGTAGTGAATAAGTACAAGAAATTTTAAAAGTATTTTTAAGGTACATCCTGTATTTTAAATGCAACCCCACTTCCCATGGGATTTGTTCATCCTTACGGGCCACTGACAATTTCCCGAGTTTTGAGGAATGAAGTTTGACGTTACCAGGGAAGGGGCCATCTTCATCACAAGGCCATCCTGAAGTTCAACTGAGATCACATTTCTGAAAATACAGTGCAGCCACCACGGGATTATCCAAATGCACTTCTGTTTGTTATTGACTTGCCCTTTCCTCTCCTTCCCTCTCCTTTCCGCCTTGCTGTTATTAACAATCCAGATGTTAGTATGTACATAGAAATGTGTAGACTTTGACCTTACGTCCTTTCGTACTGATCATTATTATTGGGCTTCAGGAGCCCTGTATCTTAGTTGTAGTTCTACTCCCTTTTCCCTGGGATGCGACTGAAATCTCCCTTGACTGACTGCTGTATGCAGAGAAGTTATCCTCAAATAACTTGATTTCTCTTAAGAGGAAGCCCACTAGAAAATCTATTCTTCTCTCAAAAGAAAAACACCACATTGTCAAGGGGTAAATGGAGTGTCTCAGCACATGGAAAATACTGAGGCAATTATAATAATAATGATGATACCCTTTCCCCTCCACTCCCATTGAGTCCCCTTTTCCCACTTCTTCCATTCGTGTCAGGTCCTGTTGTTACTGCCCTGCCTCGCCAATGCAAGGCTGGTGTTCCGGGCCATATACAGTCCATTCCATCGGGCCTGTTGACTTGTGTCTTGATCCTTCTGTTCTATTGACATGTCCATGCACTCTTTTCCTCTCTCTGCCTTTCCGCTGCTGGAGTTAGATGAGACTTCTTTGCCGACCAGGAGCTGTCTCCTAGTTCTTTGTGCGTATTGATTAGTTCATCGCAGCCATCTCCGTCTTCCTTCACACCACCTCCACCACCAGAAACCCGTGTGTCAGTTCTGTTTTCTCTCTAATGTCTGGATCCTCTTCTCATTGCACCATCAGTTTCTTGGGGCTGGCTTTCTTCCTTCCTTCTTTCCTCCCTTCCTTTCTCTCTCTCCTTCTTTCTCTCTTTTTTTTCAAACAGTCATTTGGGCAGTAGTCAGATTATTCCATTAATTTCCCACTTTATTTATTGGTTCAAAACCGGGTAGTCCAGTACCCCCCAATTCTGTGACGGCCAGTTACTGAACACCTATAGATCCCACAAGGGGACCCTCAGAGACTGTAAATGCAATTCCTTCGTCTTCTCATGAGAAACCAGAAGCCTGTGTTCCCTGATTTCTGGTTCAGTATTGGAACTCTTCTCCTGACACCCCAGTTCATCATATATTTAATAGTCACATTTTATTTTTGCACAATACTTTTGCCTTGCAGTGGGCTCTCACCCCTATTTTCCATGTAGTTTCAAAGCCATTCCTACCCAGTAACCGCTAATCATATCTACAGCAACCCTGGGGGAGTCTGGCCTGGGGACTGCTCTTCTCTGTTCAGAGTTGCTGGGATAACAGCACAGAACCCTACACTGTGTTTTCCCCAGTGCTTCTCACTTGCTGGAGAACACATTTTGTTACGTGCTCCATTATCATGGTAGTATTTTCCTTCAGTCCTACATAGAAGCATTAAAAATGTGCCTAATACATACCCTTTTAAAATGTGATCTTAATACACATCACTTGGGGTTGAGGGGACATAGGTGAACAAAGCCAATGGAAACTTCCTCCCAAACACACAAAAAACATCCTGAAAAAAAGACAACAATCATCTGGATGAAGGAGGTTCACGTCAAAAACAAGTGCAAAATAACAAAGATACTCTTAGGTAAAAACCTCCCATTGCCATTTTGGAGCTCTTTAATGTTTTCTGAACCATTGCATACACTGGTATCCCTTTTCTCTTTCTCTGGGGTGCTGTATTCTAAACTTTCGAATTTTTTCCCAACAAATTAGTTAGGTCCTTTTCTTCCAAACAGGTGGCACTTTTTCTTTTTGCTTTTGGTGGTTTTTTTCTGACAGCATGTGCCCACAGGGACAGGAGGCAAGCAAACCTCTTCCGTCTGCTTCTCCAGCATGCAGGGCCAGTCTGGGCAGACCCCGCCCCTTGAACACTTCCTGCCACAGCTGCTGAGGGTGCGCTGAGCATCGCAGAAATGAGCGGTCCTGATGGGAGTCCACGGCCCAGCCCCGCGAACAGGAGCAGCTTCCTCTAGAACGCACCACTCTGCCTGGTGGGGTAATTTAGCAGTTGCTTCAGACTCGCTTCCCATTCAGACCACGCTGCCTTCCTCTCGCCCAGCAGTGCCCTCCCTCCATCGAGTCCCTGCAGGCCAGCAGTGGCCAAGAAAGGGAGAGAGTCAGCCATTTGCTCAAACACAGAGCAGGGCAGTGCCCAGCCCCCAACGAGACAGAGCTCAAGTCTCTGGCTGAGGGGTCAGCGTTCTTTGCCCTTAATCCACACCACGTCGTCCAAGTTGATCATCAGGAATAAATGTAATTTTCATGGTGCACTGTGACTGATTAGGTGCATTTACTGTGTCGTTCTGGTCCCCCTCCTGCGTTTGGCTCACAGGCTAGTTGACTTGGGCAGCAAGCCAGTGTCACAACAGCATGAACTGAGGCCGAAGTTTTCAGTTGCTGAATGAATGAAGCCATTCCTCTCAGTTCACACTTCGCTTCTGTCTTCTGAGTTGTTATCATGGCTTACTCTCTCCTTTATTTTGACAGTGGGGATTTTTTTCAGCCATTATCCAAATGAAATATCGATTCTCACTTATGAGTTGCTAATCCTCCCCCAGTGGAAATGCCTATTCACTTGATACAAAAGCTAAACCAGCAGGGGTTTAAATGATTTTTAAAACACATTAAAATGTTGTGTACAAAATGGCAGTTAATTTGCAGAAAAGTAGAAACGAAACTTGAAATGATGGCCCTTGGCTTTCTCTAATATGCGCTCCATTCTTTCCCCTGGCATGTAAATCGGAAACCTTTTTATAAAGACCATTGCAGTTCAGGTGAGAAATACAAACAGATCGTTGAGTCCATTGCTAGGCTCCTGAGTCCTAGTCTCTGACTATTTTTATATTCTTTCCTCAGATAGTCATCATTTCTTCAGGCCTCTATAATCTTGTACTTAACTAATCCCCAGGTAAGGACACTGTGCAATTTCTGTTATTATCATTCCCTGATTTTAGACTTTTATTTAATAAAAACTCGCCTTCATTTATATGTTAGTGTAGCTAGTAGTGTGAAAATGCCATTTCTCAGCGCTCTGTCAGGTACTCACCACTAGGGAGTCAGCAGACAGAAGAGGCCTCCCCGCCGGAGGGCGGGCAGGTGGGGCTGCAGCCAGACCTTGTTGGAGAAGCTTGTTGGAGAAACTTGTTGGAAGGCAAAGTCGAATACCATTTGTCTTTACCCTTGTGAAATATTTTGCTTCTTGTCTCTGCTTGAATGCCCTCTGTCTCCTACTATGACTGGATTTATTGTCCCCATTGGGTCGTACCTCCGTGAATGACATAGAGATTCATGCACAGATGTCCTGCATTGCCCTCTCTCATTTCTCTTGCCATCCACCCACCTAGCTGGTACTCTCTGAAGGCCATCAGAGGTCAACAGAATACCAGGGCGGTTTAATGAAGGATGGCCTTACAGGTTCAGTGGCCTGTGGGCATGTCAGTGACTGATAAGTCACAGACCCTGTTGCACATCTACCTGTCACCCGGTCTGTCACAGCCCCCAGCTGTGCTCAAGTTCAGATACATCAACCGCTGATCCCCGTAAGCCAGTTGCCTGCACACCGGGCGTCCCAGACAACCTGGATTACTTGTAGCTGCCTTTGTCGCTGCTGCCCATCCCCCGTCTTTCTGTGCTTGCTGACACTGTTTCTCCCTGGACTGCCCCCAGGCAGCCGCTTCACTTCCTGCAGCATCACTTCACCGCCCCCCCCCACCCCCGCATTCGCGTCCTCGGAGCTGCTCTCCGCGGACGCCCCATCGAAAAGTGTTTCTGAGCTCCCACTGAAGTGACACTGCTCGGCTGCACTGTCTCCTTTGTCAGGTGTCAGTGCGCACGCAGCTCTCCCAACTGTCAGGAAGTGGAATAGATGGGGAGACGGGACTTTAAAAAAAACCCGCTTTCTTTGTAAAGGCAGGCCCCGGGGGAATCAGCCGGCTGGAGATGATGTGCAATCTGGATACATCATCAGAATTTGAGTTTCAGAATTTGAAGATGGTAAGAACCAAAAACCAGCCCAGGCAAGCCGTCAGTGCAGGGGCTAAAATTAGGCATTTCAATGCATGGATGACTCCACTTGGGAAACTGTGTTAGGAAATCAGAGGGAGGGCAGTCTGGGCACAGCGCACGGATACGTGTGAAGGAAGAACAGTCCAGGGGTAGCAAGACTAGCCTGATACCCAGGCTAGCCTGATACGAAAGCTAAACCAGCAGGGTTTAAAATGATTTTTAAAACACATGTACCAATTGTCGGGATGTTAAGAGAAACAGGAACATAGATTAGGTCAGGATTAGAAGCCAGGGTGAAATAGCATTAAGTCCTGAAATAATGAGCTAGAAATATAAATCTTTCTTGCCAGAAGTGAACATAAAGGACATTTACTGGTTCGGGGTGAGTTTCGGGTCCTTTGTTAAGAAGGCTATGGCAAAAATATTCTTTTCCACTGGAAGAGATCAGTGAAGCATCAAACCCTGATACAGCTGCAGGGTCTATTACCTGCTGATGCGTGTGGGCACGAGAGAGGAAGGCCCAGACGCACCAGCAGGCAGAAACTACAGAAGGGCATTTCCTGGCAAAGATATATAAGGAAGTCAGACTTCAGAGGTGGCCTGAGGAATTAAGAAACAGGACAAGGTGTGTTTAAAACAACCCACAAACAGCGTTAGGAAGACCATCGACTTCCCATTTGTCTGTTCATGATGGAACCGGCAATTTGATTGTGGTTACCCGAGTCACAAAGTTGAAGACGTATCTTCAGACAATGGCCTTGTGAACGCCGAGGACAGTCATTTCCGTGAAGGAGTCAGCAGTTTGGAGGACATGCTCCAGGGTCTCGTTCAGAGGACTAGGGGGACCAGGGGAGTCTTCCATTTCTTACTTTTCCCAGTGGGCTGCGAGGCTGAGTTCCTCTGTGCCCTCTGTGGTGAGATGTGGTGTGTGCGTCGACAGTGGTGGCCACACAAGTGTCACTTCTGTTTTCGCAGTCCTGCGGTCACATTTCCTCCCCGATGGCAAACACCCCTCTACTGACATTTGCTTTTTTCTCAAACAGTGTTATTGATTTTATATTTTACTTTGACTCGTTTTATTTGCATAGACGTAACAAGAAATGTTGACTAATATATAATTATTCCCTTGTATGTTTTTTAATGCTTTTACATTTATTTAACCTCATCCGAGGACATACTTATTGATTTTAGAGAGTGGGGAAGGGAGGGAGAATGTGAAGAGAAACGTCGACATGAGAGAGAAACATCCATGGGCTGCCTTTTATACATGCCCAGCTGAAGACGAACCTGCTACCCAGGCAGGTGCTCAACCTTCGTTTTACGGGATGACGCCCAACCAACTAACTCAGCCACACTGGCCTGTGCCTTTTTTTTAAATGGGACAATATGGTACTAAGACTCAGTAGTTTACTTCTGCCTATAGGCTTGTAAAGCCCATATGGTTTTAATTTATTCCTATGTGTTTTCCAGTCAGTAGAGAGCAGATTAAACCATCCAGTTCACCTGTACCCGATTTAGTCTGCAGCGCTTACAATTTTAAGGTTGTCCTTTTTCCAAAAGATACCCAAATGTCTCAGTGTCTCTACAACTCTGCCAAGAAGTGACATGGAGGTATTTTCCTGCCTGCGGGGCTGAGTTCTCTAAGTCACAACACAAGTACCAGGTTAGACTCTGGAAGGGTGCTCCAGGCACCATTTCTGCAAAACACAGCGCTCGTTTTTATCACTGGATTTGTGTTCTCTAACTCAATGAAACTTGTAGCGTGGGAACGTTGCTGTTTGGATTCTTTCAATCATATTCAGGTAGGAAAGAGGGCAGGTTCTTACTGAACCAATAGAAGTAACTACTTCGTCATGAAAAGTGAATGATCTTTATTAAGAGTAACTTTGTATAATGTCTAACCATTATAATTAATTTTATGAGACTTTTACTAGACCAAGCCAATCACACGTGTCCTAATTTTTTACAGAATCATTATTCGTATGTTTTTCTTGGCAACCCGATTAGTTTTGATTCTCTACTAAGAAGTTGCACAAGGTGTTTTTTCTCAACCCTGCGGACTTGTTCAGGCGGCTCCATTTAGCTCTTACAGAGTCGGTCTCTTAAACTGAGGGTTAGAGGTAGATTCGGGAGAGAGAAAGGGGTTCCTCTCTTGTTCAGTTCATAGAAAATTAAGTTAATCCCAATTAAATTACTTTACTAAGTCCCTGGAGTCCAACCCAGTAATTCATGTTTTGCTGGCCTTGAGCCGTGCGGTCTACCTGTGCCAGGCGTCCTGGAACCCCTGACTCACGTCCTTGCCGTAGTTAGAAGGTTGCCCGTGGGCACGAGTCGGATCCTCGGTGGGGGCCGCCTCCGGTGGCCAACTTCCTGCGCTATTCAACACGTCAACAGTGCCTGGTGCATTCCCTTCTGAAGCTCTTTGTGTTTTGGAGTTTTTTTTAGATTTTAAGTATTTTTTTATTGATTATGCTATTACAGTTTCTGAAGCTCTTTTGATATTTCTTTCAGATGACTCAACTTCTGATTGGTTCTTTGCAGAAAGGATTTTAGATATATTTGACGGGAAAAAGAGGTTGATAACCAGACCAAAAAATTTGCTATATTTTTTTTGTCATAGCAAACAAAATCACAATGGGGAAGAATGCAGCTATCTTTGAGGTATAATACATATTCATTCAGTAAAGCTCTTATGGGTGAATAGCAAAAAAAAATCATATGAAGGATAATAGGGAGTTCTAATACATTTCTAGGGCCTTAAATTTACCCATAAAGCATATATTATTACTGTCATCAATTGACAAGCTTATTGTTAAAAATCAATTGGCTGACGGTTATTATGCCAGTCTTCATACATAAACATGTCTCAGTCCCACCTAAAAAGTACATTACTGTTGCAATGTAACCATACACACTTACTACACTTAATTAACCTAAGGCACTTTCAACTTGTTAGTTTTTCTTTCTACTTGCAGGCATGAAATATAGTGAACAAACTTTAATTCCCTTACATATTCTACAATTATCACATATCTTGGAGTATGTATTTTAAAGTTAATTTTATATTCTGGCACAACCATAACCATTTTTACTGTTAGAAAGTCACTCCCTTTTTGCCCTGAAAAACAAAAGCACATTGGTTATTTTATCCACGCTGTGCCCACATTCACACTGACTCAAAGTCTTAAAGCTGGAAAATGAGCGTGTGTGCTGATGGGTGCTGAAGGTAGACCTGCATTCTGCCCACTCTCTTATCTCACAGCCACTCTATCATGGGAAAAAACAAGGGGCGCAGATATGCTAAAGTTTTTGCTCAAATATTCAGAGACTATTTATCAAAATTTCAATGTAATATTGTCCCAATATCTTAAAGTTAACTAGCATATTAAATTCAGTTTAAGCTGATGCATTATAGAGACACAAAAATTTATATTAAAACTCTGTCAGATGTGAAATTTTAAAAGCTTTCCCCAAACAGAGTGTAATTTTACCCAGACAGTGTAATGATTTGTGGCACTATCTCAAGTTCCAGGAACAACACTTTTAAAAAAAACAATAGTTATTGTAATTCCATTTAGTTGAACCATAAAACCAGCGTGGGACATTTAGAGAGCTCTGATTAATTAAAGTATTTTATAAACTAGAAAAATGTGCTAACTTGGTGATACAATCAGAAAGAAAACACATACTATATTTAAACCAATCTAGCAAACCACGCACATTTATCCACAAACTCCCCGTGATTATAAATATCAGTGGCTTTATTTAAATTAAGTAGAAAACCCCTGTGAGTTGTCTTTAAAGTTCCAAAGCTTTCACCATTACGGGTTTGCTGATGCTCACCTGCCTTCCCGTGCTTGTTACCTGCCCTGGATCTAAGTCGCTGACTCCACTCGGAAGTAAACCTCCATATCGCTTTCTCTGAGCTGCAGTTCACCGGTGTTTGTACGGGTGGGCCAATGAAAACAGCAGCGTCATCCCATTTAAGAGACTGTTGGACCTAATTCGTAAATTTTCTCCAGTGATAGTGAAATATATAAGAACTTGTCCAAACGACAGCAGGTCATCATCCTACTCAGGGCCTGCGAGGCCCGGCTCCCTATTCAACTCTGTGTTCGGAGGTGCTGCTCGCCTACAGCGCTCGCCTGATCAGGTCGTGGGTCCAGCTAAGGGCGTCATTGTCGACGTTCAGTAATACCTCGTGGTGGACATCCAGAACATGCCTCACGCCTGATTTTTAATCAGTTTTATATTTCTGCGAGAATTTTCTGGTTTCTTTTGAAAGAAAGGGGGCATGTATAGCTTTGAAACTCTTTAGAGTTTTTAAGAGCATGCAACTCCAGCCAACTGAACACTGCCAACTAAACAGGCTACCCAACGTGTTCCGGCTCGCGTGTGCTTGGTTCAGGCAAACCTAGAGAAATCCTCTCGCGGCGGGCTCTCCTTCTGCAAGCCACGCAGGGCTGACTCCGTCCCCGCTACAGCAGCCGTGTAGGGCCTGTGCCCAAGGGTCACCTAGAAGGCTTCAGAAAGCCCAGACTCCTCCGCCCTCCCTGGGCAGGTTGTGATTCAGTAGGTGAGATCGGAGAATTTGCTTTTCTACAAGTTCCCAGGTAATGCTGAGAACCACTGTCCTAGAATCTTCCCCAAATGGCCAGTTTTTATCCTCAATTAATCTGCCAGTTTTCAGAGAGGAAAAGAAGAAAAAGAGTAACACTCAGAGACAGACCACCGCAAAGGCTAATTGACCTTTATGGATAAGACTGGGAAAAACGTCGGTCGCCCTGCACACCCACCTGAAGCTTTACAATTTCGTTTCTGACCCAGATCTCAGAGTGTGTGGCTCTCCAGCCAACGAGCACAAAAATTGTGAGCTTACTTACACTGTTGTGCAGAAGGGAGGGAGGGAGGGAGGGAGGGAGGGAGGGAGGGAGGGAGGGAGGGAGGAAGGAAGGAAGGAAGGAAGGAAGGAAGGAAGGAAGGAAGGAAGGAAGGGGGGAGGAGATGCCAGAAGGTATCAAAATCTTCAGTACAAATAGACGCCCCGGAAGCATGAGTGACTGCTAGATTCTCCGACCCCATCACTGGAGAGAGAATGGCTCCCTGAGGTTACACAACAAAATCAAAGAGCCGTGGCCAACGAGGATTCTCCAACAAGTCTTGTGGCACAAATAATATAGACAATATCTTTACAAAATTATTTTTATAATGTCTGTAATAGAAAAATCATAAGCAGCTTAAATTCCCATGCAGAGGCCTCCGTAAAAGTTTTATGCAACAATGTTATATATGTTATACTATGAAGTGTATTGAGTTGGCCAAAAAGTTCTTTTTTTTCCCTATGATGACTGCAGTAGCGCTAGTTGTCTTTGACTTCATTTGAAACAATTTTGTTACATTGTATTGTGACAGCTGTCCTATCGGCATGCATTTAAAGAAAGAACTTATCAAAACTGGTGAATTTTTGTGCAGCCATTTAAATAGTGAAGATGGAAGAAAAAAGAAACTTTTTGGCATATTATGCCTTATTATCTCAAGAAAGGTAAAAACAATTGAAATGCAAGAAAAAATCATGATGTGTATGGAGGAGGTGCATGTTACTTTTGAATGACTCGCTTTTCTAACTGCGTGTGTATAAAAATGTCTACACTTACAGACTCGTGCACAGACAGAGGGCAGCAACTATGGGGGATTTGGGGGTGGAGGGACCCAGCAGAAGGAAACAGGAGTCCTGGGCGTGGACAACACTGTGGTGATTGTGGGGAGGAGGCCGGTATAAGAGAGATAAATGGTCATGGAAAACACACAATAAAAATAAAAATATAACATGCTTGGTTTGTTCTTTTTTGGTGAAAACCAATTTTATCTATAGAAAAGATGTTCCGATATTCTGTGCCTACGTATTAACAGTGATTCTTTCTGGGATACAGGGCTGCTGGCAATTCTTTTCCCTTTCGGTTTTAGACATTTTTGTACTTTTTAAAATGATAAGCCCATATTACTTTTATGGGGAAAACTAATGAAGTTGTTTGTAAAATTAATTCCAGTTGGAACCGTATCACTGTGTTGGACACAACAGCGCTCTCTCACTCTCGGGGCTGGGGCAGGTGCTCCGGAAAGCACAGCCCTCTGGGTGTGTGGGCTCTGCCCCGCTCGTGACCAGGGCCTGGCTCACAGGCTTTGCATCTGCACCTGGTGCCCGAGAAGCACCACGTCAGCTTTAAGGAGGAGATTCTGGTCTCCTTGGACTGTGTTCTCTGCTTTTTATCAAATTTTTTTCTTAGCAGCAGGACACGTTGACTTTTTCCCAAAGACAAAGAAAGAGAAAGATCAAGGAGAAGGAAAAGCACTGAAACCAGAGTCCGTTAATACTCTGGCCTGTCGGCAGCTTTCATGAAAGATTTGTTTGTTGAAGAAGTTGAACCCATTGGCTTAAACTGGGATTAACTCAGCCAGCGCCAACGGAGCACAGACAATTAGGAGTTTATTGGGAGTTAATTGAAAATAATGCAGTGTTGTAGACAGGAGGAAGGCGATTTAAAGGAAATGATACCAAATGATTTGAAATGTCTGAGGATGCACAAATGTGAACTGCACTTCACTATAATGGCTGAAGAAGATTCGAAATGCCCGAGGAAGATTATTATAAACTGATAAAATGATTCAAACAATAAGAACAGACCATTTCGGGGAGGGGGCAATTAGTGAATTTAAGGGACAAAGTGCAACAATATAAAACTACTGAAAGGAGGAGTCGTGGGTGACTGGGTGAGCTGGTGATAGGGAGTCACAGGGGATATCTGCACATCTAAATGAGCAGATAAAATTTCAACCCTTGCAGCATTACTGACTCTCCTGTGAGAATTTCACGAGCCCACTGTTAAGGCTTATGTGGGCTGTGTTTGTTTTGTTTTGATTCGGTTTTGGTGCTGATGTTTTCTCACTTTATAATACTGTTTGCCTATATAGGTTACAGAAAGGGTCTCAGTTAACATAGCAGGCGTCTTGTTTTGCCAGCAAAATATTTTAAGATATTTCATATGTGAATAACTGAGGTCATCCAGCTGACTGGTTCTGCTCTAGTTCTGCACACACGTGTGACGATAAGCGTCCTAATATTGCTAGTGGTTACTAGTGCTCTCTGTGTGCCAGGAATTGTGGTAACCACTTGAACAGATGTCACTCCTTAAATTATCATAACACCCATAGAAGTGGGTATGATGATTTAGTCCAATTTAGATATTATAGAAACTGAAATTTAGGAAAAGTGAAGCCAGCAGCCCACATTTGCAGAACTAGTGTCTGAAAAAGCTAGGATCTCGGTAGGAACGTCCCATCTCTGCAGCTGGTGCTGTGCTCTCTTAGGAATTCCAACATTTGGGCTACTAGGACTCATGGCGTATACACTCCTGACATTGATTACAGTTTCACATCTGTTCAGTATTTGCACTTTAAAGAAATATGTTGATGCTTAATCTCATTAATGATCAGAGAATTTCACACTGAAGAAGCAGAAACTGTTTTTTTCTTTCATCAGATTATATTTTAAAATTCAGTGTTCAGTGAAACTTTTAAAAATGCAATAATATTTAATATTGACAAGGGTGTGCATATTGGACATTCCTGTGTGATGCCGGTGGAAATGCAAACCGGGGCCATGTGTTGGGAGCACATCTGGTCACAGCATCAGAAACTGTTAAATTCATGTGTCCTACAGCAATTTCATTGATAGGAATGCATCATACTGATAATCTTGCAAAAGTACATAAATCCAAGTATGTTATTAATGTTATTGGACAGCAGATCATTTTTAAAAAAGCATGACATAGGCATTCACTACAATCATGGTGTACGCCTTGGAGATAAATTATTGAACAAAAACACAAAGCCTAGGCAATCACTTCATGATATATATGTCAGTCAAATAATCACTCTGCACACCCTAAACTCACATAATGTTATTTATCAACTATATCTTAGTAAAACCAGGGAAAAGCACAACTCTTAGGTCTTGAACATCCTTTTGTTCATTCTAAAAGGTGAAGTTCTATTTTCTAGAACTTGTTTAAGATCGAGGAGGGAAAAAACATGGGGAAGAAGGGAAAGGGTCATAAATGAACATGTATAAAGGACACTTGCCTGGACAAATCAAAAGGCAGGTGGGATTGAGGGTGGGGGGTGGGGGTAGGTAGTATGGGGGAAGTGGTGGTGGGGCAATGGAGACAACTGTGTTCAAACATCAATAAAAATATATACATATAGAGAAAAAGATATATATATTCTATACAGGGGGATAGACAGTAAATCAGTTTTAGAAAGACACTCAAGAAACTGTGAACAATGGTCACTTCAGGGGAAGTTCTAGACGTCTGGTGGCGCAAGACCAGAGGAGAATTTCATATTTTAGTTTTACCTTTATTTAATTACGTTTTTGTCAGCATGAAGAATCAGGTCAATGATTAGGAGCCATTTCTGTTTTCTCCCATGTACTTTTGTCTGCATATAAAGAAAAATAAGTCTTGTCATTGTACAATTTGGTAATTTTAAGTCCATGATTTTTAGGAAAGTCCTCTGTCTTCCTATTTCTTCTCGGCGACTGTTTGTGTTGTGCAGTAATGATTTCCCCAAGACGAATGTCTTCCGCGGCAGATATAAAAAGTGGCATAGAGCTCCTGGGTGAAACTGATTTCATGTTATGAACAAAACTGTGTAATGTCATTTTTGAGGCCTTACTCTGATCTATCAATCTACCCAGTTACATAGCTAAAATCACTTCCCAAACAAATCCTCCTGCAGTCAGCAAAATGAAGCAATTGCAGGAGTAGTTTTTTCCACTCAGCCTACGTTTTTGCCCATGGTTATTCATCAGTCTCACTGACTACATATTCCACTTTGCACCTACTTTCAGGCGCTCCTCCAGGTGGCTACACAGGTCACGTCACAGAAATACAATGAAATGGAACCTTTGCTTGTGGAGCAAATGCATGTGCTTTGTATCCACCTTTCCAGCTTCTCTGCAGTCACTCAATGAACACAATGTGGCTTCTATGAAGGACACTCGGTGCGTTCACTCTCTTGGCCTAAGTGAAGTCTCTTGACGTAAAATTATATTCCAGCTAATCTTAACACAATAACTGAATTCATTTAAACTGACTCTCTGTTGTCTACCAGCCCTTTGAGACCCTCAGCTCGGTTGTTTTACTTTGTCCTTGGCCTCGCCTCTTCTGAATTCGAAGTCTGGCCAGCCTGCCTTCTGAAACGCCTGTTTTCACGCGATGGCCTTTCCCCGCCGGCTCTTGGCCCTGGCTTCACGTAAGAAGCACTGTTTCTTTTCACTCATACTCCTGACACAATCAAATAGAGATTTGGATTTAACTGGGATGAAGTGGGACCAGCGCATTTTTGCACACGTTTCAGGCCTGAGTCTGTCACGCCCATAGAGCTGGCCCTGGAGCAGGACCAGACAGCACTCCACGGCAATGATACATCTCTTCAGTTTGAGCCAAGTGCAGACAACACAGGGATTTCTGCAGGCTGATCTGTGCTGGGGGACAGTGTGGCTGTCACAACTCTTCTCACAATGTCTGTGTTCCTTTAGAAACTGCGGTGTTACAAGGTGAATGACTCTTAGGTCTGAGAGCTTTAAAGAAACAATGATGCTTCCCCTACTCCCCAAGTCAGTAGTGAGACCTGGGCATTGGGACAGTCTATCCTACTTTATTTTTAAAATGTTTTGATTTTTTTTCATTTACAGTCAACATACAATATTATATTAGTATGAAGTGTACAATGCAGTGACTAGACATTTATATAACATACGAAGTGGTCACCCCAGTAAATCTAGTACTCATCTGATATCGTACCTAGTTACTACAATATGGTGACTCCATTCTCCATTCCCTGCACTGTACTTTTCATCAGCACTGGAATCTTTAAAAATTTCCCCAAGTAATACTAATGAGTGGCCCAGGTTGAAAACTACCCTAGAGGGCCAAGACTTAAGAAAATCCAAGTCCTGTCTTGTGAAATACAGTGTCCCTCTCGCACACAAGATGACAGCAAAGAGAAATAAAGCATAACTATTATATGCACGCATGTTCTTCTGCACTTTTGCTTTTCACCTTGGTTGGAGGAGACCTGTGTTAGGGTTCCTTCCGAGAGCTCCGTCTCTGGAACAGACGTTTTCACTCTGGGGCGCAGGGCCAGCCCTCAGGGAGCGATGAGATTGCAAATTTTTTCCCATGGCCTGCTCTTAACTGCTTTTACCAACTTCCCTTTTTTTCTCCAGGAATCTGTCTTATGTCCCAATCTCCGAAGGCTCTGCTCTCAGCTAATTAGCTAAGACATCGGTTTCAAAAATGTAAGATATTTTCTCACACAGAAGCAGAGGATGTGTGTATTTAATCGGGCAGGCTGTAGAGATTCAATTCTCTTGGTAGACATACTCTATCTTCTCACCCTGTGCATCAGAACGGATGGGTCTATAGGCCAAGGGAGAAATTCGTGGTGAAAAACTGAACTGCTGCGTGACTTTTGTACAGTCGTGGTGTGCCCGGCGCTCTCTCAATTTTTGCCACAGAAGTCCCACACCCAGGCAAGTCCTCACCCTGGGCAGACTGAGAGGTTGATCAGCCTCTTGCTATCTGTGCCCCGCCCTGTCGGAATGTCTGTGTCCCCCGCAAAGTCACGTGTTGAAATCCAGCCTCCGAAGGTGATGCGGCGTTAGGAGGGGATTCAGTCGCGAGGGCAGATCCCTCCGCACTGGGATGAGTGCTGATAGGAAAGAGACCCCACAGAACTCCATGGCCCTTTCTGCCCTGTAAGCACCCAGCGAAAAGACGGCAATGATGGAACCAGGGAGACATTTCCCAGCCTCCCAGCTGTGAGAAATAAACGTCTGCGGTTCACGAACCTCCCAGTCGGTGGCAATTCGCTCACTGCAGCCCAAACAGACTAAGACAATGGAGAAGGGCACAGTTTTTGATGTGTAGTGTATTACTCATTGCCGTTTTCACCTTTTCAAAATACTATCTACTGATTAAGACACATTGAAAAGATATAGAAAATAGTAAAGAATAAAGCAAAAATCATTGTAGGAAATAGTCACCATTCACATCAACGTACTCTCAATAGTTTTTCTCTGACTCGTATTGATACCTATTCATGTCCCAAGAAAAAAACTTCGGAGGTTCGGTCCAGTGAACCGGCTGTGCTTTGGCTGCAGACGAACATATGGCTCAACTACATCTAAGCTTCCCTCGTCCAGGCTGCTTGCAGATTGACCTTCTGATCAGACATCGTTTCTCCAGGTGGACTGAATAAGGTTACTGACGTTTAGGCTTCCGAGTTAAACTGCAAGCCAATTATGCTTCCCTAAGAGTGAGCAGGTGGATTTCCAACCATCCCAGAACATTTCGTGGACCATTTCTAAAGATGAGTGGTCTTTTCTTGTGCAATTTGCTTCGTCCTTCATAAATTCAGTTTTTGTAATGTAACTATAATTTGAGGTGTCTCATGTTCATATTCTCTTTCTCCCAGAATTCATGTGTATTTCCACATGTATGTACTTGAAGGTTGTGTGCAAACACGTATGAAACAATAATGGGATTGCAGTGTACATGCACATTTACATGCTGCCCTTTTGAAAAGTACTTAAGTACTGAGATGTATATGAAATAATACTTATAAAATATACATAAGATGGGCACATTAGTAAGAAAACAATAATTTTCTTCAACTCCAACTTTAGAACCAGGGCATTGAAATGTCTGAGAAGCCCACCTGCTCCGCTGACCAGCCCTTCCCTTCCCTGCTCTGCTGTCTTCTATTGGGGCCCAAACTCGTTTGTTCTCAGATCCCTTCCTGTTTATTCTCTTGTCCTGTTGGGTGTTTCAGAAAGATGCATTTCCAGGCGTCTTTGGCCTTCAGTTTCTCACGAAGCCAGCTGGGGGTGGGGGGTGCTGGGAGAGGCCATGGCATCACCCCTCCCCTCCTGTGGTGGCCGCAGCAAGACTGCCTCTTTTCCGGGGGTCCGCTCCTGACAGACAGCCTCTCCTTCCACCAAGCCAGCTCCACTAGACGATGTTGATCTCGGCTCTAGCACCTGCCTGCAGTTTTGGCCTCTGGATTCTGATGACAACACCTCCTACCACTAACCTCTTAATCCCCCCCCCCGCCCCAGGCATTACTGGTTTCCTGCTCTCAAGTAGCCGACCCTCCTTTCCTGGTTTGGTGTCCAACACTGTATAATCAATCACCTGCGTTGAATCTCCTCTCCGTAAAAGACCAGGAATAGTGTCTGATTTATATAAGTGGACACTAAAAGCTCTTCTACTTCTAGTTTGCTAAAAAGATTTATCGAGCTTAATTATTTAATTTTATTGAACTTACTTTCTGTCTTTCCTGAGATGATTTGCTTTTCCTCCTTGAAGTTGTTACTGTCATGAATTACTTCTACAAATCTTTTTTCTATTGTAACAATCCTTGCATTCACAAACTAAACCCAGTCTTCATATGATGTTATTTCCTAGATTGCTAGACTTCATTTGCTAATTTCTAATTTAGAATTTTTGCCATTAGGTTCATGAGGGAGATGGTTATAATTTTTCTTTACTATACACCTCTTTTTTATGGTAGATGAAGAATTTATTTTTCAGTTACAGTTTACACTCAATATTATTTTGTATTATAGAGTAGTTTCAGGTGTATAGCATTGTGGTCAGACAATCATATACTTTACAAAGTGTTCCGCCTGATATTTCCAGTACCCACCTGGCACCATACAGTTATTAACATGTTATTGACTCTATCTCTTCTGCTGTACTGTACTTCCTCATGAATATTCTGTAACTACCAGTCTGTTCTTCTCAATCCCTTCACCTTTTATACCCAGCCCCACAATCCCTTTCCACCTGGCAATCATCAGTTTGTTCTTTGCATCTATGAGTCTGTTTCTGTTTTGTCTGTCCATCTACTTTGTTCTTTAGATTTTGCATATAAGTAAAAAGCGTATGATATTTGTCTTTATCTGACTTATTTCAATTAGCATAATACCCTCTAAGTCCATCTATGCTGTTGCAAATGGTAAGATTTCATTATTCTTGTGGCCAAATAATGTTCCATTTTATAATGCACCACAGCACTTTTATCCACTCATCTATTGATGGGCACCTGGGTTGCTTTCATACCTTGGCAACTGTAAATAATGCTTCAATGAACATGGAACTATATATATCTTTTCAAATTAGTGTTGTAAGTCTCCCCAGCTATGTACCCAGAAGTGGAATCAATGAATCATAAAGCAGTTCCATTTTTCACTTTTTGAGGAAACTTCACACTGTTTCCCACAGTGGCTGCATTCCCACTGGCAGTGCACAAGGGTCTTCTTGTCTCCACATCCTTGTCAACACTTGGTATTTGCTGATTTATTGATGGTGGCCATTCTGACAGGTGTGAGGTGGTATCTCATCGTGCTTTTAATTTGCATTTCTCTGATGATTAGTGATGTTGAGCATCTTTTCATAGGTCTATTAGCCAACTGTATGTCCTCTTTGGAGATGTGTCCATTTAGGACCTCTGCCCATTTTTAATTGGACTGTTTGTTTGTTAGATGTTCAGTTGTATGAGTCCTTTATACATTTTACATATTAACTCCTTACCATGTGTATCATTGGTGAATATAGTCTCACATTCAGTAGCTCATCTTCTTGTTTTGACGATGGTTTCCTTTTCTGCGCAAAGACTTTTTAGTTTGATGAAGTCCCTCCCCCCCCTCCCTTGCCTGAGGAGATATATCAGCAAAAAGTATGGCTCAGTTTACTGCAATGTTTTTTTTCTGGGAGTTTTATAGCTCAGGTTTTACATTTTAAGTCTTTAATCCATTTTGAGTTCATTCTCATGCATGGTGGAAGTTGGTGGTCTAGTTTTGTTTATATGCATATATCTGTCCATTTTCCCAGAATCGTTATTGAATAGACTGTCTTTACCACATTGTGTGTTCTTGCTTCCTTTATCGAATATCATTTGGCCATATAGGCATGGGTTTCTGGGCTCTCCATTCTGTTCCATTGATCTATCTGCATGTCTGTTTTTATGCCAGTAACATACTGTTTTGTTTTATATGGCCTTGCATATAGTTGGATATCAGGTACCATGATTCCTCCAACTTTGTTCTTCTCAAGACTGTTGTTGCTATTGAAGGTCTTTTGTGGTTCCATATAAATTTTTGGACTATTTATTCTAATTGTGTGAACAATGCCTTTGGTATTTTGATAGGGTGGCATTGAATCTATAGTGTGCTTTGGGTAGTATGGACATTTTAATGATATTAATCCTTTCTATTTGTGAGTACTATATATGCTTTCACTTACTTGTATTTTCTTCAATTTCTTCAGTGTCATAATTTTTCAAGCATAAGTCTTTTATCTCCTTGGTTAAATTTATTCCTAGGTACTTTATAATTTTACATTTGATTTAGTTTTAAGTTAGATTGTTTTCTTATTTTTTTCTTTCTGATAGTTCATTATTATCATATAAAGTACAATCAATTTCTGAGTATTTATTTTGTATCCTAATACTTTATTGAATTCATTTATCAGTTCTAGCAGTTTTGGAGAAGAATCTTTAGAGCTCTCTCTGTATAGAATCATCTCATCCACAAATGTCTTCCTCTCTTATTGGGATGCCTTTTATATTTTTTTCTTCACTCATTGTTGTGGCTAGGACTTCCAAAACTACATTAAATATAAGCAGTAAAAGTCGACATCTCTGTCTTGTTCCTGATCTTAAGGAAAACACTTTTAGGTGTTCCCTGTTGAGTATAACATTGACTGTGGGTTTGTCATGCATTGACTCAGACACTGGCCCATAGTGTCTGTGGGGTCATGGATGAAATATGACACAAATTCACACAGAATACCAAGTCTTACGGAGGAAAAGGAACAGTGTGGCCACTCTCTCAAGGGGAGAGTGCCCCGACCCTTGCTTTGACAAGCTTTTATTGGGGTCAATTTGTGCAGTAATAAAGCTCATCAATCACTGTCAGGCAGAAATGATTAAACAATAGATAACATTCAAAGAACTCTGAGGGCTTATTCTGAATCAGGGTCAGATAACTAAAGGGCCATAAAGTTTGGGGGAAACAAAATCACTTCCTGTGTGGTCCCTTATTATTTAAATTGAGGGTATTAACATAGTAGGTTTCATAAGATTTTATGCATTCTTTCTTAGGCCTGATCACCTCCTGCACAGGCATACCCACCTCCAGCATTGTTTCAGACTTAAGTCAGGCAGGAGAAGTAAGGCAGCCAAGAGATTAGGAGACTTCTTGCAGACAGAATGAGGACTCAGGCTACCTCAAATTGAGGGGCGAGAGTCAATCACCCCCTTTTTCTATAGCCCCCCAAGTCCTTCCCTGGGGGCCCCCATGATTGTGCCTGTCTTAGATTGTTCCTCCCTCCTTGAGGAATTTTACCCATCATTGGCTAACAGATCAAGCATTGGGGGCCAGGCAGGGTGAAGTAAAAGGAGAAAGGCAGTGCTCCTGCCAGGAAGATAAGCTTTGTCTCCTTAGTGGCTTAGGGTTCCAAGGTCACTCACTCAACCTTAGCCATGGGGTGATTGCAGCTTCTGAAACCAGGTGCGATGGTTCCCAAAAATGCATGGCCTTTATTATACAAGTTATTATACAAGTTCTTTTTCTACAAAATATACAAAGGTAAGCAACCCAATTGAAAAGTGGGTAAAGGACTTGAACAGATACTTCTCCAAGGAGGACATACAGAAGATCCAGAGACACATGAAAAGATGCTCAATATCACTAGCTCTCAGATAGATGCAAATTAAAACTGCAATGAAATACCACTTTACACCGGTCAGAATGACCATCATAAACAAAGAAACAAACAACAAGTGCTGGAGAGGTTGTGGAGAAAAAGGAACCCTAGTGCACTGTTGGGATTGCAGACTGGTACAACCACTATGGACAACAGTATGAAATTTTATCAGAAAACTAAAAATGAGTCTGCCTTTTGACCCAGCAATTCCACGGCTAGGAATATATTCTAAGAACCCTGAAACACCAATCTAAAAGAACCTATGCACCCCAATGTTCATAGCAGCACAATTTACGATAGTCAAGAGTTGGAAGCAACCTAGGTGCCCGTCAGTAATTGAATGGATCAAAAAACGATGGTACATTTACACAGTGGAATTCTATGCAGCAGATAGAAAAGAGCTCCTACCTTTTACAACATGATGGATGGAACTAGAAAGTATTATGCTGAGTGAAGTAAGCCAGACATTGAAAGACAAATACCATATAATCCCACCTTTAACAGAAACCTAAACAACAAAACAGACAAGCAAGCAAAATATAACCAAAGACACTAAAATAGAGAACAGGCTGACAGGGTCCAGAAGGGAGAGGGAAGAGAATTTCCGGGGGAAAGGGAAAGGATTCACAGGAACAAGTATAAAGGACTCATGGACAAAAACTTAGGGGGGTGGAAATGGGAGGGAGGTGGGGAGCACTGTGGGGTTGGGATGGGATGGGAGTAAAAGAAAACTGTACTTGAACAACAATTAAAATAAATTAAAAAAAATAATATCACATGATTTTTATTCTTCACTTTGTTTATGTGTTGTATCATGTTTTGATTTGCACATATTGAACCAATCTTGCATCTCCGGAATAAATCCATCTTGATCATGATGTATGCTCATTTTAATGTATTGCTGCATCCAGTTTGCTAGTATTTTGCTGAGGATGTTAGTATCTATGTTTATCAGTGGTGTTGGCCTATAATTTTCTTTCTTTGTAGTATTTTTATTTGGTTTTGGAATTAGGATAATGCTGGCCTTGTAAAATTAGTTTGGGAGTCTTTTCTTTTGAATTTTTGGAATAGCTTGAGAAAGGTTTTATTTCTCCTATGACTGTTTGGTAAACTCTACCTGTGAAGTCATCAGTTCAGGAACTTTGTTTGCTGGGAGTTTTTTGATTACTGCTTCAATTTCATTATTTGTAATCAGTCTGTTCCAGTTTTCTGGTTCTTTCTGATTCAGTTTCAGAAGACTTATGTTTCTAGAAATTTATTCATTTCTCTCAGGTTGTCCAATTTGTTGATGTACAGTTGTTTATAATATTTTCTTACAATCCTTTATATTTCTGTGGTGTCAGTTGTTACTTCTCTTTCATTTCTGACTTTATTTATTTGGGTTGTCTCTTTTTATTTCATGATAAATCCAGTTAAAGGTTTATCAATCTTGTTTATCTTTTTCAAAGAACCAGCTCTTGGTTATATTGATCTTTTGTAGTTTTTTAGACTCTGTTTTGCTTATTTCTCCTCTGATCTTTATTATTTTCTTCCTTTTCTCACTTTGTGCTTTATTTGTTGTTCTTTTTCTAATTTCTTTAGGTGTGAGGTTAGATTATTTATTTGAGGGTTTTTTTGTTTGTTTGTTTGTTTTTTGCTTCTTGAAGTAAGCCTGTATTGCTATGAATTTCCTTCTCAGGACTGCTGTCACTGTATCCCATACATTTTGTTTTGGGGCTTTCATTTGTCTGACGGTATCTTTTGATTCTTTCCTTGATCTCACTGTTAATCCATTAATTGTTTAGTAACATGTTAATAGCCTCCATTGTTTGTAATTTTTATTTTTCTTATCATTGATTTCCACTTTCATGCCATTTTGGTCAAAGAAGATGCTTCATGTGATTTTAATCTTCTTAAATTTACTGAGACTTGTTTTGTGTCCTAACATGTTGTCTAACCTAGAAAATGCTCCACGTGCACTTGAAAAGACTATATATTCTGTGTCTTTTTGTGAAATGCTCTGAAAGTACTAATTAAAACCATCTGGTCTAGTATGTCATGTAAGGTTGTTCTTTTCTTATTGATTTTATGTCTCTCAGATCTATTGATGTCAATAGTGTGTTAAAATCCCCATACTATTACTGTATTACTGTCATTCTCTCCTTTTATGTGCTGCAAGATTAGCTTTATACATTTAAATACTCCTACATTGGGTGCATAAAAGTTTGCAAGGTTTATATCTTCTTGTTGAAATGATCCCTTCATCATTAGGTAGTGTCCTTCTTTGTCTCTTATTACAGCCTTTGTTTTAAAGTCTATTTTATCTGATACAAGTATTGTTACCCCAGGCTCTTTGTCATTGTTTTTTATTTGTATCAAATAACTTTTTTCCATCCCTTTACTTTCACTTTGTGTGAATCTTTTGTTCTGAGGTGTGTTTCTCAGAGACAGCATAGATATGGGTGGTTTTTGGTTTGTTTGTTTTTTAATCCATTCAGCTTCCCTGTGTTTTTTGACTGGAGCATTTAATTTATTTACATTTAGAGTAATTATTAATGAGCACATATTTATTGCTATTTTCATTCTTTATAATTATTTTCCTTTCTTCTTCTTTTTTAAGATTTTATTTATTTATCTTTAGAAGGGAAGGGAAGGAGAGAGGGAGAGAAATATCAATGTATGGTTGCCTCTCGTGCGTCCCCTGCCGGGAACTGGGAACTGGCCTGCAACCCAGGCATGTGTCCTGACTGGGAATCAAACCTCGATCATGTGGTTCTCAGGCCCGTCGTGCTCAATCCACTGAGCTACACCAGCCAGGGCACCGTTCTTCTTAAAGAAGTTACTCTAACATTATAATATTGGTTTGGTGGTAATAAGTTCTTTAGCTTTTTATTGTCTAGGGAACTCTTTATATGTCTTTTGATTGTAAATGATAGTTTTGCTGGATAGAGTAATCTTGGTTGTAGGTCCCTTGCTTTTCATCACTTTGAATATCTCTTGCCAATCCCTTCTGGCCTTGCTAAGTTTCTGTTGAGAAATCAGCTGATAGTCTTATGGGAGCTCTCTTATAGGTAACTAACTGTCTTTTTCTTGGTGCTTTTAAGATTCTCTCTTGGTCTTTAAACTTTGCCATTTTAATTTTGATGTGTCTAGCTCTGGGCCTCTGAGTTCATCTTGTTTAGAACTCTGCACTACTTGCACTTGTGTGCCTTTTTTCTTCACCAGGTTAGGGAAACATTCAGTCACTTTCTTCGTCAAATAGATTCATGTATTCTCACGGTAGCCTATGGTGTTTACCTTAATTCCTTTGCAAGTTAGCAATACATTTTTAAAAAAGACATGTACATCTTATCTGGTATTTGTAGATGTTATATATTAGGATGGAAGTTCAGCAGATCTAGTCTACCATAAAGCTGGCAACAAAAATTCCCTGCTATTGAAAACATTACATCAAATGATTTCTATTGCCACTAATATTTTAAATAAATGTTCTTTTATTTATTTTTTAAAAGATTTTATTTATTTATTTTCAGAGAGAGGGGAAGGGATGGAGAAAGAAAGGGAGAGAAACTGATTGGTGATCTGTCGCACACCCCTAATCAGGGACTTGGCTCGCAACTCAGGCATGTGCCCCGACTGGGAATTGAACTGGTGACCTTTTGGTTTGTGAGATGATGCCCAACCCATTAAGCCACATCAAGGCTAAATGTGCTTTTAAATAATCATATACCATTTTGTTATATCTCTTTGTTATCACATTTTTAACTAATCTGCTCTTCTTTTCTTTGTGTTTTAGAAATGCAGTTCATGTTCAATACCATTTTAACTCATGTCACAAGAAACATCAATCTACATACATGAATTAATGATTTTTCTACAGAAACAATTAGTGAATCATGGTTTGTGAATATTTCTGGAGCTTGAGACACACATTTTCAAAGTGCATTCTAGAAGTCCTGGCACAAGCTGATGCTCGGATCAGCTGGACATGAAAGTGCCTGTTTCACCGCACTCCTCCCCAAACTGGCTCTCATTGCTGCTGTATCTACACATCTGGCTAAGGTCTGGGAGGCATCTTATTATTTCAATTTATATTCATTCAATTACTGGAGTACTAAGTCACTCAGTACTTTATCATCTATTTTCAAACACAACATAAGCCATTTTTGTATTTTTTTTATTAATGTAACCCTAAATCACTACTTTCTTCATCCAAAATTGTTAACTGAGACAAATTATATGTTGTTCTATTTTTATATTTTATATTAGATTATTTCCCTTATATTTATATCCTATAAAATCTATCTGCTTTATATATTAATTATGAACAGTTGATCATACATAATGTCTTTATGAGGATGTGTTTTCTTTAAGTCTAAATTTCATAAAACATTCTGTAAATAGATCTAAAGGTTTTTTGTTTTAACAATTGCAGGTGTACCTCTTTCTTCCATTTCCTACTAATTCTGGTCTATTGCTCTCTCTCTTATTTTCTATAAGATAAATGAAAATTTTAGTGCCAAGTTGTATGATATATTATTTCTTGCTCCTAGGCTCCCACAACATTTTAAATATTCCAGCTTACCTTTTCCATCATTCTTATTTCATGTTACCTGGGAAATGTCACCGAGGGTTTAATGGTTCCTATCCTACTCCATATTCTTCATTTTGAGTTGATCTTCCTTATTCTCATTCAACTCTATTTTTTTAGTAATATAACTTCTTCAGGCTTTTTATCCTCAAACACATTTCTCCAAACAGCAGCTGTAACCCTTACTTGCCTTCATTCAGCAAATAAATAAAGAAATAAATGCACTAAGCTTCTTGAAAGCCAATTATTACCAGTTTGAGAGCAAGAAAATTGCTGTCCCGGTGAATAAAGGAGGAACTGAAGGTCGTGCCTCTCACAAGCGGAGCACAGTTGTGAGTTCCTGGAACCCTCCTGAGTTTTATTCTGAACAGGCTAAACATATCACCTTTTTAAAAATGGAAGTTGTTTTCAGTTCTATAATACTCGTTCACATTTGTCCATGCCTATACATGCCCGGTGTTTAACTCTCTAGAACACAGCTGGCCAACACAAGGCCTGCGGGCTAAATCTGGCCCTCCATCTTGTCTTATCCAGCCCAGCACCTTGTTTCTACCTGGCGGCGGTGCCAAGCCCTCTAACTGTTAAGGAGCAGTTACATTGGCACAGTCCTAAAACTAAATTCAACCCTTTGAAGGCAACCACGAGGCTGATGCGGCCCTGGTGAAAATGAGTTTGACACCCCTGCTCTAGACCTTGCTGCTCAGAGAGAGGTCCTGGGACCAGTAACAGGAGTTTCACCTGGGGGGCTTGTTAAGCAGACACCATTGCAGGCCCTTCGCAGAGCTGTGGAAGCAGGAGCTGCAGTTTCTCTGAATCCCCAGGGAATCTGTATGCGCAGTTCAGTCACTGAAAGTGACTGAATCTTGAGAGCCTGCTCTGGCGGGCAGAAAGACTCTTCTATCCGCCACATGTAAGTCGCAGGTGACGTAATTAGTTAATCAAGCAAAAACGATCACATTGCTTAATGAGAAGGAGCAAATCCCGGCTCCATTTTCAGTGGCAACACAGGTCATTCCATTCCAATTGAAAATAGGCATGGTAGAGATAGAGACCAAGAGTTTTAATTTAAGACGGGCATGTGATGCAATTACCTTTGCTGAATGAATGAGACTGCTTAAACAATTGGATGCAGGTGTCTTGTTTCTCCTCATTAAGGCAAAGGGAGAAACAATAAGCTTACAGAGCTCAAGGATCTAGAAACCAGCCAGTGAAAACATGCTCGTCAGCATCTTCCCATTCACCGCTTTGCTTGTGTCTCGTGTCGACACTGCAATCCCACATCAGAGGCTTTATGGTATACTATTTACAATACTTCTCTTCTCCACTAAAATCTGATGATCACTATCTAAATATTTCCCTTTATTATCAACCAGTAATGTCTCTTCTGATCAGCATTCTTTTTTTCTATTAACTTCAGAAAATATTATGAAAGATATACTTAAATTCCGTGATCCTAAAATTTTCTATTTTCAAATTGATGATGCTGTCCTCTTGCATCAAAAAAAGCACTTGAGATGGTTTAGGTTATATTTAAATGTTCTTGGCTACAGTGCGCCTAGTGAATGAAGCCAATTATTACACCAACCATGTGTTTTTCATACCAAGTTAAATGAACTGGGAAAAGATGATCGTTCTATCTTGTATTCCTGTTTCAATATCGTACAAATTTGGAACATACACATTTTATTCTGTTTTCAAGTTCCAGGGCTTCCCTTTCTACCTCGAAATAAAATAATTGACAAGTAAATAAATCGTCTATATGCAATAACCAAAGAATAGGTAGATCTAGAAATGCAAATAGCCTGAGCAGCTAGCTGAGGACTTTAGGCAATCAGAATATTTGTCACCAATTGTCTGTTAAACGTCAGTGATAAATAAGCAGAGTAGACAGAGCATAATGAATACCTAATGAGTCAGCTTATCACTACGCAGTAACAATATGCTATATTTTAGAATTAGAAAGTGACTCTCCTTGGGGCCTCGGGGGTGCTGGGGATGTAAGTGGTGTATGAAGAGAACAACACACCAGTAGAATTTGGTCTGCCACCTGGGTGGATGCTACCTGAGTGGAAAGGATTCCCTTTGCTCTTGAAGCACATCCCCCTGTGTGGAGATGGACCGGTCATCACGGGCTGGGCACGTTCTGGTCCACATTGCTGAGTAAAAGTCTATACATGGGTCCGATTTTTCCTAAGCTGACCCATTCTAATTACTTCAACTCTAATCTTATTTATTATTTGTTGTTTTTAATTTTACAGTAACATACACAACACAGATCTCAAAAAGTAGACTAGAGGATGGAAAAATGCCAAAGAAGTATGTTTAACTTTGTTCTTTTCACAAACTGGACATCATAACACAGAAAAAAAATAGGAAAGTATGCATCTTTGGGAACCTTCAATGCAACTACAATGGTTATTCCAGAATTTGCAAGAATCAATATGTTTTGAAGATTGACAAGGTCTATGAGGGTTAATTTTATGTGTCAACTTGACAGAACCATAGTGTGCCCAAATATTTGTCAAACACTGCTCTAGGTATCCCCATTAGGGTGTTTGGGGTGAGACTGATATTTGAATCAGTCGACTGCAGGAAGCAGATTGCTCTCCCTATTGTGGGTGGGCCGCACCCAATCAGCTGAAGGCCTGGATAGAACAAAAAGCCGACCCTCCCCTGAGTGAGACAGGAGGCTCGCTGCCCGACTGCTCTTGAACTGGGCCATCAGCATCCTTCTGACTCCAGTCTTGAACAAAACATCAGTTCTTCCTGGTTCTTGAGCCTGCAAGGCCTTCAAACTAAAATGATCCTGGGTCTCCAGCTTGTGGGCTCACCCTGCAGATCTCAGGCTTGCCAGCCTTGGTCCATAATCATGGGAGCCAAGTCCCTATTGGCTTTGTTTGAAGAACCTTGGCCAATACACAGCTGTAATTTCAGAATTTTGACTGGGAAATGTATTTCTTATGTGCTGCTTAGTCTCCCAGTAGTTTCTCTTCATGTGGTGTCCTTGTTTCTGTGTAGTTCTTCTCCTTAGATCAGAGGTACATAGAGAAGTATCTGTCAGGACCGTTTAATGTTTTCGTACATACTCAATTTCGGGCCCAGGCTATGGGTTTCTTTTTCTGGCCTCTGCAAGATTTGGAGACAAGTAATAGACTAGCTCATGGTGGCTATTTTATAGATAAGTTTATCTTCAATCAGTCCATTTTTTAGAAAATACACTAGTGAAATCATTGCGTATTATACTGCCAAGATCATGAAATGTATCACAGAGCTAGAGAACAGGGTTCATTTCCAATTTCGGATGGTTATAAAGAATACGATATCCACAAAAATACAACTGATGCAGAATTTCTTGCTGTTTATCCGACAGCTATTTCCCATTCTTCCTTGAAAACAGACTTCTTGTCATTTAAAACCTTGGAATCCATGGATGAATCATGAAAAGTCTGAGTCAGTAATGTACTGTCATTTCCCCTTTGCCTGGGATTGTTTGAGAGGCAGGTCTCTGACCTGTTTCTGGCTCTGAGATAAGAGGAAGTAAGTTGAAAACTTCTGGGAAAGATTTCACCCCTAACAAAAAAAGGAGAAGGCTTCTTTGCTCTTTATCTACCTTCTTGGTTTGGACACTTGCAAGTAAGTATGAGTTATCTGTTTATGAGCTGAAGCAGCTATTTATTCATGACTGGGAAGTGAAACTGATAAGCCTGATGATGAAATCCAGTGCCCTAAGGAGGGCCAAGTTAAAGGGTGGAAAGAAAACTGGATTTTTAAGAAACCACTGAGCCACCAAACCAACCCTGGAAGCAACCACCTTAAGACTTCTGGTTAAGTAGAAATCCCCTGTTGCCATGTTGATAAGGTTTTGCATTGCTTTTCACCAAGCACGAACACCTGGGATAATCTGACGTAAACATGTATGTATTAGAATGTATAAGTGTATCCTTATTTTCAATCATTCATTCCCATCATGTTAACTTTACACTGAATAACCTATATTTTCTTGCCTTATAATTGCACTATGTTCACTTCCATTGTGATTTTTTAATTGATATTCCCATTGATTTAATACCCTACAGGGTGCCTTTGCTTGCATCACATAATCTTCTAACCTACTTCACTGTAAATGTAAATAAAGCATTTTCTTTACACTGGTCATCTGGGGTGTCCCCCCAAAGTTCCCAGAATTTGGAGCAAATGCTTCTTTTCTGCTAAAATAACTTAAAAAAAAAAAAAGAAATGCATCATGATTTGATTCTGGGCCATTGCAGAGAGTGAAGTCCCCTCAACACAACAAACATGACAACATGTAGTGCTTGGGATGAACTAAGTGCTCCTCAGTTCACTGGTCTACTCCGTCAGCAGGGGAAATGATATACACTTGGACTTGAGCCAGAACAGATCCTGGGGGCACAGTAAGCTGCCTGAGCTTTCCCTGCACTGCCGCTCCTCCTTGGTCCTCACCGATGTCTTCCTGGCAAGCTCCCTAGGGCCGGCTGACCGACGATGGGAGAGCTGAGCCTGACGTGCAGAATTGCACATAGATGAGCAACAGCCAGAAGCAGATCGCTTAGGCATTGCGGCCCACTGGAGTGCAATCTTAAAGAGCTTCAAGCTATATATTTTGTTGTGCACCATTCCTGCACAGAGAGCTATTGCTGATTTGTGTGTTGTGACTCATGATTTGGCTAGAGGATTAGGGGCTTGGAAAGAACAAGATTAGAGGATTGGTAACAATGAGCTTGGGGGAAGAACTACATGGTTAAAGTCCTGAGAATGGGCCAGAGCATGTGAACACTTGTGCTTCACACGACTGCTCACCAAGCCGTGGTCAAGAAGATTATCAATCACATACGTAGGTGTGAGACAACCAAATGAACAGGCAACCTTGGTGGTGGCAGGGCAGGATAGGCATAGGCTCAGCCACGTGCCCCATCCCTCACAAGGTCAGTTTGTCGGCCAAGACTGTTAGCTTCCCAACATGCAAGCTGCAGGGACCAAGGCTGCCTACCCAATAATGTGTTTTGGGTGACAAAGCCGCTCAGCTTTTGGCAGACTTGTTAATAATATTGGGACTTCTCTCTCGCAGTGGCAACAGGGAGTTTTATGAGCGAACGGATATTCATTCCGGAACTGCCCTGTCTTTATCTGCACACAGAGCTGCTCTGAGTGTGCCTCTGCGTGGGTTACTGAATGCCTCATCTGCTGTCATGATAGCTGATTCTATATTGTGTGTGTGCAAGGGATTCACCGTGTAAGAAAAGAGTAAATATTATTGCACCTGCCTGGCTTATCATGTACTCTGTTACCCCAAAACAGCTCGATTTCAGAATGGTGACTATTCTATGAAAGTCTCAACTCAGGGCCGGCTTAGAGACAATGGCTTGCAAGTCTGGGCTGATGCCAGAGATGCCATGTGATACACATGTGATACGCATGTGATACCCATGTGATACCCATGTGATACGCATGCTGAACCGGTAACCAAGGATGAGCTTGCATGGCATCCCCACAGAGCAGAAATGCACGAATGTCTGACCTGGGTTATTGACATCACCCTCACAACTACTGATCTTTCCAAACTTTTGACTTCTAAGAGACAAAAAAGCCTACTGTCTCTGAGATCCTAGGCTTTGCAGAATCAGTAGCCAAGGGGGGGGGGGTGTCACAGTAACATTCCACTGAGTGGGGCCTTTGAGGGCTTCTCATGGCTCTGGAGAAACGGTAATTTAAGAAGTGGGTACATTGTTGGCTGGGGTAACAAACTTTGACTCTGGGGGGGAATTTAAGTTGCAATTTCTGAGAAAAAATGAGAAGAACCCAGGGGATTCCCTTGGATGGCTAGTAATTCTGCCAAGTCCTGTGGTAAAAAGTAATGAAGACTAGTGGAAAAAAATGTGGAAGCAACCAAGATCTCTTTCAATAGGTGGATGGATGAATAAACAGTGGTACACCCAGTCAATGGGATGCTAGTCAGTGATTTAAAAAAAAAAAAAAAAAGAGCTATGAGGCCACAAAAGATGTGGAGGAAATAAATGCCATCACTAAGTGGAAGATCCAGTTTGAAAAAGCTGCCTCTTGTCATATCCCAGCTTTGTGATGTCCCAGAAACTGTAGAGGCAGTGAAACCTCAGTGGCTGCCAGGACTCGAAGGGAGAGGAATGAGTAAGCGAAGCCCAGGGGATTTTTAGGGCCCCGAAACTGCTCTGGACGACTCTGTAATGGTAGATACAGGATGTCAGGCTTCTGGCAAAACCCACTGAGCTGCACGGCACAAAGAGGGGACCCTGATGTCACCTGCAGGCACCTGTGAATCACAATGTGTCGGGATTGGGTCATCAGCTTTAACACGTGCACCACACCAACGCAAGATGCTTAAAATAGGGCGACCTCGATGGGGGTGGTGAACAGAAAGGGAAAGTGTGGGAACTCTGTACTTTCTTACACCGTTTTTCTGTAAACTAAAACTGCTCTAAAAATAAAGTCTCTTCGTGTTTTTTTGAATAATTTGAGAATGACCCCAGAAAGCAGATGGCAGTAGGCGACTCAGAACAGGCCCATCGAAAGTGAGGGTCTGACCACCTGACACCGTGAAACGCTGACTAGCAGAGATGTGGTCTGAGGGCACTGGGTCCGGGACAGGCCTGGGGACCATTCAGAGAAGCCAGGGCCTCTGCTTCCACCCACGTTTTCTTTCCCGCTCTGTCTTATACACAGGGCGCAAATAACAGCCCCTTTTATTACACAAGACTCTTCCATTACAAAATCATAAGCGTGTAATTCTGCAGCATCACCACGCCATACTCAAGCACACCCTGTCACATTTTAGATGAAATGTTCAAATTGCTGTCCACCTCAAGCAAGACACGCCCGTACCCTACCCACCACACGCCATGGCATTACTTCTGCCCACCTTTGATACTCACTGGATACATAGCATTTACCTGTTTTTCCTGCTTCTCTCCTCTCCAATGCTCCCTCTTTTCCATATGGAATATACGGGGGGTAGTTAACTTCATTTTGAAGCCACAGGTGACAAAACGTCAAGATGATACAGTGGGGGACTCAGAAGAGAAACGGGCAGACTTGGGGTGGGTACTGTTGACCGATGAGACCGTGAGAAGCTCGCCTTATTGGAGAGGGTGGAGGTAGGCGTTCACTTGGTGGAGAACTAGCCACACTCCTACTCTGAGAGAAGGAGCCATAGGGCCTTCGGGTTTAATTGAAAAAATCAAAGTTTATGCTGATTCTGAGCCCATCAGAGCAGGGCTATTTATTATGTGAAATGTATTCCTGTGTTTGAGGAAGTTCCCAGGACTCCTCAATGAGTCCAGAGCAAGACACCACCTCTTACTTGAGACACTGAAGTGCCCAAGGCTTGCTTGCTCAGCCTCCTTTGCAGCTAGGGCCCAAGCCTCTGAGTGTGGTGTGGCCAAGCTGTTTGCCTCTGCTGAACTCTGACTTCAGACTTCTTGGAAAAGCTAACACTCAGTGAAGTGTTCTCTGCTTCTGGAGGAGGCAGCGCAGCAGCCGCTGTGGTCATGTGCAGCTCGTGGTGACAGTGGTTAGCAGCTGGCCTGGGACTGAGCTACAGGTGTGGGGCTGCTGGCTGCCAGCTGGGGTGGGGGATGGGGGCGGCTCTAGCAGCCCTGGTGGTTTCCTCTCTGATCAGTTATTAGTTCTGCAGCCTCGTTCGGGGTATGCTTCTTGGAAGGGAGACTTGAGGCTACTCTTCCAGTCTTTTCAGTAAGTCCACAACCTCCCCAATATTTCTGTGATAAATTTCTTTACCGTTAAAGTCAGACATGTTAGGTTTCTGGGTTTATATGGTTTCAAATCAAAGATATGTGAATGTCACTTGCTCAGCAAACATTTGTCTTTTCAAGATATAATCTATGTTACATCCGGTAAAACAAATAAAACTCAGCAAGTACACTCGAGGTAAAGATCAAAGATATCTTAAGTCTGGCTGTTCTTAAAAATATAACTACACAGACCTCATATTTTTGGCTTGGAGGGAAACACTTCAGGCAAAACAACAACAAAAAACAAGTAATAAACTAACAGTCTAAATGGTCTCAGGTGTTTGGGTCCAAATATTCTGACTAAATATGTTGATTCTAATCTTATGGGAAAAGTGGAACATAGAACTATATCCCAAATCCAGAACAGTGTTTTCAATACTAGAAAACAGTTTCGTTATAGGCCTTCAGTAGATACTACATGAAAAAAGGAATATCTAGTTAATAATATAAAAACTTGTAGGCATGCTCATAATTAGATTTTTTTTTACTTCGTGAAGTGTTTAGTGTTTTTCTGTGCTTTGCAAATCTCTAAAAGTATAAAATATGAACTTTGGTATTTTCCAGATGCATTTAAACATGGACTGTTTTTACTAACTGAGAAGTTAGCACACAAGTATTCCCCTAAACTTTTTGGCAAATACTAGTATAACACTAATATATTCAGATAATTTTAGTTGCAAGTAGCCGAAGGCCCAACTCAAACTGGCTCACATAGTAAAGAGAATTTGGACACCAGCGACGACTCAGGGGCGACTCAATGCAGAGGTTCAACAACAGCACAAGGCAAATGCTTCTTATCCTGCCTTTATCTCCTACCTGTTAGGTGTCAGTTCCATTCTGTGGCCTGATCTTCCATGTCATCGCAAGACAACTATTCCTGAGGCCTCTGCTTCTTCTGGCCCTTTCAGAGAGGGGATTGGGCTCGCAGTCATCGAGTGTAAAAGCTGTGCTCCTGTCGCATTTAATCAGCTGAAGACACCAACAGCCAGAACCAAGAGCCGGGCATGCAGTCCTGCCACTCAGACACTGCCATGGTCGAGTGGGTCACTGGCTAGTTAGCAGTGTATGTGGACAGAGGCCACAGCATGCGTTCCCATTGCGGCAAACTTGGCCCCCGAGAGGCTGCTAGAACAGAAAATTGAGGCGCAAGCTGGGAGCCCCACTTTCGTTGACCTGACAAAATGAGGTTGCTTTCAGGTGGATGGTTTTGAAGCTCACATGAGCCCATGTGTCCCAGTGAACAACTTTCTAACCCTTATGTTTAGGACGTTCCATTACGCTGTATATTTATGTATGCATTGTTTATTATATGTGACATACATACATATATTACAGATGCAAATACTTTAACATATGCCCCGCACACACACATACACACCACCATCTATAGTGTGGAGGTCTTCATGCTAAACTCTCTCCTTTAGGGATGGAAGAAGAAAGATGGGCACAGGAAACGAAAAGGAAACCTTTTGACTTTATTCACATTTGCAGTGTGTGCATCTAACTAGTTTACACGATGGAGGTGTTATGCTTTTGTAATTTAAACACTACTTTAAGACAAGGAGACGATCTCCCTCTCATAATAAATTCAGCTCTTGACCCAAAGACGTGAAAGTGTACTCCAGACAGGATTTGTCCCCCAGGCCTCCGTGTGGAAGTTCGGAAGGCCCCTCCCTTTCAGATGGGCCTCACACACGGACTCCCCCGTGGGCAGCGTGGCCCACACTGTCACCCAGACGCTGACAGAGCGACGTAGGCTGCTCCAGAGAGCTGGCACCTCCAGTATCCGCATCAGCCTCCCCTTCTTTCCTCGCTGTCTGACGTGGTTCGTGTTAAAGCTATTCAGCCCCTGAGCGAATGTGCGAGTCCCTGTGAGGGGTCTCGGGTGAACCTGTAAATAATTACAGAGGCATTAGCTCCCCGGAGGGCCAACACAGTTCTGGGAGTCAGGTCCCCAAGATATCTAGGGCCCTAATCATGCAATTTCCCTAAAAAGCAGAGCTCAAGGAAGAAGGCACATCTCTCAGCAATGAGTATTATAATTGCTCACAGCAGTTTGTCTGCTGCTATGTAACATTCAATTTACAGAGTTAAAGGTAGAGCACTTCAAAAGCAAAATTGCTGGTTGGGAGGAATGAACGGCCGCATCGACTGTTGGAAGTGTCTTTGGGTCAAAGCCTCTACGGTAGGGGTTTTTGCAAGGTTTACATTTTTAATTAACATGCCATTCAGCTTTCCATGAGTCTCTCTCTAGGACAAACCAGAAATTGTTTTTTTATTATAAGCCAAAAAGCCACAGCCGAGCTGAGCTGAGAAGAGGTGAGACGTATTTTGGAGAGAGAGGCCTGTCAGGACCCACCATTCTAGGAGGATAAGGATGAATCGGACAAAGAGAACTGGATATAGGTGGTACAAAGAGCCTATGAAACGCACCACGAAAAAAGAAAGTATTATTTTTTAAGAGGAAGCATTTAACTTGCCAGAAAGCAGAATGAGCAATTTGAGGTCTAGGACTGCTAAGTCCAGGGCAGGAAAAGAACCCAATAAAATATGAAAGAATTACTTAAAGTCTAGAACAGGAAGCTTTAAATGTTCTCAGGAAGAACTGGGGCGTGAAAAGGTATAGTTTAGTTAAAAATTGTGACCTACGAGGTTCCTATAGTCTAGTCTCTACCCAACGATTTCTAACCTTTTTAGACTTCTAGTCTATTGATATTTAATTTATATCCCAACTACTTAAAATGTGTTTTCACTGTTTGTTTCTTTATTTCATTACAAAAATAATAAACTCCGCAGCATTAGATTTAAGTCACTAGTTGGGTGTAAAGTGAAAAATAAATCTCTTCCTTTTCCCTCCCTGGAGTTTTGTTCCCCAGAGGGAGGTGCTATAGATAACTTCAGTGTACCATGCAAGTGTGTGTCCTATTTATTCATGAACTTTGATTTTATCATTTAATAACGTGTCGTAGAACTGTCTTGTAACAGCATATATCTCTACCTCATGCTTTCAGTCACTGCTTGGAGCATCGTACAGAAGATACGCCATCGTTTATTGACCCAGTCTGCTGAGAATCGTCACCCGAATCGTTTCCAATGTGTCCTTGCAAACAGCACTGTGCCAAGCGCCCCTGCCCACGTGTTATTACAAAGATATCATCGGGTTTGCTCTGTCAAAGGGAATATACACTGCTGGTTTTTATAGATTCCACTGACTTGTACACGAAAAAGACTTGATCACTATACACGTTCTGTGAGTGTTTGAGCAGAGCCCCTGTTTTCGAGCTAGCAGCAACACTAGATTGTATCAAATACAAGTTTTGCCATCTTATTAGTTGATGTCGGGTTCAAATGCCTTGAACTATCAATGACATTGAGTAACTTTTCACACATTCATTGTTAATTTGTTTCTCTTTCTCTGTTGTTTCTATTTTTCTATGTAATATGTGTCCATATCATCTATCCTTTTGTACATTGGGTTCCTCACTGTTTTCAGGATAATTTGTAAATTTAAAAAAATGACCTTTTGCCCTGGCTGGTGTGGCTCAGTGGATTGAGTGCGGGCCTGCAAACCAAAGGGTCACTGGTTTGATTCCCAGTCAGGACACATGCCTGGGTTGTGGGTCAGGTCCCCAGTAGGGGGCACACTAGAGGCAACCACACATCGATATTTCTCTCCCTCTCTTTCTCCTTCCCTTCCCCTCTGTCTAAAAATAAAATCTTAAGTATATGTTATGTAAAAAAATGTTTATTCTTCACCTTTAATATTTCTAGGCTGGGGGTTTTCCAGAAACCGTAGACCACCTGTGGTCTCCCCATAGACCGCCTGTGGGAAATTTGCTTCAGAGACAACTGCTTTTTTCCCATTTGATCATCAAGCAAAGACTAACATTGGCAATGGAAAGCACTCGGGAAATTTAACCAATGCATAATTCCTGTTGACTCTCATACCAATCCCATGAGATAACAACTATTTATCATATCTATTTAAGGACGAGGAAACTGTGATTTAAAGATCGGAAGTAATTTTCCCGAAGTCCCAAAAGAAGTAAGTGATGTGGCCAGGATTTAAATCCAGGCCACTTGACTCTGAACCTGAGAATGCCGCCTCTGCAGACAACCCGTTCTCGCTGCATGCAGTTTATGTTACAATGTCTGCAACATTTTACAATACGTATTTCCATATCTCCAAGGATCTGCTGAAGGGTGGTGGATGCAGTAATCTCTGCCTTCCCTACAGCATAGCATAGGCCTGGAAGTTAGAAAAGGATGGAAAATATTTACTAAAAGCTGGGTTTTTCCTGTGATAGTTGTTATAAGCATTTATCTAATTGTTCGTGTTTACCAATACTGTAAGGGAGTCGAAAGAAATAAGAATTATGGGCCTTTCCTCTGAGAAGTGAGAGTTATCTTGGGAAGGTAAACCACATGTGTGTGTGTATACATGCATATGTGTAAATACACATACACACATAACATACATGTGTGTATAATACATATGTGTATACACATATGCACACATATACACACATAACATATATACATATATACACTGATGAAAGGCTGAGCGGTGTTTACAAAAGAATGTTTACTTAACCCCTAAGAGGCTATATTAGTAATGAAGCAAATCAGCTTTGGTCCTACAACTCACTGACCACTGAATGAATGAATGGTTTTCTTTGTCTAGCCTGTTAATTTTTTTCAGCCTTTATACTCAGGCCTATGATTTCTTGTAAACATCTCCAGTTGACATTGTAACTAGCCATGATTAACGATATTGCAGATGGACCTGGGGAGATTTAACTCACGCATGTCTCCGTATATGTGATTGTGCAGATGTGGTAAATGGACGTGTTACGTGTTCATCGGGAGTTAGTCCAAAGCCCTTCCAAGCCTGGGCCGCGCACCCTCGTCGAACACCTGGGTCTCTGCCCTGGACGAGGAAGGGCCTTGGCTGCGGCAGCCTTACCACCCCCCGAGGGGGCCTCTCTCTCAGTCTGGTCTCGGCCCCCAGGCCCGGGCTCCAGAGCTGCACATTTATGACCTACAAGAGCTTCTCTTTTAGTCATTTGATTCTAAAGACCCTGTCTTTCCAAATTCGTGATATCCACACCGAGCACGCGGAGTGGGCCAAATGGCAGGGTTAACCGGCTCGCCTGCGTGGCTGTTGTTCGGCTGGCACGTTTCTTTACGAAACGTGTGCTTGTGTGGAGAACACTGGATAAGCCAAGCTCAGGGAAGGCTTTCGTCGGCCGTGTGCCAACACTTACAGACTTCTCTGTTAGCTTCGCCTTGCGCAAATGCTCCAGCCAAAATAAAAATATTCATAAGTAGGATTGTTTCGATCACGCTTTCAGATGGTATATGGGGTAGCCCACGACAGGCAAATAATACCCAGGTTTTAAAAAAAATGATTATTCCTTAAAAATCGGCGCTGAGAAAGAAAAGTGCGGAGGTCTGCGAGGAAAGCATGAGCGCAGACGCATCCGACGTGAAAACGGGCGGAGACTCGTGGCTGCGTGATGGGGCCAGCCCGGAGAACGAGCTTTTCCTCAGAGCGTCTGGGGCAACTGCAATACTGTACTGAAGGAGCGTAAATGCGACCTTTTCTAAGAAGAGAGAACAGGTCAAAACCCCTGGACTTTGGAGACAAATGTTGAGCAACGCGTGTCCGAAATCAGCAGGGACGGGAAGGACTGGAGCTCGGCGGTGCAGAAGTTTAGGGGCCGCAGGAAGCCTCGTGGTGCCATTTCAAGACAGTTGCTTTGTGGTTAAGACGAGGAAGAAGGGACTTTCAGACAGAAACTGAAACCGAGCGGGTTTCTTCATCATGAAACAGGGACAAAGAGGCCACTGTGCCCGCGTTTCAGAGCGAGGAGAGCTTCGGGAGGAAGAGTCCGGGCCGGAAGCAGGGAGTCAGCGAGCCACGGTCGGCCACGCGGGTGGGGGTGGGGGCAGCGCTGTGATCCGTCGAGGCTGCAGTAAGAGGCACGGAGTGAGGTGGAACGGAATTCGCAGGCTGCACAGCTTCCTATAAAACAGTGAATTTCAACAGAGGAAATAGCAGGCCAGTGGGTGGAAAGTTAGAGCTTTCTAATAGAAGAAGGCCAAATGTTGTCTTTTAAAAACTAGTGCAGAAAAAAAAACACTGTGAGGCGATAATATGCCCATTAATTAAATATGTATCTCTAGCTACCTTCCTGTCTATAACGCCATTATTTTACTTTCCTCTGTCTCCCTCTCGCCCAATCCTTTCAAGAATTTTTTTTGTTTTTTTAATTTATATTTTCTCGATTATGCTATTACAGTTTTTCCCTCTTTGCATCCCTCCATCCAACACCCCCACTCCCTCAGGCAGTCCCCACACCGGTGGTGTCCATGGGTCATACTGCAAGTTCTTTGGCTGCCCCATTTCCTATTCTATACCTCAAATCCCCACGGCTATTCCGTAACTACCTATTTGTACTTCTTAATGCCCTGGCCTCTTCATTCATTCCCCCACCACCCCATCCCATCAGGCAACCATCAAAACGCTCTCCATATCCACGATTCTGTCTCTTTTCTTGTTTCCTTAGTTTGTTTTCTAGATATGATTTGTGATAGATATGCATGTATTGGCATTTTATTGATCATAGTTTTGATCTTTTTCTTAAATAAGTTCCTTGAGTATTTCATATAGTAATGGTTTGGTGATGAACTCCTTTAGTTTTTTCTCATCTGGGAAGCTCTTTATCTGCCCTTTGATTCTAAATGATGACTTTGCTGGGTAGAGCAGTTTTGGCTGTAAGTCCTTGCTTTTCATGACTTTGGATATTTCTTGCCAATCCCTTCTAGCCTGCAAAAATTCTTTTGAGAAATCTCCTAACAGTCTTAGGAGAACTCCCCTGTAGGTGACTAACTGATTTTCTCTTGCTGCTTTTAAGATTCTCTCTTTATCTTTAACCTTTGGCATTTTAATAATGATGTGTATTGGAGTGAGCCTCTTTGTATCCATCTTGTTTGGGACTCTCTGTGCTTCCTGGACTTGCATGTCTATTTCCTTCACCAAATTAGGGAAGTTTTCTCACATTATTTTTTTCAAATAGATTTCTAATTTCTTGCTCTTTCTCTTCTCTTTCTATCACCCCTATGATGCAAATGTTGGAATACTGGAAGCTGTCCCAGAAGCTGCTTACACTATACTTGTTTTGTGGGATTATTTTTTCTTCTTGTTGTTCTGATTGGTTGTTTTTTGCTTCCTTATGTTCCAAATCATTAATCTTCTCATCGTCATCCACTCTGCTGTTGTTTCCCTGTAAATTGTTCTTTATTTCAATTAGTGTATCCTTCGTCCCTTCGTTTCTGACTGGATCTTTTCTATACCGTTGAGGTCCTCACTCAGTTCCTTGAGCATCCTTAAAACCAGTGTTTGAACTCTGCATCTGATAGATTGCCTATCTCCATTTTATTCAGTGTTTTTTGGGGGGCGGCGGGTTAATCTGTTCTTTCATTTGGGCCATGTTTCTTTGTTTCGTTGTCCGCTCATTTGGGCAGCCCAGCTGTGTTGGTTTCTACATACTAGGCAGAGTTACTATGACTCCCTTTCTTACTAGCATGGCCTAGTATATTAGGTGTCCTGTAAGGCCCAGTGGCACAACCTCCCCTATGCTCCAAGCTATATCCTGGAGGTGTGCCTTTTGTGTGGGCTCAGTACACTCTCCTCTTGTAGTTGAGCCTTGGTTACTCTTGGCAGGTCAGTTGGGAGGGACTCACCCAGGCCCCTCAGCCACAAGGACTGGCTGTGACCACCAACCACCAACCTCTGCCTTCAGTGGAGAATCAGCTGTGTGGGAGGCATTGTGGTGGTGCTTGGACGTGGTCTATAGCTTTCCACTGGGTATGCCAGCCTTGGCCTTTCCAGGGTGGTACAGGCCAAGTTCAATCCTGACCTGTATTCTTCCTGGTGCCATGCTGCCTGAGCTATAAAGCCGTCTAGAAGGCTGCTACTTATGCGGGGTTTGGAGAGTCCCAAGCAAAGTCAAGCTATGTATCTAGGCTGGGGCTGCTAGTGCCAGGATTTGGGCCACTTAGCAAGAGGAAGGGGGGGGCAGCCAGGAGGGAGGACAAGGGGGCCCAGGGGCTTACTGAGGCCTTGCTGCTGGTTGTTTAATAGTATTTAGGAAGTTGTGAAACATGAGCCAAGACCAGTAATTTACATCTTGGGTGGGCCCGTAAGTTGGGTGGGGCAGAGTCTCAGGGGATCTACAGGGTGGGGCAAGCGGTGTTAGCCAGGTTGATGGAGTCTCAGACATGGCATACATGCTCTGTGTCTTGGGGGGAGGGGTTAGAAAAGTAACAATAGCCTCTGACCACCTTTCTGCCTGGGAGAAAGCTGTCTCCTAGCTCCTGCCTTGATGCCAAATATTTCAGTTCCTCTCTGTATGCCACTGTTGTCTTCCAAGCTGCTACCCCAGTGCCGGAGCTCAGAGGGAGTGAGTCTGAGTAGGTGAGTCCAAGTGTGGGTTCTTTAAGAGGAACTGCTTGGGGCTACAGAAGTTTCTTCTACTAACCCATTCCACGCTGGTTTTTGTAGCAAGGAGATGTGGGGACTTATCTTCCTGGCACTGGAATCCCAGGCAGGCAGCCTGGTGTGTGGCTGGGACTCCTCCCTCCTGAGATATCCCTCCCAACTTTGTATCCACCACACATGGCTGTGGGACCAGCCTTCTCACATCTCCGCCCCTCTTATCAGTCTGGATGAATATGGTTTCTTTAATTCCATAGCTGTCAGACTTCCATTCAACTTGATTTCTGATGGTTCTGAGTGATGGTTGTTCTATAGTTTAGTTGTAATTTTGATGTGGTTGTGTGAGGAGGTGAGCTGTGTTTCCTCCTGCTGCCATCTTAAAGCTCTCAAGAACGTTTAAGGGTGGGAAGCTATAAAATAGACAAAAATGTCTTTCTAGCTTTGGTTCTGAAGTCCTAAGCCCTCAGGATATATAGAAGGTTCTAGACTTCAGAAGATATTTTAAAGCTGAGCAGAACCTTCCCCACTTCCTTATTTAAACAAAAACAGCCCCAAATCCAAAATACTTGCATTCAAATGGACAAGAGAGAAGGGAAGATACTGAAAGAGGAAAGACGGAAGGGTAAGACCCAGAGAGAGAGCTCTGGCTCCAGAGTCACACTCTGGAGGTGCGAAGAAGGTGTGAGGCAGGTGTGAAGAAGGCTGCAGTGAGGATCTGCAGCCAGGGGAGTTGCTGGGGGACCGTGATGCTGAACCCAGAGGAGCTAACTCAGCCACCCCTTGCACAAGCAGACTGTTGCCCAACCACGCAGGTGAAGCTGGCTGAACTTCCCCTTTGTGACCCATGCACAGCCCCCTCCATAGTGCTGAGATCATTAGTGACCCCTGTCAGTGCCCGTAGGGGTGGTTACTGATGTCCCTACAGTGCCACCAGATGAGAGGGCATGGAGGAGGTCTCTAGGGAAGAGCAATTCCCTGCTCCTGAGCCCTGGGGAGACACAGAAGGCCCTGGTATAGAGCCTTCCACTAACATCATGTAAACAGTTTTGAAATGCAGTTCTAGAAGCAGGGTTTTGCCGAAGTTCATTCAAAGAATCTTTTGGAGTTGTGAAAGACAGAGTGAAAAATGAATGCCTTACTTACTGAAATGTAGCAGTGTTAGCTTTATTTATTGTTGTTCTGAAATTCCCACAGGGAAACACGTGAAAGAAAATGTATAATTTGAAAATCAGGCTAAAGTTGTTCTTCTTAAAATAAACTAAAATGTTTTATAATTACCCCAATAATTCACATTATTATTAAAAATTTAAAGTAAGGAAGAATAAAATATTGATAAGACCACCATTCAGAGACAAATACCTTTGACATGTTATTATCGTATGGCTTTCAGGCATATTATAAGACATAACCATTCAGATGTAAAGAATTTGACTTTGTAACAAGTTTGATTTCAGAATGCCCATTCAGTTTAGGGGGCATGTGCCTGGCAAACTGGGAGCCACCATGAAGGCATGAACACATCTTTGTAGGTGTAGAATTGCTGGTTGCTGGATTAGGTTTTCTTTTCAAAACACTCACAGTTTCCTAGTTTATGCCAGCAATGGTTGGGTGGAGTGTGCACGTCATTTTTATTGATATCTTTGTCTTTACTGCTTGTATCAGTCAACAGTGACCACGATAGCGTTGAGTAACAAATTCACTGCAGACTCCATGACTTAACACACACTCATTTATTCTTGTCCCTGTGTCTGTGCCTGATCCAGGCTGTGCTTGACCGGGTGTGGAGCCCAGTTGCAAGTTGCGTCCACATCTGCCCTACCTGCCTCTCGCCTTCCTGGAACCACCTGATCACCTAGGTGATGTTCTTGTCATTGTGGTGCCAGAAGTGCATAGACCAAGTCTAGCCACACTGGCACAGGTCAAGTTCCTGCTGGTTCATGTCTGTGAACAACTGATTGGCCAAAATAAGTCAATGGACAAGTCCAAAGGCAGTGGCAGCAATGTACACTCTACCCAGCAAGGGGCCAAATGACGCGGACCATAGCTCATGGGGGTCCAACACATTGTGGATGAGATACGACAAATCCACATGGACTACCAAGTCCTGTGGAGGAAAAGGGATGGCACAGCTACTCTCTCAAGAGGAGAAGAAGCCTCGGAGTGCCTCGGCCATGCTTTCAAGGGGAGAGCACCCAGATCCTTGCCTTGACAAGCTTTTATTGGGTTTAATTTGCATAGGAATAAGGCTCATCAATCAGGCAGAAATGATTAAACAATAGATAATATTCAAAGAACTCTGAGGGCTTATTCTGAGTCAGGCTCAGATAGTTAAAGGGCCATAAAACTCTGGGGAACAAACTCACTTCCTGCTTGGACCCTTATCATTTAAATTGGGGGTATTAGCAAAGTAGGCTTCACAGGATTTTAGGCATTCTTTCTTAGGCCTGATCGCCCTAGGGAACCCGCCCTTTCCAGCACAGGGCTGTACCCACCTCCACCATTGCTTCAGACTTAAGGCGTTGTTTCAGGCTTAAGTCAGGCAGGGGAAGTAAGGCAGCCAAGAGATCACAAGAGTTCTTGCATACAGAATAAGAACCCAGGCTATGTCAAAGCCAAGGGGTGAGGGTCCATCACCCCCTTTGTCTATAGCCCCCCAAGCCCTTCCCTGGGGGCCCCCATGATCGTACCTGTCTTAGTTCGTTCCTCCCTTGGGGAACCTTACCTATCCTTGGCTAACTGATAGTGCACTGGGGGCCAGGCAGGGTGAAGTAACAGGGGCAGAGGCGGTGCCCCTGCCAGGGAGATAAGCTTTGTTTCCTTAGTGGTTTATGGTCCCAAGGTCGCTCACTCAACCTTAGCCATGGGGGTGGGGGGATGGGTTACAGCTCCCGAAAGCAGGCAGGGCAGTTCCCAACAGCCAAAGTCACCTCAAGCAGGGTGGAGGGCAGGAGGATTGTTCAGTATAAACACTGAGTATCAGCTCTTTGCTTTGTTCATTCTTTTTTTAAACTTTTTTAAAAAATCATTCAAAAATTTTTTTTCAATTACAGTTGACATACAATATTAGTTTCAGGTGTGATTAGACATTAAGTAACTTATGAAGTAATCACCCCAATAAATCTTGTACCCATGTGATACCACACATAGTTATTAGAATATTAATGACTAGGGGGAGGGGAAAAGGAATATTAATCACTATATTTCTTATGCTGTACTTTACATCAGTCACTTTTCTGTAATGACCAATTTGTACTCCTTAATCCCTTCGCCCCACCCCCAACCCCCTTCCCATCTAGCAAACATCAAAATGTTCTGTATATCTATGAGCCTCTTTCTTTTCTGCTTGTTCATTTTGTTTTTAGATTCTATTGTTGTTAGATGTGTATTTATTGCCACCAAACCAGTATTACATAAAATATTAAAGGGTCTTCTTTAAGAAGGAAAAAAAGATAAAAAACATGAACAATAAAATGGTAATAAATGCTTTGTTAATTATCAAAGTAAATGCATATCGTCAATGTCAATGGCACTGACATTTTGATTCACTAAAATTTGCCCTATGACACCTGTTTTTGTGGATGACTCACTTTTATAGGACAGGTGAAGAATTATTATTCTAATACATTTGTATTGAATTTACGCTCTCTAAATTGTTCAGTAACCACATTTCCATGGTAGTAATAAGTGATAACAATATTAATTCTCATTTCTGTTTCAATGATAAATTTTACTTATAATGAATTACACCAAGTTTACACAGGTAGGGCCACTGTTTTCAACACAACGGGTTCCCTGCACAGGGCAGCGGAAAGGCCAAAGGCCCCAAGAGAGGAGAGAATCAGATGCGGGAACGAAGTCTGCAGGCTGCTTCTGGGGTCAGAAACCAGGCGGAAAGGAAGCCGGGTGTTTGCCTGCTGTGACGGCCCGATGATAGCAGGTCCCGTTTCCTGAGAGCAAAATCCTCAGTGGCAAGAGAGGCTTCGAAGCGGCGCATGCACGTGGTGCCGCTGCTGTTGCTGTTCCGTTCCCATCCCAGCTGCTCTGGAGGAAACGCTGCCTCCCTCCTTCCTTCTTCCCTTTCCATCTTCCTTCCTTTCTCCTCCCTTTCCCTTTCCTTCCATTCCCTTCCCTTCCCTCCTCCCTTTCCTTTCTTCCTTCCTCCCTTCCGCTATTTTTCCCTTCCTCCCTCTTTGTTTCCCTCTTCCTTCTCCTCCTCCTGCATCTCTCTCTCCCTCTCTCTTCAATAAACTCTTCCATATACATATATATTCATACATTCTGAAGGAAAGTGAAAAAGCCCATTTAGTTCATACCTCTGCTATTAAGACCACACCTTAAACAACCTAGATAGAAAAGAAAAAACATGGTTAGAATTGGCAACCTTTTTGTTGGAAGCCTGCTGATGTCAACATCCCAGGGGCCTGGTGTGCCAGGTGGCAGGGGAAGAGGACCACATCGCTGGGGTATGTGGGCCATGGCACCGGTTCAAAGCGGTGCTGCCCCTGTGGCCACAGTGGAATCAGCTCCCGTGGGATGGGCACAGCTCGAGGCCAGGCCATTGGCTGAGATGGATCTGCTAAGACAGGCAGGAACTTTCCTAGAGCCGCAAGCATTTCGTATAGGTGACTGTGTTCCTCACCTCCTGCCAAGTGTGTCGTGCAGACTTGTCGAAGAACTTCCCCGCGGCTGAAGAGCAAGCCGTGTCCTGCGCTTTCCTTCTGAGTATTTCCGTGGCTGAGGAATTCAGAGGTGCTCAATCCATGGCTTCCTCCACGACTTGACTTTTGAGCACCTCCCTAGCTTCAAGTACAGTGACATCCCTGTCCTCCTCCTGCGTCCATGCCCTGGCTGGTGTGGTAAATGTGGAGTAGTCAGCCCTCTGGTTAAAAACAAAACAGCTGACGGCCTGCTTTGTAGTGGGTCCAATGCCTGTAGTAAGTAGAGTGCTCCTACTACGGCTGATTTCGAACTACCAACAGGAAGTCCCCAGATGTGGAGCGGGGAAGAGATGTGTGCATTGGTCTGAAAGGCTTGTGCCGCCAGCTCCACCCAGCCCGGCCTCCAGGCCTCCTGCTGTCGGGATGTCCGTCTGCACACTCTTGACTTTGCACTTCAGCTCCTTCAGCGCTCATGGCTGGCACCCGCAAACCGTCAGCCCCAGCACAGTCTCAGCCACCTGCCCCACATCTGGGTAGCTACTTGGCACTCCCGGAGAACACTGTCTTTCTTTCAAGTATTTATTGACTGTTTTCTGTGTTTCACACAGTAGCTTAAGTATAAGAGAAATACTGTTGAACAGAGCAAATTGCTCGGGTCCTGAACACTGTTGCTCAGCTTCTTAAGGAAAAAAAAAAACGCCCCGGCCAGTGTGGCTCAGTTGGTTGGAGCATCATCCCATAACCAAAAGGTTGTGTGTTCGATTCCCAGTCAGGCACATACCTAGGTTGTGGGTTCGGTCCCTGGTCTGGGTGTGTACTGGAGGCAGTCAATCGATGTTTCCCTCATTTCCTTCCTCCGTCTCTAAATGTCCTTGCATGAGGATGAAAGGGAGAAAGACAGGGAGGAAGACAGGGAGGAAGACAGGGAGGAAGCAAGAGTGCTAAGGGTAGTAACAGCGATGAGCCTAGAGGAGGGGCGCCACTAGGCAGCCTGGCCTCTAACTGCAGCTGCTATTCTGTGAAAGTGAGACGGAATCCGAGAGTGAAAATAACCCATTTCTTGATATAGTTCACCCCCTCGAAGGTGAGTGAACGTCCCAGATCCAGTGTAGAGAAACACAGGAACTGGTGTTGTGATTTAAAAAAAAAAAATCAGACTAGTAGGGGACCAGCAAGAGACGCTCCTTCATTCTTTCCCACGTGTTGCCCTGGACATGGAGTAGGACGTGACCAGGGCCTGGAAAGTCTCAGTGCTCCCTCCACTCAGCAACAGGGGTTGTCCAGAGGGCAGACCCTTGTCTCAGGATGGGCTGCTGGTTCTGTTATGTTTAGCCTGGGATTACTGTGTAGTGGTTGGAAAAAGCAGTTTACCCTCCTGCCACTGGGTTTACTAACCCGGAAAGTTACAAGTTTGCAGTCACCAGAGGGCCATTTCCCCTGTTATTTGAAAGAAAGAAAAATGGCAAGCAGAAATGGAAATGGGAGGAGATAAAATTCGGGTTGAGTCCCCAGTTCAATTCCCCAAGCCTCCAGCTCTTCCTCCGCCTGCTAAGCCACCAAGCATCCTTCCCAGGCATGAACCAACATGTCACATCTCACCTTCGCTGGTTTGCGTCAGGGTCTGTGATACAGCCCAGTGTTCCCTGATGTACGTGCGCAGCAGCCCTGGAGGTGACCTCAGGAGCAAGACTGGGTGGATGAGGAGACACACACCTGCAGGGAGGCACCTGTTCCATGGTCCCTCCAGCACCTTCCTCCAGTTCAAACATGCCCGGCTTCCCACGGAACGACACACACAGGGAGCTTCCAAAGCCTGTGCAGAGGGCAGCGGCTTGGAAAGCTCCTTACAAGAGAACATCCCTGTGCAGAGACTTACAACTTGTAACAAGTGCATCCGGACAGTCTGGTAGAGAACTAGTGAATAATTGGGGAAATAAAGGCAGAAGCAGTCAATTGCATATAGTGTTGAGGGAGGGACTTTTTTTCAGTGGCCCTTTAATAATAATTCATTCTCACTAAGCAATTTTTTTCACTGCTCCAGCCAATGAAAGGGAAGCCTTATTGCGGCCCCAGGGTTACAGAGAGTAGGCAGAAGACGACCCTATAGGCCAGAGGAGGTGATGGAGGGGCCTTATTTAACCTTCTTGGGGGCACAGGCTGTCGGTGTGGCCACACTTCTTGCGGCAGTAGACAGCGCGGGGGTACAAGCGGCCATAACCCTTGTGGCAGACCATCCTGTCACACTTGTACTTCGGAGCGAGCTGGCGGAAGGAGGGCCCAATGATGCCACCAGCAGGCGCAGCGCCGGGTGCAGGGTGGACTCTCTCTGAACGTCTCAGTCTGAGAGAGTGCGCCAAGCTCCAGCTGTCTGCCCGCAAAAATCAGTCGCTGCAGCTCAGGCAGGATGCCCTCCTTGTCTTGGATTTTAGCTTTGACATTCTCAGTGGTGTCGCTGGACTCAACCTCAAGGGCGATGGTGTTGTCCGTCAGGGTTTTCACGGGGACCTGCATTGCTGCGTCTGCTGCCGAGGCCGCAGGGACGCCCCAACCCACACAGTCCGCCTGCCCCATTGGGAAGAAAGAGAGTCACCAATTTCTATATTTCTCTTTGCAGGTATTTATCTCATTTAATCCTCTTTTTCAGCCATTAAGGGAGAAGAGCCATTATTCCCCCCATTTTTCAGGTAAGGAAACAGATTTGATGTCACGACAATGTGGTTTTGTGCCTTGTACAGGGTTAGATCTCTGCTAAGTTGGAGAGTCGGGATTTGATCCCGTGTCCCTTGAAATCTTGTCATCACGAGCCTCCTGGAGATGAGTGTTAAAGGTGTTTCACAACTGATATGACAAAGGAGAAATACATATTGTAAGTTTTTACATGAATTAAGCGCATGTACACATGCACATATACATAGACTAGAAATTACATGGAATGCAACTTCCAGACAAAAAAATCAACCAATAAATGAAAACTCCAAGTGTTCAGCCATCTAGAAGTTTTTGGAAAGACCACATGTCCCTCATAGTTAGGCATATTACAGACTCAAATTAATGACAGATTAAACTATTTAACTTCACTTCATCCACTTTTCCTCAAATTGAGTTAAATCTGGAATCATTTTGTGGGGGACTCTCATAAGATAATTATATCACATGGAACTCTCTTGGGGAAATGCTTCCCTTTTGAGAGCGAAGCCTAAAACGTACAAGGTGATAACAAAATCACAGAATGAAGCCGACCAATCGATGCGTGGTTACTGGGCGCCTGCAACATACCCATCACTGTGCCAAGGGCTGTTTAGGGTGGTGGGAACAGAGAATAAGTCACGGGGCAACCTAACAGTCAAGGGATTTAAACCAGCAGCAAAAGACAATAATTAAGACTTTCAGTCAACCGAATAATTATTCATTTCACTACTGTGCGTTACATTAAAATAGTCTCTAATGCCAGCTCGGTGGTGGGTACTAAGACGAGTAAAACCAGGTCCTGCCTTCAAGGAACGTACTGTCTAGAAATGAGAAGTTCAGGGAAGAGGGAATGTTAGTGAGTTGAAAATCAGGAAAGATTTTTTGAAGAGGGCAGTATTTGGTCCAAAGAAATTACCTTAAAATTTCTTGTTGTCATTATTGTTAATAAATAAAAAATTTAAACTTCCATGTGACTAAACAGTATAATAGAAAAGGGATGGCTGTCCTGAATATATAAAGATCTCCTATGAATAAATAATAAGAAGCCAGAAAAAGCCAACAGGAAAATAACAGGGCGCATATGGCAGGCAATCATACTCAAGTGTACTTGAATACTCGAAAGACTACCCAAATGGCCAATAAACATTTAAAAATATGCCCAACCTCACTAATTATCAGGGAAAGAAATAAAAACAAGATGAATATTCTTTATCCAACTGATTAGCAAACGATTTAAAAACTGGCGGTAGCGGTTGTTGGGAATGTCTCAGAGAATGGGGTGCTCTCGGAAACAGTTGGCGGAGTATAAAATGGTAAGGTAATTTTGAGAGCAATGTGCTTGTACCTATCAAATTTTGAAATTGCCAGTCCCCGGTGATCCAGTTGTTCCACTTCCAACAATCCATCCCAAAGAAACTGCTAAACTGTGCATAAAAATGTGCATTCACAGCAAATTGTCTGAATCACAAAACATTTCAGAAACCCATCATTACTGTAGAGGCGCAGCTAAAATATATTATGGTTTATCCATTCAGTAAAGTTCTCTGCAGTGGCTGCCTGGTATGAGCTGGATGACTTTGCATAGAAAGTTCTCCAAGACACTGGGAAAGTCGCACAACAACATGTATTATGTGTTTCCTTTTACACTAAAATGTGTGTGTGTCCCTCTCTGAACACATGGGCATTTGTGTGGCTCTAAGAACACAAGAATGACAGCATCGCCTTGTAACTATACCTACCAGTTACCTTTGGGGTGAGGAGGGGAATTGAGGATTAGTGTGGGTGGGGATTTTACTCTGTACTCATGTCTGTTTTCATTAGTTTTCCCAAGGGATATATATTCTTGCAGCATTTATGCACTTTTAAAAATAAAGGAAGCCAGAGGTATTCAAAACAGAGTAGAACAGACAGGAGTCCAAACTGAGACGGATGAGCTTGTCTGTGTGGGAAGGCGAGGCATCCTACCTAGGGCTGGTGAGAGCCGGGGATTGAAGTTTTAAAGAGAAACAAGCGGGACTGAATGACAGCGAACCTTGGAACTAGAGCCAGCCGCTCAGGTTTCTGGCTCCAGCTTCCCAGGGGGGGTCAAGTTCAATAAGGCTAGGAAAGGCCATAAGACCGCAAAATGGCCCCAGGTTAGGACCAGACTGGGACACATTTCCCATCAAACCACCTAAAGTTCTCCCTCACTTTGTCGTTTATTGAACACTGACTCTGCATTGCTCATAATTTGATTGCAAGACCTGTCCGAGGAGGTCAGGATTCCAGGACTTCTCCCACAGCAGAAGTCTAGCAGCCAAATAGAGAGAGGGCTGCCTGAGTCCCCCGTGTCTGCACAACGCCAGTTGGGCCTAGCAGGCATTCTGAGTTTTTCGGGTTTCTCTCCATTGCAGAACCATCTGCAAGGGGAAGTGACATAGGTCTAAGAATCGAAAAGAACGTTGGGAGCTCCTTCCTCCCAGCGATGTCCCATTTCTCTGCATAAAACCCCACTTCCTCACCCAGGCATGACCACTCCTGGTGATCTCCTCCCATTGAAACCCCAGGGACCCACCCTCCCCTGTTCGACCCTGTCACTAAGGCAAGCTGTCGTGTGATGTTCCCACAGCCCACCGAGGCTGCTGCGGGCACTCCTGCGAGCCCCTGCTACTGACAGCACCCCATGCACTTGGGAAAGGGGGCGGTTTATTTGCTAACCCTCCCTCTCACTCCCTTTTCTCAGTCCCCAGGGCATAGCACAGGGCAGACTTTTTCTGGAGTTACCAAGCGCTGGGATTCCTTTGGGAAGGGAATTTCAGCGCAGGGGAGGGAGATCGTGACCAGTCCATGTTGCTAGGGCTTGTGCTCCAGGCCACTGGGGTCACAAGGATTCCAGTTGGCCCTGCCTCTTCTCCCCCAGTGAGACCACTGAACATTTGTTGTTCTTAAAGGTCAGTTCAAATGCTGAAAGGTTTGGAGAGAAAAACCAGAGACGAGTTAATGAACTCCTTTGTGCCTCAGTTTCCTCTTCTGTACACTGTAAAGCAAAAGAGAGAGAACAGCTACTACCAAGAGGGCTACTGTAACTGTGAAATGAGCAACTATATGTAAAGTGTTTAGGGCCTCCTCACACTGCTCCCGGAAGTTCTGGCTGCGAGCCAGCTAACGCATGTCCCTTACCTCACACTGCAGTGGGGGCCGCTCAGCACGGTGAGCAATTGACCCTTTTTCTCCAATAATGTCTATCTGTTGGCTTGGGATCCTTTTTTTGAACTGGTGAGCCTTCGTCCTAGACTCAGTCATCCCACATACAGATTGTCTCCAGTTTGCCTTGGCGTGGGGCCAGAGTTCTCCCATTGTAAGTGGCAGAATCTAACACACTTATTCAGGGCCTAGTGCATGCTCTGTTCCTGAATGCACGCGTGTGCACGCACCTACGCGTATTTAGAGCAAGGATAGAAACCCCTCATCTCAAAGGTGCATATGGTTTTTAATAAGAGCACACCTGATGGACATGTTTGATTGAGAGTCTCAGACGAGACAGGGTCAGCGGAATGCTGGCCATGGGCAAGGTCGGGAAGAATCTGGCCATGAAGATGCAGGATGGCTCGACAATGCCCTGGCATGCGTAGTAGTGACTGAGAAACTGCTCTTGCAGAAATGCATGCTAGAGAGAAGAGCTAGGTTTCATTTTTTATCTTACCCCTTAAAATTGAAAAATATGTAAGCAGGCACAGAGTGGGGTTATCGGTGTTTAGCAAAGACAGGGCAGCCTGTGAAGCTTGGGGAAAAATCCAATATTGCACACATCTCAAGCAGGCCAATCTTATGGAGTGGTCAGCCGCAGGGTGACCCAGGCAACCACACACTCTGTAGCTCTAAAATGACTTCGACTTTATTTGTAGTCAAGGTTCTGCTTTGGGAATGCAAGCGCTGTGGATAGACAGCTGTAAGATGCACGTGTCACTTGATAGATTTAAAGCCTTTTGGAGAAGTTGGAGCACAGAATGGAAGAAGGAAGCGCACAGGACCCTGGGGCACTGGGGGAGAGCAGAGAACCCGGAAGGACCTGAACCTGCCCTACCCTACATGGGGAGCTTTCCATTCACAATCAGTGTGAATATGTCACAATCAGTGTGAATATGTCACAATCAGTGTGACATATTCCAGGCCGTACAACAAACAGTGTCCTGTTTGCTTTTCTGCAAGATGAAAGAATTGGAGCACATCATCCCACGTGGCCTTTGTCTCTCCAGGATCTTAAGAATCTGTCTGTGATGACAGGCATTCTTAATTCTCCTAAACATCACATTGCCACTGTCCAAACCTGAGCAGGACTGATAAAGGGTTGTAGCTAGTTTGACAACTCTGGGCCACTTAAGCTGATGAGGAAGCTGATTGAAACTGGGGTACCTACAAAGACACTGCAAGGCACAGCCGTTCATGCATGCGACCAACGTTCCCTCCCATATTCCAGGCACTGCACCAGGCCCCAGGAATGCAGATGAGTGGTCTGCCCAGAGAAGCCTTCTCCGTGGGGACTAGATCAGTAAGAAACCTACCACTGGAAGCCCACCCTAAAGTACATAGCCATACCTAGGCCAGGCAGCTGCACCAGCCCCGGGCGCCTTTAGGGGGAACAGCAGGTGGGGCTCTGAGCAGTATCTCTTTTCTAAGCAAGGCAAGAGGATTGTAGGAGCTCTCCCCTGACAGACTGGCACAGGGGTGGCCTTTCAAAACAAGCCAAACAGATGTTTCTATTTTAGGGAGCCCCTGACCCGTGCCGGTTGACTCTGCCAATTTTTTTTTTTTTAATGGATAGAAGTGCCCAGCAGGAAAGAACTTGTGAGATTTTGGATGTGGAGGAAGCCCCTCAAAGGGGGCTGCGTCCCCTTAAGGGCACCCCAAAGGGGCTGACCTGCTTTCCGTTTGGAAGAGGAAGACTCTGGCAGTCAGGGTGCCGGAGGGCGCGCGTCTCGGGTAATTTCAGAGCTTTCTCCTCTTGCCTGATGTGGCGACAAGGAGAGATTTGTTCGTTTTATTTATTTATTTTTCAATTTAAAAGATTTTTCTTTATTCCTCCCCCGCCCTTCTTGGCCACTCCGGTTAGGATTTTCCATCTGACTCATAATTCCTTCCGAAAGTAGAGTGGCATTCATAAAAGTGGCGGTTTGGGGGCGGGGGTTGGGGAGCCCCAGGGCGCCTTCACTACCTGCATTCCCACTGAGGCCGGCGCGCGCGGCGGCCCGGGTGGGGAACCCGGCCTGCGCCCGGCGCCCGGGACCGCGGCGACGAGCGCAGCGCCAGCGGCAGGGGCCGAGTGACCGCGCGGCGGGGCAGCGGGTGCGGAGGGTCTGCGGCGGGCAGAGCTGCAGCAGCCTCGGCACCGCCCGCGGGCGCGAGAGTGCGCGGGAGCGGAGGCCGGCGTGCGGGCCACGGGGGGCGTGCGCGCGGGAGGCGGAGCGGGGCTCGCCCCTCGCCGGCGCCTGCCGCCCCGCCGCTGCTCGCTCTCCGGCCGCCGCCAGCACCCCGGGCCCCCACGGCCTTCGCTCCGGGCAGGGAAGGGAGAAAGTGAGAGTCGGTGTCATCAGCATCCTTTGTCAGGAGGGAGGAAACTGGAATCCAGCGGCGGCGAGCGGCAGCTGGGCGGTCACATCTGGGAATGCAAAGCTGACCCCCTCCCCCTCCCCCGCCGCCTCCTCCCTCACCCGGGATCACTTCCGAAGCCACTTCGCCTTCAGCCCCTGCCTCGGCCAGAGGTTTCATTTTTAACTGAGTATTTAAGAAAGCTGGAAGCGTGCGAGGGGGTGGGGTGGGTGGAAATAGCGGCTGCTTCTTTTCCAGGGGTGGATTTCATGGGGATGTGTTCAAGGCAAGAGCGAATTCAGAAGGATATCGACGTCGTGATCCAAAAGTCCAGAGCCGAAAAGGACTGCCTGTTTGCAGGTGAGTTCTAGCCTCTCCGAGCCTCGGACCCTGCGCCTGCTCCCCGGCCGCCCTCCCGTCGCCCCCTTCCCAGTTTGCAGACCGCGACGTGTGTGGCCGGGGGTGGGGGTGGGTCGCACGTCCCCATTCCGGGGTTCGTTCGGCGACAGCTGCTGCAGCGAGAGCGGGAGCCCACAGGGGGAGGGGGCGCCAGCCGGACGGTTCCCTCCCCCTCCCCCCAGTCTGGGGTAGCCCGCAGCCTCGCGGGCAGACCTGGGTGGCCTGGCCGGGGGCCTCGGTTGTATTTTCAGCCCCCGGTGCACTCAGGAGCGCCCGAGCCCGCCGCCCGGCTTTCAGCAGCAGCGACCGGGCGGGGCGGCGGGACCCGGCGGATTTGCGCAACGGGCAGAGCGGCGGCGGCCGGGAACCGAGCCCGCTGCGCTGCGCCGCGCTGGCCGGCTGCGCCGAGGCCCCGCGGGCAGCGTCGGGCCGACCTCGGGCTCCCGCTGGTCCGCCCGGTCCCCTGCTCCTGGCAGCGCGTGGCCCCGAAAGAGCGCGCCCGGCGCGCCAGCGCCCCTTCCCGGCGGCGGCCTCGCGTCCATTTTGCTCCCCCGGGAGCGGGATCGCGCTCGGCTTTCGCAGCCTCCAGCTCGGCGGGGGCCGCTTCCGGCCGCCCCGACCGGGCTATTCCCGCCGTTGCCATGGCGCCCGGCACTTGTTGCGGGGGGCGGCCTCCCGCGGCGCCCGCGCGGGGCATCCCTTCCCACGCGCCAGGGGTCCCCACGGCTCCCCAGCCCGCGCCTCCCGGCGGCGCGGGCGCGCGGCTCCGCCAGCCCGGGGCCCCGGCCCTGACCCCGGGGTAACCCGCCCCGGGGGCAGCTGGCGACCGGACTTCTCTGTTTCAGATTTCAGATACTCCGACTCCACCTTCACCTTCACCTACGTCGGCGGCCCCAAAAGGTATTTGTTTAGAGTTGCTTCATTTCCTGTTCGCACGCTTGTGTTTCCTTTGTTCTCAGTATGTTCTGTGTTTGGTTTTTTTTTTTAACTCTCGTTTCTGCCCTTTAACCACATCCCAAGCCCGAGGTCCTCGGTGTTAAAAAGCAGAGGGGCGATACATGTATGCGATCCAGGCGTTTCTAAGATCAGGCCCCAGGCGGGGAGCAGGACTGCACAGTTCACGGGGACGCTGTAGTTTGCTCTTCGGGCCTTTGGGGGTGGACACAGCCCAGCGCGTGCAAAACCCGAGCCCGGGTGTGAAGGGAGCTGCGCCAGAGACGTAAGACGCCCCGCAGTCCCCAGTGGGGTCGCAGGTAATGAATGATTTTCCTGGCGAGTTGCTGCTCCATCTTTTCCAAGGTTGACATAAACGTGCAGCCTGCCCGTTCTCCATACTTTTTTTTTCCCCCTGGAGTGGTGTTTTTAGTTTTCCCTTTTAGTTGCAGGAGAGCGTTTGGAAGTTACTTGTCGCTGGAGCGGAGGGCTCCTTTCTTGAGGGGGAAGAATGACGTGCACACATTAGCACTGAATTTTTAACCGCGTGAGTCCAAAGGCAGTTTTGTTCTGTTTTCCAATTTTTTTATTTAATTATTTTTCAAGTACATATTTCTGTCTATTACTCCCATCCCATCCCACCCTCGTGCCCCCCCCCCTCCAATTTTCACCCTTCTCAGTTGTTCTCCATGTATCCAAAGGCAGTTTTGTGTTTAGGAGGCAGCCTCGAAGAGAAAGGTGGCCATTAAAACATGCCGTGCTGTCTTCACTTGTAAAGTGAGGATGTGCCCTCCTTTCCGGACACCGTGGCTTAAAGCGGAAAGCGCGGTGGCCTCACGTGCGAGCTCTGTCAGAGGCCTCTGCTAGCTGCGAGGACTTCGTGTTCAGAGTCACCGCGTTCCAAAATTCCTCTTAGCTGATGGAAACGACTGTGAACCTACAGGTCGCAAAAGCAGCTTTCTTCAGTAAATACATTTTTAAAAAGGCTTGGCATTAATGGGACTCTTTGAAGGGCTTCGGGTCCGTGCTGCAGTCCACGTGTGAAAGGTGCTTTAATGAAAATAACCCTCAGATCTCCATATGTACAGTGTGTCTAGGCTTCAGGATTGGAGGGTGTGTGTGTGTGTTGTCTTTTTATTGTGTAGTTTTTTAGTTTTTACTTTTTTTGGATTTATTGGGGTAACACTGGTCAATGACATTCTGTAGGTTTCAGGTGTACAATTCTATAATCCATCATCAGTATATTGTATTGTGTGTTCACTGTCCCAAGCAGGATTGGTATTTTGAGTTGATTTACTACTTGAAAATATAACACATCCTATGTACTTATTGGGAGAGAATAAAATGATAGTACTTCTTAATTTACCATCACCTTTGTAATTATGAATAAAAAGGGTAATTAAATTAGAGAAGATTCAACTAAATTAACACTGCTCCTACCCTTATTACCCAGAGAACGTTGGTGTATGACTAATGTCTTCTCTGGTTATTTTACCAGCTAAGATAGAAGCATACCTCTGCTACCCTGTGGGTTTGGTTCCCAATCACCGAAATAAAGTGAATAAAGCAGTGAAGCTAATCACAGGAGTATTTTGGTTTCCCAGTGTGTGTAAAAGTTACGTCACACTGTACCGCAGCCGGTTAAGTGTGCAGTGGCATTGTGTCTAAAAACACAACGTGTCTGCCTTAAATTTAAAAATTACTGGACTGCTAAAAACATGTTAACCATCACCTGAGCCATCAGCTAGGTCCTTATCTTTCTGTTGGTGGAGGGTCTTACTTCCAATCTGTAAACATCACAAGGTCTGGGAGTGCGGGGAGCCAAGGTTACACCTATGCGCCTGTGTGGAAGACGTTCCCTGTGCGACCGAGCAGGTCTGCACCTGCTTCAGCCCTGTCTTGCAGTCGCTCCTCTGGTGAGAGGTGTGGGCTGGGCGCACACCCTGGATGCGCTTCTCACCTCTGCAGCTTTATCATTTCCAGCAAGATTCCCGAGCTCTTGTAGCCTCAGTTTACTTGTCTGTGCAATGAGAGAGGGTTGCTTTTAAAGTGAGAGATGTTTGCTTTTCTGTGCAGTCCTGTGAAGGGTCATGTTTTCCTTTGTCCCCGACTGAAATACCTGGGACCCGGGCTTCTAAGGTGGAAAGGCCTGTTAGAGACGAAAAGTAACCAGTGCAGCGGTTGCCCCGGCGGCTCTGTCTTCTCAGAAGCTGGTTCTGCGCGCAGTGCAGTGTTAAAAGGCTGACTGGGTGCATCAGTACCGGTCCTTTTAATGGTAACCCACTTCGGGGTTCGTAGCAGAGAAGGCATTTTTTTCTGAAAATAAAAATATGAACAAATATTGTTCAGCTCCATTTGAGTCTGTATTTATAATGCACTTCTCATTGTGCTGGCTCAGTAGAGCACTTAAAATAATCTTGTTCTCTTTTTATTTAATGTGCTATCAACTTAAAATATTTCATTAATAGTGCCATTTCCGGTAAATTAGACTTCACCATTAAAGGAATTTTAGGGCGAGGTAGTACATGTTTATCTCGCATCTAACCCATTGAGAACAAACTTCAAGAATAAATTTCAGTTCAGGTTGTATGTTGATAAAACTTAATATACCATTACCTTTCTGACACTCTCCAAGAGTGAGTTCCACTTTGTTCTGAAGGCAGGGATGGATCTTACATATTCCTATTCAAAAAAAGAAGAGATATTGAGGGTTTTTTTTATGTGTCCTCTTTTGTGTCTCTGTGGGTTAAGAAGAAATGCCAAGAGGTGACAGCGTGGGGCCTGGCTGGTGCCCTGGTAAGGTGGCCTTTCGAGTGGAGGTTGTCGTTTATTCTGACTTCAGGAGGAAGGAGAGGGAGCAGAGTCAGCTGGAAAACCAAGTTCATTGAGTTTCCCTCAGGGGAGGGCTCATGGAATTATTTTACTCTCCCCTCAGGGGGATGTGCAAAGCGAGGCTCCATGTTTAAGGAACGTGCCCAGGCTGGCTCGGCAAAATGAGGGGGCCGCCTTGGCAAAATGAGGGGGCCGCCTTGTGTGGCTGCTCTGTCTGGCTGGAGGCCTGTGCTCATTCCTCCACATGAGTGTCCCCAGCCTCTGAGCACAGAGGCACCTTCCCATCAGAAAATGAGGCCGGTCTTTTCGTGAGAGCGGAGTTCCAGTGTCATCTGACTGAGAAACAATGAGAAAGGGCACGTGTTAAGTGTTATGCGTTTGGTTATTAGCATCATCTACATGTGCTTGAAAACTTGTGTGCATGTCCGGCAAGACCAATCCATTTCAGCAGTGGTCTTTGTAACACCTCTGATTCCTGGGCTCCTGGGAGACCTGCCCCGGGGCCAGGGCCCGCTGTGGGCTCCTTCCCTGGGCTGTTGCCGTTTCAGGGGGGTGCCAAGACCTGTAAACCAGGGGCCTCAGCTGTACGCAGTTTGTGAGTGTGGGCGAAAGTTGTCCTTCCCTGTGCCGTCATGCTGGTGGTCTGCCTCGTCCTTTGTCCCTTGCTCTTGGCCATAAACCCCTTGAGGCCACAAAGATTAGGGATTCTGGTCCTTCGCCTCCCTCCTGGGACACCTGCCCAGGAACAGGTGAAGGAACAAGCTAAAGGGATCAAGTGGGTGGTGACAGCTACTGAGGGGATGAGCAATCGCTGAGTCTCTGGGGCCCAGGAGAGCAGGAGGGACCTCCCGCCCCCACCCCATTCCCCCACCCTGTTCCCCGACCCCTCCACTGGCCTGGCCTGGCCTGGCCCAACCCCTGTGGAGTTCATACGCAAATAGTGACTGTTTATTGTAAAAAGAAATATAGAGAAAGATAAACCAAAAAGATGATTTCTCCACCTTTTATTAGTGTTTAGAATTTATTCTTAAAGAATTTTTGTCTGTCTACATGCCTGTAAGATCTATGTGTCCAGATGCCATGTGCTCTCACTCATATGTGGACTCTCATGAACAAACTGAACTAACACGGAAATTGGGGACAGACTCATAGATGGAGAGAGCAGGTTGGCCGCTAGAGGCAGGGGGAGGTTAGCGGGTGGAGGGATTAAGCCAAAAGGGAAAAGGACTCAGGGACACAGACAAGTGTGGCGATTGCTACGGGGAGGGAAGTATAAGAGGACTGAATGGTACTGGGAAAAATACAATAAAGATTAAATTTAAAAAAAGATACATGTGTCTAAAGACTGTATTATACTCTCTTGAGGTCTCACAACTTGTCACCCAAGAATATAACAATGTCTGTCTTTTGGACAGGCTAGGAGAATAAAGAAATGTTTATTAAATTGGGAGTTTTTCCAATCCAGGGACGTGACTCTGTGTAAGGAATCTAATATTTGTATTAGAAATGGTTCATATGTTAGGAATCTAATACTGGGCAGGTGTCCTGAGTTGCCAGCACAGGTGCCCCTTTACCGCACAAAAAGACAGCCTTTCCCATGGTCGGGGGAGAAGAAGGGCGTGGTTTGAAGTGCGCCCTTGCGGTGCTCACCCCGCTGTTCCGGAGCACCCACTGGGCCACTACAGTGCTGCTACTCCATGGCCCCGTGCACTTTGGATGTGCACCCTGAGGTCTGCCACCTCCTCCCGCCCCTAGGNATTAAATTGGGAGTTTTTCCAATCCAGGGACGTGACTCTGTGTAAGGAATCTAATATTTGTATTAGAAATGGTTCATATGTTAGGAATCTAATACTGGGCAGGTGTCCTGAGTTGCCAGCACAGGTGCCCCTTTACCGCACAAAAAGACAGCCTTTCTCATGGTCGGGGGAGAAGAAGGGCGTGGTTTGAAGTGCGCCCTTGCGGTGCTCACCCCGCTGTTCCGGAGCACCCACTGGGCCACTACAGTGCTGCTACTCCACGGCCCCGTGCACTTTGGATGTGCACCCTGAGGTCTGCCACCTCCTCCCGCCCCTAGGCCTTTGCACGTGCTGCCTGGAACACCATCTACACACGACATGCCCTTCCCCCTCTCAGTCCTAGTCAGCCTGCCCTGCTCAGACCTCCCTGAGTCCAGGTCCCCTCGGAGGAGCCTTGCCCTGTAGCCTCTCCCCTGCCTAGTTCCGCCAGGTGTGTCTAAAGCCATGTTGTCACAATGTATCATTAGCACTTGTTCACTTAGTATCTATCTGAAGGTGGAGGCTGGGCCCTCTGGCTCAGTGTAGTTTGCCCAGCCCCTGGCTCTTGGCCTCGCACACTGTATTTTCTCAGTGAGATGTTGAATGAATTACTAAATCAGTGCATTACAGAAGTTGCCTAGCCGGAGTTGCAAGTCCTGTTCTCTGGGTCACGTGCTCACATGATTTCTGGGGAAAGACAGACAATGCAAATTGTTTAGGATAATAGTTATGGGAACTGGCAAACTGGAGAGTTTGGACTCGAAAAGTTTTTGATTCAGTTTTTAAAAATGAACACCCTGGTGATCAAGTAGATTTTGGGGGGGGCGGGTCGGTGAGGGATGATCCCTGGCGTATAATTTCTTACTCATGGGAGGCCGTGAGAAAAGGTCTCCTTGATTGCCAAGTGCATTTGTTTTCCTTTGACTCTCAGAAAGGAGACGGGGCCAAGCCTGCAGGAGTGGGGGTGGGGGATGAGAGGTCGTCCCATCCTCCCCAAAAGAGTCATCAGCTTTCATTAGGAAAGAAGTACATGCTCGTTCTGGAAGTCTGGAGCCAGGCAATTACTTTGAGACTATCAAGTGCTCTTCAAGGTTTCAGAATGAAAAGAAGCCTCAGTTTTAGAAATTAAAATTTAGTTGGTTTCTCTTGGCAGTGGGTTCTTGCCATTATAATTTTGTCATATCAATTATTATCCAAAACGACGACTTAAAAAAATATGCCCATCGGAGCCCTGGGGAGCACCCAGGAAAGCCAGGTGCCTGGTGGGAGGGAGCGTGGAGGAAGCTGAGTGGGCGAGATCGTGGCTCATGTAGCCGTCTCTCTGAAGGCCGCTCTGGCTCTGTTCTGTGTAAACTTTTCTTTGAAAAAGGTTTTTGTTGTTAAATGAGGTTTAAAACCGCTGACCTAAAATGACCACCAAATTTAACACAAGTATAACTTTATGGAAGGGTCTATATTAACAAAATGTGTAAACTCCATTTATTTCATGGATTAAGAGAGTACTTCCAATCATGTTTATTGGGCATACTCTGGTGTCCTTTTTGCCTGCCCGACACCCTGCGTTTGCAGCGGAGATGAGTAGGTATTTTGTTTCACATTGTGTGGTGACAGATACTGAGGCCCGGGTGTTTAAATGACTCCTCGTTACTGAGAAGCAGTTGACTGCGGTGTGAGTCCGTTTTCCTGGGCTGGTTAGGGGGCACTGGTTGACGGAAGAAGTTGGGAGTGTTTTCGGGACGGGAGTGGCAGCTGAGAGAAGTCTGTCCGGCTGGTATGGGAAAGCTGCTGGTTGGCGTGTGCGGTGCCAGAGGCCAGGGCTGTGCAGGAATAGTCAGGAGATTATGTACATTGGCTGTGCAACATTGGGCGAATCCGTTGAAATTTCCTGTCATTGCTCTCTGCAGCATTAAAAAAAGAAAAACACAGTGAAATTTCATCAGTCCTAAACATATTTTGTAATTCTCTGCACAGATTTGCTCTGGGATAGACTGAGCCATAGTAGATAAATCTTGCTTTTTAAGGGAGCTGCCACCGACTTAACTATGAAATTGTAGTCCAGGTATTGACATCTAAGCTTTCTCTTTTTTATTCTCTAAATTTCTGAAATTCCATCTGCCAAATGGCCCCAGGAAAGACTAATAAGAAGTAACGCCTTTATTGGCATTGCTTGTCATTCTGTCTTACTGTAACACGTTGTAAGTGTTTGGTTCAGTCACCTCACGGTGCAACCTACCACATTACACCAGCCCATCCTCTTCTCTAGAAGCTTCTCTCCCCGACCTTTCCCTGGTTAGTATTGCATCGCCGGAGCCAGGCGCCCGGCCCAAAGTCCCAGGTTTCCTGTCCCACCTTCTCCATCTCTTTCGAAGCCCCCCTGACTCCCACTGACATTGTCGCCCTCCCCCCACCTGCCCACACGTGATTCCAGTCAGTGACTGTAACCCGGTGTCTTTCCATTTCTGATTGACAGCTCTTCACCCATCAGTTTATTCATATCTGAACTCTTTTAAACACAGATTCAATCAGAGCATTTATCTGCTCCAAAGATTGCAAACGCAACCCTCCTTTCCTGCCTGTCACATTCAAACCCTTATTCCTGGCTCTCAGGAGCCACCGTCCCCAGCCTTTCACCTACATCGTTCAGGCTTCCCAACGCCACTCACTCCTCTTTGTTTACCGACCTCCTCCTCTCTCCGCTCAACAGCACTTTGTATAATTCAGTGCATTAGGCATACACAGCCGTTCAAGGTTCACTGATTGATAACATCTGTGTCGCATAATATACACTTGGTTTTGGATATTAAGATCATGGCTTTATGATTACAAAGACCAGTTCATTGACATTTGCTTTTGACCGCAAGTGACATCTCTGTGAAATTCTATGACGGATTTATGCTCCAGAAGAGGGCAGAGGGAGAGAGGGAGATGGTGAATGGGACAAGGTGAGGATGAGAAAAATCGGAGGGGACAGGATGAACCTGCCACGAGATGACAGCCGATCCATTGTAGAATCACAGCAGTAAATCCCGAGTGGAGTTTATTTACACATCAGTGGCATCCTCGTTTGTGGCTGACACCTTGGTGTATTAAATGGAGGGTGACGAATCAATCAGTGTTAAATTTGAAAGGGAGACTCACTCAAACTGCTGTGTGGTCTGATCACTTTTCCCTGGAAGAAATTAGTAGACAGAAAGATGTAAGCTAGCTGCCGACGGACTTCCCCCAAGATGATTTTTTTCTGAACATTTTGGAACGTAAATTGCATTTTCTAATGGCCTGACAGTGTTCTTAGGCTATGCCAGCCATCTCTGCAGTGCTGTGGTTACTTGGATTGTCATCATTGTTTTGCTTAAAAAGCAAGTATAGGTTATTATCCAAGACTCACTTAGAGAATATTTTTGAATTCAAAGTATAGAATCGAACCAGAGACTAATAGCTACTGTACATTTGTTAGGCTTTCCCATTATGAAGGAAAACATTTAAGACAAAATCAGAAAAAATACATTATTACTAGTGCTGGGTGGGTAGCTCAGTTTGGTTAGAGCATTGTCCTGATATATACCAAGGTTGTGGGTTCGATCCCTGGTCATAGCACACACAACAATCAACCAATGAATGTATGAGTAAGTGGAACAACAAATTGATTTTTTCCTCTCTCCCTGTCTCTCCCCTCCCTGCCCCCTCCTTTCCTCTCTCTCAAGTAAATCAATAAAAAGTGCTATTACTGACAGAGCTGTGTAAAAGAATAAGGCAAGTATAAAATAGAGTTTCTGTTTAGAGACAAGAACTCTCATTGCCAGCAGAGTGCTGAGAATATAATGAATATTTCTGAGTACTTCTTAAATGCTATTTAATTAGATGTCAGGTATGTGGCCAAATATGTCTAGGCAATGCTTAGTTAAACCGTCTTAACCCATTTCAAGGCCCAGCTGATAGAGCCTTTTATATCTCAGTGTGTAGCTTGCATATCCAAGAGGTGAGTGAGTATGCAGGGTTTTTCACTTACTTGGTTATAGACCTGGAACATCTTGAGGGAGTGGTTTTGTGGAACACGCTCCGGCAAACTCCGAGTCTTATTCATTAAAAATAGTTTCTGGATAAACAGTACACTGTAACAGAAGTGGAAATTGCCGATTCCCATTGAGCCCTGAGGAATGTATGGTCCATGATTTTTATAGAACTTGCTTTATGACAAGAAAAGCTTCGGCGAGAGGCGTTTGGCAAAGCCATGCCACTCACTTCTCTGCGTGAGGATGCGTTTGTCTGGGTCTCTCTTCTCTCGAGTTGAGTCCACATCTGATAAGGGCTCTCGGCGAGGGTTCCATATCCCTCAGTGCTCTGAGGGTAGCAGGTGCTCTGGGTGCAGGATTGGACGCCGGCCTCGCGAATCAGTGTTAGCGACGGACAATGGCTCTGAGTAGTGGGAGCGTTCGGTCCTTGTGTCCTTTGTGCATCTGTCACTTGGCCAGCAGGAGAGCTTGCTAGGGAGAAGTCTCGGATGGAATGCACTTTTCCAGACGTTCATGGTGAGGAAGATCTGGACTTTATCTAAATGTTTCATTTCTCTGGTAAAGTACTTTTAGAAAGTCAGTGACGGTGTCTCTTTTGTAAAACTATTATCCCGGTGACCGGATGAGAAAGTTACTCATTTGGCGTTCTTAAAACATTCCCAGAACTTCTTCAACATTAGTCAGGAAGCACATGCCCCCCCCCCCCCCCCCCCCCCCCCCCCCCCCCCAGTTGGGGAACCGAGGAAGCCACACAGGGATGGAGAAGGGAGCCTCACCTGCAAGTGTAGTCCTGTGGACACGGGGCCAGGTATGCACCGAACAGGATTCACGGTCATGGCAGGCACATTCCATGTGCCAGTGCTCCGTGGCTTTGGTGACTCAGCAGAGGCAGGAGAACCTCACACATACTGAGCATCTAGTAGGTTCTAGGGGTCTCATTTGGAAGTCAGCGTGCAAAATCTTAACGGAGTGAATTCACAATTGCAATAATACCTCTGTCGGTCTGTATGTGTGCATGCCATTGATCTTCAGAACGAAGTCTGAGATGCTGACGTGCATGTGGGAGACCTGAGCAGATGCTAGAATCTGCTTCCTCGATGAAAGCGGAGGCGGTCCTCATTTCTCATTAAAATGCACCCCAGCCAGAAGTGCAGCAAAAGAGAGAGGCAGGCCGTCCAGCTGAAATGTGGCCGCTGCTTTCTTACTACTGCAGGTGTGATAGGGTTTCTCAGTGAATGGTCAGATTCATTTTTAGAGAACGAAGAAGTTCAAATATTTCGCCGTGAATCAAATTCTTTCTTGGTTCTTTTTGCAGCAGTCCCTCTTTATGGGAAAACCAGCCTTGAATGGTGATTTCTGTGAGTTTCAGTTAAGTGATTTCAAGGAGGGTTGCATGTTCTTGGCTGAATTTGGCCCCCAAATGATGAAACTTGTGCCAAGAAAGACTTAACCTTGATTTTTCTATTTGAAATCATACCAGTTTGTTTTAATAGGAGCTTTCTTTGTTGACTTCCTGACGCAGATTCCGGCTCCTGGGGTCCAAGGCTTTATGGATGAGTCCAGACAGATTCGCACAGACTACCAAGTCCCGTGGAGGAAAAGGGACAGTGTGGCTTCTCTCTCAAGGGGAGAGCACTAGACCCTTGCCTTAACAGGCTTTTTATTGGGTTCAGTTTGCCCAGGAATACAGGGTGTAAAGCTCATCAATCACTGTCAGGCAGAAATGATTAAACAATAGATAACATTCAAAGAACTCTGAGGGCTTATTCTGAGTCAGGATCAGATAGTTAAAGGGCCATAAAACTTGAGGGAACAAACTCACTTCCTGCTTAGACCCTTATCATTTAAACTGAGGGTATTAGCAAAGTAGGCGTCACAGGATTTCAGGCATTCTTTCTTAGGCCTGATTGCTCTAGGGAACCCGCCCTTTCCAGCACAGGGCGGCACCCACCTCCAGCATGGTTTCAGGCTTAAGTCATCAGTTCAGGCTTAAGTAAGGCAGCCAAGAAATTAGGAGACTTCTTGCAGACAGAATGAGGACTTAGGCTATGTCAAAGCCAAGGGGTGAGGATCTGTCACCCCCCTTCTTTATAGCTTTCCCAAGTGCTTCCCTAAGGGCCCCTTTGTGACCATGCCTGTCTTAGGTCATCCCTCTTCTGAGGAATCTTACCCATCATTGGCTAACCAGTTTTTCCCCAGGGCCAAGCAGGATGAGGAGAAAGGGGGCAAAGGTGGTGCCCCTACAAGGAAGATAAGCTTTGTCTCCTAAGTGGCTTATGGTCCCAAGGTCCCTCACTCAGCCTTAGCCTTGTGGGGGTTACAGCTTCTGAAACCAGGCAGGGCAGTTCCCAAGAACTTCCTGTGTCATTTCTGTAAAATGCGCAGTATCTTTAATTCTAGAGGTCCAGTACACACAAAATCCTTCCCTGTGGTGGGTGATCAGCAGGGAAAAATCCGCTGAGGGAAGTATTTTCACAAAAGGTTTTTTAAAACAGAGGAATGATGACATTTCTAGTTTGGGGGGTACCTTCTGGGAAATGTTGCATTTCAGAGGTACTTTGAACTCAAAATGCGGGTGTTCAGCACCACGCACCTGCTGGTTAGAGAGGGCCAAACCCAGAACACCACCACCAGGTGCTGGCGAGGACGGGCAGCAAGAGGAGCTCTCCTTCGTTGCTAGTAGGAATACAATGTGTAGACAGTTTGGGCAGTTTCTTAGAAAACCAGCCATGCGTTTACCACGTGATCCAGCATCCACGCTCCTTGGTACTTTCCCAGAGGAGCTGAAAACGTACGCCCACAGAAATCCCGCACCAGATGTGTATAGCTGTTTCGTTCAAAATAGCCAAAACCTGGAAGCAGCCAAAATGTCCTTCAGGAGGTGAATGGGTGAATGACTGGGGTCCCTCCAGACAGTGAATGTTACTCGGCACTAGAAAGGAATGAGCTGTCAAAGCATAGAAAAACATGGAGGAACCGTAAATGCTTATTACTGAGTGACAGGAGCCACTCCAAAAGGCCACCCACGGTTTGAGTGCAGAATGCTATGTGGCATTCTGGAAAACACAAAAGTAGAGAAGGCAAAATCACCAGTAGTTGCCCGGGCTTAGGAGGAGGGGGGACAAACAGGCAGAGCACAGGGAACGTTGGGGGCATTGGAACTATTCTGTATGGTACCGTAGTGGGTGGGTACTTGTCATGCACTTGTCCAAATTCGTGCCACGTCCCAACACCAGGGAAGGTAAACTGGGAGTCGTGGAGATGCTGGCGCGGTGACGCTGGAGTCACCAGAGGTCCATCATTGGTAACGAATGCACCGCTCTGGTGGGGAGGCTGGCAGGAGGAAAGGCAGTGCGTGCCGAGGGCGGGGGAGAGGGCACGAGGGAAGGTCTGTACCTCCTGTTCAGTTTTGCTGTGAACCTAAAACCGCTGTAAAGAATTAGACCTGTTAAAAAAAAATAGCCAGGAAAAGAGGCAGGTGTTTACCAAGACTTTGTCTACTTCTCGGTGAAGAATCTGCTCTACAGAAGGTTTAAGGACTCCTTAGATACAAGCACCTTGGAACAAACTGATGGCTACCAGATGGGAAGGAGGTTGAGGGCTGGGTAGAAAAGGCAAAGCGATGAGAAAGCCCAGATCACCAGCCACTAGGACAGTCCCGGGATGTGAAGTGCAGCAGAGGGAGGAGAGTCCATGTCCGGGGCCAGCAGAAGTGCAGCAGAGGGAGGAGAGTCCATGTCCGGGGCCAGCAGAAGTTCAGGAGAGGGACAGCGATGTGAACGTTTCACCTAAAATGCCATGCAGTGTGCTTGAGTGTGATATCATTATGTTACAGAATGACATGCTTAGGATTTAGTAATAAAAGAGTTTGTGATTAAAAGAAGGGGCGTTCCTTGTGCCAGGCCCTGTAGTAACTGGGGTCGGGTGGGTACCAGACTTTCTGGGGTGGTCACTTTGTAAGGTACATAAATCTCTAATGACTGTGTCCGGTGCCTGAGACTAACACAATGTCGTGTGTCAACTGAAATGAAAAAATTTTGAAAAGGTGCCTTAAAAGGGATAACCTAGATGACGGTTTTGGCATGTAGCTATTTACATAGAAGAAAATCCCAACTTTAAATGAGAAATCTAATTTTATTGAAATATAGATTATAAAACTATACTAAAAGTGATTGTTTAGTATTCCAAGAAATACTAATAAGTGTCACACAAATTCCATGGCTCTTAATTTCCTAGTCACTGCAGAAACACAGCATTTATTTAACACCAGTGCGCTTTTCAAATAAAACCAGTGGGGGCTGGCACTACCAGATATTTCTGAGGCCGAATAGTGAGCTTAAACATAAAATATATTTGAGACATTTTTCTCTTGCATGCATGGGTACACAAACCTGCAAAACATTGAAATTACTGTGAGTTTTTTGTTTTCCTCCTAAACATACAAAGATTGCATGATACCCCTACACGTGAAGACATTAAGGAACTAATTCCTCTTTATCTCTAACACACACACACACAAACTACACACACCTGCCGGTACCTACTGTTCTCGGACATGGAAGCACTGAGAATTAAGTTACTCTGGAAATTGGTTTTTGGAGGATGAGCAGGAGTCAGTGGGTGGGAACAACGTATAATCTTAGGAACTCCTGGCCGTGGTACTGCATTTAGAGCCGCACTGAGACACGTCAAATTCCGGGTGTGTAGGAGGTGGACTGTATTTACAGGTGAATTACAGCCTAAACATTTTTCAAGGTTTATGAAATGGCATTTTCATATTTTCCAAAGGACATAGGGCGAATGTTGGTTAGGCTATAAAATTATTTTGAAACTTCTTTGCAGTCCCGTAACATTACCGCGTGGTAGAGCAGAATGGGCAGATGGACACGGTTCCTTTTAAAGCCCAGCCAGTCCGACGGTTTATCCTCCTCGAGTCTTGCTGTTATCATCTGGGAGGCGCAGGAGTGACGCTGCAGGGTTCGCAGGACTGAATCAGATAACAAGCGTGGAAGGGGCTCCTGGGACTGACTGCTCTGGGAGGCATCGCAGCACTCAGAAAACCGTCATATTCACCGTGATAGTTTATTCCAACAAAAGGGTGCAGCTGAAAATCAGCAGAGGGCGAAGACTCATCTGCAGGTGTCCTGGTGGCTTGTCAGGAGAACCACGGGGATGCTCTTCATTTCCCAGCAGTGACTTGTGACCACAACACGTAAGGTGCCCACTGGAGATGCTCACATGAACCTCGGTCTCCAGAATTTTTATTAGGGGCTGGTCAGTCCCACACACATGCGTGCGCACCTCTGCGACTGAACTCAGCCTCTCAGGCTCCCGCCTCACGGAGCAAAAACAGATGTTCAGTGTAAATCAGATTTGTTAGCATTAACTGTCTTAGCAAACAGGTGCCGTGCGGCCCAGGACCCGAGGCACGTACGTCAGGCAGAATGTTCCAAGGGCTCAGGGCTGGTTTCCTGGGAACTGGCCAAGGGCCAGGCTTGAAGACAGGCCTTCCTCGGGAATGCGCAGGGTGGGAGCCGCCAGGGCCCGAGTTAACCCTGTTCTGTGCCTGCTGGCCGTGTCCAGCACGACCTGGCAGAGAGGGCTGAATGTGACGTCAGTATTCACAGCTGATTCTGATTCCCAGGGTCCGGACCCCAGGAGCAGGCAGAATACGGATGCAAAAAGATGTCTTTTGTCCAGTGGGACAGCTGCCCTGGTTGATTTGGAAATGCAAAGTTTTCTCAGTTTGAAAAGGTATTTGTTTACAGGATGCACTTTCATTGAATAACAGCTTCTAATGAACACATACTAAATGTACACAGAAGTGAAAAAAAGCGGTCACATGCATTTGTTCACAGTGTTTGCTCTTTCGAGTCCCAGCTCCCCCAGCCTCCCTCTGGGCAGCTGTCAGGTCACCACAGCATTCGGGGACATTGCCTTCTCTCCGCCACCTTCTGGGCGCCTGCACTTCACCCGTCCCTTTAGAACAGTTGGGGGTTTTGTGTTTTTGTAATTTGAGAAATAATAGGTTTAGGTCTAGACTTCTCATTTGCTCGCCCTTGTATTTTTCTCCTTCCTTAAGTCGAACTGTGGCACAGTGAGAGTTCAGCTTCTCTGGCCTCAGCTAACACGTGTCTCCCGGCCACCAGAGCCCGTCCCTCGGCAGGTCCCTCACGTCACACCAGCCTCCCCCACCCTTAGAAGGTCTTCTTGACGCGGATGCATCTGGCAGTTCCTGCTGACTTTCCTCGCACTGTCTGACATATAATAACCTTCTCCATAGGAAAACAAATCTCTTTCGTTCATGGCTGTGTCCTCACTTGACCCAGCAGGCAAGTGGTGGTTCCACTGCAGGTGACGCAGGGGTGACACTCGGATGAAGTAAATGTTCTTTTGAGGCCGAATGCTTCCTTTTGCTGGCACTGTCAGATGAATGTTACAGCCCCCCATGCCCCCACGTGGTGGCTGATTTGATGGGCAGGAGTCACTCCTTGTTGGCAGTGGGTGGGTGGGGGGGTGTTCTCAGACCGCCAGTGGACGTCAGAGCCGTGGGTGGCACCGTACCCTGTATGTCCTGTGCTTTTGTCCCACACGTACGTTCTGAGGTGCAACAGTGAACTAGCACGGATTTCTTCTCCCTTCACAAGTTCACAGACGGCGGGTTTGTTCTTACCGTAGATCTTAGCAACGTCAGCATTCAGTTTTCAGCATTCTGTATGAAGTTGAGAACTTGAACCATGTCACCAAAAGGAAGCACTTTACGGATTCTCCTCAGCATATTTGAATTGCCAAAGTCACTACCCCTGTGCTGTGGGGCCGTTACTCAGCCAAGTAAGGGTGACTTGAATACACACAGAGATACTGCGACAGTTGATCTGACGACTGGTTTGGCTGTGACTAGAGGGTGGGGAGGGTGTGCGGCCTGGAGACACTGGATGAAGGGCTCATTCAGGTCCCTGGCGGGGTAGAGTAGGACAGCACGACATTTCATCCCACGTCTCGGAAGGGCGCACAGTTTGAGTCTTATGAATCGTTTATTTCTAGAATTTTCCATTTAATATTTTTGGACCACAGTTGACCACTGGTAACTACAACTGTGGCTGAGGGGGGACTAGGGTGTATTTTGGAGACGTAAATAAAACACATGGGTTTTGTTATTAAGAAAATTCCGCAGCGGAACAAAGACTTGCTGCACGACGAACGAGGGACGTCAGTGGCATGGAGCAACTCGTGGGGGTGGACAAAGAGTTCCCACGCCTCCTCCTGCGCTGCCCCTTGAGAGCCTCCACCTCGGTCTGTGCCAAGGGGGCCACGTCCTCGTTTCCCCCCCCCCCACACACACATCAGAGGTGTCCAGAGAAGCTGCTGGAAGGAGAAGGCTCCTGAACAACTTTGTGTGTGCCGATAGCCTGGTCGCCTCAACATGTCCATTTGTAGTGAAAGTGTCTATGTGATCCTGTAAATTCGCTCTGGATTCTGCAGGAAAGGGTATGTTGGGACTGGATGGTCATCACGAGGCTTGTCACTCAGCTGCTCTCGTCACCCTGGTCCAGTGCCCCGAGTTCGTAGTTCCCCCAGCTGCCTGCGTCCCCCGTCTCCCCTGCACTCTCTGTGGGCCTCAGCTCTCTCATGAGGGTTCTCCTGGTGGTGGAGCTGAGGACACGGGCAGACGGCCAGTCTGGGGGTCAGTTGTGTTCTCACTGTCTGTCCTTCGTCGCTGTGTCTGCCTGTCTGCTTGCAATATATGTTTTATATACACACATCTGCAGTTTTTATAGGGCGGCTGTTGTCACTGTTAACTTGCGGGGAATTGATTACTTTGGAGGAAATACTGACAGATAAATCAGTTGACTTTTCCCCTGTAAGTTTTCACTGTCTCAGAAACCTTGTTTTGCTGTTACATGCCTTCCTGTCGCACAGGCCGGTGACTCAGGCTTCCCCCTTTGTAAGGGACACAGCTCTACATCATGTTGGAAGCTGTGGGGTGAGAGGACAAAGTTATGCAGTCAGATTTAAATAAAGAAAGTAAAGTTTTGATATAATTGGCACAGTTCCATTAGCCTGGTCCCCTTTGTTGGGGCCTGAGGACATGGCTGATTTACAGAAGAGCCATGCGTTGCTATTCAGGGAACCAAGACGTATTTTTGGTTTTCTACTTGAAAGAAGCACACGAATACATTAAGTGTATTAGAAATTTTGCAAATGGTTAAAATTTTATAAAATGCCGAATTTTATCTTTTTTTCCTGAGTTCAAAAGATGGACTTTAGTTTCCTTAATGAACTTACATAGATAACTTCCCTAATGGTAGAGCTTAAGTGAGTTTTAGTTCCAGCTGAAAAGTATATGTATTACCACAGACATAAGAATAGAAGAATCCTAAATATATGTGATCCCATTAGAAAATAATTACTTTGGCTTAAAATTTAAAGAAAGACTTGAACTATCTTGTTGCATTTACAAAAATTGTTTTAGTAAAATACTCTTGAGCACTGGAGGTTTGTTTCTTCAGTATCTACAAGCTTTTTGGTCCTAAAATTAAGTGGGTTTGGCTTTTAATCCAGTTCGTTCATTCTGGAAGGTCTGTGGAGTCACTGAGGTATGAGGTGGAAGCCATTTAATCATCCCGGAGGGGGATGGCCACTTCTGAGAACCTTTGAGATCCTGTTTCCTTAAAATGAGAGGCGATTCACTTGGGAAGCTGGGAAGGAGAGATGGGGAACATTCCTCTTTAATATCTATGGCAGCAAATCCATGGCTTCTTTATTTGGTTAGCCCTGAGCTGCGTTTAATGGCTTCATGTAAAATTTAGCTCCAGTTTCTATTAGTTGTGGAGCAGTTAATCCAAAATGGAGTCCTTACTCTGACGTTGTTGAGGAGACTCGAGAGCCAGCACCGAGCTGCTTTCCGTGTCCAGGTCTCTGAACACCCAGCGGACGGTCGGAGCACAGAAGCCAGCTCTTCACTGTGCTCATCAAGGGGGGGCGGGGGACAGTTCCTGTTTCTGTGGCCCAGAGGTGGGGCGCCCCGACCCTAGCCTCTGCCCCCCACACCCTGTTCTTTCCCAAGCGGATGTAATTGGAAACCCCATCCCCAGGCTTGTTTGAATCCTGTTTATAATATAGCACAGGCTTTATCTGGAACCTGACATGGCCTTGTAACATTTCTTGATGGCTTAAAGATATTTTGTATGTTTTGTTTTCTTCTGTGCTTAAGTTTATGGTTATTATTCCGTATCCTCTGACTTAGAGCTTTGGCATAAACAGTATAGATGTTGCAGGTGGTACCTGGGTGTCATATGGGCAGATGGTAGCGTCCAGGTGGTTGGGACTTTGCTGTTTGATCAAGGCTATGCCGTGGGAAACTTGTTGTCCCAAGTATCAGTGCGTCATCTGCGTCACCAGCCTTGGAGAGGAGCGTAACTGAACGAATTGGTGGGGGGTGGCGGTGGGAGTAGCTAACATTTGAGGCCGCTTCCTTTGCTTGTGAGTTGTTCACTGGATTGGAAGATGAATAAAAAGATTTTCTACCAAGAATAGGAAAGTAACATTTTGCTAAACTAAATTTTAATGAAATCGCTTGGGTTTATTTATAGTCGCCTAACATTTTCGCTTCACGCGGTAATATTAATGCGACTTACCGGAGGGGGAATACAGAACGGTGCTCACCGCGATCGCCACCTCGTACGGCAGGCGTGCGAAAGTGGGGCCTTTTAAATACCAGATGTTTCCGGTTAAAAACAGTCTCCAGTGTCCCCCAGCACACAGATCACCTGTGCTCGCTTGCGTCCCTTTAATCTTCCCCACGTGAAATCGAACCTGGAGGCCTTGTACTATTTTCAACTTTTAAAATTAGGTCACACACACGTTGTGTCAGACGTCAGTTCATAAAGAGTGTTCTCATGCAGAGTGAAGATGGGATATCATAACACAATTGCTGAGTTGTGCGTCAGCTGAGGTGACGTAGGGTGATGCTGTTTCCAAATGTTACTAACCTGTTTTTCCGTGATCTCTTTTCTTTTAAAAATTTTAAAAGATTTTATTTATTACCCTGGCTGGTGTAGCTCAGTGGATTGAGCGTGGGCCTACAAACCAAAGGATCGCGGTTCGATTCCCAGTCAGGGCACATGCCTGGGTTGCAGGCCAGTTCCCAGCAGGGGATGCATGAGAGGCAAGCACACATTGACATTTCTTTCCCTCTCTCCTTCCTTTCTCCTCTAAAGATAAATAAATAAAATCTTAAAAAAGATTTTGCTTATTTATTTTTAGAGAGAGGGGAAGGGAGGTAGAGAGGGAGAGAAACATCAATGTGTGAGAGACACATCCATCAGTTGCCTCTCTCACACACACCCCCAACCAGGGACCTGGCCTGCAACCCAGGCATGTGCCCTGACTGGGAATCGAACTGGCGACCTCCTGGTTCTCAGGCCAGCACTCAACCCAGTGAGCCACACCAGCCAGGGTTTTCTGTGATCTCTTCTATGTGTATGCAAATGTGGTAACTTTTTTTCCTTTTTCCTGGACTAATATTGGAGCCTGTGGTCTGATAAGCATGAGGACTTTGGGGGAAGGCAGGTAGAATGCCTCAAATCAGGGCTGATCTGGAAAAGACTTGGTCCCAGTATTTGTGGACTAGGAAGGGGGAAGGGACCAACAGGAATTTTAAAAGCCGGGGGATGGTGGAGAGCACACAGGTTAGCAGCCAAAGGCCGTCCCTGGAACAGGTCCTGACCAGATCGAGGTGAGTTCCTGTCGGGCTCCGATGGAAGGTCATCCACCCGGGAAATGAGTGACAGCCGTGATCCTAGCTGGAGCGTGGGTGCTGCGTTTACTTGAGGGAAGTGTTCGGTCCTGCTTGCAGACTCCATCAGTTTCAGATGTAATGCAAACACATTTTCCCTTTGGCTATTTTACAAGGACGTGGAGGATTAATTAAATTTAAAAGAAAGTAGTGCATTGAATTCCCAGGAGACAGAGGAGCTATTTATCGTTTTCTTTTTTCATCGTTCATTCCTTATTTATTTTAGAAATATTTGTTGAACACCAAGTAGGATGAAGAAACTATACCAGGTGTTCTGATTGGGAATACAAAGATGATTAGGGTGACTTCTGTCCTCATCACATGATTCAAATCTTATTTTTAAAATTTCCATCATAATAGGAGTTATTGTACAACCACACACAACTGCCAGTCTCAGCAGTAGTTGATTTTTTCGTTGATGGAAATCAGGCTCTTCCTCCATGGGATTGCGTGGGTTATTTGGGTAGAACCCCGCCCCTGGGTTGCCGCGTCCCATCTCCCTTGCATCCCGCCGTGGAGAGAGTCCAGCTGTGTCCTCAGCAAGGCCAAGATGAAAGCCAGTGTCCTAGTTCCTGCCTCACATTAGCGCTTAGTCCTTCAGACCTCGCGCAGTCTGCTGTGGGCCCCAGGAACAGCTCGACCCTCGTGGTCGTGTGCTCCCAGAACACGCAAATGAGCGGCCCTAGTGCATCACTGGGGTGGGGGTGGTGAGAGAGCAAGAGAGCAAGCGAGAGTGCCCGAGCCTGCCTCTTTGTTCCCCTGGGGTTGTTCGTTTGGGTTTGGGACAGACCGGCTGCTTTTTCCAAATAACCTATGAAGTTCCCAAGCTTTCATTGGCTTTGATAAATCCACACCCTCCCCCCCCATTAGACTGACAGGCCTTGTCGGCCCAGCACATCGCTCTGTGCCCCCCAGCAATCTGGTACTGGACGGGGAGGGGAGGAGTGCTGATCCCTTGGGTGGGAGGCTGTAGCTTCCTGGCGAAGCAGACAGGCTCACGCTCCCCGGTTCCTTAAGCCCAATGTCCAGTTCCCTTTGCTCCCCTTTGCCGTGTGCATATCTAGCTACCTACCTACAGTAACACTTTGACTGACATCACCAACGTGTATTTTTACTTGGTAGGTTCCTTTTTCTTTTCTTAATTTAGAAGTACTCTTTATCTTTTACTGTAAGGGAGATGCAACATAACTTTATTTTTTATTTTATAATCAGTGCTGTATGACCTTTTTTCTTATTAACAGATCCCTCAAATTATAATAGCAACCAACGTAAATTCATCCAGCATGACTTTTTTCATTAAAATACCTCGGCCTTACCTTAGATGGCACATGGAGAGTAATTTTAACCTTCTCTTGTTATTTGTGAAAAATAATGAAGTAGAAATTTTAACCTCTCTCAGCCATATTCTTTCATTAGCATTAAAAAAGCATTTATCACTCCAGCGTTGAATTCAAATACAGGGTCTGGCACAAACAACACCCTATTTTTATCACAACATTTCTTATTACAAAATCATAAACACATATTCTGGAACATAATAATATCATACTCAGGCACACCATATGGCGTTTTAGGTGAAATGTTCAAATTAAAACTATAAATTATTTCACACCCGTGTTATTACCCTACCAACCACACTCAGGCAGGCCTGACTTCTGCCAGACCCAGCCTGTTAATTATCAAAGACATACATTCAGACATTTCCAGTGAGGGTTTATAGAGTGTCCTTGTAGGAAAACGTACACTATTTCCTGGAGAGGTGGGGACAGTGTTCCGGTTCAGGTGGCCGTTTACTGGTTGGTTCTTGAATGTCGTTGTCTGAGTGAACGGCTTGGACTAAAAATGTTAACCTTCTCTTTAAATGTTAATCTTCGATTAATCTTTTATTTTAGTCTGAGTGGGTAAAAGTAGGTAAATTCATGATGTGTGCCTGAATCTGTCTTTTGGGTTTGAAAAGAAATAAAGTCCCTACTTCCTAAATGAGTGTAGAAAGGAGAATTTCTCTCCTTGATTATTTCTCAGTTCGGGTTTGTGTTTTTGAGGGAAGGGATATCGTAGTGCTGGAATCAGCAGCCTTTGTCACCGCCTGGTAGTGTAGAGGTGGCGATGTCTCTGGCTGGTTGGGTAAAGCAAGAGTTAGGCGTGCGGTCTGTTAAAAGTCTGTGAAGATGAAAGAATGCTGAGTTGTCGTGGAAGTTATGGGCTTAAAAAATGCTGGATTGAGAATAACAGTAAGTGACCACCAAAGTTTTATACATATTTGTATATTCTGGTTTTTTTTAACCTAAGTAATGTCATAAAATTACTAAGATGCCTAAACACAGTCTTAGCAACAACATCCGACTTGTGCTTGAATCACACGAACCTACGAGAAACCTTACGGTTGCTTTTTAGGGCTAAGCTGATATCATTTGAATCAGTGTCAGGAGTGAGTTCCCCCACTCCCTTAGTTTTCATATTTATAGCGTGGACTTTTATAAATGCTTTCATCATCATGGAAACGTTGAAAGCCCAGAGCTTAGTGATAGTCTCACATGGCAGATGTTTTTATTCCTTCCTCCTGTTCCCAGACTGGAGGGGGAGTGGGGTTTGGGCTCTCCATACGTGGTGTGCTGCCAGCACACAGTGGGCATTGGGGGTGGGGAGGAGACCCTGTGTTCCAGCTGCATGTCCATCCACTGAAGGTCACATCGTTTGCTTCAGGGGTCCTACTTGCAGCAATTGCTGTAGACGACGAAGACATTTCTTTTTCAGAAATTCAGACTTCACGACATTCCTGATCGTTGCCCTAGCATTGGAAGCTTAGAATGTCATTTGTACTTGATTAGAGAGGGGGGATGGGCAAGCCGGGATTTCCGGAATGTTCAGATCCCTGGCCCTGGGCGTGGAGAGTGAACCCCACCAGAGCAGGGTCTTGACCTTTGTGTGTCAGGGCGCCTTCCTTTGCTAGTGACAGGGCACTCAGCTCTGTTGGCTTAGATCAAAGGATGTTCTAGTTTCTCTGACTCCGGATGCAGTGGTAAATCGGGTTTCTGCCTTGATTGGTTCAGGGCTTGACAATCTCTTAAAGGACTTGGTTTCTTTCCAAAAGCAGTCTCTTGCCTTCCATGTCAGCTAGCACAGCCTTCTCATGGATTATGAGACAGCTGCAGACAAACCCAGTGGCCTTTCCCCTTCCATATCCGGGCAGGAGCGATGTTTCCAGATGCTGATTATTTTAGGCTTAATTCCATATCCCCTTGCTAGGGTCAGGAGTAAAATTAGCTGTTCCCAGAGTAACTGCTGCAAAGAAGACGTAATGAGTACTACGAAGAAAAAGTGAATACGTGTTGGTGTGGCAGCCACGAAGTCCACCAGAGAGTGTTCTTCCATCTCCATTTCCTAGTTCAACGTCTGGCCTTGGAAAGCTAAGGGCTCCGTTGGACTTCCCTTAAGCAAAGAAAGGGACTGTGCTTGGCGAAGATGCTTCGCTCCGACACACAGCCTCTGTAACACACACAAAACACACTCCTTGCTCTGAGTGTGCCCCGCAGCCTCGGTGTCTGCTCTCCGTGGTTTTGCCTTGAACCTCAAAGATTCCCAGGTGGGCAGGCATTGCACAAGAGGCTTCAGAGCAGAGAGAGACTCAGCGGAAATAGATCAGAATACGTCGTAAAGAGGCACTGGTGCCAGCGCAGATGGTGGAGATAATGACGTGTAACTGTGTTATCGTCTTGGATAATATGCAACCGTTCATCTTACTTTATCGATGTGGGTTTCAGATCCACACGCAACAAAGTGTGTATGAATACTGTAAACTGATAATGACAGGAATTAAAAATCACCTACTTTTCACGTCTATGTAAAATCTGATTACGAGTTTTCCATATTAATGTATTGCTGAGAAGTCTAGCCTGACTCTTCAAGTATTCTTCACGTAGTGTTTAGTCTCTTTACCAAAGGAAAGCCATTTACATATGATGACTGGTTACGGGGACTGTATTCCTTTTATTACATAGCCTTGTGGGTTGAGAAGGTGTGGACCATTGTGGTGTGCTGTTGGTTGAGCTGTGGCCCAGGGCACTCAGACAGGAAAACAATTGCTGCCTTGGTGCACTTGAGCTTGGACAGACAACGTCACTCAGAACTGCTTCCTCGTTAGTGCCAGAGGCCATGGGGTGGACTTTGGGAAGATGTTTAAATACGAATAATTGTTCTTGTGCAGTTCTTCTGGGGGTGCTGCCTTGTTGCCAGGGGCTCTTAAGCCGATGTTTGGCCCTCTGGCCTTTTGGGGAAGCTGTTCTTTAGTCCAGTTACCTGAGGTGTGATTTTTTCTGAGAGGCTGGGCTGCCTGAAACTTGAACCTTGACTTCTGTGTCCCTTCTACCCCATCCTTCCTTGTCAGTGGTGACAGCTTGGATTTTCCTAGCCAGTGTCGACATTTGCTACCTTTAGTGATTATTGCCTAGTTCCACCGCTGTAACCAAGCAACTGTGAAGACCAAGCCGCCTCGTACTACCAAAGCTTATTTCTCTCTGTATATTTATCATCAGTTGGGAGTCAGATGTAAGAGTCCCCGCCATGTACATGCATTGTCATGAAATCTGTCTTCCTTCGTTTCCATTTTGGGGAAGGAGAGGAGGAACCGGAGTGTTCTGCGTGGCCTCTCATGACCTCAGCCCGGGGTAACACACCCACCTCTGCTCACCTTTCGTGGGCTCCCCCAGCCACACACCTGCGCAGTGGCGAGGGGTTACAGTGAAGGGCAGTGACGCCGGTGGGCAATGCCCAGCATTGCTTACACCTGCTCTATGTTTGTGGGACCCGCTGAATGTCCCCGTTGTGAACACTTGGTGAGGCTCTGGGGCTGCCTCACCCCCCTCCCTGCACGCACTGCCTCCCGTCGTCAAAGGGTCTCTTGGGATCCAGGCCCCTTGCACTCACCCTCTTCTCACCAGCTCCTTTCTGTTAAAAAAAAAAAAGGAAGAAAGGGGAGAGAAGTGAGCTGCCCTACAGATACTAACTCCCTCGTTTCCTCTTCATCTTGTTCTGCTTCTCTCCTCGCCAGAGCCCGATCCCTGGTGGGAGTGCTCTCTTCTCCACACCCCAGCTTTCCTCTTCCTCTGACCATGATCCTCAGCGGGCGGTACCTCCCCTGCGACAGCCTCCCTCCCTTCCCCACACTTGGTTGAGTTTGGCCTTGGACAGACAGGTTCACAGGCCTCCCGGGGCCCGTGGGAGGGATGGGTTCCTGTTTGGGCCCGGATCGTCCAAAATCTGGAGCCCTTGGGCTTCTCAGTCCAGATCCGTGTTCTCTGTATCCATCTGTTCACTACATACTGCAACTTGGACCTTTTAGGAATCTTCCAGGTAAATGTATCAAACTCGAAACTTGTCTCCTACCCCCTCCCAAGGCCCCGGGCCATCGCACGGCTCCACCACTCACCCGCAGCTACTCCTGTGAAACACGTGGGCGGCATCTGAGATGCCTTTGTCTCCCACACGCCCTACTTAGAATTAATCACCGTTTTCTTAGGGACGTTTCCCTCCTTCTGTCAGTCAGATGGCTGCTTTCCATCCCAACTCCCTCTGAGTTCCGATCGCCAACATCAGTCTCTTCCTGGATCATTCTAAAAGCCTAATGAAATATTCTCTGTTCTTCCAGTCTTGCTCCATTTCATTCCATTCTACCCACCGCAACGTAATCTTTCTGAAGTTTAAATCTAATCCTGTAACCCCTCCCCCCCAAAGCCCTCTGTCCTGTCTCCCTGGCAGGAGAGTGAATCTGCTTTCTTCTGGTCCAAGGTCCAAGGTTGCCTTGTGCAGTCTGTCTCCATCGTCCTGGCTGGAACTCACTGCCCACCACTTGAGTTATGTTTGAGGTTTGTTTTTATTTTGTGTGGCTCACTCCTGTTTGTTTTGGTTTCAATTTAGATGTCATTTCCTCAGAAGTGTTTCCTGAAACCCTCAGGATCAGGTTGCATGTCTCTCCCAGGTGCGACCGTGGCCCCTAATACTCAGCTGGGTGTGCAGTGGTCACGTGGCTCAGATTCCCCATTCGCAGCTCAGTCTTTTGTACTCCTTCAGAGCTAGAACAGTTTCTTTCTTTTCACTTAACAGTGTCCGAGTTAAAGGGGAGAATCAAAACTTCTGAAAGAAGGAGGAAACTGTTACCAGAACCGAATCAGGCCTATTAATAGGAAAGCCCCTTTGTCCCCAGCACTGTTTTTCCTTCCGTCAGATGGTGCAATGAAAATTAATGCCCTTTGCCTGTCTAATCCCTTCGACTAAACTTTACTGCCCGCTAAGAGGTAGCCTGGGTGGTCACACCTGGTCAGTCATTACCTCCTTTTAGAGACGCCTGCTCCGCTCCCCGGCACCTGTGCTTATCTGGCGTCACACGTCAAACCATGGCTTATAATGGTGATTGATTTTCCCGCTGGTAGTCGCCCCTTGCCTTTAAGTCCTTCGCAGCAGGACTCCAATGTTGTTCTTACCTGCGTCTCAGAATCACGGGCCCAGGAAAAGGGGAGCACTTAGCACGGTCACGGTGAGTGTGACAATGGCGCCCCCCCTTAGCCGTTCTTCAGGCCAGGCAAACACGGGCGTGTTCAAGGTGGTCACCAAACCGACACGCCCTCGGTAGATTTTAAGCCAGATTCTCAGGTGATGCTAAATGAAAGGAGTATTTTAAGTGCTTTTCCCCCTTGCTCTTAATTATTTATTGCAATCGATCCTGAATTCCCCTGCTGATTTTTAAATGGCCTCGCACAAATAAAACTTGAATAAGCACGGGAAGTAGCTATTATGACTTGGTGTTTTCTCACCCCTTATTTATTCTGCTCACACTGCAATGGAAAGTGTAGCAGGGATTCTCCGGGCATAGGAGGGATTCCATTTTGCATTGAAGCTGCATTCCGAAGCCGTTAGGAGAGCAGGTCTGTCCAGGTGTTGCTGATGGTGTTGATTTTCTTAGGAGGTCAGGACCTATCTCAGGATAGACATGAACCACATTTATACAAGAATGTGTTCGGAGTCCAGGGTAATATTACAGAATTCTAAACCTCTATTTACAGAATACTTTATTAGTGTCTGTAGTCAAACCCAGGCAGACAGCAGATGGGACCTTGTGGATTTAATACAGCACGTTGCCCCTGTGCAAATGGAGAGGATTATGCTCAACGTTTTAGACTAGTGTGGTTTAGAATTCTAAACTCCTGTTGCGCTACACCCCCATCTGCATTGCCCTGCACTGCTTCAGAGATGTGCATCTGCTTTCCGAAGTCTTGGCAAGGCAGAGGGTGTGAAGAAGGAAGAAGCTGGTGTGGCTCAGTGGACTGAGCACGGGCCTGCAAACCACGTGGCCACCGGTTCGGTTCCCAGTCAGTCAGGGCACATGCCTGGGCTGCAGGCTGGAGGCTGTTCGAGAGGCAGCCACACACTGCTGTTTCCCTCCCTCTCTTCTTCCCTTCTCTTCTGTCTGTAAATTAAAAATACATGTTTAAAAGAAAAACAAAGAAATACTGCTTTTAATTCCAGCACCCGAAGCTAATGTGTTAATACTTAACAACTGGTCTCTCATCTCCTATCTTTATTATGTATCCAGAGGGACTCCCCTAAATGTCTTGCAAGTAGCCTTGTCCACGTAACAACAGTCATAAATTTCTGTGACCCCTTTACGTAGCACACATTGTGTTCGGAGCAACTATTTGTGAACCTTTCTTTTGCTTTCAGCCTGCTGCAGTGAGCAAGGACCCTCGGATTCTCTGGCACTTGCCTGTTTACTCATAATGTATCCCTAGAGTGAAAATCCTGAGTCTTTGGACACGTGGTGTGAAATCACCCTGATGAAAGGGACACCAGTTTCCACCTGTGTAAGCTCTCTTGTGGCTTAGCTCCTTCCTGCAGGTTTTAGAATTTAACTTGCGCCAATTCTGTACACACAAAGTTGAATCTTACTACAGCTTAAATGTGCATTTATTTAATTAGTAATGCGTTTGACTATGCTTTCGTGTTTAGTTTATTCTCCTAGATTTGGTTGGAATTCCCGTAGAGGGGCTTGGAGCCCCGTTTCCTGGAGGGGTTTCAGTTCTGCTTCTGTGAATTTTTCCTCCTTGAGTCATTTTCTGAGTGTCTTCAAGAACCTTGCGTTTAACTGTGAGTCTGACCCAAAGCAGTAACAGCCTGGCTCGTGCTTGGTCGCTCACACCTGCCAGATCGGTGCCCGAGTCTGGCCAGTTCAGCGAAGTGGGTGGTGAGTGAAGGCACACTTCATAAAAGCAAATTGGTAGGCTCTGAATCTGCCCTCACAACGTGTCCTAATTAATTGATGGTTATTACTGTCAATAAAACAGCAAAGTGTTTTTATAAGTTTTTTTATGGTGCTTTAAAAAATAAATGTCACTGTTTTCCATTCGGCCAGGGTTCGGTTTTTTTCTTCTTTATGGGTTTTATAGTCTTGTGTCACCGTAGAGTCTAGTAATGGATTGTTTCTAAACGTCTTGCCTAGTAATAGATTATTTTGATAGAAGACTAACTCAGCAGATATGAAATTCTCTTTCCCAGAAGCGCCGCACGTTGGTCTACTTGTGACTGTGCAGAGCTCCGGCTCGGAGGCCCTCCAGCAGTGTTTGGGTGATTTAGAGCCGCGTGGGAATTACAAATTCCACAAACGTTCACTTGGGGGAATTCAGAATCATTCTCCACCGTGGCATTATTTTGATATACTGTATTTTAACTTGAATTTACTGTTTATTTTTTGAACAAAGACATGGTTTAGATGAAAGAAATGCATGCTCTTTAGTGTTAGGAATTATGTAAGTCTTATAAGTGAAATCTGTACATCAGTACTTAGAGGGCATAATCTAATGCTTATGCAGGAGAGGTGAAGATTATGTCTTAAATGAGGACAAACAAACAGTTATTCTAATTCATTTCATATTTGATAATGTAGCAAAGGATTGAGGACAAGGATTGGTCTCTCTTTTATTAGTTTGCAGTCACTTTTTGGACTCTGGGCTGCCATACAAATACTTTTTTTAAAAGAAATTAAATCAAAATTCTTTCAGGCTTTACCTGGGTGAAAGCCAGAAGTTTCATTCTAAGATTAGTTTCAACTTGGGTAACTGAAAAATTGTCCCAAATTTTGAATTACATTAGGGCATCCGAGGTGCCATACTTTAATGTCTATGGAAAACACCCATCAAATTTCTTGAATAATCAGCCCATAATCTGTATTTAGAGAAGTTGAAAATCTAAGGCAGCTGTGACTGTACCCTCTGAGAACGAGGCGTCCGCCCGCCACCCCCCTGCCCCTCCCTGTAATCAGGCTGTGCCTCTCTGTTTCTCATTCACTCGCTAATCCCGTCCCTGCCCTCAGCCCTCACTGATTCATCGCCTTCTATTTTGTGTCTTTCAGTGAAGCCTTTTCCCTCTTGACTGTACTCACGTCACTCTTAATTCTGTTTTTGTTTTCTTTTTCCCCCTAATTGCATTTCAGGCTTCCACATTTCTCCATTGCTACCTCTGTGTCTCCTTGCCCCTTTCTTAAAGGACCCTGTAGCTTTGGAATTTCTTATGCTTGTGTACATTTAGCTCTGGCGCTCAGTTCCTGGGGACTCAACCCTCTAACAGTTGGGCTGCATTCTCTTGCCTTGGGTGTTCTTATTCTCAGTCGTGGTAGTGACCCGGACATTCCGCCAGGACGGACACTCGGGAGTTTAAAGCGAATGGGTCTGAAAACATGTTCGTCTCCTTCTGCATTAAAAATTCTAGAGTTTTTGGAAAGGTATTGAAGAGTGCTAGAATTTTATCTGGAAATTTTATCTTTTATTTGACATCCTGGCCAATAGTATATGAAAGAAGAAAACCAGTACTTAAATCAAGATGTTAATAAATTAAAAGGCTTTATTGATTCCAGAAAAAGAAAATAAAAAGTCAAAATTACTTGTGTCTTTTTCTTGATCAAAAAAATTTTGTGTATCATTTTGAGGGATAATAGACAGATGTTGGTGGATACTCAGAGCTGTATTTCTTTCGGTGAGTGTGGACGCAAAAGGGGTGCTGACATCATAAGTCTCTAACTGTGCAGATCCTGGTGGGCAGTTACACGCCCAGGCCTGTGATGACTTTGGGGCAAGGTCCCTAAGCCAGTCTGTCCACTGCTCTTGTGCATCTCGGTTGGCGCACCTTGGAGATGCCAGAAGTAATGCCCCTCGAAGACGTAACCACCCTCAGGAGAGCACGCGGTCGTAACCGCGCTGCAGTCCGGTCCCCACCTTGCTTTCCCCGTCTCCCTGTCATCTCCCCGTCATCTCCCCGACATTCGTTTCCAATGCGTGGAAGAACCGCAGACTGTTACTCTCCAGAGAGCTTCAGCTCTTGCTCCGAGGCAATTGTCACTTTGGGCTCAGATGAAGTCTTACAAAATACTCACGGCAGGTGTGGACACGTCTTGTGTTGACAGAAGTCATCTTTTCATTTGTCATCCGTAATGCATTTTGGCACATAACATATAAATCCTTGTTTACTGTAACCAATTTTACTAATAATGGAAAGAATCGCTGGGTGGGACCAGAGGCACTGCCTGCGTTTTGTTCTTGGTGTCCTTCAGATCACCTTCGTGTCACATGGCAAAGCCTGGCTCCTTCCTCTCTCATTTGGTCACATCCTCCTAGTGGAGATTTCCCACAGTCTGGTAACTGCAAGTTTACATACTTACATGTGATGACTGGGTGAAAGTTTCATCTCTTTCTGTGGACTGTGACAGTCACCAGGCAGGGCCTTGGACGTCCTGTCTGTCTGTGGCTCGCCGCTGACCAGGGTCGGGCACAGTGCTTGGCACACAGTAGGTGCCCAGTGACTGTTTCTTAGTGGCACACAGTAGGTGCCCAATGACTGTTTCTTAATGGCACACAGTAGGTGCCCAGTGACTGTTTCTTAGGGGAGTCCATGAGAACGTGGATGGAGAGTTGGTGCTTTGTGATTACACTGGAGGTTTAGATAAACCCCCTGAGCACAACATGCGTGAAGTATTGATCTCCTCGCCTGCCACTGCAGCAGACATGGGCGCCAGGGAGACAGGAGAGGCCACGTGACGCTTGTGCTTCAGGTGTTCACATAAGTCACAAGCTTCCCCTGTTGTTTCCAGGGTGGTGGATTCCCAGAACATCAGTGGACGGTGGGCATTATCACTGACGTACTCTCCCCTCCTGGCAGACTCTTTACTAATCACAGCGATAAAATGACCCTTCGTCTCACGTGAAGCCAGAAATTGCACCTGAGAGTTTTACCCGCAGCAGGATCTCCACGGAGAGCGGGGAAGAAACCAGAGACCTGCACCCAGTCGAAGCAGATCGGTGTCACGTCCCGATGAGATGTTTGCTTTGCCCGCCCTCGGGGTGGGTGACAGTCCCAAGGAAATGAAAGGGAAATGAACAAACCTCCGAAGCAGCCCTGGGTCAGGAGCTCCTTGAAAGCTTTCAGGGAAAGAAAGGCTCCGTAAGAGGATACAGCTGAGATCTTCCTCAGCTTCTAACCAGCGAGTTCATAGTGGACCAAGTGAACCTATTCAAGGCATGTCACCCCTGCTGGGAAGACAACAGGATGTTACTTAGTTTCCCACGGAAAAAAAGTTCTTAAAAATATTTTAGCCTTGACTCCTTGGAACTATGGGGGAAAGATGTCACCCCCACACATCTTTCTCTCTGGGAAATGAGGACACCGTGGTGTCATTGGACCAGTTGCGTCTTTTTAGAAGGGGGTCCTAGAACGTGACAGTGTGAATCCCCTGTGGGTGGAGCGTGTCTGTTTGGTTCTCTGCTGGCTGTGTTCTCGTCCGTCGCCTGGCAGGCCAGGGGTCATGTTAGGTAATTGTGCGCTGAGTGACTGTCCCAGTGGGTGCCAGACTGAGAAGGGAAGAGCTGGAATCTTCAGAGAAAACCACAGCCCCACAGTGACTTAAGACTTCCCCTTTTGAGAAGTGTTTCCCCATCTGATCTCATTTCGGGTAGGCCTGAGAGCACACTGGTAGGAAGAGGTGGTCAGAGGCAGGCTGCTGTACACTGCCATCTTCCCTGCGGCCTCGCTGCCTGCCTAGGGCTCCTCCCAGGTGGGGTCCTTGGGGAGACCCGTGAGCCATCTCCACCATCAGGGTGCTGCAAAAACTGTGCTGTCTGTCCACGCTCAAATGTGTGGGGCTCGGGGCCACGGCAGTGGCATCTATGGCAATGGACATTCAGGTTTGCTCGGTCTGAATGGGGGCCGGATGCCCTGTTTTTAATAAGGGGAGCTGGACCGCGGGTCAGACTCTGCGCAGCACCACGGTGTGGGAACATGGCAGGTGTCGGATACAATCGAGGCCTCGTGTCGTCTTCCTCTGCCTGATACATTTTTAGAAATATTTTTTATTTATTTATTTTTATAGAGAGGGGAAGGGAAGGAGGAAGAATGGGACAGAAACATCAGTGTGTGGTTGCCTCTCATGTATCTCCCACCGGGGACCTGGCCTGCAACCCAGGCATGTGCCCTGGCTGGGAATCAAACCAGCGACCCTTTGCTTCACAGGTCCGCGCTCAGTCCACTGAGCCACACCAGCCAGGGCTGCCTGATACATTTTTGAGAGGATAACATCACCCATTTAATGAAGTAAAAGTTTCATTAACACACAGAAAGTCTACAGCATGGCTCGTGGAACCTGTCTCCGTGAAAAAGTAGTGAATTAAACCAGACTAAGTCCACGTCCATTTCTGACAGCCCAACTGGTGGTGAGCAGCGTGAGGCTTTCGGCTGTTGTTGCTGCTCCAAAGTCAAGGAGATAGCGGACGTAAGATCCTTTGTCCTTTTCCTGCTGCACAAGGGGCAGCTGTGCCAGCAGCAGCTTCCAGAAAAAAGCAGCGTGCTGGCGTAGGACTGAGGCAAGCTGGCATTTTTCATCTGTTGCCACGATGCTGGAAACAGAACTGGGCTTTGTGTGGTTCTTTAACATTCCCTGAGAGCATAAGGCTTCTCTGCAGAGAAAACCGAGTTCTCTCTGACTATCGATTATTCTGTGGGTGACTTCATCCACAGTTGGGGGACAAGGTAATAAGCTTGCACGTGAAACCTTTCTTTCCCCCGAAGCCTGTAGTTTCCAAGCATGCTTTTTTTATTTCACCTTTTCTGGAATTCAGTGCAATTGGTCACTCCATTTGATCAATTAGAAGGAGGTAAACGTAATGTGACCTAAATTTACTACACAGTGGTTTAAGGCAAGTATTTAAATTCATAAGAATTGGACTGTGTGTTTGGTTTTCTCTCATTTTAATATGTCTGTGTGCTCGCTGGGTTTGCTTATGCTTAGTAACAGTATTTGTGTCAGGGTATCATTTCTCAAAATTATGTTTTTCCCCTGCAAATGCAGCATTAAATTAATGTAGTAATGCTGACTCCGCCACTGCTCCATAAACTTCCGTATCTTCTTTGTTTTTAAATCTGGAGAAGCCCAGTCCCTAGATGACCATTGTACTCAGTAACCCTCAGTCTCAGAGCAGTCACTAGCTAATCCCCTGGGTGGTACTCCAGATCCACCTGGTGTTCATTAAGACACCTTCTAAATCATTGGGAATTTCTGAATTTCTGTATCTATTGGACAATGGACTATGCAGATTATGCAATGGAAAGTTTTTTATGATGGAATCTATGTTTTAAGTCTTACATTGTTTGAACGCCCTCATTTACTGTTAGATGTGATTTGTTGGTAATGACTGACGTAAATTCAAGGTATAGTTTTAACCTTTGGAGGTTAGGACGTGTTCGGTTGACCTAACACAGATTGAAGATCTGACAGCCTGTCATGGCCGCCTTCTCTCCCACGTTTTTCTTAGCAGAACCATAAAATGGGAAGTATTTTTATATGATTATTTTTAATAACGGGAGGCTGTTAAAGAAGGGGCACGCATACATGAGTTGAAGGGGTGATAAATGGCAGAATTAGCGGGTTTGGGTGTTGACTGGGTGTGTGGGGTAGGGCTTGAGGAAGCCCTTTGAGTTCAAAGCAAAGTGGTCTGGTTACCTGGGGACAAAGGCTTTTTACTTCTTCAGACAAGAAGAAAATACTTTCTTTTCATCTGCATTCTTTTTTATAAATATTAATTTGCTTTCCTTAGCACAGTTTTTGTAAGTGGCACTTAACATATAAGACTTGCTAATTATCTAATTACATTTACAGATTGAATAATCATCTTTTAAAAAGATTTATTCATTTATTTTTAGAGAGAGGGGAAAGGAGAAAAAGAGGGAGAGAAATAGCAGTTGCTTCCTCTCATGCGCCCCAACTGGGGGCCTGGCCTGCAGTGCGGGTGTGTCCTAACTGGGAATCAAACTGGTGACCTCTTCTGTGTACAGGCTGATGCTCAGTTCACTGAGCCACACCAGCCGGGGCTGAATTTTTGAAGTGACTTTGGTTAATAAGATTGGCTCTTCTGAAACCTGGGAAAATCATGAGTTTGCTAAAGAGACAAAGTTGGCTGAAAAAAACTATTGGGACAGAGGTGGTAGGAGTTTAGGTGAGACAAAAATTTTTGGAGTGTTTAAGTTTTTAAAATTTTTTGAGTCTTAAATCGTTAAGATACACTTGTTTGTCATTTGGGCCAGAAAAATATTTTAAACTTTTAACATACTGATTTTTAGTTTATATTTAGAACACTTAGGAATTCAAGATCCCTGTTATTTAATAAAAGATAAATTTCAGATTGTTAGTCACATTGTAGTATCTTCATTGCATATATATTGTGTATATATGCAATTATTGTATATATGTATATATAAAAATAGTTAATACTGGATGTGTTTCAAAGTAGTGAAGGAGTATGCTATTTGAAAAAAATCATTAATGAATAATTTTATATTGAAAATGAAGACCCTGCATTATGCAGCTGAAACACAAATTTTGAATGTGTATCACACTAGAAATGTATCTTTTTCATAAAGCATGGTCTATGTCTATACTTTTAGATTATTGCATTAGGTTATATAGGTTTTGTTGTGAAAATATCATATTTCACTATTATATATAGTACTAATTTCATTTTTTTATTATTTTTACCCAAGGATGTGTTTATTGGCTTTAGAGAGGGGAAGGGAGGGAGAGGAAGAGGGAGAGAGACATCAAAGTGAGAGAGAAACATTGGTCAGTGCCCAACCTGGGACCAAACCTGCAACCCAGGCATGTGCTGTGACCAGGAATCAAACCCATGACCTTTCAGTTAATGGGCTGATGCTCCAGCCAACTGAGCCACACCAGCCTGGGCTAGGTACTAATTTAATTGAGCATCTTTGTGTGTCTCAGTACTTGAACTAGAATCTCTCTTGGTTATATTTTAAAAATGGAGTTGTTGGTTTAAAATAAGCTCACACTCAACGATGCTTCCCTAAACTGGTTATGTTGTCATATTCTGGGCAGAAATGGGGAAAGCTATCATTCTCCTCACTCTTGCCAGTAATTATGGTGTAAAATCATATCCAATTGACATCTATTCTTTTGCATTATTGGGTTTCAGATACTTTAAAAAATTATTTTAAAAATTATGAGATGCAAAACTTCTCATGTCTGGTATCAGTTTTATTTTATCTGAGAAATCATTTAATCTTCTTTCTGTCACATTTGACTAAATTGGGAGCCTTTGGATTGTAAACCTATGGTGGTTGGTGTCAGAAACAAGCCTACCTCCCAGTAATTTCAGTGGTTACGATCAGGGGTTCAAGCCCAAAAGTTTCGGTTTGAGTTCAGGCTCTTCATGATCTTGGGTAGTTATTCAGTCTCTCCCGTTTCTGTGTAGGAACCATAACTTGCTCTACTACACACACGCACACACACACACACACACACACATTTAACTCACATTAGAACGGTACCCACAGTAAATTGAAGCAATAGCAGTATTATTGCTAGTAATAAGAACAAAAAAGAACCAACAATTTTCGTTTCGTCAAGTACCTTGTGCTTTCAGAATGCTTTTACTTAAATAAAACTTGGTTAATCTAATTCACATCTTAATAGTCCATTGTGATGCGCATCACCTGGGTGATTGGTTTCTGCCGTTCTTGGGTACCAGTACACCTACATCTTACTGATGAAGTCACTTCTCAGGGGTTTCATAATTTACACAGAAATCTATGCAGCTACTTTTTATTGGGTAGTCTTGTCTAAGTGTTAGATTTGCATGTATTTCTGTGGTTCCCTCAGTATGTTCTTCGTCCACTGATATAAAATCCTTTTATACACATTTGCAAGAGCATTTATTGATTTACTAAATCAGATACTTGTCAGCCATGCATCGATGTAAATTGTTGTTTATGTACAGTGTAAGTGTGGTTCTTGAGAAGAGTATGTAATTCATCATTCAGTTAACACAAATTCATGATCAGTCAATATTCACCTCCCAAGTCCTACAAGAAAGAAATTTTCTTCGATCTTTACAAGTTGCAGTTGTCGCTCATTTGATGATTCTCCGAGGGTGTTTTTCTATTTCGCAGATGTTTTGAATTTAGATTTTTTAGTTCTCATTTCCCAGTAACAAATAGACTTGACAGCTACTTAGAATGCATAGTTTTTTTCTCAGAAACAATAGGCAAATTCTGAAAGTTTGATTGAAACTCTTTAGTCACTAAAACTAACCTTAGTGCCTGACTATAATGTGGGGATGGTTTTGAGGCTTACTCATTAGCAGGTCTTCCAAAGACATACATGGACATGTTCTGCTACTTTTTAGGGGACAGTAGCCAAGTGTGGAGACTGGACTGCCTGCCGAGATGGCCTTTTGAAGGTTGACTCTATTGATCGCTGTTTTTGGATTTAAATGAATGCCAATATTACCCTGCTATTTGCTCTGATCTCTTGTTATCAATGGAGAGTACTTCTAATACTATATTCATAGAAGTAAATACATGTGTAATTATGAAATCAGACAGTATGGTCTTCTGTCAACCGGATTTACCATATTTTAACATAATACCTTTAAACTAGTCTTTACAGATTTAATCCACTTTGGACAGATTCTGTTGAGTACCTGTCGCTATTGTTTATCTCTCTTACAACTCCGTGCTCCACTGTCTCTCAATATCGTCATTTCCCAAGTTGTGGTTGCACCAGCAGTCAATGTGCCACTGTAACATTATAATCTTGTGCTTTTTTCCTCCTATGACTTACTGTTGTGAGCATTAAAAACTACCTATGAATTTTCCCATTGGCCTTTATTTGATTATGGGTTTTTTTCCCCAATTCCTTTAGAACTTTTGTCATGGCTTTCAATAATTTTCCCAAATGGCCAAATAGCCGTCTCTACCCACCCACCCCCTGCCCATTCCTGAGCCCGCGCTGAGCCTCCTGTTTCCTTGAGTCCGAACCCCACTCTGTGCAGGTCTGACGCCTGTGTTACTCTTCAACATAACCCTGCGTCGTGTCCTGCTTTCTGGGCGCCGTACTTTCCTCGTTGCTTTGAAATGTGTACCCTTTCAGCTGCCAAAGGACAGTTGTGTTGGAGGTCATGGTTGTGAGCCCGGGCATGTCTACAGCATCTTTATTTGATCTCCATTTTAATTGACCAAGAAGGTATGGAATCCTGGGTTAGAACTCACTGTCGCTCATAATTTGGGGGATAATTGCTCAATAATCTTAGTGTAACCAGTGCTCTTGTACCTTTCGGATGCTAATTCCTTTATATGTAAATTGTCTTTGTATCTCTGGAAGCTTTTTGGAGATCTTTTTATCCTTAAAGTTCTGAAATTTCACACCGTTGTTGTTTTGTGTGGACTTTTTTTAAACAGTCTGTTAGATTTAAGGTCCATAGCAAGGCCTTTTGCTACGAAAACTCCTCTTCTAGGAAATTTTACACTCTGCCTTTGACAAACTGTTTTAAATTCCCTTTTCTGAACCTATTATTGAACTTCTGTAATGATCCTCTGTTTCTTATTTTTACTTTTTATTTGCCATGTCCTTATCTCTATTTTGCTTTTTAAAGATTTCTTGAATTTTATCATTCAACCCTTTTGTTAAATTTTCAATTGTTAGTGCAAGTATTTTTAATTTTCAGGGGTTTGCTCAACTTTTACATTTTTTTTCTTTTGAAAAATATTTTTTCAAAACCTGTTGTTACTGTTTTGTGTACTTGATATTTCCTGGCTGCTTTTGCCTGTTCACCTCTCCTCTAGTGAAGATAGAAGCCTCGATGTGAAAAAACAGATTTGTGAGGCTTTTATAACCAAGCACATTTCAGTTTAAAATATTAGCAAAAAGTATTAGTTTTATCTGTTTATCTTATACTCCCCAAAGCTGACATTATGATAATTCTTAAAAATGCTCAGTCATACTTATTAAAATTGGGGCACATTATCTCTTTGAAGTAAGTAGCTAAAGATTGCTCAGCCTCCAGAAGGACGCATTCTATCTAACCCTCAGCTATGGTGGAGGATTTTAAAATTAAGAGGGAAATAACTTTGTTTTTGTGTTGTTTGTCAATGGTGTTGTGTTAGTTTGAACACGACTGGGACTGGGATACGTTATTAGCAGCAGCTCTGAAGGGAGTCTTGCTCGAAGGGTCTGGACCTGACATGAACACGGATCTCCTGAGTTCTCAAAATCAGTTTAAAAAATCAAGTGAAAAGAATCTAGGTAAATTTCCATAATCTGATTGGCTCATCATAATGACCCAACCCTAATACATATCACGAGGTGATTTCCAGTTAGCTGGAAGAAACATTACTTGGCTGTGAGTTTTATTTTTTTATGACCGTTTTATTCTGTTTTGAATTACCTAGGTGTTCAGGTACATTGTATGAAACAAGCCCTACTGTAGTTCAGCACTGGGCACACATATTTAGTACAATTTTTATTACAACTTTCACAAAATGACTTTTCGGTCCATGTTGTTGACGTTACAGTGAGGTTGGAAACCCACAGAATCCCAGTTCATGTGTGAGTAAGTTACAGAATACTCCATGGATGAGTAAGTGTCAGTGTCTGCCGTCCCGGCTTGCTTCAGTCTGTGGGGTCTTAATACCAGTAAGTTAGCCGCACCAGGAATGGGATAGAGTTTTCTAGGTGAGACCCATTTGTAATACTGTTTGTGACAAATAGGAGTTCGAAGCAATCAGCTTTTGAATTTGAGTATATAGCACCCCTCCGTGGGTTAGCGCTGCTGGGATTCTTAAGCAGTAATTGATACCCAGAGAGGATGGTGTCATCTGTGATTTATACTCAGAGTGGCACAAAAAGAGATCTATTTTCCTCTTTATGCCTTTGGGAGAACAGAAACTTAGATTTCTCTGCTCCGAAGCTCCTAGAAAATGAAATAAATGCCATATATGATCAATTACCTTATTAGGCCCAGAAAAGTGCTTCACGTGTCCTGGAATAGTCTCTGTAACAGGCGCAGAGCTAGAGCCAACGGTGCCCTTGCCCCCAAAGAGCTGCTCCTCCTCCTGCCGTTAACCTCGCAGTGAGAAGCACACTTACAGGGCACTAGCTAATAGAACAGCGCAGATACACGCTGCTGCATCTCTTCCATAAAACTGTGGTTGAGAATTCTGCCTCTGTGAGTCCTCATCTAACAATGAGTTTGCTGACATCTTCCACGGATGGGTCGTTCCACTGACGTTAAACCTGTGATTCAGCGACTCCTTACGCTGTGACAGTGGCCTCATTTGGAAAAGAAAGGATTTAGGAATATTGAAGATAATTTTATTTTCATAGACACAAAGTGAAAAGAGAGATTAGTTAAGGAGCATGTTACCTCTGTTAACCAAAAAGAATAAAATAATTTGTAAACAATGGACTAAATCCTTGACTATTTCTAAAGGTGTATTCATTTGCTTCCTTTTTTTTGATGTCAGTGTTCAATTTCAAAATCAAAATTATGCTAAAATTTCATAAGCTATTTATCAATTAACAGTGTTTTGTCTTGGTTTTTAATTAAACTTTAAAAATACTACAATATTAACTACGGCCTTGCGTTTTGCTCTGATTTGCATTTGGATCATTAATGATACACTCTTCTTTCATGTAAATGTCAAGACAGAGAAAACATAAGTGGTTGAAATAGCACTGGAATAAATTACAAATTCAAATGCAATTTCATGTTCTGTTTATCCTTCTTCAGCATTATTATGTCTTAAAATTGATGACGACTGAGTACCTATAATTGTATGCCTCCTCAAACGAAATTTTAAAAGAAATTGATTCAGCATGTAATGGATTTTCATCTAAAGTGTAATATTGCTCAGTGTTGCTCAAATTGCTTTATACTTGTGAACAGCCATATTAAATAAGAAATGGATACTGTACTGAGTATATATAACAAAAATTAAATTAAAAATATAACTTTTCTACCAGTCATTGTAAAAAAAAAGAAAGAAAAGAATTGAGAGTATAATAGTTAAGGAATTGTGCAGTTGTGCCCAATTGAAATTCATATTAAAATCTAGGAATTTTTGACCATATTTTGATGTCTCTGTGTACTGAATTTTCAAAGTGATACACAGGTAGATTTGCCTTGATAACTTCTTTCAAACAAGCAGTCTTGTGTAATGTCTTCTTATAAAAACTATAAACTTATGGAATAAATAGGAAATGCTTTTAAAACCGTGGAGAAAGCATATATATATTTTCATATATGTAGTTTCTGGATGTGCACCAATACCACCAGGAACTTGGGTGGAGAATATTTGCCCATATTTTAGTCCTTTGTAGGCTTTGAGGAGAATCATATTAAAATGTTTCCTTCGTCCCTCTCAGAAGTTAAGTAGTTTAAAAGACAAAAAGGGAAATTATAAAAATACTTCACTAAGTTCCCTCTGCGAAGGACTAGTCTTTGGAAGTAAAATACGCAGGATGTTGCTGGAAACGATTTTCCTCGTGGAGGCCGGAGTCTCCTTTTGATCACTCTTACGCAAAAGTGATAGAACTTCTAAGAGACTTGACCTGTAGTGTTGTGTCAGGTATAACTGTTGTAAATCATTAAATCCTCAGGCAAAATTATGTGAATATTTGACTTAGTTCTATTCTTGTTGTGAATTCCATCAACAGGACTATATTTGTTCAGTGGCAATCCTCTTAAAAGAAGGATGTTTAGGAAGTCTCCTCTCACTGCTCCAGAAGTAGACATTGATTTGTTCACGTTGTAAGGTCAGGGTCTAACCCACCAGTAGTTGGCGCTGGGTGGGGACCTAGGCGAGCGCTGTGTGTTTCACCACCACCCTCCCCACCATGTCCCCTGGTACCACCGAAGCCAGCTTTTCCCTAAAATGGATCATGCATGTGGGACAGCTTTCCTCTGATCCCTTCCCCTCCTTGTGGGTCTTTGGGACTGAGAGGGTGCCATCCCTGGGCCCAGCACAGCCTGGGACCCCAGCACCCTGGGGCCTTCAGCCCGGAGCGCTGTGCAGGGCGCTATGGGCAGAGCCCAGATTCCTTCTCCACCATTGCCTCTCCCGAATCTCCTGCTGCTTGTGGCTAGAAGAACAATCTAATCATATCAATAAAGGGAGTCACGGGGTGGGAAAACTGGTTTCTTACCTTCCACTAGGGCCCTGTACGAAATACTTTGGCCATGGGATAAAACCCTCCAGCCCTTCCAAGGCCCCCGGGGAAGGAACCTCAGCAGCATTCTCCCAGCTCTGAAGAGAAGGCGGCCTCAGTAGTTTTTGTTCTGAGGTGGCGGCAGTGGGGACCCCCGTTCCAGAAAACAGGCCATTTTAACACCAGTGAGGCGTGCAGACCCAGTCTATTTATTATTTAGTGGAGTGTTAGCTTTTGTAACGTGTTCACGCCCTGGTAGTGATTCACTGCAAAGTGAACACCGGCCAGCCATCAAGCAAACGATGGCTTGTGTCCACGCATTCAGTTCTTTATCTCAGAGGACAGAACTGACGTTCTTGGGAGAACATTCAGTTCACTGAGTTCCCCTCCCATTTCCCATTTTCTCTGAATTCCAGAAGTCAGGCAGCTGTGACGCCGCCAAGGCCCCGTGTCCTGCTTCCCCTTGTCAGTGCTTGATGAGATCACGTGGGCGGGCGTGGTCGAAGTAGCACGTGTGAGCTGGGACTACGGTGTAAGCCGTTCTGCGGCTGAGCTGGTGGCCTCTTAAAAGTTGTTTAAAAAAAAACTCAGCAATGTCTTATTTAGCAATAAGTAGTGAGTGAATTCATAGAAAAGTTTTTTCGTAGTGAAAATCTGTTGTATGAGTTGGTAAGAAATCATGTCTTTGTATGTAACATGTCATATTTAAAAACTACTAAAGCTATGTCTGGTTTTTCTCTTTTTTTTTCAGGTAGTTCTTACAACTTTCCCTTTTCATGTCTTTTTTGTTTTCTGTGTGTCTCTGTCATGCTCTAAACATTTTGTGATAGTACTGAGGAACATGACTAAGCAGATGCATTGGGTTTTATTTTCCAGGCCCAAGCGGTTTCCTTTTTATTGTGTCCAATGAAAATAGGTTACCGCTTTCATAGTGAGTGTTTCAGTGCAGTCGTCAGAGGATGAGGGACAGCTGGGATAAACAGGGAACGTGGGATTGCCAGATCTGTGTTTAAATGATCTGTATTTGTTTACCTTTGCCATTCATTCCTAATTGAAGGCACTGCCACTGAAAACTGAAGTTCTGTAGCTAACGAAAGAATTTTCAAATTCAATTTTACCATTAGGCAAATGTATTAATAAAGTCAAAAGATGTTGTGGTACACACTTCTCTGTGTTCACCAAACCCTTTCCTCCTGGGCACGTGGCTGGACTTCATTGCCCAGCCTTTGTGCTGGTGAGGTGCCATCAGGCCCATGAGTGACGTCAGGGAGTGGACAGCGTAGCGTGTCTGTCACTTCAAGGCTGTGTCCACGAGGCTCTTGCCTGTGCATGTGATAGAATGCAGAGGAGGATGAGCGAAGCCTTAGCAGAGGCCCTCTGTGTGGTGGAGAATCTCCCCTCTCCTCCATGCACTGTGGGAGGGCTGGAAAGTCCTCCTCTCTTGTGTTAGCTACTGAAGTCTCACCTGAGAATTGAGAGCACAAGGTACATGCTTCTCAGACTTTTGTGGACCGTGGTGTCCAGCTGTGGACTCTGGAGGAACCGGGACTGCACACAGGATGCTGTCTTCGGCAGATGTGGTGGGCCTGCGTTCTCAGGCATGGATGTTCTGTGTGCTCCAAATGAAGATTCTGTCTCCCGCTGTCCCGGGGCCCTCCCCGACCCTGCACAGTGCTGGAGGCGTGTCCTCCCAGGGAGTGTTCCGGTCAGTCCAGCATCCAGAAAGCATTTCAGTTCCCTGTAAACCCTGCGTGTTTCTGCGGAAGACCCTTGGGGGGGGTTCTGTTGCATTGCCAGCTTCCTGGAGTGATCATACTGAGGCTCGGAAACAGTCAACAGCTATCAGAAGCCATTTGAAATCATTCGTTAGGAAGAGGTCATTAATTCTTGCTCAGCATTTTCACTTGAATGGTAAAGTGGATTTTTAAAGATGGTAATAGCATTTCCTTTATGTGCAGACATTGATAATAAGCTAAGAATTAATTTGCCTTGAGAATCAACTTTCATACGCCTTTCATGGATAATCATTTTTAAAAGAGTATTTTGTTTCTCAGATGGTTATTTTGGTAAGTTGGATCATTTTGAAAGCTTACTCCTGAGGTCTGGGGTGAGTCCTGCCTGTCCTGCCTCAGGAGCAGTGGAGAGCCGTTCCCTGTCTCCTTGTGCTCTTGTCCGAGTCTTTAGGTCAGTGATTTCTCTGCGAGGAGTAGAGTGTTCTCACTTGCTAGATCAAGCAGTTGCCTCCTCAAGACTTTGGCAGTGATGGTGGAGATGATCGTGTTGCTGTCCCTAAGTGGGTATCAAAGGCCAGGGCCTTTTCTTTATTGTAAGGAGTGGGTGTTTGTTCTTGGCAGATTAATACTTAATTTCATTTAGGTCGTTTGGGTTTTTATGAACTCTAGGTTCTTGTGCTAATTCCGTCACTTTCTTACTGTATGATAGCAATTAAGTCCCCTAACCTTGCTTTGCTTTCTTGTTTATCACACCTACAATATGAAAAGTGGGGAAGCCCTGTAATACTCCTTGACAGTGTGATCTGTCAAGTTTATGATTTACCCATTGACCCTTGGTGGTAGTAATCCTGTAATTAAAAGTACGAATAAATTTTTGGAAAAGGAAAATAACAAAAGAGAACAGTGAATTAGAAAAATAAAGGAAAGATAAGAAAAATATACATTAGTGAGGGATATTTTTAGATTTTGTCCAAATTAATTTCTATTCCTTATTAGATGTTTTTTAAACATTAAAGAAGTGAGGAAGATTCTTAAGTAGTTGCTTTACAAAGTTGTAAGTCCTAGAAAAATTGAAATATTTTCTACAATTTATGCGAAATGTATTTTTTCTTTTAAATTGTAAGTAGAGAATTTGGAATCCTCGGTCAGCACTGTCTGTGCTGAGATGAGCCTGTAAATCCTCTCCAAGGACAACTGTAGAAATCCTTGGTGCAGTTGCCAATTCACATTCCGTGCTTTTCCTGTCGGCTTTCAGAATGAAAACGCAACCTCATAGTTCGGCGACATTATATTGTACATGCAAAAAGTGATCCTCTACTTTCACTGACCTTAGTAATTAAGCATGCAGATTGCTAACTTTTCAGTAGATTCATTGAAAAGAGATGATCGCTAATCAGACATGTGGCTGTGTTTGCATCCTTTGAAGTGACACAGAGCACGTCCCAGCGCATCACAGGAAATGGTCACCTCGGTTACCCTTTACTGAAAACAGAGGAGGACGGGTTCAGAAAGGAGTTTGCAGCTACGGGACTTGGTGTTGACGAGTTGGCCTGTGGGTGAGGGAGAGTCACACTTGTGTCCGTCAGAAATAGCTGCTCATTGTAGGGGGTGAAGTGTCCACTAATTCTTCCCTCTTTTACTCATCTGCCTATAATATATTGTTTTATTAGTGGAAAATATAGTAGTTATGTTGTCAGTTTTAATATTTCTCATAAAAGCAATACAAATAAGAATTTTGGCTGGATATAATGCTGTTCTTTCATATTGTTATTATTATAATTGTAGTTAAAATGTCCGAACTTTTTTGGTTGGAGATGTAGTTTAATGCCTGTTAAAGGGATTTAGTGGTTTTTCATAAACCACTTACATCACATTCGTGTATGTGGGTATTCGCTGGCAGCAAATGCTGACTAATATCTGAAGTAAGAAAAGAGAGGGCACTGTTGACCCATTTACACTTTAACAAGGTGCTCACACAGGGGTTTAAATAAAAATCTTACATGTGACTCATCACCGTAATGTGGGGAAGTATTGGCTAACTATAGCTCCCCAACCTGAAGGCATGTTCAGTCAGGGCGGCTCTGTGAGATTCAAACATAATCTCACATGTTTACTGGAAGTAATGGCTGGGAATTAGAGCAAAATTAGTGGGCTAAGTAAGACGAATTAAAGGGTGATTTATCAATTCACTGATTGTTTCTTCCACGACCCTCTCGGGGGTTCGCACAACACTGGGGCTGAAGCAGGTGTTCGCTGTTCCCTGAAGCTGCGGCGGCAGGAGCTCTGTGCCGTCTGAAGCCGGTGTCTCTCAGACGTACTCACTGTGTTCTTTTCTGCCGGTGTTGGAGTTGCAGAATGGCGCGCTGATGTGGGGCTGACCAGTTTGTAAGCTGTGCTGCTTGGATAGTTTTCGTAATTCTGGGCATGCACGCGAGATTTCCTCCCAAAGCCACTAGAGAAGCTGCCCTTAAAGGCTGCGCTGTTTGTGGCTGAACCACCCGCGCGGCGACGTCCCCACGCCCCTCTTTCAGCAGCTGGCGGTCCTCGCTCTGTGTGTGGTTTCCCCTCAGCCCTGCCACACTGCTTTCAGTTGCCTCTCTCCCAGCTTCTTTCTATTTTGTTTAAANGCTGCGCTGCTTGGATAGTTTTCGTAATTCTGGGCATGCACGCGAGATTTCCTCCCAAAGCCACTAGAGAAGCTGCCCTTAAAGGCTGCGCTGTTTGTGGCTGAACCACCCGCGCGGCGACGTCCCCAGGCCTCTCTTTCAGCAGCTGGCGCGTCCTCGCTCTGTGTGTGGTTTCCCCTCAGCCCTGCCACACTGCTTTCAGTTGCCTCTCTCCCAGCTTCTTTCTATTTTGTTTAAACTCTCTTCCTTAGTTGCATGTCAGGCAGATCTGGGTTTGAAGCTTCACCTTTTTTCCTGTATCTGAACATGGGAGTCTGTTTTCTCCACTGCACAATAATATTTTACGGTGTTTTATTACCTGACACAGATAAGTCCTTGGTAAATAAATGGCGTTCAGTAGAAATCTATCGAATGAATGACGGATGTGTAATCTGTTTCATTAGTCACCTTCCGAGCTGTATTTCCTTTCCCATTTTATAAATAAGGGTTTTACTGACATGAGTGCCTCGGACTGGACTGCACGGCCTAAAGGGCGAGGCTGTGTTTTGCTCTCGCTGAACCGCACGGGTTAGCATCCCTCACTGCTGTGAAAGCGCGTTGCGCGTGGCCAGTGACGTCTCCGTTTCCAGGTCGTGGGAACAAAGCTCTGTCATCAAGTTGGCTTGGGCACGGTGTGGGTGGAGCCAGTTCCCTGTCCGCCGTTGGGGAAAACCCCCAAGGGAGCTGCCGTGCACCCTGGTCTCACGTGGACTCCCCGGCTCCTGGACGCTTTCACGAAGGGCAGGACCCATCAGCAGGGCTGTAGCATGTGTACGCCCACCTCCCCCTGTGTCGTGAACCTTTGAACCACTTCCGTGCACAAGAGTGGTAGGCACATGTGGAGCATGGTGAGTTGGCCCTGGCTCTCTCTGGGGAGCCAAATTCTGCCTCCCATAGCCGTGCGCCTAGTTCACTTCCCACCGGGCCTGGCTTCCTCTGGAGAAGACAGACTCCGACCCACTCACGCTGACCTGCCTGATTCTTTGTGTGCGTCCTGTGTCGAATGCTTTGGCAGCGGGGTGTGGGGACTGTGTTTTTAAAAAGTAAAATATTGCAGGTAATCTGCGTGACTTGGGTGGCTCTCAGTTCAACAGAATGTGTGAAGGTTGATTACGATTTGCACCGTCCACGGTGCCGGGGGCCGCAGGTCGCACAGGTACACAGAAGAACAGAGTGCAGTCTTCGCCCGTGAGGGCGTCTGCATTCCACATTTAGGTTGGGAGATATCGGGTAAAGAGTTAAAAGTTCGAAGAATGAGGGTGGTGTGTTTCAAGTCCCCCAGTTCTTTTCTCCGACTCAATTTCAGCCCAATCACCACGTGTCCGGGACACTCCCTCCCGTACCACTGCCTCGTTTCATGCTCCGGTTTACGGGTCATCTCTCTTCAGAGCATCTGTCACGACGATGGTTTTCATTTCTTTCGGCGATGTTCTCATTGTGTTCTCCCTCGGTGGACTGGAGACATCTTGAGTCCCACACCCTGCCTGTTCCCACTCAGTCATCGTTTACGTACTCCACGCTCGGGTGGATGTTGAGTTCTGGCTATAAATGACTGATGAGAACTCATTATTCAATTCATTTGCTTGTTCTTTTCACGCTGAGTGTCCTTTCTTTGAAGGGCTATTTGTCAGATCTATAAAATCTCGAGCGCTTTGATTTTGTAGCGTTTTTGGTGGTAAGGGGTCACCCTNGGGGTCGCAGGTCGCACAGGTACACAGAAGAACAGAGTGCAGTCTTCGCCCGTGAGGGCGTCTGCATTCCACATTTAGGTTGGGTGATATCGGGTAAAGAGTTAAAAGTTCGAAGAATGAGGGTGGTGTGTTTCAAGTCCCCCAGTTCTTTTCTCCGACTCAATTTCGGCCCAATCACCACGTGTCCGGGACACTCCCTCCCGTACCACTGCCTCATTTCACGCTCCGGTTTACAGCGTCATCTCTCTTCAGAGCATCTGTCACAACGATGGTTTTCATTTCTTTCGGCGACGTTCTCATTGTGTTCTCCCTCGGTGGACTGGAGACATCTCGAGTCCCACACCCTGCCTGTTCCCACTCAGTCATCGTTTACGTACTCCACGCTCGGGTGGATGTTGAGTTCTGGCTATAAATGACTGATGAGAACTCATTATTCAATTCATTTGCTTGTTCTTTTCACGCTGAGTGTCCTTTCTTTGAAGGGCTATTTGTCAGATCTATAAAATCTCGAGCGCTTTGATTTTGTAGCGTTTTTGGTGGTAAGGGGTCACCCTTTCGGGTTGCTTCCTCGGAGTCCTGTTGTCGGAACGGCTGAAGACGGAGCCCTTTTGAGAGGAAAGGTGTCGTGGGGACAGGAGCCGGGCAGGCGTGAACAGCGCCAGCATCCGCTGGGTCTTCGTGTCATTTTTGCGGGTGGAAGTAAATTAAGGCTTAACTTTCCTTTTACTTCTAATGAACATTTCTAAGCTGGTCTCTTCTACGGAATGGCAGCCTCCAATGAAGAGGCCTCATTGGTGTTTGCAGTTTTAGAAATTGAAGTGCGTCTGGATGGGGCTTGGGTGCTATTAGACTGACTTAAAGGAATGACCAGCTTTAATGATCTATGAATCGACTCTTCAAAAATGGTAAGAATGCTCCTGTGGATCATAACCTTTTGAGCCCCGAGAAAGCTGTCATTTTGATAGTTGCATGCAGTCTTAGCCTTGACGTTGTTCTCCTTCGGTTTCCCTCTCTGACATCCAAGTGCAGTGTGATTGATGGTTCGCTCGCTCCCCCCCCCCCCCCGCCCCCGGCTGTCTATCACACTGTTTTTATGTTGGGCCTCTGTTTTCATGCGACTCACACTTTCAAAGTTAAGGGCCTACAACTTGCTCAGTTCTCAACCTCAGACTGTGCTTTTCTTTTTGGGGGGTGTGGGGGCACCCGTGTGAGACGTGGAGATATGCCCCTCCCAGGATGTGTTGCCTTCCCTGCTCTAAGACTGTCCGATGTAGAAATACTTCCAAAAGAGAGAGGAAAACTAATATTTAATACTTAAAATACTTTACTATTAAGAAACTTAAATATTTTTGAGTTGGTCGCTTCTCCAACAAAGTTTAGAGTGCTACGTAATTTGTAAAGTATGATTTTGATACTCAGGATGAAAGTTTATGTGAAATGTTTTAGAGTTTTCCCATATCCTTTCGTGTGGGAGATTACCTATATGTTAACTTTGAAAAATATTTAATAACGTGATGAGAGAAATCAAAGATTTTCATTGTAGAAAAAGGTAATAGCTCATTTTCATTCAGTCTGACTGAATATTAAAACTTTTTTTTCTCGGAACGCACTAAGATACGTGGCAATGTCCTGGCCCACCCTTCTGGTGTGCGTTACTGTGCATGATTGACACATGCACAGTAAGTGAAAGTCCCATTCATTTACAGTATAAAATGAGACAGAGTTTTGCTCTCATTGCCTTGGCAACTGGAACTAAATAAAAACAGTTTCCAGCCGTTACCTCGACATGAGGAGAACCTTCCGTGTTCACCAATACCAATTTGCAAAACCAATGGCAACGAGGATTAGATGTGACTCCATTTGCATAAACTGCTATGCTAAGGAAACAATATAGAGAGGAAAAATAATTTTCTCTTCACATTTGGCTGTTAAATATATTTTGTAGTTGGTTTATTGATTGATTTCTGAGCTGGAGGGAGAGCTAGTGTTTGCTGCCCATAATGTTAATAAGTATGCGGTACAAATTCAGCGAAATCATTGGGAATGATAAAATTTGTTGAAAGACATCTGCACCACACAATACCTAAGTTCTGGATCAAGGGCTGTGTGACAAGGGCACTTACCTAGGAAGTGAGAGGCCCGGCTAGGTGGCCCTGTGTAATGACTCATTCTCTGAGTGTTACGGGAGTCATTTTATTTCTCTTTGCAGTTCAGACAGTATTAACTGTTTTTGAATAATTTCTTTTCAGTTGGGTATGATCACCTCGTCTTCCATCAGCGTCTTCCAGAGTAGTTGTCTCAGCTGTTTTTCCATTCTCTTCTTACCGGTGAAGCCGCAAAGTCCTTGATGCTGGGGCAGCAGCTTCAGTTCCCTTGCCTGCCACCTTGCACGTTTAAACAGGAAGATGCTCGTTGGGTTGAAGAGGGAGAGAGCAGTGTGCATTAGGGCCGTGGAGCCTGGCCCTGAAACATTTCCTGTCCTTTATTAAACGTCCCTTACCTGAACGGAATTTATTTGGGAATGAGATAAAAGAGCTAGATGCATTTGAGAACAGAAGTATAGTCAAATAAATATTTTGAATGTTTTCTTAAAGCTAACTCATATAAAAAGGTATTAACTAAAGTATTAGGAAGTGTTTTTTGCTTGTGCGTTATCAATTAGAGCAAACACCTGGGTATATTCCCTCTTTTAAAGTTAAAACAGATTTAAAAAAACCCGTAAAACATAGGGTCATCAGTGCAGATTGTAGAAGAATTTTAACTTGGTTTTATTTGGTCTTAGTTATATAATTTTTTTCTTTCTTAATCTATGCAATTTTATACATGTCGAACTTCTATTTTTATTCCGTGAAAGAAGTTGATATGATGAAATTGGATCTTGCTGATTATTCACCAGTACTGTAGCTGGCGACGTGTTTATTCGGTGCCAGAAATCAGAGAGGCATTTTGTTACAGGTTAAGTGGTTTCCTTTGAAAACAACTTCGTACTTTTGGAGTATGAAGTTCTTTTGTTAATCCCGATCAAAGGTGAGCCCTCACAGAGGAGGGAAGCTCACGAACGTGGGCATTTCATCAGGAGACCAGGATATTGCCTACAAGGCAAGGGTGTGTGGTGGGGCTTGGCTGTCTCTGCAGACTCTGTGTGTAGAAATAATTTGAGGAAGAAAGATTAGATCTTGTCGCAGAGTAGTCCGAAGTGTCTCGCCGTAGCGGACTCTGAGCAAAACCACAGGAAGTCTGTGACTTAGAGGGAGATGTTCCGGAACGTAGCGCTGGTGCTGACCCCGCCACCGGGAACGGAATAAATCCCCACAAATTTGTTTGGTCCTCAGTGACATGAGGCTGTGCTTTGGGTGGTTCCCGACTTCTTTTTCACTTCCAACACTGAAATCCAGATCATATTTATTATACACATGATGTTTTTCCCATTTCTAAAACCTTGTATTCTTTGGTCAGCCTTTAGGGAGTGAAATCAAAATAGAAGAAGTCTCTCTGTGTTGAAGTCTTTTTCAGATTGATTTCTCTTTTCTGTCCCGTCCAAGAGGACGAGCATGTTCCTCTGTTGGCCTGGAGGGAGATGAAAATGGAGAGAGGGAACTCACGGCAGCGTGTATGTGCTTGTGCAGGTCTGGCTCTTGCCAACCCGGGAACTCGTGGAGGTCTCGAGTCCTTTGTACGCCGAGGAAGAGGAGTGTGTCGCAGGGCCCTAAATGTGGGTTCTCTGGGCAACCTTTTGTTCTGTCCACCACGAAGATACATTCATCCTGATCTCACTGTGATGGGAAGTGTTCATTATCCCCTTGAGATAATTAAGTCATTATTATTGTTATTCTTTTTGGATACAGTCATTGGGGAAGCATGAGCCACCGGACTTGAGGCTTACATTATGCATAGATTTCTGATTATGATTAGTTATGTATTTGCCTGTTGACAGAACATGGCCTCATGAGCCATACTGTCCGATATTAAAGGTTCAAATATATAGATTCTACATAATACGGTATTCAGAATTTCTGAATGGAAAAAGCTCTGAAAATTGAAACAAAATTATTTTAATAAATTTGGCCTGTGTTTAGTGGTGAACTGATCTGAACCGACATCAGATGATTTATAATGGGAACATTCATGCATCTCTCTGCAGATACATTATTGCTTTTTATGGTAAGGCGCACTCTGGTGCATTCCTGAAATACAAAAAACTCTGAATTTCATAACACATCTAGCCACTGGGGTTTCAGATAAGCAGTTATGATCTTTATCATCATTAATTTTTTCCAAAGGATTGGCCTATAAGCATAAGAATATTGGGTTTTTTTAGTTACTATTGTTTTCAGTGTAAATACAGTGCAATAAACAGGCAGTAATTTAGCGTTTGCTCCTAAGAAAAGTGGGAATTGGAATCTGAAAAAATAAACTACATACGGTGTTGGAAGAGAATCTTAACAAATGTGAATCATATGATAGTACTTACCCATAGAAATTAGTGCCGAGTGCCTCTACATTTCAAACCCAGTTTTCTGGTTGATACACATTCCAAATAGTGCTTTGTACAAATTTTCTAAACATAGCTGAAAGAAATTCTGAATAGAAGTGGTTGATACGCAGAATGATATTTGCATAAAAGCTAATGAATGGACTGGGTTGGACACATTTTGTTGAGTAATTTGGCTTTGAAAGCAAAGTAGTAAAAATTTTCTTTTTACTGAGAGATATAAATGATATGCAGTCATTTTGACTCGGCACAATCGCATCTTTTTTGGCAACTCCTGTGGGGATGAAACGGAACACCTTTCCTATAATGGAGCTTTTTACTTTTGATCTCTGGTCCTAGATGGCTGATTCAAAAACGGATTAAACACTCGTTTCTGGCATAACAGGCGGTTTCCTTTGGACTTTGGGGTGGGGGTGCAGTTGACGTTTTAAAGAGAACTGAAGCCTTGGCCAGGTGGCTTGGTTGGTTGATCATCCGTGTACTAAACGATTGCGGGTTTGATGCTGTTTGGAGAGCACAGGGGAGGTAGCAATCAGTGTTTCTCTCTCTCTCTTCCTCTCTCTACGCGTATCCTGAAGCAAGGATTAAAAAGAAGAGAGAAAGAGAGAACTGAAAATTCAAATGACTAATACCAATGCTTGCTGAAAAATACTGTCTTTTGCTTAAAAGAACTTTATATTTAAAAATTTTAAGTCGTTTTTAAAAGCTTTTCAATGATTCCTGATCAGTTGACCTTTGCTTAATATTTTATAATAAGTCTGTTTTGAAAGATTACATTAAACTGTACTGACAGTATTTATATTTAGATTTCAATTAAACTATATCCAGAGACAGAAATAGTGGTTATTAAATAATTTAGAAAACAGCTCATAATTATTAGCTGTCAGCCTTACAATTTGTTACACCTGAAAAAGGGGGCATTTTGTGGGCATTGGGAGTCGACTCTAATGTCTTTATTATCATTTTCAGTCCCATCTCCTTAGGCGGGGCTTCATCTTCGTATTCGGTGTGATTGCTGGTTCGGCTGCCGGGTCACCCCTAGAGCCCCCTGCACATCTGGTCCTCACACGTGTTCATCTTTCCCTTGAACCCGCGGTGGTCATCAGTTTCTGAGGTGTCCTCATGTACTACACACAAATGTCCGGAACCCTCCCTTAAGTCACCTCGTCCCGTGTGGAACATTCTCATGCTTTTCTCACACTCTGCTCGGTGACCAATAGCTTTACTATGAGGAAGGTGAGCTTCAGGGGCACACTTTGTTATGAACAATAACTTTGGAAGCCTCCAAAAAATCTTGAGGGAGCTGATGATATCATGCTATTAACTGTAAAAATATAGATGAAGAGTGATGCAAAGGTTTTAACATTGAACTTCGTCTTCCTCTTTTATGGAGATTTTATTTCAGAGACCACAGGGATATTTATCTTTTTTCAGTTGGTCTGTGTAGCATTCATAATAATTTATGAAGGTACTCTTGAGGGTGGAGATGAGATGGGGGGTTGGAAATATTACAAAGGAAATTTCATCATTTTCCTTCCCTCTGGCTCTTGTCAGAAAAGAGAAGGGGAAGAGGGAAGAAGACACCTCTGTGCCCTGCTGAGCCCAGTGTCCGTTCGTCGTGAGCTTTGGGCTGTCACTGCTGGACAAAAGTGGCAGGGGCCACTCACGGTCAGCTGTGTGCGAACAGAGGGCAACCTGCTTGCTGAGACCTGCGAACATGCGGGCAACCTGCTTGCTGAGAGTTACATAATCATGTTGAACAAGTCCGTTTGTCACTAATGTATTCACCATTATGTAAAATTGATTTCCTTTCCCATTTCACGTCCTTACAAGTGTATAATTCCCCACCAGGGCGCTCCAGGTCCCAGGATGGCTTGTGTGCATTTTCTCACATAGACGGACTGAACAAAGGCAGTTAATTTGCTTTCCCACCCCGCTGCCCCCACTTTTCTCTGCATTCTGTACTCTGAGAAGTTTCTTCATTGACTTTTTTGAAGCTAAGAGCTTTACCTATTGTTAAAAACAGAAGCAACTTTCCATGGTTGCTGGAGTTCCCCGTTTTCTTCAGAGAATTCACAGTGCCCACATCAAGGACACTGAGACAGAGCTTGATGCTGCCACTGTGCGTTGCCTCGCAGGCGGAGCCGGGACGGCGGGGCCTGGATGCCCACCCTCCCTCCAGACCATAATAAGTTTATATATGCAGGACCGAGTATTAGACCTGCGCTCTGGAGCCTCAGTATCATCAGTACCACCCCAATAGATTGGTTGCTGTGATGGAAATTCATCATGAGCAGAAGGGTCTGCAGTGACGGGAAGCGTGTCGTCAGGGGCCAGATCGGTGGCAGTGTTGCTGTGGGGTTCCAGCGCACGCTGCTTGGCTCCGTGGGAGCTGTCCCAGCGGAATATTCCGTGGTTTATTTAAACATGTTGGCATGGCCTGCATAGATCGAAATTTAGAGAAGACCAAGTGCCCTTTGCTGTTTGCTCAGATGTGTTCATCCGTGTTGCAAACCTCCTGTGGGATACTGCCGTGATTTTGAGCACGTTGAATTGCAGACGTGTGTGCCACCTGCCTGAACCCTCCGCGTGTGACGGGTACACATGGGCCCTGTGTCTCCTTTGTTCTCATTGCACGGCATTACACAGCACAGTAAAATTCCATCACAGTGGTTCGATGCATGCAGACACGCTCTGGGCCAAATCGTGTTTCTTAAAGTGCCACATGTGTAAAACACGTGTTCCCTGGGGGAAAGGCAGGGGTTCCCGCTCCTAAGATCGGACTTAGTCGCAGAGTCAGGCTGACCGGTTTAGGTTGTTTATCTTTGGCGGGCCATGAGATACTGCTTACTCTCCCCGACTTGAAGAGCCAGTCAGTGTGCACGACAAGGGAGCTATGCCTGTGTCTCCAGCCCCTTAGAGACCGTGTTCACCTGTCTCGGGCGAGTAGGACACCCCAGAGACTAAGGTACGTAGAGAAGTGAGATCTGGTGGGAGAAAGAAGCAGTGATCTGCTCTTCACCCAACTGTAGCCGGAGAGTTTTCAGAGCGTTCGTGCAGGACCCCGTGAGAGGGTCTAGCAAACATAGCGCCCAGGTCAGGCTGGACGGAGTGAGAGAAGCCGAGAGGGAGGGCTTGAGAACGAGAGCAGGTGGACTGACTCCCGGAGGATGCGTAGGGTCCAGCCGGGAGATACCTAGGAGTGTCCCCATTTCACTCGTGAAGCGTTCACTTATTGGAATCGTGGACTATAATTTTAAAATTAGTTCCAGTAGTTTTCCCTGATGTGCTTGATTTAGTGGTTTGTTCTAGAAAAAAAAAGAAAAGCAAAGCAAACATCATTAATAATAACAACAATCAGTGACCCAAGAAACCTTCCCCCCAAAGCATGCCCTTATTACCTTCTCCCCCCAAAAGAGCCCTATACAACTGTAAATCCATATTTTAATAAATACATGTAAGTTCAAATTTTTAACACACACAGGGTCTTAGCACCTACCTTTTGGTGACTATAGAATCTTTGTAATAGCTACGCTATTATTTACTAAACAGCCCCTATTTGTAAACCTTTTTTTAGTTAACTAACTTCTCAAGAAACCAAAAGTATGTTAAGCAAAATCTAATGGAATCATAAAGTTGACTTAATCAGTTTAGCACCTAAATTAATCTGAAATAAGGAGGCATTTATTTACCGGTCCCAGGGCTGTTTTACATATGTTTGCATATGACAAACAGTTCAGATGAGAATTGGAGGTATGGGCATTTAACTTGCCTAGGTATATGTTCTTGGCCAGAAAAAAATACAGTCATTTGTAATGCCGTGAACAAGAACAATTGAAACGATGATCAGTTCTTTACGACTTGAGCTTTTACCCAACCTGAGGCAACTGGCGGCCCCTTTAGAATCAGTCATCAGCGCAGTGAGTGTCCCCCACACAATGCCCAGTGTCCCAGTGGGAAATCCTACAAGTCTCTTGCCCATTTTCAAGTTCTTGACAGTTTTTCCTTAGTCTTCCTCCTGTGATCATAAGTAATTTAAGCAGGTAATTTCCATCAGAAAAAAACGACTACGAGAGTGTTCCATGGCTGGAGAAGCCTCCTTGAGTTTGCAAATCCAGAATACGAGCTGTTGAGATGATGGAATTAACTTCTCTCCAGAAATGTTCATGAGAAATCCTGGTTGGACTTTGAAAAGCCTCTGTTACTTGCTTCTCTGGGGCTAGAAGAAACCAAGGAACTGTTTTCCACAGATTTCACCTTCAGTTGCTATGTAACTGGGTGGCATTTTGGCTGGTTGGGGCTCCCAAAGTTCGCTGCCATTTCTCTCCTTCCAGAAAGTGGCCTCGATCCACTTGCCCACAGACAGGTAACCCTGGGAACCGGTCAGCCAGGTACGAGGCCCGTTTTCTTGAGATAATTTTGTAGGCATTCGTCTCCCATGTAAAGTCGGTCTCTGCCCCTCAGGAGTTTCTTGTCATTTCTGATTAAATGAAAATCATTTTCAAATGCAATATTCTAGATATAACCGTGGTTACACAGCTGATTTGTCCAATAATATCCTGGTGAAAAGGGGCCGGCCATCCTTACTGAACCTGTGGAAGTAACAATATGGCTGTGAAAAGTAAGGCCACACAGTAGAAGTTTCTGGATTCTGAAGGCATCAAGGAAGAATTAGGTGCTCTTTTAAAACAATTAAAACAAGCCCTTCTTATATGAAATGTTAAAGGGACTTATGTAAGAAAAAGAAGATGAAAAATAGGAACAGTGAAAGGACAGCAAACACACAGCTATTAACAACCACACCTAAAACAAAAGCAAACCAAGAGGACAGCTAGATCAGGAGCGGAACCATAGAAATGAAGATCATATGGAGGGTTAGCAACAGGGGGGTGGGAGGAGGAGAAGAGGAGAGAAGGTACAGAAAATAGCATAGATAGTAGGTAGAAAATAGATAGGGGGGAGGGCAAGAATAGTAGGGGAAATACAGAATCTAAAGAACTTGAGACACATGGTCATAAACTAAAGGGTGGGGAATGGTGGGGGAGGGGGTGTGCAGGGTGGAGGGGAATAAAGGGGGGAATAGAACAACAACTGTAATGGTATAATCAATAAAATATATTTAAAAAACAGTTCAGTTTTGTTTATAAAAGCAGTGTCCACAGAATTGAATATGTAGCTTATAAAGAAAAAAAGATGAGAGTCTTCCTTGTATTCATTAGAAACAATATTAAAACAGCATCTGTATAAACTGTCACTCTTAAATATGTTACCAGCTAACTCAGTTTTTGTCACTCTTGTTTCATTGGCTCTATGGTGGCTGAGCCCCTCGGTGCCCACAGGCTAGTGTTGGGTTTAGACGTGTGCTCAGAGCTGGCATTGTGCTTGTAACTGTTTTTTGTCCGGCCACCACCTTTCTCTGGGTAAAGCCATCCACGTGGTTCTCTTTGCCTTACGTATTTGTTACTTTGAGACTGTCTTTTAGTTACATATTTACTGGTTAACAAGGAATTGCATTTGCTGAACTAAGTATCTAGGCATTGATTAACTCTGTGGTTAAAACGTGTCAGATGCAAGAACAGTACCATTGTTTTCAAATAATTATACTCCTCACATCAGTCTTGTGAGAATGCATCATTTTTCAGAAGCTGAATGAAGAGTGGGAGGCTACTGGATTTTAGTAAGCACCGAGAAACACTCTTCTCTCCCCTGAAGGTCTGACCGTTCCCGTTTGGTTGCTGACCTCCCCGCAGGCTGCAGTCCCGAGCGAACAGGAAAGGCCGTGGACAGGACTGCCCTTTCCGAATCCAAGTCGGTGTCCATGGGGCATTGAAACGGAGCAATAAGTCGTGTGCCTACGAGGGACTGAAAACCGTTTAACCACAGGAAAAAAAATGTTAGACCTTAAAGAAAATGACCTTGTCTTTGGCAAACAGAAAGACAAACCAGGCTCGTGAACTTGTGATTTTTGTTATGCCATGTCTAGTTTATTTTCATTGTTTTGGGTCATAAATTCTATAAAATTTATGAGTATTAGTTACAAATTTAAATAAACCACTGGTGTATCCTTTACCAGGGCTAAATATCTGTTAGTTTTTTTTTTTAATTTAAGTAGCTTGTAGATGTTTACATTAAAATATCTCAAGCAATTTAATAGTTCTGTGTACAAATTAGGATGGTTTGGGTTGTAAGGAAGACAAATACTACATGCTGGCTTAAACAGTAAAAGGAAAATCCTTGTTCGGGCAACAGTCAGTTCACTGATCACAGACTTGGGTTTGGCTTGACCGCGTGTCTCTGAGATCTTCTGAGCTCTGCCTTGCTGTGTGTGCTGGGGTGTCAGGGCTCCCAGGGGAGCTGGGGTCTGTGCTGCCTCGTTCCGTCTTCCCAGGACCACTGAGTAAACAGTTTGGGCTTTCCTCTGGACAGACCACCGTCCCTCCTCCAGACACTGAGGCCACGGCTGGCTTATAGACAGGGAACTCTCTCTTTCCCATTTCGGGAAGAAAGAGGTCACAGTTCTGCTGGGCTTACCTGCTGGCTCAGCCCCCTCCGCCTGGGAGGGGTATTCTCCTGCAAACCCAGGGGCTCCCGCCTGCAGCACGGAGGGGAGGGAGTGGCCCCACTTCACAGGGGCTGTGGGTATTGGGACCGAATGCTTTTGCTTCTTCCCATTCTTGATTTTGGGGGGGTGGGAAGGGAACTGAGAAATCGTGTTCGTTGATCATCTCCTCTCGTTACCCAGCTGCTTTCTCCAGCGCATCGCCTTCCATGTAATCCTCTTGGCAATGCTCGGAATTAACTGTCAGCCCCCCGAACAAATAAGGAAAGGGGGTCAGGCAGCTTGGTTTTCTCAGGCCCCCCGGCTGGGAAAGGGCCAGTATTCTGGAGTCTGTGTGCGCTGTTCCTGGGGCCGTGAGCCACATCACATTCACTGGGAAATTTTGTGATGAAGGTTATTCTGAGTTGGACTATAAAAGGACTGAACACATTTTTAATAAATATTCATTCCACAAATGATTCCAGTGTCCCCACTGTGTGCTAGTTACATGGTAGGGGCAGGGGTACTTTGGTGAAGAAAGCAGAAGGGCCTTCTAGTCTCATAGTAGATTTAGTGGGGGAAGCACCGTGCCCGTGCCCTGGAGTAAGGGGCACCCTCGTCCGGGAAGGGCGATCGAAGGTTTTTCCCCCACCGCAGGCGATGTGTGAGTTGAGTTCATAAGGCACAAGGTGTGGGAGGAAGGGGGAGAGGGAATCCCAGGCAGAGGGGACGTGTGTGCTTCAGGGCTGAAGGGGGTCCTTTGCGTTCTTGCTGCCCGTCGAGAGAAGCAGGACCGCGCTCGAAGACAAGGGCCCTGCAGCATCTTCAGTGGTGTTGAGAGGTTTGCTTGATACACACCGAAAATGTACGTGATGCTATTAGCCAAAGCCACTGCAACAGATTTAACTTTAAAAAGAAGACTCGTGCTTGATATTTCACAAAATTTATTTTGGAAAGAACTGCTTTTGTGTACAGAGAATATCTGAGAGAGTCGCCGAGGTGATATCTTAGTGCCTACTGCAGTTTTTTCTGAATATTTATAGTGTTTTCTTAAAACGTATTTTCTTGCCCCAACAAAACCTTGCCGTGGCTGTAAATTATTCCATCATATTTAGCTTTCAGCCTTGATACGTTGTGTAAATCATTTGCAGTAGCTGTAAATATTTTTATCACCGTGTATAACTTGAGCTCAGATGTAAAACAGTGAAGGTAAATCTACATTTTAGTGAATATTTATCAGAAGAGTACCGAATTGCGGTTGCAGTCGGTACGGAGAAGAAGCATCCGACATTAAACTTTAGAGGAAGGAGTAGGGGACCACGTTTTGATATGATGGATGAAACGGTGGTGGGTTGGCCCACTCTGTCCACTAGTGACCTCGTGTTAGAACTGCATCCATGACCTCGTTTTGTTTTTGTTTATGATTGAAAAATGAGAAAGAAGCAGAACCTCATTATTTAAATATACTGTTGGCTCGTGCATTGGACTAAGGCAGGATAAGAGAAAAACTCTGCTCAGACCACCTGGTGTAGCAGTACTGTAAACAGAGCATTCGTCTAGGTTTCTAATCAGAGTTGGACGTAGATTTTTCTTTCTTTTCTTTTTTAAGATTTACTTATTTTTAGAGAGAGGAGGGAATGAGAAAGAGAGGGGGAGAAACATGGATTGGTTGCCTCTCTCATGTGCCCCAGCTAGAGACCAGGCCTGCACCCCAGGCATGTGCCCTGACCTGGAGTTGCACCAACAGCCGCAAGCCCGGGCTCTGTGGGAAGACACCCAACTGAGCCACACCGTTCGGGGCCAGCGTAGGTCTTTCATGTCCATTCATCCCTTTGGGGAAGAGAGTTTGCTTAAAAGTCTAAGCACGTGACCTACAGTAGAATATTTAGGCATAGAAGTTCCTGGCTTGGCCACTTCTTAAAAAGTCAAACAAATGAAGACCATTCTTCTCCATCCTGTTACTTCACTTGCTGGCAGAATAACTTTGAAGATTATAAGTTAAGCCTCGAAAAGAGGAACACACATATTACTGAGAACCCAGATGTTTAGTGGGCAAGTGCCTTCATCCTTTTATCTTTGTAAAGGGTGTCATAAGTTGTCCTATACTAACAATGGTGGCCCAGATGTGTCGTCTCATGTGGGTGGGGACCTGGTGGCCCTGTCTTCAGCGCCGTGGGGAGGAGGAGCAGGTGTGTGTACAGTTGACAGGAGAGGCCTTCAATAAAGCAGGCGGACTCCTCGCCTGGAACGCACGAGGCTTGCACACCATGCCCTCTTCTGTCCGGGAGACCTGGCCTGTTTCTTCCTCTGCACGTACCAGGTGGGTGTGGGTTATGTGAAGGCTTCCGTGTGCAGGGCTTTAGAGCAGCAAACCGCCGATCAGTTCGGAATGCTAACATTTCTGTTCTTTTGTATTGCAAATAACTGGGGCTTTTGCTGTTGTTTTGCTTTGTTTTGCCCTTGTTGTCCAGCACCTCAGAGACTGCCCCCCTATACTCTCTGTCGGTGAACTTCATCTCGTGCTGTCGGGATCGGTAGCAGTGCAAGGAGCGCCCTCGTCACGTAGACTTGAGAACAGAAACGGAGAGAGGGCGGAGGCCACGGCATTCAGAGTCTGTTCTTCCGCACATCCCAGGAAGCCCGTGACGGGAAGGCGAGTGGGTGGTGTGCACCTACAGGGTTGGCTCTCGGGCACCGGCGTGTGCTGGGTTTCGTCAGATACTTAAGCGCGTGCTCTAGTAGTAGGTGCTCTCCCTTTCAGGGACCTCCGTGGTGTGTCTCGGTCGTGTTAGAAAAGGGTGTGATCCGTTCGTTTGTTTGGAACTCATTCACCGTGTCAGATCCCTGGGAATTTGAGGTTGAAAAACGCTTGGTCTGTACCTTCAGGCTAGAGGACAGTTCACGTCCAGGGGGAGGGGACACGGGAAGGAACGCCCAAGGCTGTCCCAGTGGTAGGGCAGTTTCATGGGCTGCTGTCCCTGAGGTCAAGTCCTGAGGGGGCAGGGACTGTGTTCCAGGCCTGCGAGCCTATGTGGGGGAAATAATAATGATAGTGATACTGTTGATGACGTGGCTAATGCTCATTGGGTCGTTTGGTGTTTTCTTTTTCCTACTCGGCGCCTCACATGTGTTTACTTGCTGGGTCCCCCCAGCAGCCCAGAGGGACAGGTGCCGCCAGAAGGGGAACCCAGGCAGACAGCGGGCAGTCGGTCGTCTGGCCTGTCCTCACACGGCCCAGACAGTCTGGCCCCACTTTCTTTGTGTGTGTGGCCGGGGGGGTGGACAAAAAAGACCTGTTTCAGGAACGATCGCCCTAGAAATGGCTGGAAGTGAGGTCTTCGGGTCTCCGTCAGGGTTCAGGCTGGCCAGGTAGTTAGGGGCCGCATTCCAGAGAGCCTTGGAGGTCGTGCTGCGGGGTCAGGGCTTCCTTCTGCAGCATCGGTGGTTGTGTTTTCGGAAACGAGGTCCAGAGCTTACCTTCATCAGAAACGTGCACGTTGCTTTTTAGAAATGCCCACGGCCTGCTCCACTAACGCAGCATTTCTCTGCCCCAGAAAGCGGCCCAGGGCTCAGGCCCCGAAGGTCAAGGGGCAAGTAGAGTCACTGCCCTTCCTAACCTTGGCTGCCCCTGTCATCGGCCCGCGTTTCTTGGTACTTAGTTTGCTGAGTTGGACAGTGATGGAAGGAAGGCTGTGAGTTCTGTTTTCTTGGTGTTGGGTTTAAGTTGCTTGTGGAATATGCTATTGAAAATGTGAATAATAAAAAAAGAAGCACACGAAGCAGCCCCCTGCTTGGATTGGAGGTGTCGGGGTTTTGAGGCTTCTGCTTCTGGCTGGTAGGAGATTCATGGTCATAGGTGCAGTGACTTGTGTGGAGAAATGGAGCGGTCAGCGTGGCTAAACAGCCTTGGAACACGGAAACAGCATGACGTGTGAAGTATGAACGTCCAGAGATTAAGAAGAGCACCTTCAAAAGCAAGAGAGGTCCCAGGGAGAAGTTGGGTTCTGAAGGGAGTCCTGCTGAGAGTCCGTGCAGGGAAAGGACTAGAAAAAACAGGCCGACAGTGACCCAGAGAAGCAGAATTGGGGTTGCTCACAGGGCGTGGAAGCCAGGTTGTCAAGTGCGCATGCCGGGGCGGAGGTGGTGGGAGGGGAGGTGGTGGTGGGGACGCGTTAGAGTGCTCTGTGTAAAACTTGACTTAAGGAGAAGGAAACGTAAGGTGCTAATTACAAAAGGCTGCAAGGTTAAGGTTGAACTACGTTACTAGCTTTTTATTCTTTTCACACACATACTTTAAAGACTGAAACAATACAGAGACACAGAAAGAATAAAGATACCTTTCACCCAATAACCAAGAGACAACAGCTGTTAAAATTTGTCGTTGTTTTTCAGGGCATGTCTCTATCGGTATTTACTTATAGCAGATAGGTACTTAACACATTTGTAATGAAAATGTGTGTTGCAGTTGTCCAAATGTCTGTGCCTATCTTACTGTCTCAGAAACACTTATCCCTTGCATGACACGTGATTTCAGCCATGACTTTTTCATGGTTGCCTTGTGTTATGTTGTGTGGCTATAAGTTTATGTAATCGTGTTACTGCTACTCTCGCCTTTTTGGATACCTTTTCATTTTAAATTGTGTTACTTTTAACACCTGTGTGGGTCAATCTTTTCGCATTTCCATGTTGACCGATGTTTGGTGAATTTCAGACTGTGGGATCGTTAGGTTGAAGTAGTATAACTAGGTCCCCAGGGTAGTGTGGGATCTATGAATCCAGGAGATGGGTTAGTCTTAGTGAAAGGACAGACACTTCCTTCTTTCTGGGCACAAGGAGGGAAGTGCCAGCCTGTAGGTGGCTGCGTGGGAGTCAGGTTTGGGAGGGAGCCCCGGGAGTAGCTGTGTGATGATCTGTTTCATCGCAATGGAGCGAGGGCGTGGGCAGGTGTTCAGGGTGGCTTGAAGAAATACCCGAGGGGACAAAGCACAGGGGTACCTCCCTTCGGGGTGGGTTCGGGGTCATGGAGCCCAGCTGCAAACGGCTGGTGTCAGGGCACGGGTGGGTGGGGGCTCCAGAGGCCTCAGGTGCAGTGGCCTTCCAGCAGCATTCAGAGTCCAGACGTAGGAGAGGAGAGTGCCTGGCTGAGCTGGGGGTGTATGATGTGGGGGAGTGGGGTGCACAGGTTCCCACAATCACAGAAAGAAGGGAAGGCAGCTGAGAGGGTCTGACCAGGAATGACGAAAGCTAGGGTGTAGGTGGATGTCTGAGAGTGGGAATGAGGAGCAAGGGCTGAAAACTGATGACATTATAGCTAGTAAGTGGGACGTGGCAGCTGTGATTCTAAGAGAACGGTGCAAGGCCCGAGGGGCAGCCATGGATTTGGGCAGTGGAAGGTCAGTGGGGGTGAGGTGGGGTTAGGGGAGCTTCAGAAGGTCAGGGGGATGAGGTGGGGAACTACACGCAGCTTCAGTTGTCCACATGGACGTGGGGGATGGATCTGTAGTGAGAGTGAGAGAGTACGCTGGGAGACCCCACCTCGGGGTAAGTGGCAAAGTAATCGGTAGCTAACACAGTAAAGAGGGAGGGTACTACAGCTGGTGGACCTGGGTACTTAGACAATATTTTGGGTAGATAAGAGCGATCAGAAGGGACGATGACAGTCTCAGGAGGTACATGGCACTGAGATAGCAGACGTGAGTGTCAGGTGCACCAAACCCGCTTCTGGCCACAGAGGCAGGGGCTGCTTTTGGAGGTGGGTGTCTGGGCTGTCTCCGACACCCCATCACACTGAAGAATCCCAAGTCCTGGCAAGCCTACATGGATCTGGGAGTGGGCAGGGCACACACCTGGTCTAAGCTGACCTCTTGCAGGTGAGCACAGAGTTGAGACACGTACTGATAAGCATTGTGCCTAGGGTGAGGGACTGCTTGCCATTAGCTGCAATATTTTTATTAGTTTCTGCATTCTGCTTTTTCTCAAGTAAATTCTAGAAGCGATCTAAGTGGGAGAGATAAGATATGTAAGGATTGGGTTTATCAGAGAAATTGTTTTAGACTTTGGAGAGTAAGATGAAAGGGAGTGCCCAAGAAAAACTCAGGTTTGTTTGCTCTTTCCAAACCCCTGGGTTTTACTTGAAAAAGCACGAGCTTAGGATCCAGACAGTTTGAGTCTGGGATGGCAAAGAGGCACAGATTCGGGGACCCCCTTGTGAAATACAGATACGAATTCAGTGCATCTGCAAGGACCTCTAAATCCAGCTTCTTTTGTCCCGAGTCTGAGTTCCCATCTCTGTTGCGTTAAAACTGCCATCTTTCATGGGCCCTCTACTCTTTGTACAGAATGTTTTTAGATCTGCGAACTTGGGACCTAGATCCAAACTCGATCTTTTCTTAGTTCTTTGTAGACAGTTCAGACGGAATAGGATGGCAATGGAGTGGGTGGTGAGTTTATATACAAGAACGACCCTAGGAATGATTTTAATCATAGGAGTAAACAAATGTATAAAGAAAATACAAGATTGGGTAGACGATGAATGTCCTGGGAGACTCCAGGCCATGGAGAAGGGGCCCTGCTGGGGCAGACGCTTTCAGAGGGGGAAGCTGCAGAAGCAACCGTTTTATTTAAAACAATTATCAAGGGCATAGAAATACTTTCTAGATTCTGGGTTTAAACCTGTGACGTTAAGAACTTCGTGCTGTGCTGTGCATTAGCCTATACCAGACACGTTCACGGACCCGACTCTCTCTGGCCGAGCCGCCCCTCAGTATAATTGCAGTTGAGCACATTCCAACACGCTGAGCCCGTTTTCTCCTGCAGCAGAAGTCCAGGCCGGCTCCGGGATTTCCCTCCTTCTCATGGACACCTTTTGCTTTCACTCCTTCACAGTATTTTTTTTTTCCTGCTCTGGTGTTTATTATGCACAGCACATGCTACCCTCACTCCCCCAGTCAAGCTTGCTCCTCTGCTCTGCTTTTGGCCCCACCTGTGAGGTCCCTCTCTCAGTCACCCCTGTCTGCTGCTGCTGGCTTGCTTCCCCAGTGTGCTGTGTGCTGGAGACTGAAATGGATTCCCTTTTGACAGCTCTGGGGCCCACCCCTCATCCCCTCGAAACTGCTGTAGCCCAGGCGCTGCTGGGTCATTTTGCAGAGCTTTTGCTTTCTGTTTTATACTTGAAAAACTGGGTCTGATCCTGGACGTGGAAATGTCTTCTAATATCCTGAGGATAATGCAGCTGTAAAATAAAATTTGGCTTTTGTCTCTGACGAATGCAGTGTGTATATTTTGATTCTGGGCAAATTCAGTTCCCCGGAGAACACTCATCCACGTGAAATTTCACTTCGGTAAATTTTCACTGCTCGCGCTGGAGGCCGACCAGCACCTGCTTCTGTTGTCTGGGGTTGTCCTGCGGGCCCAGCACCTGTTAAGCCATTAAATCGTCACCGCAGGCTTGCAAAGGAGGTCTGGAGTCTCCCATCCCTCCGCTGCAGAGAGACTGAGCTGAGCGTGTAGAAATTACATTTCTCATGCCACCCAGCCAGTGAAGGCTCCGCGCTGGAATTGGAGTGGTTTATTTGGCTCCACCGACCCGGGCTCCCTAGTTGGAGATCAGCAGGGGAATGTACTGAGGCTTCGCTGTGGATGTAGTCATTGGTTTGCATGACAGATGAAGCCAGCTGCTGTTGGTGGCTACGGTCGGCTGTTGGGAAATGATTCACCTCCGTACTGAGTGTAACCTGGCAGCGCTCCAGGCTGCTGTCCCACTGTGCTGCCAAGAAGGGCTGCCCTGATCACCAGTAACTTCATTTCTGCTTCGTACAGGCCCCACTGTGTACGGGATTGGATCCTGGGAAAATAAATTCACGTGGGGTGAGAGTGTGTATTTCCCCCGGTGCCTTGGAGGAGCCGTTGGCGTGGTTGTTTTCTCCTGATTCTTGGCCTGGGATTCCGGGCCATGGTTCCCAAGCTGGGCTCTTGGTGGGGGGACGTGAAGGAGGGTGCCCATAAGTGTGCATTGTTCCTGCCTTCTTCCTATTGGAGACCTCCCCGCTGACGTGGCTCGTGTTTTACTATGACAGTAATTGATCGCCCTCTTCTTTGTATCCTAAAGATTGCCATTCTCAGTGTATTTTTCGGAAAACTAAATCTGCCTTAAAATACTGGTATGTTTTATACTCCGCGATTCCCTTTACATAATGTTCTTGAAACCACAAAATTACAGAGACGGAGGACTGATGGGTGGCTGCCTGGCGCTGGGATGTGGTGGTGAAGGGAGACTAAACTGGGGAGCAGGAGGGAAATCTGATCCAGTCGGCTGGAACCTGATTGTCCCTGTATCCTGATTGACAGCAGTGGGTGCCGGATGCAAATGGGAGAAGATGACATAGAACCATAACCGCACCTGACCCTCACGGAGATTTCCTGCACTGTGGGCGCATAGGGGTAATCGGTGTGGGGACTGGGCGAAAGGTACTGAGACCTCCCTGTGCTATCTGCAACTTCATGTGAACCTATTTTTAAAAAAAGTAAAAAAAAAAGATACTGTTGTTCCTTTGTCATACTCACATTTCAGTCTCTGTTTCCCTGTCAATCATTCGAGGTCCTTTCCCAATTTTTTTTCCATCTAAATCTTTTTTGGCATTAATACAACGTTTGACTTATACCAAGTTACCAAGAAATGCTTCCTGAAATAAGTGAACAGTTAAAGCTCAGTATATCAGTGCTTGGTCCACTGATGCCTCCTCCCCTTTCTGTCCCGTGTACTTCCTCATTCAGTCCCTCCTGCCTGCACCTACCCTCTTTCCAAGGACTGAGTGGCGGCATGTCGGTGTTGAGTGGCAGAGTCCTGGAGACCTGAGCTTGTCCGGGCCCACGGCCACAGAGCCAGTCAGGCACACACTTAGTAAAAGGCAGTGACATTTGGAGGACTGAAGGCTCAGCGTCCTGCGGGCCAGCTGAGCCAGGAACCTGGATGTGTTCTCCGGTGATCGTCCTCCGTCCATTCAGATTTACAAAGACTAGTTTTACATTCCGGGATGCGCTCTCTCTGGGGGAACAGTCCCCCCTGAAGAGGGGAGAGTATTCTCTGGTTGTAGTTTTCTGTGCTAATCTGTTTCAGACCTTCTGTGTCTTTAATGATTTTTTTTTTGATCTGGTTCTGTTCATTACTCGAACTATGTGGAACTGTCTTTTTCTCCCTTTAATGATTCTGTCCAGTTTTGCCTCATGCACTTTGAAGCCCCGTTGTTCGGTGCAGACACGTTTGTGAGTTTGTTCTCTATTTTGATGAGGTGCCTGTTTTATCACAGTGAGCTCTGCGTGTTGGGGCTTTGATAGTAATGTAAGCACTTCAGTATCCTGCTTGCCATGGGCAGGGCGCATCTCTTCCTCCCTTTCCTGGCGATCTGTTTAACGTGGCTCTCTCAAAAGCGGCTTGGGTTTGGGTCTTGCTTTTTTACTCAGTTTGTGCAGTGCGCGCAGTGCATTAGCATTTAATGCGTGTTCTGCAGCGGTCGGATTCGGGCACCATTGATTTACTGTTGGCTTTCTGTTCGTCTCTTCTCTCTTTTGTTCCTCAGTTCCTGTCTTCTTTTGGGCGAAAGTCGTACCGTTTCACATAAGAAGTGAGCACCTTGAAACCGAGTATGACCATGAACCCCTCCCTGGCATAGTGCTAAAATTGTCATGTGTGTTGTATTTAGATATGTGGTAAGTCCCACAATGAAGTGTTAGAATTTCTAAACAGCCACATACATTTTTAAAACATGAAGAGAAAAATAGTCTTTTTTATATCTATTATTTCTGGTGCTTTTCGTTCCTTGGATAGTTGACGTTCTGATATTCAGCCTAGAGACCTTTGTTTGGGATTTCTTCACTTGGTCTTAGCCGGAAGGCTGAGAAGTGATGTCCTGGGATTTCTTGTACGTCAGCTCTGCTGGGCGAGATTTCCGGTCTCCTCCCATCTGGAAGCCTCTCTACTTGCCTTCAGATGTGTGGTCTGGGCGTAAAATTCTGGTCCCAGTTGGCCCCCACCCCCACCCAAGCCCCTGACTGTCTGCTGTTCTTTGTCTAGCACACTTTCTGGGACACTCAACATTATCATCATTTCCCTATATCTAATGCAGCAGTTTTTTCTCTCACAATTTTTTCTTATATTTGGTTTTCAGCAGCTTGACTATAATATACCTGGGTGGTGCTCTCCTTGTTTTTCTCCTGTTTTGGGTTTTCTGAGTTCCTTTGGTCTCTACATCTCTATTTTTCACCCAGGTTGGGAGATTTTTAGTTTTTTTACTCCTGCATATTGTCTTCCTTTCTCCCTCTCCCCCCACATTCTGAACTCAGTAATTATACAAAATGTTTGCTTCTCTGCTAATGTCCCACAAGACCCTGGAAATGTATTTCTGTTTGTTTCTTCTCCAGATTGCATTTTCCTTGACATCCTTAGGTGGACTATAGGAAGTACTTCACCATCAGTGCGGCTACTTCCAGTGCTGGGGTCAGACTCCCCTTGACCTAGGATGGATTTTCCAACTCGTTCACGTGTCAGATCATTTGCATTGTGTTGGATTCACTGTGTCAGTGATGCTGTGCATAGACCGTATTCTGCGTGGTCCTTCAGAGAGAATTGATTTTTTTAGGTCTTAACAGGCAGTTAATTAGGCTGAACTTGAACTAAATTCTGACTGCTCTGTGGCAGGTGGCAGCTGCACTCATGCACTCGGACAGTTGACGTTGAGTGTGGTCTGTGCGTCGTGCATTCAAATAGGCGACTGCCAAAAATACAAGTAGACGTGGCCCTGACCTGACAAAGTCCACAGTCTTGTTGACAGAGACAGACCGGGGAGCAGATGATCCTGGCGGCGCCCCGCGTCCCCGGGGTCACGTGGAGGCAGCGGTCTCACCGAGATGGGGGCTGGGGAGCTCTTACGGTGCAACGGAAAGATGGTTTTTGGAACAAGTTGGCCCCCTGTGCAGAAGTGGCGATGAAAGACTGGCTGGTGAATAACTGTTAGTTCCAGTGCCATCATTTCATTAATTTTTGGAAGAAAAGCATCTCTTTCCAAAGCGCAGTATATTATGGCGAAGAATATTAAAAGCAGGTGTTTCAATTCTTGGCTGCCGAACTAAACAGGAGGGACACTTTATTTTGGGGAGAAAAGATGATCTGATAAAAACGTCTGCAAATAACACCAATGATTGTGAGTCAGGGAATATTAGACATTGCTGAGGTAAAAAAAAAAGACCTAGCTATATTAAAGAAAATGTCAGTGTTGGGAGAAAGATTGCTTATACTCATGGAAAAAACATCGTTAAAATCTGTATGTTTCCAATGTTGGCTCTCAAAGGGGTTTTCTAATCTGTTTGTGTGTTTTCTTACGTAACTTACATCTGTTTAAATGGACTTTGGTTTTTATTTTGTAAAAGTGTGTCTTCCATAGCAGTAACCCGAGCCTTTTTTTTTCTTTTTTCCTTTTGAACAGTGTATCCTATTCAGTACATGTGTCTGAAGATTACCCAGGTATGTTTTTCTTCTCTTTACTTTTACTACAAATATTTGCACTACGGCGCCTTGGGGCGTATTTTTCTTCGGGAGCTGTAGAGCGTGTGCAGATGTGTTGGGGGCGGCGCTGGCAGGGGAGACTTAAAGACGGGGCAGCAGCAGGATTCTGCTGCTTTCCTGTGCGGCGCGAGCTTGCCCTGGCTGCAGTCGGAGTCAAAACAGTTTCCCCATGGAACGTAGTTTCCTTGGGCCCCTGGGAGAGCTTCAGCCCCGGCACTGACTCATTCCGATGAGATGAAAGATCTTTAACCTGGAGTACTTGTTGGATTTGGATCACCGTCTGGCTTTTCATAATGTGAAAATAATTGCCGAAATAATGGTAATAGCCAAAGATAATAAACCTTTCTTCATTTCTCTAAGTATATGTGTAAACGATTTTCACCCAATCCTGTGGGACTGTTTCCTTCATTTCCCCATTTGACAGATGAGTGGGGATGGCCCAGCTCGTAAGAGGAAGAGCTGGGATTTGAACCCAGGACTCCAGAGCCTGTGGACGGCCCGCACTGGGCATCTTCGCAGACATAGCTGCCTGCACTCCATGCCCTGAGGGGCAGCGGTGGGCCCACAGGCATAGGTCCGCAGAGTCCAGGTGGAAGGTCCTTGCTGACCCACTTTTCTGCAGAGCAAACAGCGCGTTTCCTCCCTGTCGGCCCTGGGTTCTCAGACTCCCTTCCCAGGGCGTGTGAGCTGACCTGGGAGTCTTGATAACCCAACGATGTCGACCAGGTGTTTCCCTTCAGTATTTCCCTCACAGGTGTATCCATAGTTTCATCCTGAACCTTGCAGAAGCGCAGCTGACTTAGTGTGGATCACACACGATTCGATTCGTGTATCTCCGTGAAAAGGGTATAGTGCAAGACTCTGTAACGCAGCGAATAGCCGTGTTAACTGCCTGTGTTGCACATGTACAGAGCAGGGCAAGCTTATTTATTACTGCTATGATTAATAGGACAAGAATAAACTGTTCTGCATACTCACAACTGTGAGCCTCGTCCTGCCCCACCCTGTATGTATATGTTCATTTTACTCCAGTGTTCTTAACCGAATAAATGCAGATGGTTCTCAAAATAGCTGTTGTGACCAGTCAGGGCCATAAATTGGAACCACAATTCCAGTTCCTGTTGGCATCTAGTGAGTTGACTCACTCACGTACTTTGCATGATTGGTATCACAGTTTTCTGTGTTAAATGACTAGATTGTTATGAGTAACTTTGATTATGTATATTTTGAGTATTTTATAAAAATAATTAGTTTATAATACAGGACGAACACATTGCAAAACTTTGCATTTATGCAAAGGTTTTCCTGTGGCAGTTTGTATTATGCATTTTGAATTTTAATCTTTTTATGAGATCAAATGTTACAGAGATAGCTTATTTACTACCGTTTTTTGGTATTATCTCCATATGTTTTAAGCATAGCTTTACAAGGGCAGTTACTTACTAAAGATATGCCTGTTTTCAGATAGTAGTATGAAAAGTATTCTGGGAAGATTTTGTTAGAAGAGCCAAAGAAATCTATATTTATAACAAAAAGTATTTTTTGTAGGTGGTTTTGCAGTCAGTTCTCGTTTGTTATGATATAGTGTGTTTTTTTATGTTGAATGTTTGCTAAGTATGTTAGGAAAGCAAAAGCCCCACTAGTTGGTGTAAATGTTATAATTATTGTGCTTCTCATTGGCGGCACCTCCTAGAGGTGTCAGCCATGAGCGGTGCAGGGCTTAATTATTTACAGTGCTAGGAACCATACCACAAATCCAGGCCCACCTTGAAGAGAGTGACTTGTTCTATAGCACAGGAAACGTGGTAATAGACGCCTTCAATAAATCAAGTGAACCAAATGTTTAGCTCCCTCTTGTGTCCAAGACGTATTACTCTTTAACCCACCACTCGGGAGCCCCACTTGGAAATAACAATATTGAAAAATGGAAATTAAAAAATAAAGCATCGGTTTTCATCTGCGTTGCTTAAAAATTGGATTTTTTTCTTGGAGCGGTTTGTGAGTTTACAATACAATTTCATTTCTAAAAAGAAAAGGAGTATAAATAGAGGCCAAGAATGGGAGAGATCAGTGAATTCTAGGGTAGGATTTTAGATTGGTTGACGCCGTGAGTACACTGCATGTCATGAGTATTGTCATGGACAAGATTGACCTGACTCTAAATGTCAGTCTCTTGTAGGGACAGACCAGGGACTGCTAGGCCATCTTAAAGGGACACGCTGAGAAAGTCCAGTATAGTGTCTCCCGGGGCGTGCTGTTTGGCGATAGAGCCAGGTCTGTGATTCAGGTCTGACTCTTGTCACGTGTGGAGAAGTCGCCTTGTTTCTGTGGCGCTTTCTGTAAAGTGAATGTCACTACGATAGTATAGTCCCGCTTATTAAATGTTAGCGCACATTTATTTGTACACACGGGCAGTGAACATGCTCAATTTCTCAGACAGACAGCATTACATAGACATTCCGTGGTTGCTCTTCCTTTCCAGTGTCCGTACCTGTGTGTTCTCTCCTGCCACACTCGCTGGAATCCTGGAATAAATTTTAGGAATAGGTGTGAACATTGGCAGCCTTGTCCTTGCCTTCAGAACCAGTGAGTGTGCTTGCTGTCTTTCAGAAAAGGAAGTGGTGTTCCTTTTCTCATTTGCCAAGTTTTTTTAAGAATGAGTATTAAGTTTTTATCAAGTTCTGTTTGGCATCTGTGAAGATACCATACCTGCTTTCTCCAACCACAGGATGGGAGGTTACACCAGCAGATATCTTAGTGTGGGTCTGTGAGGATTATGTGCATTTTTATATACTTTGTTATCAGAGACTTCAAATTGCTAAAGGAAGTAAACTTTTCTGGCATTGGCTAGAACTTGCAAGCAAGTCTTTCGGAGCCTGGTATCTCATTAAGGAGGTTAGATGGCAGTTGTCTGAGTTTTCTGCCATGATTTGATCTGTTCTGTTTTTCTGTGTCTTAGTTTTTAAAACGTGTTATTCTTAAAGTCCACTGTGTTGGTGAAATGTCCAGATTTTTTAGCAAGAAGTTTTCTTTAGTATTCGGTGTATAAACCTATAAGTCTTTTATAGCTCTGTATTTATTTCTCCTTTCTGTTGTTTTATGTTTGTACTTGGTTTTTTCCCCCTTTTGATTTAATTCCTCCTGGTAATTTTCCTCAGCACCCCCCCCCCCCCCCCCCCGCCCCAACACCTCCTTTCCTGGATTGTTTGGTTCAATGATCAGCTCATCACCTAAGTCTGAAAATACAAACTTTTCTTTGACCTATGGAAATTGTTACTGGAATCCTCCAAATTCAGGGTTACGCTGCCCTGTACATTTTTTAGGAAACAGATTTGTCACTTTATCATTTTAATCTGTTAAGTAACCTGTGCCATGTATCACAATTCCTTTCATAGTTTGTTCTCATAAAGATGAAAATTTAGAGGTCTTGATGGAGTTTTAGGCATACATGATATAACATGTATGTGAATGAAGTACCAATGACATGCTGCTTCTTCAAAATAAAGTGGAGAACTAGAATAGCCTTCTGGGTTACTTGTACTTCTGTGTGCCATTCATGTTGTCGACAGCATTTTACTTTTTAAAGGTGAGCATATTATAGGTCATAGGTGACTGGCTTTGTGATAGCAGAACAACAGAATCTTTCTCTTCAGTTCCACATTTAGTTAGGAGGCTTACCCACCAGTGGGTATGAATTCTCTCATCCTTTGTATATGTTCTACAAGGTATTGCAATTGTTGAGTGACAGCTTTTTGTTACTAAAAATATCAAAGCATTGATTTTGGGGTTCAGTCAGTTTCACCACTTATGTACTATAGTGTTAATACTTTAATTACTTACATAATTACTCAGGTTAAATTCTCTCAGCTTTGGTTTCTTCATCGTTAAAAGAGGGATAATAACTGATTGGCTTGGGGGGTGAACATGAATATTACATATAACATTCAAGGAAAATACTTACGACAACAATGTAATTGTCATTTATAATTACTTCTCTCAAGTTACAGAGGGATGAATAATGGAATTCATTAGACTCGGCCTGGATTCTGTTGCGGTGGAAATAGAATAAAGCGAAGGCTGAGCAGATGCTTTTCCGTAACTCCCATGGTCCACGTACTTCCTGTCTTGCTTGCACGTTCTGGTGGGAAGGGAAGAGAAAATAGTCCTGCTCCTACCAGCCTTTCCCAAAGACCACAGGCCCTCAGCAACAGGTCAGGGTCAAGAACCTGCCAGTCTTCCTCACAAGTGTTAGGGAAAAGGCCAGCAGCGGCTCCGGGGTCAAGTGGGGAATTTCCGGTGAGGGAATTTGAGTTTGAAAACATTCCCTTCTGTTGCTGACTCACTCTGTCACCTTAAATAAATGCACTCCTGACCCTTTTTAAGCTCCACTCTTCCATGTCTAAACAAAGATGCTGACATGATTACAGATGTCCAAATAGTTTGAGGAAGAATTAGAAATTCAAACAGCATGAGAAAGCATAGAATCCAGTTCTGCAGCTGGGATGACCTCTTCATTTTATAGTCGGGCTGACAGGGCGGACGTCGAAAGGACAGACGGAGTGGGCAGTGGGGTGGGGAGTGGGCAGCTAGGCCTGGACTTCAGGAGCTGGTCTGCCCCCCCCACAGTTCTGTTTTGACTTGGGTGGACCTCTCTGGTCTGGCCTGTTAATTCTGTCGTAAAGGCAACGTAATAGATATTGTCCTAAAACCTGAAAACACTGCGTGACGTGGATCCTGGCTCCCGGGGTCCAAGGTGGTATGGATGAGATGAGACAAATTCACGTGGGCTACTGAGTCCTGCGGAGGAAAAGGGATGGTGAGGCTTCTCTCTAGGGGAGAAAAAGTCTCAGAGCGCCTCAGCCACTCTCTCAAGAGGAGAGAGGGCCTTGATCCTGGCCTTGAAAAGATTTTATTGGATGCAATTTGCACAGGAATATAGGGTGTATACGTAAAGCTCATCAGTCATTGCTAGGTAGAAATGATTAAACAATAGATACCATTCAAAGAACTCTGAGGGCTTATTCTGAGTCAGGATCAGATAGCTAAAAGGCCATAAAACTTTGGGCAACAGACTCACTTCCTGATTGGTCCTTTATCATTCTTTCTTAGGCCTGATCCCCCAGGGAACCTGCCCTTTCCAGCACACCGTTGCACCGCCCTCTGTCACTGTTCCAGGCTTAAGTCAGGCAGGGGAAGTAAGGCAGCCAAGAGATCTGGAGACTTCTTGCAGACAGAATGAGGACTCGGGCTATGTCAAAGCCGAGGGGTGAGGGTCCATCACCCCCTTTTTGTATAGCCCCTCAAGTCCTTCCCTGAAGGCCCCTTTGCGACCGTGCCTGTCTTAGGTCATTCCTCTTTTGAGGAATCTTACCCATCCTTGGCTAACCAGTCATCTGCCCAGGGCCAAGCAGGGTGAAGAGAAGGTGGCAGAAGTGGTGCCCCTACAAGGAAGATGAGCTTTGTCTCCTAAGTGGCTTATGGTTCCAAGGTCCTTACTCAGCCTTAGCCATGGAGGGGTTACAGCTTCTGAAACCAGGCAAGGCAGTTCCCAACAATTGTGGTTTCAATAAATTAAGCCCAAAATAGAAATTAAAAGTGTTCTAATGCCTAAATACTAATCAAAATTCAAACTGGTAGAAAATCTCTTAGGAAATGGTAAGTTTGAGACATAATCCTGTCCTTCAGCCTTAAACAACGTGTGTTCACCAAACTGTATTCTCTCGAACCAGATTTCGCTATCTTTCCATGACTCCCCTGTCTGTAAGCCATTTCACCCTTCAAACCCACTTTCCTAAACAGAAAGTCTTGATTTACTTGCCTCCCAACACTCCAGTGAAGTCCCCCTCATCCCGTGACACTGAGATACTGCAGGAGACGTGTCCACTCGGCAGACCTTCCCGTGTCCTCCCTTCTGGTGGGCAGTCGGCTATTCCTCTGTTGCTTTAATGCTGCCTCTTAATTCCCCTTTTCTCCATAAGTTTGCTTCAAGGGGTCCATTGTGCACAGGGCAGACCTAATTAAGTGATTCAGAAGCAAATGACTTTGAATTGGTAGGACTCTGCTTGAGAGTTTAGGAAATTTAAAGACCGACTTTAATAGAGGGTTTTTGAACCCTCACCTGAAAGTGTAGTAAGGTTCCTGAAAGAAGAGACTGCAGATAAGAAGGTTCAGCTGAGGATGAGACAGTGCAAATTCCTATCAAATCCGCTTTGTAATCTGCGGCCCCACGTGATAAACACAGAAATCTCATACCCTCCTTAACACTCCTTGGACATGAAACAAGACAGCATTTGGAATTAGAACAGGTCAGAGTAAGGAGGCGCAACCCACTTCATTTCGATCTCACCCCCTGAGTGTCCGGTTATCTCCCTGGGTAGCCATGGGAGCCTTTGGTCTGTGGGTGTCGCCGCTCTGTGAACTCACACCCGTCTTCACCCACTTGGGGTCTGAAGACAGCACGGGAGCTTCTTCGGGAGTAAAGGGATGACTTAGTGTCTGTTGGTGCTCTCCGGCACTGCGCAGTGTTGGGAAAACCCGACTTGGTCTTCGATGGGGTGTTTAGTCGGTCATCTGAACACCCTCTTCCCTGGTGGAATCAGTGCAGGCCCCCACGAGGTATGGGGGGCACCTTATGCTTTTGTTTTTATGTTTATATGGGCTTTACACACCACTGAGTGTGTTGCGGGACCATTAGTAATGAATCGGTGACGTGTCTGTTCAGTGGCTCTCTCCCAGATGCCCTGTGATTGCCAGTGGACAAGGTGGAGTAAACAGCTGTGTGTTGTTATGATGTCATGGACCTGAAGATCAGTATTTATCAGGGAACGATCCTAAGTCTATACAAATATTTTTTCCAGAGAAAATGAAAAATTCATAAGAAACTTAAAGAATCTCTGGAATGATTCAGTGTTCTATGGATTAATTCAAAGTTCTGTGCATTTAACTTGTGTACTATTTAGATAAAGTTAATTTGTGGAAGAAGAATTGTGAGACTTTGTATCAATTTAAGAACATATACTGTGTAAAGTATATAATTGTCTAACCACTGTGCTATACACCTGAAACCAATACAAAATAATACTACCGATAGTAAACTGTAATTGAAAAATAAAAATTAAAAACTAGGAAACAAAACATGTATTAGAGTTATGTGGGAAATATGATTAATTAATATGCTTAATTCCTTAAGTCCTTGGCATAGAGTCTTTTTGGGGGACCTGGCGCTGTGTTGGGCTCTCTCCCCCAATTCATGAGTGGCTTCCTGCTATAGGGACTGGCAGGAGGGAGGGCCTGTTCAGTGAGTTGGGGCAGCCAGTTGCATCCAAATGAGTCTTTGCCACATGTGAAATGTTTTAGATGTACTTGGACAGTGTCTATCCCAAAGTCTCTTTTTCTCTAGCAGATGCAACCATCTTTAAGGAGGCTGTTTACAATTAGTTCACACGTAAATTTGCAGTTTATTTCATTTTTTCCTGACATTTATTAGAGCAGTAAGAGTGTGCTTCATGGGTGTTAGAAGTGATGTGGATATAACTTTATATTTTTGTAAAGGATGTACTTTTTCAAGTTACTATGCCTTTAATTGTCTATATTTCTATACAGATAATACGTATGTGTCAAGTTCAGAAAATGATGAAGATGTATTAGTTACTACAGAGCCAATTCCAGTAATTTTTCATCGAATAGCAACAGGTAATAGGAATACTCTATCTGTTCTAGGTTGACTTTTTTTTCATTGTAGAAAGCTTTGTGTTTTGGTTTCCTTTAGCTCATGTAACATCTTTCCTTAGTGTCTAGAAATCTGGTTTTTCATACAGACTTTCTATGAAGTACAATAGTTTGTTTTTCAACAGTTTTAAGTGCATAAATTAACAGTACTTTAAAAAGTCTTGTATATGTATATTATGTTGATATTTGCTCTTATGAAAATATTTCATGCGTAACGATACCATTAGACAAAACAAACACAACGCATGCTCAGGGCGGTGGAGACCCCGTGAGATATACGGGGGCGCGGAACGCGTAAGCGTGGTGGCATTTTATTTCAACCATATCTTTATGAGCCGTGAGAGATCAGGGTGGCTTGTGTATCATGTAACGCCCCAACACGCCTCATTTCGGAATATCCCTTCATTTTCTTGCAAAGGAGGGAAGCATCTAAAGGGTATTTTTATACTGAAACTTGTTTTTGTTAATAGTATATGGAAAATTAAAATGATTTCTTTATTATAACTTTCAGAATTAAGAAAAACAAATGACATTAACTGTTGCTTATCCATAAAGTCCAAACTACAGAAGGAAAATGGGGAGGTATGTAGATCATATTCTGTTTTTCTTTAAAACAGTATAGATACGTTTTGAATTTCCTGTGTGTTTGTAGTTGATGTCATCACTGATACATAGATTAAGATTGAATTCAGTGACTGAGGCTCAAACCTTGTGCCTTAGGGATTTCCTATGTGGGAAGAAGGGTAGTGGCCTGAAACTAACTCTGAAAAGGAAGCTCTCTCTAAAATAATGGAATGTCTTGTTTGTCTAAATGAAGTGCATACAAACCTACCCTCTTCTCTACATTTTCATCAAATAACGTAGACTGAGGACCACTTATGTAACTCAGCAAAAGGATTAACTATGAGGATAACTATGTATGGCCATACATGGTTTTGATGGGACCCTTAAAATTCCGTTTGTAAAAGGTGGTCTCTGGCTACAGTAGCGCAGGCTGGAGGACAGTCTTGTTACTATTGGCAAGTGTCACCTCACCGGTGACAGGCAGTGTGCCTCTTGGTGCGGTGCAGTCCACCCCGTCCTTCCCCAGCAGCACCGAAGACCACTGATTTAGTGGTACTGTCGCTAACACCAAAAACTGTTAGCATTTTGTCAAACCCAGATTTCTTTTTCTAAGTTTTTGTTTTAAGAATTGGAAATTTGGTCTAGAAATTTAGGGGTGATTATAAAACATTGTAGTAACAGATTCTTGTATGGATCTGAAGGAGGCTACCTTTTTCCTGATTATTTTAACAGTCTTGGGAACAGGGACAGTAACGAATAGTAACTGTTAGTTAATTCAGATGCATTTTCATTGTTTGTACTGTGGACACATAACAGATGTGGTTCAGTTTAATTAGAAATTCAAACTTCAAGTTAAGCATATTAAATACCCTTTGAATCTGAAATTGAAAGCAGTTTCTATATTCTAAAAGTTTTTTATAATGCGATTCCCATTTACTTCCGTCATGTCATTTTTACATTATGGGACTCCGTGTCTTCTTCCACACCCATGTGGGGACCTGGCAGTGGGAGTGAGAACCGTCTGTGATGTAACGGGGCGGGACTGCGCAGAACGGAGCCAGTTCACCCGAGAGCAGTGCAGGAGGGTGTTGAGTGTAGACTAACTGGAAACTTGAACCTAAAGAAATTGGATGAGTCTGAGCTTGTTAGATGTTTTATCGGAACAAATTGAAAGTTATATTGGTTATATATGAAATATTATAAATCAACCAGTTATTATATAGTATATAGCGATTCTATATAACATAATAATATATAGTATATATTGGTTAAGTATGAAATATATATCAAATATTAAATTGTACAACTCGGGCATGCAAAATATGTCCCTAGAGCTATTCATGAACTGCCCAGACTCTCTCTTACTGCTGTGTTTTGGCTCACTCCACGTGGGAGTGCCTGCACGCGCAATCCGGGCGATACGCAAAGACCCGCCTGGTGTGGCCGCCTGCTGCTCTCTTTTCAGAAGGAGGCCAACTAGCCTGACCATTGACATTGTCTGCTTACTCTGCCCTTTTCAGGAGTCCAGGCAGAGCAGCACGGTGGAAGAAGATTCGGAAGGGGATAATGACTCGGAAGAGTTCTATTATGGGGGACAGGTAAGCGCGCGAGGTCCTCCAAACACCCATCTCCGGGGTCGCAGACCTGCTTGTCCTGGTGGGTGGACGTGTGTGCTCATGACCTAGGTGAGGGACCTGTGTGGTTCCATGTTCTGGAACGACGACGTCCCTGTGACTCACCTGCGTCTCGTGTTCTGCGCTGCTTCAGAGATCAAGGTTAATGTTGCCGTTTTGACTGCGGTCATTCATTGACGCTGAGTGTGGCTTTCCTTGTTGTCGAGGTTTTGCACACCGCATCTCGTGCTTTTGGCTTTTACGTTTCTTCAGCACACTGTGCTCAGTCGGGATTTTGAAATGATAACAGTTCTCACAAAAACATGGATTGTTAGTTTTAAATAGAAGAGGATTAACCTTTATAAACCTTTACCGAGCATTCCCTTTATCTGCATTTATTGTTTTCCTTTTTCTCTTGTGCTAATGTTAACTGTTTGTTGAAGATTGTTAGGGAGAAAATCATAATTCAAAGATACAGAAGGGACATAGCCACTAAGCACATATATATACACATATAAAATTAATTTTTATATATATATAAAAATTTATATATGTGTATTAAATAATTCATTATATGGTTCCAGGATAATGTTGAAATTTTAAACTGGGCAATTCATTTTAGGATGTGGGTACATAAAGTGTCTTGTTCTGCGTCTGTCAACTTCCTGATCAGCGAGGCTTTGTAAGTTGGCGAGAACCACGCGAAGGTGGTAACGAGACGGTTTGCGTGTTGCTCCCTTGGACTCTGCCCCCACGCGCGTCCCCGCTGACCCGTCGCTGTCTCGCAGGTGAACTACGACGGGGAACTACACAAGCACCCGCAGCTCGAGGCCGACCTGTCGGCGGTCAGGGAGATCTACGGGCCACACGCAGTTTCTCTCAGGTGAGGAAATCCCTCTGCTGAAGAAAAGTTAAAGTTATTTGGGGTGAGTCACGGGGATTTTCTTTTGGAAATATTTCAGTGGAAATTGAAATACCTGGGCTTCATTACCCTTGAAAATGTTTAAGAGATTTTAATGCATTGCTGCTTACATGGAATGGGGTCCTCAAGGCTTAGGGTCCTGTGGGGCCCCTGCTGGGGGCGAGGGTAGGGAATGAGGGTGGACACTCATTGCGTTCTAGAATAGACGAAGACTGCGATGGGGGCCATCGGGAAAGTGTCCGGAGCAATGACTGCTTGTTTCACTTTAGTTGAACTTTGCTCGAAAGCTTAAATCTTTAATCAGTCACGGTGATTTTACCCCCTCCCACACTAAAAAAAGTCTGTGGCATATGATTAATCATACAAGAAAATAGAGATTGCAAGTTCTTTTCATTTGAAATAGGCATTTTTGTGTTGAGGACTACCATAGCATATACTGACTGCTCCTACAGTTTGGATCTTTTTTTTAAAAAAAGATTTTATTGATTTATTTTTACAGAGAGGGGAAGGGAGAGAAAAAGAGGGAGAGAAATACCAGTGTAAGAGCCAAACACCAGTTGCCTCTCACACACCCTGAGCGGGGACGACGCCGGGCCTGCACCCTGACCGGCAGTCCGACCCGTGACCTTGGGGTTTGCAGGACAACACCCAGCCCCCGAGCCACACCAGTTAGGGCTAGTTTGAATCTTTTCAAAACACATTTCCATGCTGTCCAGACCCCAATTGTACTGTCACGTGTGTATGATGTTTTTTCAGTAGGCATTTATTAAATACCTAATGATCATCTCTATTAGCATTTTCCATTATTAAAAAATTATTGATAATTTTTCAACTGTTGACATTAGATGAATATGGAATGTTATTTAAATGAAATTCCTGAAGTTGAAAATGGTTGTGATTATTTCCCCCCCGTATTTCACTTAAAAGTTTTGATCCAGTTCAAATCTTAACAAATGCAAGCCAGGTTCTTGCCCGCTCTGGGTTTCCTCTAGCTACAGAGGACATTCCCAAACACACACCTCCCAGAGGCCTAATGACATAGGGGGGGATCTCAGCAGGTCGAGTTTGATTTACTTAAAATAAGTAAGAACGAATGCACTGTCTAGTCCCAGCTACTGAGGGCCGGGCACAGGGGACAGGGAGTCGTTAGACATAAGGTCTTGGCCTCATCTTCCTCGCAGAGTTTCACTGCTATTGAAAACAGACTGTTCTAATTAGCTGTTCTTTCACTTAATTGAGGTTTATAAGAACTTAATGGAGTTTGACGAGCAAGAGTACCTCAATATGCGTAATAGGCTATTCAGTGTCATTTTTTTTCTTGTGACATCTAATGAGGAAGGCAGCTAACCACGGCTGAGTTCTCTGTAAGGGATGGAAATCTCCGAGGTCGCCTAGGTGGGGCGCAGCCATCTTGAGAGGTTGGAGGAGGGCACAGAAAGAGGGACTTTCATAACATAGATGGTGTCAGCCCCCCCTGGCCATGTCTGGGGGCAGAATACTGGTCGTGTTGACCATTCTGATGGACAAGCTCCTGAATAGGAAGCGAGTCTGGTCTCCGGGGATCATGATTAACCCGGGATTAGTTTGAAGATGCCTCACCTGGAGTCATGCAACAAAAGGAAGGTAGTTTGTGTTTCCCATTATAAATTTACTTTTCTAGTCGTGTGTTTATTTTTAAAAACTGTTGATCGGTGTCATCTGAAAGCAATTTGAGATGAGTATTTTTTGACAGGAAGGGACTCACAAGTCACAGAATTCTCATTTGTTGAGGAATGAGGTGATTCTGATACTTGGCTTGCGGGGTTTTGAACTGGCTCCCCATAGAAAGTATGCTTTCTTTCATGACGTTCCACCTTCCGCTTGAAAAACCGAAGCTGTGTGAGTGACACTGTGGCCCACGTTGAATGTGGGTTGGAAGGATGTGCCTGCTGGGTGTTCGATTGTGTGTTGTGGGCGGACGTTTGTAGTCGGCCCGTTGGAGTTAGGTTTGGCGGGGTAGGGCAGGCTGTGGATTTCCTAAGATGTGAGGAGCCTATACTACTGTATTAAAGCCCCACCCAAACATAAGTCCCCCGAGAGAGGGAGAGAACGGGGAGGTGGGATCCTCCACAAAGGTCTGGGTGGAGCAGTTTCATTTCTCTGGACTTCTAGGTTTCCACTTGCACAGCGGCCCCTGGAGTGGCTGACTGGCCTTCTGGCCATCTTCCAGCTCATGTTGGGATTGGGGTCCCCTGGGGTCCCCTTCCCTTCTCACGTGAGGCATGCACACACAGCTCGTTCTGTTCAGTGCACTGTGCACACAGTGCTGGGGTGCGAACCCTGTGTCCTCTGGACCCCTTCCCTGTGCCCCTCGGTGACTACAGGGGGCAGCATCCCCCACCCTGGGTCCCCTTGTAACCATGTGGTGTGAGTGAGATTTAAATCCTGTTTTGTCCTAAAACATGGAGATATCGAGGACATTTTTTACCCCCAGCATAACTTGCATTGAAGCGTGTCAGTTGCCGAGAGAGGGTCGTGGGTTGGGTGTTTGTGGTGTCCTTCCCAGCACACTGCGTCTCCCACGCCTACATCTGGGCCGAGGAAAAAGGCAGTCTGAGCCTGAAAAGCGGGGGGCCATGATGGCGGGGGACCCACGGAACAAAGGCACAAGGAGGACTGCATTTTTGGAAAACACTGTACGTAACCTAGATGTAAGCTTCAGGACGTCAGACTCCACACGGTCACCTTGGCTCCCAGCGCCCCTGCCTTCTTCAAGCAAAAGCAAGATTTTTAAGCAGAGGACGGAGGTGCAGTCCCCGTTTATGCTGTGTCTTCCTCACCGCTGTTGTGAGGGGCCGTCCTTTCTTATCTGGACCTAATTTCTAAGTTCTCCTCTGCTCTGTTGTCCTTTAGAGAAATCTACAGCTACTTTGGCTACCGTCTTGCAGGTGCACTAATATGCCCCCGTTCTTCCTGGTGACTGAGTTTGCGTATTTCTTGGCTCATTCACAAACATCTCTCCCACGCTGAGCAAAATCACACATTGAGGAAGCCTGCAGAGATAGACAGGCAAGCTGTGGGGTTTCAGATGTCATAGGAAGGTGTCTGTTTCTTCACAAAGCGTGTTTCTCCTCAAAATACAACTGATCAGCTGTTGAAGGCAGAAATAACCAAATAGCAGTCAAGGTTTATTTCCCAAGAAGCTTTAGGAGCGTTTCGTGTATGTGAGTATACACGTAATTTCTTTGACAGTTAATAAAGGAAAGCTAGATATCTAAATTATATCTTTTATAACCAGAAAACTCACTGCTAGTTTTGGTGAGGTAGTATTTTAAAACATGACAATGATATAGTGAATAAGCTGTAGTTTTACAGAGAAAGGAGAACCAACCTACACAGTGTAATATTCTATCTGAGTATCTATGTGATGTCTCATTAGTGCGGGATATTGTGTTGACTAGTTCCGGTGAAAGGAGAGTGAATTGCCGAGAATTCTAACACAAAGTGCCCTCAAAGATATGTGTTCATGGAAAAATAGATTTTATACACAGGGTGGGGGCAACAGTAGGTTTATGAGTTGCAAATATGCAAAGCAGTTCATTTTTGTATTGTTATTTATTAATTAGTGTATTATTTGACATACAAACAATGGTAAACCTACTTTCGCCCCACCCTGCTCTAGAATAAAGTAGGTCACATGTAAATATGCAAAATCCAATAGCCAGATTCGAAGCTGGAAATAGGCAGTTTGAAGCACAGCTGAGAGGTCTGGGAAGAAATCTGGGGAGCAGTTCCTTTCCAGACCCCAAGTTTCGGACGACACGGCCGCTTCAGATCATTCCTGTGCCGTTTGCTGCACCTTCACACGGTATGCAGGTTCGCTCTGAAGTGATCTTTTCACGGGGAGTCGATACAGGCAGTGAGCGAGTTTATTCTGAGTTATTATCAACCCACTATGGCATGAGGACAGGGTCAGGCACCTTGCTTCCCAGTTCAAGTTGCATTCACAGCACACGCGTGCGCCTCAGTCCTGCTTGCTGTTCTTCAGCCCTGGGGCTACTACCGAACGTCATTCAGATCGGAAGCGAGCCTGTTGACCAGACACCACATCTGGACGTGTAATCTCACTTTGTGGCCCTCCAGCAGGAAACGCAGTGACTGGCATTATATAAAAAGGGAAGCACAGCAGACATCGGTTTGCATATCACAGCCTTGTCCGTGCTCTGAAGGGTGGCATAAAAACAGAGTCACTGTTCACTGGTCGACTCCGGCGGGATGCAAGTAACTGCAGACCTTTACTGCCTCCAGTGCCTTCTCATTCGGTGTCTCTGGGGGTCTGGACCCTGCTCTAGTGACCAAGACCACCTGTAGCCCTTTATTTCTTTTTATTTTCTTTGAAAAGAATAAATAGTGTTTGAAAATGGGAAGATACCAACTTTTAACCAAAAAAGTGTTGGAGAAACCATGTAAGGAGCGCTTTGATATTCCCATAGGGAAAGGTGTAAAAGAACACGAGTCACACTCTGACTCAGCTTCCCGACCAGATTCTGCTGAAGGGGCCTGGAAACCCCGTACGAAGAAAACAGCTGCGAGCGAGCTGCTTTTTGATTTTCATCTCTGATTTCTTTCTGTCTGCCTCTGAACATACCGTGTCCTGCTGTCATAAACAAATGCAAACGAAAGTTATTCTCCCTCCGAAACTGGCAGAGACACGTGGGGAAGAGGCGCGTGCTGCTGATGTGGCCGAGGGGAAAGGCTTGCTGGGACGGCCTGGCTGGAGTGACGGGGAACCGACTCAGTCCTTTAACTCGGCGACTCAACAGCGTGTGTGGATCAAGACTCCCAGATCGGGCTGCGCCACATTTAGTTTGCTCAGTAATTCTACAAGTCTTTTCTGTGAGAGGATGAATGCTCATAGATTTTTTTTTATCCAGGGAGCTGTTTATCACTATTTATAGTGTCAAAGAATTGAAAGGGACCTAGTGTTGTCTTAGGAATTTTATTTATACAAATACAGCCATTTAAATTTGTAGTTTAGAAAAATATTCCACAATGTGGAAACAACACCCACAGGAAAATTGAGAGAGCAGGACAAAAATCTCTACATATTATTTTATCCTTAATATATTGTATGTATTATATGATATATTAGTATATGAAAGAGTCGCAGTGAGATGGGAGTGAACGAATTATCGCTGACTGGTGGTTCCAAGTTACTTTTTCTAAAATTTCTTATTTAATATAATGAGCCTATATTACTTTGGTAATCAGAAAAAGTACACATTTTATAAAATACATAACACATTTTATAAAGTAAGTTCTACCCACATTTGTGGTTGTTCTATAAGTACTCCGTTTACTTTAGTGGTTTTCATTAATCTATTTTATATAAAAAGTATTTTAGTCTCTATACTTTTTAAATAAACTACTTGCTCAGTAAGTACAGTATATTTGAATATTTCCTTGGAGTATTAAATATTTTTATATCCACTTCATTAGTAATGAGTAATTTTAAAATAGTGTGTCAGCCCTGGCCGGTGTAGCTCAGTGGATTGAGCTCGGGCCTGCAAACCAGAGGATTGCAGTTCGATTCCCAGTCAGGGCACATGCCTGGGTTGCAGGCCGGTTCCCAGTAGGAGACGCATGAGAGGCAGCCATACATTGATATTTCTCTTCCCTCTCTCCTTCCCTTCCCCTCTAAAGATAAATAAATAAAATCTTAAAAAAAAACTGTGTCAGTGTGCTTTAGTTTGAGTATTTCCTGCTCACTATTCCTTTCCCCCCCAGTTTCTGCTGTTCCATGTGTTCTTCCAAGTGGAAGTTCACCCCGTGAACCCTTTCTCAGAATGATTGTGGTCAAGGTCCTCTCCCCACTGAAGTGTCTTTGCAACACGCCCGCGCCCCGCCCTCACCCATGTGCAGAGGCTTTTTGTAACGTGCCTCCTTGAAGAGGTTTGAATTTGAGTCTTACATTCTGAATAATTTGCCAGTGTTCTCAGTCAGCAAATTATGACTACCGGGCTACGGGCCCTGTCTTTGAACAACCCATGAGCTACGAATGGTGTTTGATTTTTTTAACGGGTTGTGAGAAAAATAAAAAGAGGACTATGTGGCAGAGACTCTGTGTGCCCTGGAAAGCCTCAAGTATTTACTATCTTGACCTTTACGGGAGAGTTCACTGAACCCTGAACTAGGGGCACAGAAGAAATGATTCATGTGCCTGGCCTAGTTCTTATTCTTGTCTTAGTTTCTGTATAATTTCATAACTAATTGGTATATTTTTGTATCTACATTTACATATTATATCTAGATTTGCATAAGGTTATAAAGGTTCTTTGGATGACACAGATGTTTTGACACAGGCAATTTTTTAAAAATTAATTGCTATGTGAATAATTTTCATCCCTTTTCTTAACTTTTAAAAGCATTACCAAGAAAACACAAATGACAGTTTTGTAAATAATGAAAATGTGGTCATTGTTTGAATATGTTTTTAAAGGGAGAATGGAGAAAACAGGCTAATTTATTATATTCTAATATGCTGCAGTTTTTTGCCCTAGATATCAAAAGTGAAAAGACTACCTATTTTCTTTTATTTAGAAATTACATAAACCATTTAATCATTAAATATGCCTTCTCTGAACCCTGAAAAGTGCCACGATTTCGTACTATATTAGCACTATTTGACTATACATATAATACACAGAAATTTTCACTGGGTACTTACTATACACCGGATACTATACTCGACAGTGTTGAAGTCAGACGTCAACTCAATACCTCGCTTTCCCGTCTGCTTCACCTGCCTTTTGAAAAATTGTGCTTTGCCGGCCATGGTTTTCTGATTTGCAGATGAGGGTAGTACTACGATGGTCGTCTTGTCTGAAGGCTGTGAGGAGGTTGTAAGGAGGTCAACCATCCATGTATGACCTGGCTTCCAACCCTGGGTCCCAGTTTATTGACTGTTGAACTCATTAGGCACTTGCATTAATAAATAGGACGTATGCGTTCGAATCCCCGCTCTGCTGCAGGGGGACGGCAGCTGGCTGACCTGACCGCCTGGGGCCTTGGTTAATGCGTCTGTCCGTCAGCGCTCAGTGGTCACACGTGTGTAAACTTCTGAGCGCAAGTTCAGGCACCAAGGGCTCAGTGAATATTGACCATTAGCTTCTGTCATTTCTGTGATCTTTACACTTGTCTCCCTCACTTTGTATAGCATCTGTAACCAGAATTTTACAAAAATGCCCAAAATAGAGATGTGTGCATATGGAGAATATAAAAACCGTTGTTTTTATACTCCTTTGTTAACTTTCTCCACACTGTGCTGCTTTGGGGCACTCCCCAGGCTGGAGGAGAGTTGGTCTTCGTACTGTCTTCGTGTGGAACATAACCGTTGTTGTTAGTTTTAGTTTGGATAAGTCAGACTTTCAGAGTCACCTATGAAAACACAGGAACACGGAAATGGCGGAGCACCTGGGCCAGTGTCAGAGCCACTGACGTCTAACGTGGACGGGACACCCGTGGACATGTTGCTGTGGCAGTAGATTCTTTCCCCGCCCTTCCTCAGGCCCCAAACTCCCTGCCGGCCCCCAGAAGCAGCTCCGCACCCTTAGGGAGCACTGGGAGAACAGGGGGCGCGTGAGGGGATTGTTTGGTCCACCAGGGACGTTTGAAACCACGAACCAAACGGCTCTTGAACCAACGCGTGGGGATACCACTGGGAAGGTGTCTCCATGCTACAAAGTGGTCACAGGAAACAGCAGTCCCGCGGGCGGAGTCCGTTAATTCAGGTCCACAGTCAGTTCAGAGCCATCCGGAAACCGGGGATGAGAATGCGTGATTAAGTTTTTAGTTTAAAATAACCTTGGACACACCATCGTTTAAGGAGATTGAAAAAAAATGATGTTCATGTTTGCTTTCAGGGAATATGGAGCCATTGACGATGTCGATATTGATCTGCATATTGATGTTAGCTTTCTCGATGTGAGTATCAGTGTATGCAATGTGACGGCTACTTTTTTGAAAACTTTATTTTTATTGGAGTGAATTTAATTTTTGTTTCTCTTCTGATACTTTTATAACATACTGACTTTTTCGGCGTGATTTATGAAGAAATGCAATATGACGTGTTGAAGAAACAGATTTTATGTATATATGTACTTGTGTCAGTTCTTTTAATATTATACATCCTCAGGTTTATAGGTTAGTACTCTTGGAATAGTACATCAGCATTTCTTTTCACTTTTACTTTTATATGCGAAAGCAAGAATTAAAAGTAGTTTGATTTTCTTTTTACAAACCAGTGGATTTTGAGAAAATTGGTAGGCCTTAATGATTTATGCATTTCTTCAGAGTAAGTTAAAATGTGTTCTGATTGGGAAGATACGTCAAGAACTCTAACTGATGACTAATTCATCCTCAAAATACGTGTGTTTGCACAGGAGGAGATTGCTGTGGCTTGGGAAGTGGTTCGGACGGAACCTATAATCGTCCGACTGCACTGTTCACTTACGCAGTATTTGAATGGCCCAGGTGAGGTTTATTTCCCTGTTATTTTGAATATTAACCAGTTGTACATTGTGCATTACGCAACATGATTGTCCATTTGGTCATTCTGAGCATAATTGCAGCTATCATGATAAAGAAATTTAAATGTACCTGCATGCTAACAAAGATGGTTTATTGGCAATCTAACTAGCAGAAAGAGAAACTGTAATGTATATTGTTTAGATTTCAGAAGTTGACAGGTTGTTGTGAAATAAGCACATTAAAACCTCAAAGAGAACGGTGCATATCGTAAAAGCTCAGTGAATATATTTTAGGTTGCCCTTAGAATTAATTATGTCTCTGATTCCGAGATTCAATTTTAATGTGTGTTTTTCTCACCTTTGATTACCGATGAATTTAACCTAAGTGAAACAACTTTCTGCTTTTAAAAATGGAAGTCATGATAATATTTTCATTTTCCAGTAGCTTCAGGGATGATTTTGCTTTATTTCAACCGATAGCTCCTTACAACAATGGCTCCTATTGTAACTCTTTCCAAGACTTACTGGATTAAACTCCTCTTTTGCTACCTGACATAGGTGTGCACACACGCACTCACACACTCAGTTGGATCTGTTCACGGTGTTTGATTATCTACTGCTGCGCAACAGACCACTCCAAACATCCTGCTTTGAAACCGCTCGCCCGTCACCATCTTTGGTTCAGCTGGGCTGCTCTTGCTTGGAGTCCCCGCATTTTTGCAGTGAGATGGATGGTGGATGAGGCTTTGCCATAAAAGGCTCCACTAGGTCGGATGCCTAGCAGTTGACAGGGTGTCATCTCAGAGCCCCGCTGGGACTGTTAACCAGAGCCCCTACCTCATGCAGGACTTCTTCATGTGGTTTGGGCTTCTTGTAGCAGGGCAGCTGGGTCCACAAGCAAGTGTTCAAGAGAGGGGGTGTGGGCACTGCCTGGAAGAAGGCTCAGTGAGTCTTCCACTGCATTCTGTTGCTCACTGTAGAGGAAGGACCCATCCGGAATCAGGGCACGGACATGGCGGCACTGCCAAGGTTGGGGCGATCTTTCGTCCGCTGTGCATACACCGGCGTGTTCTCTGCGTGTTTCCTATTTCAGGTGCATCGAGGAACTTACATCTACTGTTAGCTTTCACATAAGAAAGAGAGCTGTCCTTTCAAATGTATGAAATAGGCAGGGGAAGTTCACACTGAAAGTCATTGTGCTGTCACCCCTTCCCACTTCGGTGGAACGTATTCTACCTGAATGATCCGCCCTCAGTGCAGATAACAGAGTGAGTGACGTGAGTTCGTGTGGGGCAAAGACTAGTAGGTGTTTTGTTCTTGCATCGTTTCAAATGTATATGAATGTGATAAAGAAGAAACATAATTATTCATGATCCCTCCATACCAAGACAGCTGTATACAGTTTGTTTTCCATACATACCTGTTTTATTTTCATAAAGTTGACGTTGAATTGGTAAGTAGTTACGCATCTTAATGTTGGGTCAGGAGCCCATCCTCGTGAAGCGTCTGAATTAGAATGATGTGTGGTGTCTGCACAGCATTCCGGCCAATGGGTGTCCCTCCCTCCCTCCCTCCCTCCCCCCCCCTTCCCTCCCTCCCTCCCTCCCTCCCTTCCTCCCTTCCTTCCTTCCTCTCTTCCTCTCTTCCTCTCTCTCTCTCTCTCTCTCTCTCTCTCTTNGGGTGTGGGCACTGCCTGGAAGAAGGCTCAGTGAGTCTTCCACTGCATTCTGTTGCTCACTGTAGAGGAAGGACCCATCCGGAATCAGGGCACGGACATGGCGGCACTGCCAAGGTTGGGGCGATCTTTCGTCCGCTGTGCATACACCGGCGTGTTCTCTGCGTGTTTCCTATTTCAGGTGCATCGAGGAACTTACATCTACTGTTAGCTTTCACATAAGAAAGAGAGCTGTCCTTTCAAATGTATGAAATAGGCAGGGGAAGTTCACACTGAAAGTCATTGTGCTGTCACCCCTTCCCACTTCGGTGGAACGTATTCTACCTGAATGATCCGCCCTCAGTGCAGATAACAGAGTGAGTGACGTGAGTTCGTGTGGGGCAAAGACTAGTAGGTGTTTTGTTCTTGCATCGTTTCAAATGTATATGAATGTGATAAAGAAGAAACATAATTATTCATGATCCCTCCGTACCAAGACAGCTGTATACAGTTTGTTTTCCATACATACCTGTTTTATTTTCATAAAGTTGACGTTGAATTGGTAAGTAGTTAAGCATCTTAATGTTGGGTCACAGCCCATCCTCGTGAAGCGTCTGAATTAGAATGATGTGTGGTGTCTGCACAGCATTGCGGCAATGGGTGTCCCTCCCTCCTTCCCTCCCTCCCTCCCTCCCTCCCTCCCTCCCTCCCTCCTTCCCTCCCTCCCTTCCTCTCTTCCTCTCTTCCTCTCTTCCTCTCTCTCTCTCTCTCTCTCTTCTTTCTTTCTTTCTTGTCCATTTCCTTTTATTCTGATAGTGATTAAAAGAAAAGAAGCCTTCATGTCAGGACTTATGTGGTTTTGAATTCCTGGGGTTCGGGGTAAAATTGGGTCAGTCCATGCCTGCCTCCCCCAGCAGTGCGAGGCTAGTGTGGCCGCTTATTGTCCGTGGGGTCTTCAGTGTCAGGCAGAGTTTTCTTCACCATATCTCTCTGAAGAGTTGCTTTTGTCAATATTTTAACAATTTATCAGTGTTGTGAAGATTTCAACGGTTAATGGAATTCATGCTTAGATGATTTTATTGTTCAGTGTCACTTGTAACTCGTCCATAATTTAATTTTTCATCTCATATATAATAGCTAGTAAACCAAAGACACAAAGGTCATGCTTTGTCTTTGCTCCCTGAGAATGGCCCTTTGTTTTGTGAGCAAGACAAATTTGATCCAGTGCAAATTCGTGGGATCCTAATCTTTTTCCCCCCAGAAGACAAAAATGCTCCAGAAAAAATTATGCTAGTTTGTATCTGACATGTTTTAACTTTGTTCCTTTGTAAGAAATCCAGCTGATTTTATTCAGTTTGTTATATGTACTTACTGTGCTCTTTTTTCTGTTTCTCCTTAATGTTTTTTTGTATGTTTTTTTTTTTACTGATATACTTAAGTCCTAATTCACCTCAAACAACTTTTATGCAATTGTTTTGTTTTTTTCTTTATCTACTCACCTTGGTACATATAGATTGGATCTAACACCTCTATGTCCCATTGACTGTGTTTTGCCCTGTGATGGCGTACACATTTTTGCCCAAGTTTTTGAGGGAGAAATAAAGATGCACATTATACATGGGTATAATGATCACATACCATGGATAGAACGCTGGGCATAACGATCCCACACATAAGGCCCCAAATGTGGGTGTGCGTTGTACACGGGAGCGCCTTCATTGCTCCCAGGAGAAACTGCTGTTGTCTGTCATTCACCTTGGTCTTTCATCCTTCACCTCCGAGTATGTTACGTGTTTTTTTCCCATTTGTCTTCTACCTTATTAAGTAGGCATTGACTCCATTAAGAATTTCTTCTTCATCCAGTCTTTGATTTAGTGTTTCCCTTCTATTTTTAATTTAACTACCATCTTAACTGATACCCTATTATTTCCTCTTTCTCATTAATTGCATTCATTTTGTTTATGTATTACTGTTCTGAATTTTGTGACTATAGATCAGTAATCATCCAACGGATTATTTCTTTCCTATAGATGGAGTTTTGTTTTGCTCAGTGTTAAAGCAGGAGTTGGAATGTGCTTCTCTCAGGGATTAGTGTGGTTTGTGTGTAATCTCTTCAGCTAAGAAGGAACACAGAATCACGCCCTTTCTCTTCTCTAGCTGCGTTAGGCTGGGACCTGGCAGCTGTGAGGCTGTGACTCTGCAGGTGCTGCCCTCGGACCCCCTGGGAGCCCCTCAGACCCCCTCCCCCAGCATCTTCATGCTTTGCTGCTAACAGCGTACGTGGGCTTCCCCATTGGACCCTGTCCCTCCCGGCAGTCCTCGCCTCTGCCCTGCCGCTTCCGCGTGGCTGGTGTGAGTGTCCTGCGGCCCAGCTACCCTGCCCTGAGGCCAGATGTACTGTATGCTCCCGTATTCCCTGCTGGACCAGGCTGAAGTGGGGACTGGACCCTTTTCCTGTCTTCCTCCTCCTCCTTCTCTGACCCCCAGCTGGTTCCTCCTGGAAGCAATTCCATAGTCAGTTCTTGGGCCCAAATCTTCACTCGGGGTCTCACTTGACCTTAGATGGTGGGTCGCAGGGCAAGAAAGAGGTCTGAGTCTGCTTCAGGAGGAAGCCTGCCAGTCCGGCCCTTGAGGAAACTGCTTTGAGGCCCGTCCTTAGCGATGTGTTAGTGGTGTCTTCCTAAGCGGCCTTCCCGTGGTTCAGAGAGCGGGGCTCCGTGGGGCCAGCCCTTCGGGGCCCCTTACGTCTGTCCTAGTCGTAGCAGAATTCTCTGCGTGTTTCTCACGTGGAGGTGACCTCATTGCAGCTTCCTGTTCCTTTCCCCGGCGTCTCCTGGTTTCCTCTCGCGCTGGTCACCAGGAAGCTCCTTCCAGCCCATGTGCCCTCACTGCCATCTCAGAAGGGCATTTCCCCGAAGGTTTTCTTTTTCTTAGGAAAAATTCAAGGAGAAAAATACAATTTAAAATGGCCATTTCTGTGAAATACATGACAACAGCAAGAGACAGTGATACTAAAAAGAAACATAGTTATTATTCCAGAAGAGAACAGTTAGGGATCATTTTACTTTATGTTTTGTATTACTGCAAACAAGTAAAATGGTGAGAAAGTATCTTTTGACTGTAATATGTCTTTGAGGGTGTCGGTATTTATGGTAAAATTAACTTGAAAAACTGTATGACTAATACAAGGTTTAGATTGACCTCGTTAAGAGTTCTTTTTGAAAAACATTTATTGCCAGGCTTTGGGAATGTATGAATCATACTGTGTGAACTGAATTTGGCTAGGGCTAATCTGACCATATATCTATGAGCGAACAAGAGCCATAAGATTTGAAGAAGTAGGCTTCCTTATCCACTTTGAAACTAAAGATACGGTTTATCTTCATCATAGCGGGGAAGCACACTCTGAGTAAAAAGAAGTGATGATTATGATTCTTAGGGTGTTGCATATACTTTTCCAGAATTGTTGGTACGTAAGTCTGGTTTCCGATCTCAAGGACAGGGACGCTTGGGCTCTAAAGTGGTCAACGACTGACCTTGAAAGGTTTTTCTGTGCGGGGCACCGCTGTGCCTGTGCGATGAGAGTATTGGAGTGACCGCCACGTATCTTAAGCAGCCCTTCCCAACCTGAACTGTGTGACGAGGCAAATTGGAGTGACTTTCACCTTTTTAAAAGCATGAATGTATTTTATTAGTGTATTCTGTCAAATACTCTTTTAAACCATTGAGTGGTGAGTGGCGAGTGCCTTTTCTGGGAGGTTATTCGTTTCATAACCATAGTTACTGACTTACAGAAACAGTCAAGACAGGAAGCCTGCAATGGGGCGTGCTCCCGGGCCTCCCTCTCAGCCCCTGTGGTCTTGTTATGAAAAAGGTGTGGGGCTACACAAACCTCTCTCTTCCACCGAGAGAGACGTGCACCAGGGGTGTCCAGCCTGCAGCCCGCGGGCCGTACGCAGCCCAGGATGGCTGTGAACACGGTCCAATGCAAACATCATAAATTTACTTAAAATATTAGGAGGATTTTTGGTGATTATGTGTCACAGTGTATTTAATGTGTGGCCCAGAGATGCCAAAAGGTTGGACAGCCTAGTACACTGCCCTACACATTGCTGTTTACACTTACCATGTGTGTTTTGAAGATTGTTTATTATTATTATATGTATAATATAGAGGATCTGGCAGAAGTAATGCCTGCTGGAGTATGGTTGGTAGCAAAGTGATAGGGGTATAGTAACTTACAGTTTTAATTTTAACATTTCACCTAAAAGATCAAATGGTGTGCTTCAGTGTGATATTGTCATGTTATGGAATTACATGCTTATGATTTTGTAATAAGAGATCTTGTAATAAAATAGGGGTGTTATTTGTGCCAGACCCTGTATATACATACACACATATTATACCTTAGTAAATAATAAGCAGTGATCAACAGTGATCTTCAAAATCTCTGTATGCGAAGCATAAAAGTGACGTATAGCACTGTGTGTACACCATTTTTAAGTGTGTGTATATGACATACTGTGCAATATGTAAATAGGTACCTGTGTAACTTCTGTGTATACGCACACAGAGTTACATGTGTTGCCTCCTTCTCTTGTCCTGACTGATGGTTGAATGTCAGCTCTGAATTTTGACTGATTTTTCCCCCTCTTTGCAGTGCCCACTGTAGATGTCTTTCAGATTTCCACCAAAGAGCGGTTTGGCTTGGGACATCAGCTGAAAAAGTAAGTTTCCCAAAGAATAAAATACCACTTTCTGCAGACGAGAACCAAGCTGCCCTTGCTCATCTTTCCTCCCATTTTGAAGTGAGCACCTTGTTAGCTGGCAAAGCCTGAGGTCAGAACTGGGCCATCCTCACTCGGGGTCCCAAAGTCACCCTCCCACCTCCTCCAGCCCCACGGAACCTGTGGAGGCCACCAGGGAGGACTCCGGTCCCTGCATCTCTCAGGGCACCCACAGGAGGATCTGGGCTGTGGGTGTGTTTTCTGCCTCTGGGTCTCCCGTGTGAGTCACCCTGCGGTGACTGATCTCACTGAAGTCTGTCAGCTCCGGCTGTGCCTGACTTCCTCCCCCGTGGGTTCTAGTGACAGCCCCTCTGCGTGTCTTCTGGTGCTTAGAGGTGGGAACAGTTCCACAGAGACTGCCCAGGCTCTTGCCGCGCCCCTCGTTTCCACACCTGCGCCTTTGAAACTGTCGTTTTGTAAAGAGACTGAGTACTTTCTGTTTGGTTCCTGACTCGTACAATGAACTGATTTATCTCTTATAAACATAAATCTACCCCACTTGGACGGACTTTTGAAATGCGGGGGTGTGCCTCCACTAGTCACAGTCAGAATCTAAACTTAGTAAATTCCATACTTATTAAAGTATTAGCTTTAAGAATTCATACTTAAGGAGACATCCAAGGATTACTTATTCTTCTGAATACAGCTCCATGGTGTAATATGACATTTAAATCTTGCTGCAACCTTGGATGAAGAAAATCTTCAAAAATGATGAAGTGTAAATTAAAACTCTCCTCTTGTCCTGAACTCTGAGGTGACTTTCCAGCAAACTGGAAGTGTGCACCATCATCCCAATTTCACACCTTCCTTTCTCACTGCCTCTACGGCTAGAAAGACCCCAAATATGTCTGCCCACCACAGCCTCCGCTGACCTCATCTCAGCCAGCAGGCACTGGCTGGGGTAGCAAGTCTGAGAGCGGTACTTCCGTCGGTGCGAGTTAGTCGGGTAGCACCTAAAGGACATTGGGGAATCAATATTGGCTCAGTGCCTAGAGCCACACCCGTCGCTTTTGGTAACATAGGTCCACGCGTGTCAGTCCACATTTGGTAATGCAGGTGTGACCACTGTCATTGTATTGTACAGGCTAATGCAGGCAGATGGTTTCCTCCCCCTATTCATGGACATGGGCAATAATAGCTTCTTTCTGCAGGTGTCCTGAGAATTAAAGAGAAAAAAATCTGTATTTGAGGTTCGTATTTTACTTACTGGTATCCTGCAAATTATAAACAAATAATAGTACCACTTTCCTGTCCCAAAGGCAGTCCGTGTTCCAAGTAACTGAGAAGAGCATGGAAAACAAACAGTGCAGGATTGGCTTGAAAGGCAATCAAAATACTTCAATTATTGCACACATAATGCTTAATTGTAAAAGTTCCCATCTACTTAAATACCAGACCTAAAGGGGCCACTGCCACCCAAAAGATGGGCTACAAAAAAGATACTGCAACCTGAGACCCTTCTCAGAAAACAGAGCTGAGCCCGAGTCCACAGCTGGTGTTCCCAGGATTCTTCTCCCCGGGACTGGAGGAAATGAGCTTGACTTAGGACATGTTGATGCGGGAGTTACCAAGTTCCTGCCTTCTGATAGTCACCGAAAATTAAAAAAAAACACACACATCCTATTTACAGGTGACATGGGCTGTACCGAAGGTAGAATTTACTGATCTCCTATTTGTCTATGAAGTTGGTTTCACCCGGCTTAGTTTTACTTAAAAGTGTAATTTTATTCTCTTGTACTTCTCACGAAGAAAAACATGCAAATTGAGTAAAAAGAAATTGACGTTGCTTGTATCTTAATAAACAAAATTGTAATTATGAACAAGAATTTTTCAAACTGTTCCTGGCACCAACAAAATAGTTCAGATTTCTTTTGCCACTTCGCCAAAGGCATTGACCCCAGGCTGTCACTTCGTAATCTTTAGAAATCCATTTATATCCCTCTTTTACCAATTCTTCTGTCACTGATACTTGAACGAGGTTGTGATGATGTATTAATAATGCATAAAGCCATAAAAAGTTTGTGCGCGATGCTTTTTTGCCTGCAGAAGCGTCGCGGGTTGTTCCTGTCACTGAGCGCGGGCTTGTTTCCCTTCCCCGAAAGCGGTCTCTGCGTAATAAACAGCACAGACCCATGGTACTACGTCGCCCTGGGCCTGTGCTCACAGACTCCCTTTGGGTTGACAGGATCATGCAGACGTTCGTCACGCAGCAGTGGAAACAGAGCAAAGAGAAATCCAGCTGCCTGCACAGCAAGAAGCTGTCGGAGAAGAAAGCCAAGTCCCCCCTGCATTTGTTTTCTACCTTGCGCAGGTGGGTGCAGACCCCTCGCCCTGCGTACTTACTAACTGCCGCGCATGCGATTCCACCGCCACTCAGTTCGAAGCAGCCTGCCCTTTACTCATGCATGGGAAGAGGCAGTGCGATACGTGCACTTCATCAAAAACTGCTTTCTTAGGCTTACTCCGATACATTTTTGCTCTCGCATCCCAGTTTTCTCTACCTAAATTAGTTCCATAAAGGGCGCTGGAGTAAGTAGGAGGGAAAAAACCTGATCATCTTTTTTTGCTTTTCAGGAAAAATGCATTTCAGCTCCTGTGACCACTGCGCGCACACTTTAGATTTCCGTTGTAGCTGGGTAGGCTGACCACGCGGTGGCGTTTGTGCGCAGCTGAGTTCTCCTCCTGCTGGGCCCTGTGCTAATCGTTGTTCCGTTTTGAAGGTCGCCAAGTTACCCTCCCCCCGGTTGCGGGAAAAGCAAATCCAAGCTGAAACCCGAGCAAGACGGCATCTCCAAAACGCACAAGCTGCTGCGGAGGACTTGTTCCAGCACCGTCAAGACGGAGGACGCGTGCGTCTCCAAGTCGCAGCACCGGAGCTTCGGCCGCTCCCTGTCCAGCGACCCCAGGGCGGAGCAGGCGGCGCCCACCCTCAAGCCGCACAAGCTGCTGGCCCGGCCGTGCCCCGTGGCCGCCAAGCAGGAGGACGGCCTGGCCCTCAAGCCACACAAACTGCTGACTCGGTCCTGCTCTGGGGACCCTCGCTGTGAGCACGGCGCCACCTTGAAGCCCCACAAACTGTTGAGCAGGTCTTACTCCAGCCACCTGCGCATGGACGAACTCTACGGGCTGAAAACCCACAAGTTGCTCGGCAAGCCCTCCGCCAGCGTCCCCAAGTCGTCCAAGTCGGAGCTCTGCCCGGAGCCCGCTGCTGAGGGCCGGAGGCTCTCGCTCACCTCAGGGCTTATTGGTATCTTGACCCCGTCTTCATCCTCCTCTTCCCAGCCCGCTGTGCGTAAACGTTTTTCCTCTCGAGTTCTTCCACCTTAGGCCAAGATGCAGCGGGAGAGGCTTTCTAGAGATTGGTAGAGATCTGGTAGAGGAAAGAAGCAAGATTTTGTTCGTTTTCGAAAATGTACTGGTTTTTGTAAATGTTACTTTGCATACCAGACGTTTGCAGCTGGTACTGGAATGTGAGTCTCAGTTCTGGAAAAAATATATATCTATATAAATGTGGTTATTGATTTGAGGTCCAGTCCAAATGGTAATGAGTGCTACTACAAATGGAAAGGTGCCAGTTGGATTCACAGAGCCAGTCTTTGTAAGCAAGCTGACATTTTAATGTTTGATGGAGTAGGTGTATCTGATCTCTAGTTTTCTCACATAAGTAGTGGAAGATAAGGCCTGTCTAATAATTCACTGAAGAGTAATGTCCTTGATGTCCTTTAAGAGTAATGTTATGTCTAAGAGGAAACTCCCTTGGCCCGTGAACAGCATTGCTGTACAGAGAAGCCGCATTCACAGCTGAATTCTCTTTGCCTCACTTGCAGCTGCTCTTGGTGGCTGTAAGCCCAGTGACTTGACCCTAAAGCTGGTTTTGGGGGTGGGGAGAGAGGTCTGAGAGGCAGCTGCATTAAAACTTAAGAATTTGAGTGGTCTTGGAAGTCAGTTTTACACAAAATTTGCCTCCAAAGTGATCTGTGTTATAGTCAGTTTCAGGTAAAGAAATAGACCTATCTTATGTATATAATTTACATGACATAGCTGATACAGTATTTGCTTTTGCTACGTGTGTGGGGGGTATCTGTGCTGGAAAGGCCATATTTAGCTCTTAAATGTTAATATGGATACACCTAGCAATGATGAAACTGCAAAAAGAGATTATTTTTAGGAAGTTGTATTTCTTATATACATTTATTTCTATAGTTACATTGTTAATTTTACTACAAAATTATATCTGTGTTAAGAAAATGTATTCGAATAGATTGATCATTTTAGGTGGACATCCTTAGAGCCCGTTTCTTACTAAAACTGGTATTAAAAACATACAGAAATTAGTGTCAAAGAGTTCCATAGCAGAAAGTTTCCCACATTAGTTATACCTAAGATAGATAATCTCATATTCTGTGAAAGAAATGTCTCACTGTTCTCTCGTGTGGTTAAGGTTAAGCATGATATGATGGTTTGGAGTTGTGTGCTTTTCAGTCCCCGACCAGTGCCTTTAAAGGGTTAATTCTATCTGACTGTAAAATGAATTCGAAATATTCAAAAGAAGGAGGTGGGAGCCTTTGACAATGAGTAACAGAGGAAATAAGGTTTTTTGGGATCATGTAAAGATGCCAGTCACTTTTACTAGAAGATCAGAAATGAAGAATATTCATATATTTCGAAGCAGATTGCAATAGTAATGTCAGAACGTCAATTACAATACAGAAACTCTTCAATCCCAATATTGTATCAGTGACTTAACTCCTACCATAGGTGATCCTAGAGAGATCACATCTATATGCACAGTTGTACAAAGTAACAGGCTATCATTTACATACTTCCTCATTTTTAAATTTACTCCTTTTTTGTCTTTACGTTGCTTTTTATAGCCAAATGGTGCCAAATGCGTCCCAGTACGAGACCGCGGCTTCCTAGTGCAGGTAGGAACAAAGACTCCAACCACTGCAGAAATATTTTAGCTTCGAGTGGGTTTTCAGACCCTGTGTGACCTTGCCCTAACTATTTCTCCACGTGGTGTGACCCAGACCATCGAGTTTGCGGAGCAGCGGATCCCCGTGCTGAACGAGTACTGCGTGGTCTGTGACGAGCACCACGTGTTTCAGAACGGCCCCATGCTGAGGGTGAGTTCTCGCGGCCGGGTGTCAGCGGAAAGGGTTGAGCTATGAAAATGAGTGAGTTAGAAACTGCACGTGTCGTCAATACTTTCTGTCGAGCAAATTATTTAATAACCCAGTGCGGTATAATTTCAACCAGTGCATCGCTGTTCCTGAAGGAATCCAGGCAAGAACAACTAGTGTTATAATGAGGAAGTATTTCTCAACGTATTTCCTGTGATGTAGCCTGTCTGTCCTCTCTCTCTGTGTCCCTTGGTCTGCCTGTATCTGGATCCACCTACTTGTATATCAGATTGTCTGTGTCCCGTGGGTGGAGATAGATGTAAATGTCCAGGGCTCTGTATGGAAACCTGTGCACAGTTTTTCTTCAAACAATCTAAGATGCTTCATGCAGGGGAGGATATCTTTGCTCACTAGAGGAGGTACGTAGTAGCATGCAGAAGGTCAGAATAAAGATTTCAGAAATTACTCACTGACACATTCAGGGTGTGATGGAGGGAGTACAGAAATACAATCAGTGTGCATTTAGGGGAGAATCATCCAGTTTCAAGCTTTGCCATTTTCTATTGAGATAAAATTTGTATGACATTATTTACTATTTTACTTTATTATTTTATTATTTACTGCTGTTCAGTGACATCCCATTTTCCCCCGTCACTCTCCCCTGTCCTACCCAGCCCTCACCTTCGCTCCTCCCCCATTTTGTCCTCGTCCGTGAGTCCTTTATACATGGCCCTGGCCTTGACTCTCCCTCTTCCCTCCTGAGCCTCCTCCCTGCCTCTGGCATTATTTACTATTTTAACGTGTACTATTTATTGGATTTCAGTATATTCACAATGTTGTGCAACCATTACCACTAATTCCAGAACGTGTCTGTCACCCAAGAACCGCTGTGCCTGTTAGCGTTGACTCTAGTTTTCCCTTCCCCTCTTCCCCCGGCAACCGGTTATCTACTTTCTGTCTTTATGAACTTGCCTATTCTGGATGTTTCCTGTAAATAGAATCATACATTATGTGGCCTTCTATTTGGGGCTTCTTTCCCTTTAAGGTTTTCAGGGTTCATCCATGCAGCATGGATCTGTACTTTATTCCGTCGCTGGTGGAACGATGTCACGTAACACGGGCACGCAGAGTTTGATCGGTGGACTTACTGGGACAGACTCTGTTTAAAGTTTTGAGGAAATACCAAACTCTTTTGACCTTTTAATATTCCTGCCAAAGGTGTGTGGTGGTTCCAGTTTCTCCATGTCTTCACCGATATATATATATATATATACATATATATATACATATACATATACATGTATATATATACATGTATATGTATATATATATATGTTTTTACTTACAGTCATCATAGTCTGAAATCGTAGCTCACTGTGATTTTGTTCTGCATTTTCCTAATGACTCATGATTATGAGCATCTTTTTCATGTGCCTGTTGGCCATTTGTTTATCTTCTTCAGAGAAATGCCTGTTCAAATGTTCTCCCCATTTTCGGGCTCAGTGTTGTTATTGTTGAATTGGTAAGAGTTTTTATATTTTTATAGACATGTTTATATATATATTCTGAGTATTCTTAGTAAATATATAATTTGCAAAAATTTTTTTTCTGTGGGCTTTTTTCAATTACTGTTGACATTCAGTGTTCTAGATTAGTTTCAGGTGTACTGGGTTTTCTTTTTTAATTTTATTGTGGTAACATCAGTTAATAACATAAATTTCAGGCGTGCAGCTTTATGATGCGACATCTGTGTACTCTTGTGTGCTCCTGTGACACATGAAGTTTCTAATTTTGATGGAGTCCACGTTTATCGGCTGAACTGTTGGATAATTCAAGATCTCAAAGATTTATAGTTATGTATTTCTTTCTAAGAGTTTTATAGTTTATATCTTAATGTTTAAGTCATCATATTTCAAGATTTGTATTTCAGAAAACATACATAATAGCCATCTATAAACACAACTGTTTGTCAGATTTTATGATGTATTTGTTTCATTTTATTTTTTATAGAAAACATATATAAAATTTTTTCTTGCTACTTCTATGCAGTTTTTTTGCCAGTCAGCTTTTCTCTCAAAGACCTATATTGAGATTCTGAAACCCAAATGTAACTAAGTCAGCCTTCATTTATTATATATCTGCATAAATCATTTTTATTTGGATGTGATAATGTATAGTTATGCAAATAGGGAACATCCTTTGACTGTTTCAGTTTATCCCTGAAAGGTGCATTTTTACTTGTGGGTGTCCATCTGTTAACATTGACCTGTTTAGCTTGGTACACAGCAATGCCATTTCCACTGCAGGAAATAATACTGTTGTTATTAGTGGCACGTACCTCTTTGAGAGCATATATATGATCCCATGTTCAAAGTGCTGCAGATGGATTATCTCATTTAATTCTCACAGTCACCCCGTGAGGTGGGTGGTATCCCTGTTATGTCTCCCTTACAGATGAGGAAACAGTTACTCACTCAGTGTCACTCTGCTATTAGGTGGCAGAGACGGGATTTGAACTCTGGAGGAATGGCCCCAAAGCCGTGATTCTTAGTCATGGGGGGACTCTTGACTTCTGTACTTAAGTTGGCTTCTTCTTCATCCTGGACATTGACTGCCCACGTCGTTAAGGTTCACTCTGGTTTAATTACGGGCAGTTCTTTCCTGTAGCAAGTGACAGAAATCTCACAGCTGCTGTTGGTATTCTCTGCCCCTTAGTTCAAGTTTTGTTTTACTTTATATCATTCTGAACTGATGAAATTCACTGTTTTTAAAGTAGAAGCATGTTTGTGAACAAGAGAGAAAACAAGATTTTCTAAATAAATACGACTAGTGATTCATTGGTTTTTATGTTGCTATAATTCAGTCTGATACCTAAGGAAATAAGAAAAATTACTTTGGTTTCTTAAATAGTAAGGAAAGTGACAGAGGAAATCAGACCAGGAAATGGAAATCAAAGAAGCATTTCATACTCCAGGAAAGAGGGGTAAACGGAGTCTGCCTTTGATCCTGTTAGAAGTTTCACTAAATCAGCTCGCTCAGTTTTTCTTTCCTTTTTTTAGATCTACTGCAGTATGTCTGAGTGTGATGTTAATAGTACTGGACAAAAATTACTAGAAATATCATTTCTTATGGGATATTAATAATGCCAATCATTGACCATTTATTCAGTCCATATGTCGTGTCACAGCCCATAAATCCCAGAGATACAAGGAGAATAATTTATAACCCAATTGGTGATTAAACAAGTTAGATAAAACTCCAGGGTTTTTATAGAATCCAATGTTACTACCTTTGTGAGATCTTTCTGTTTCACAATTCACTCTCTTTCTTATTTTTTTCTCTTTTCTCCAAGTCTGTCTTTTTAATGTGACCTAAGCCCCCCTTTTCCCCTCAAATCCTTAAAGTTTTCATCTGCGTCAACTCTTCTGCCACTTGGCTCAGTTCGAGATGAGCCTGCCACAGTGCCTGCTACGTGGGGAACTGAAATACTGCTTTAGAAATAGCAGAGCATTCCAATTTTCTCTTTTGTTTACAAAGTTGATGTGTAAATGTCACTCCCAGGTTTGAGTTCTGACATCTAACACTCCAGTCTGCATAAAACTTTCATCAACTTCGGGAGGATACTCAGAGATGCCCAACTTCCCAGTGGGGCGGCAAAGTTTCCATCTTTATCAGGAAAACCACACCCACGCCAAGTTGTGGGTCCTCTGCATTTCGGAGCCAGCTAGAGTGTTAATGCATTAACTGTTTAGAGATGCTGATTACACGTTGACTCTTCATCACAGGCTTTGCACAGCAGGAAAAATTGCATTGACAGAACTTAGTCTTACCAGCCTCCGAGTCCCTCGAGCCCTTGTGTTTTCGTTACACCCACCTCGGCGCTCCGGTCATGCATCAGTGCGGTTGTCTTCGCCTTCCATCTCTTGTCCGTGAGCTGCTGCGCTGCACAGGAGAAAACCACACGGTTGTGTAGATAGTGTTTCTACAAAGTGGGAAGTTCGCCATTGATACTTGGTGATCATTCTGTGTGTCCTTGGTTAATAGACTTTCCTGTTTCCCACATCGGCTTATAATGTGAGAATTACGACCTTATTCACTCTTCCGGCCATGCGAAAGTGGCCCAGGTGACTTGCTCTGAGTGCACCCATCAGTCTGGGCGTCTGTTCTCACCACCGGAGAACATCTCCCAGTCCGACTACTGCAAAGTCAGCTGGGAAACCCGAGAACCTGCATTTTTGAGTATCCAGCCTGACTCAACCTTAGACAAATATTCATCACTACGGTTCTTTTCAGAGTGGAATTAATAATACTCAGTTATAATTTGGTCATAGTTGAAAGCATTTCCATGAAAATTTGTGAGAAACTGAGCATGGGTGTAGTAAACCTGAATATGTCCTGTTTTACCTCCCAAGAGAAAAAGAGCCAGGCCTCCCTCTATTCTTGTCTGACTTTTGAAAAATGGATGAAAAAGCACCTGCTGTTCAGTCCTGTGTGTCCGTGCCTAAAAGTTAGGACTTTAAGATCTGAGATACAGGCTAAATAAGCAAAATAACAATTACACCAAGAAGCTTTTAGTTCAAAAATGTGGTTTTCTTTTACATCCAAATTGAGTAGAAACTGGTTTTAATGATCAAACAGTAGCTCTAGTTGTAGGAGACATTTGGGGTCACCAGGTGTTGGGGTGCAGTCCGGCCTTATCGTATCTTCCTGTGGACCTGTGTTGGTCTCTTTGGGATTCTTGTTTTTCTTGTTGTATAGTAAGTCTTTTTCTGCACCAAATGTGTCTCTCCTTCAAAACATGAGAAGAACCAAAATCATTGATTAAAACCAAAAATACAGAGAATTGAAGGCTTGCAGGCTTTGTGTTTCTTTTTTTAGGAAGAAAGATTTTAGCAGTGAATTAATAATTCTGATAAAAGAAACTGAAAATAAAAATACTACCTAATATGCTTCAGTACAAGTCTTTATTAAACACTTATTCTTGTGTATACATTGGGGGAAAACAAGGAGAGGCAGCTAATTTAGGTTACCTAATATTGTTAATATTTAAACAGCTCTCTGCGTTAAGGAGTTTTTATAAACCTCACCTCACTTGATTCTCTTTCTTGGTTGGTCCTCCCGTCAGCCTGGAGAGCCAGATGTGGTTTTTGTCCCCGTTTTGCACATAGGGAAACCGAACTGTGTGCACATGCTCCTGCTGGATAATAACACAAATAAAATAACTTTTATTTGTGTTATTTGTTGGGTTTGCATATAATACTTTGTTTGGACAAAGAGATTGGCAAAAGGTTTAAAAAGTACTCACCTACACCATGCTAAGTTGATTTCACTGAAATAAAATTAAAAATGTATTCAGCTTAGATTAAAACTTCTAAGATAAATTTTATCTTAGGGACATAAAAAGTTCCCCATGCTTTTAAATGGTGCATAATGAATATTAACTTGCAGATGTGATGTGGAATGGTGAGAGGCACTTGCCTTGGTTTTACAGGTTGAATTATAGGGACCTAATGCTTGAAAGCAATATAATAATATAACATTAAGAATAGGTAGTATTGGGGTAGCTGGAGTAGCTCAGTGGATTGAGCGTGGGCCTACAAACCAGAGAGGATCACGGTTTGATTCCCAGTCAGGGCACATACCTGGGTTGCAGGCCAGTTCCCATCAGGGGATGCACAGGAGACAACCGCACACTGGTATTTTTCTCCCTCTCTTCTTCCCCTCTAAAGATAAATAAATAGATAATTTTAAAAATGTAAAAAAAATAGGTAGTATTTTACAAGTTGAAACTAATTATTGTAAAAACAAAAATGAAGTGGTAGCCCTGGCTGGGTAGTTCTCTTGGTTATGGTGTTGTCCCGATTCACCAAGGTTGTGAGTTCGATCTTCAGTCGGGCACAGACAAGAATCAACCCATGAATGCATAGATAAGTGGAACAACAAATCATTGAAGTTCCTCTGTTTCTCTCTTCCTTCCTTCCTCTCTCTAAGATCAGTCAATTTAAAAAGTTTTAAAAAATGATTAAGTAAGTACTGTACACACTTGGTTATATTTAAGCATGCATAAATGATTGTATAATAAAACACATCATTTCACTTATCCAGTAATAGCTATTAAATTACTGTGTTCTCTTTTGAATTGATGCTAGACTTTTCTGTGTCAATAATACAGTAATAGCAGAATTTGTGTTGGGTAAGGGGTTAGCTGGGAGTTGGCCGGCTCAGGGCGTGAGAATGCTAATCCAAAGTGTAACTACTTATTTCATTAAGGAAGGTTGATTCAGGGCCTCCTCCTTGAGTAACATGTACTTCCTGTGAATGATGAGACACATCTTGGTTATGTAATGTGATTCAAGAGCTTTCTCTTAGGGTTTCTTCTTGAGTTGACATTTGAACTTCTCCCCAAATGTGGCTAAACCTGTGGGGGGTAGGAAAGGAGGGAGCCTGGCTCAGTAATCTATAAGAACTAATTTGCAAATATTGATGTCAAAATTGACTGATTTATATTTCTAAAAATGACCTTCCAATCTAGGGTAGCAGATTATTTTATTTCATTTTCATTGTCATTGTTTAAGGCAACAACTTGATACCAAAATGGTAGCTTCTTCTATTGTATCCCTGAAGTGCATACATGTACACACACACACACACACACACACCCTATTTGAACAATCACAAAGTAAGTGTGGTTGATTTTCCAAGGTTCAAATAAAAATATAAAAAGCAATCATTACTCATATACACTTAACAAGGCTTTGGGATTGATGGATTTTAGTCATAAGTGTGTGGTTACTTGGCAAGGGTATGAAAAATGAAGTGCCTTCTGTGTCTCCTTACTTACTCAGTGACCTTTGGGTAAGTGAGGCATGACTTTATTTCCTGAGCCCTGAATGATGTCCAGAGTTCACCATCTCCCCAGGCTCCCATTTGCATACAGTTTCACTATAATCAAACAGCAACATTGGTGTTTGGCATTTTGGTAAATGCACTACAAATGATTGCTTATATTGTTTCAGACCACACCATTCTCCCAGAAGGTGAACCAAAACAAAAGAAACAAGCCAATGTTAGTAGGGGAAATTGAGGGTTGAACACATAAGCACTTAGATACACGCATGCACACACTACATAGAATAAGAATGAGTCAAACACTCAATAAAAGCAATAGAAATTGTAGTCTGCTCTGAGTAGATCCAGGTATATAGGGTAGTGTGTGTTGCTTGAATCTAGAAAGATGAAGAACTTTTTCCAATTGATTTCCTCCCATAGGCAGCTTTTCCTGATGTTCCTGAAATGGACTCAGACTGCACATTTCAGGCTGAGAAGGAAATATATCATTTCTTTTATTTTTCCCCTAACACTCTTTCTCTGAGGGGACCATCAACCAGAAACCTTTGAGATCAGTCATGCTTTTTGTCCACAAAGCCACCATAAGAGCCCATTCTCAACACAAACGATGTTCCCAACGGGCCCCGCTTCCCCACCGGCTAAGCTGCAGATCAGCCGTGCTGAAATAGAGGGGCACGGGGCAGTGGCCCTAACAGATGCCTGCTTTCTGCACTGTGTGGGGCTTCTCGGATTGCCTTGTGTTCAGCTTCATCAGCTACCTAATGCAATGTAACTCGGCAGATAGGATAAATCACACCGATGACAGTGTGTTAGATTTGAAAGATGAGAGAGAGCTCTTGCAGAGCGATTGCAGTGTATCTTTCAGTGCTGTTGACGCCGGGAGGTTACTGAAGTCAGACGTCTTTGCGACAAAACCAATCTTTCAGGAGCAGGGAAGCAGAAGCGTGCCGCTTTCTTCCAAAGAAAATCGCTCAGGGAAAGGTGGAATGCTCCTTTGTTTATTTGTTTTACACAGATGTGAGGTTTAACCTCATTTTTTTGTTGTGTCACCAGCTTAAGTATCTGCTTTTTAAAAAAATACATATATACATATATTATGTGCAAATATATATTAATTAGGAGAGATGGATTTTTCAGTTTAAGGATATTTTTATGTATTGCCAAATTGTCCCTACAGCAAGTGCCTACAACAGTGGATTTCTCAGTCCCATTTGTGACTTTATATCAGGAAATATTTACTTGCCCGTTGTGACCTAAATACAGAAATTTTCATCAAAGTGATAGGATTCCTCTCTTTCTAACCTTCTAAAACCTTGTCTTTCCCCTTTGTTAGTGTGATGTCATGACTTTAATTGGGGAGCTGGGAGATGGAATGAGTAAAAGGTTGTGACCAATCCCTCCTTCTCCTGCAGCCCACCGTGTGTGAGCGTGAGCTGTGCGTGTTCGCCTTCCAGACGCTGGGGGTGATGAACGAAGCCGCCGACGAGATAGCGACGGGGGCTCAGGTACTGACCAGGACGCCAGTCCGTCCTTGACTTCATTGGACCGTTGTATTCCGACCCAGTAGTTACTTCCACTCTGCTGTTTGGGCAAGTGTTTGAGAGTGCATTTCTAAAGGGAACTGGCGATTGGTATATCTTAGGTATGAGCTGGATTTTGCTGTCTTTATTGTATGCGTGTTTTGTCATTTTGCATTTGCTGGGGGAGAAACTAGACCAGCTTTCTACCAGGGGTAGGAAGTATTTGTGATTCTTACGTGATGAAGTTGGGATGTTGAAGCCCTGTACATTGTATTATTTAAGATTTATTTATAGCCCTGGCTAGTGTGGCTCAGTGGATTGAGTGCCAGCCTGTGAACCAAAGGGTTGCTGGTTTGATTCTCGATCAGGGCACATGCCTGGGTTTCGGGCCAGGTCTCCAGGAGGGGCCGCAGAAGAGGCAACCACAAGCTGTTTCTCTCCTCTTTCTCCTTCCCTTCCCCTTTCTCTAAAAATAAATAAAATCTTTTAACAAATTTAAAAATAAAATTTATGTGTAAGTTTATCGTGCCATAAAATGGAAGCCAGTTTATTTTTTAAACTTAGATATAAAGATGCTGGGCAGAGCATTTTGTGAAAAAGAGAGTGTTCAGTCTTACGGTGGCAATGTTTATGACAGGAGGAGAAAAATATAAAAACAGAAAACCATTTGGGGGCAGGGAAGTATTCCATGACTCTAGAAAGGAAGAACTGGATTATAAAGATGCTGAAATGTGTTACTTCATGTAGTTCCATCGAAATTTCAGTTGCTTTCTTTTTTCTTTTTTTTAAGATTTTATTTATTTATTTTTAGAGGGGAAAGGAAGGAGAGAGAGAGAGAAATATCAATGTATGGTTGCCTCTCGTGAGTCCCCTCCTGGGAACTGGCCTGCAACCCAGGCATGTGCCCTGACTGGGAATCGAACCGCGATCATGTAGTTCGCAGGCCCGCGCTCAATCCACTGAGCTACACCAGCCAGGGTGGTTGCTTTCTTTTTTTAATTTATGGAGCCTGACTAAATTACTAATAAATCAGAAGGAACAGGAAAGAACTAAAAGAAAAAACGTTAATTAAGGGAGGTTAGGCCACCCACATACAAAAACATGTCATGCAGGCCTATGGTGCGCCAACCAAATACAGTCGTGTCAGGAAATAAAGTGGCAGATTATTCACAAAGTACATCATTGTAAACGGACTTAGTACGGGTTACAGGAGGTGGCGCAGCGAGTGGTACAATACAGACAGTTCAGTGAGTGACATGGAAGAAGCGACCTGCAGCCTTGGGAAAACGGTTTAGCTTTTGATTTTAGACTGTGTGTAAATTCCACATGGCTCGAAAATTAGCTTTGTTCGAAAATATTGTATACCCATTAGGTGGTACATCAATTTATGCATCTGTCAAGTGATACACCATAAAGGAAGAGAGCAACAGCTGGGAGTCCATACATCATAGTTTTTAAAGATTTTATGTATTTGTTTGTTTGTTTGTTTATTGTTTAGAGACCAGGGGAGGGAGAGAAGGAGAGAAACCTCCATCAGTTGCAGGTGTGGCCGGACCAGGGACTGAGCCTGCAACTCAGGCACGTGCCCTGACCGGGAATCCAACAGACATTTTGCTTTGTGAGATGACGCACAACCAACTGAGCCACACTGGTCAGGGCCATACTGCACAGCTTTTACTTGAAGAGATCATGAATGTTTAAGAACTGAACATGAGAGAGGTTTGCTCTGGCCGGTGTGGCTCAGTTGGCTGGAGTGTCGTCCTGTAAACCGAAAGGTCACAGGTTGGTTCCTGTAAGGGCACACGCCTAGGTTACAGGTTTGGTCCCAGGTCAGCGCATATACAAGAAGAAACGGATTGACATTTCTTCTCTCCCTATGTCTCTTCTTCCCTTCCCCTCGCTCTCAAATCAATAAGCATGTTCTTTGGTGAGAATAAAAAAAAGAAAAAGGAAAAAGTTTGCTGGCCACAAACCTAATTATGCGAATGCTCAGAAAAAGTGAGAGAACTGGGAAGACCCTGTAACCCATGAAGAGATTAAATGGATGCATGATCCACAAATAAGCACCTGTAGGTAGTAAAGAGACAGGGGAAAATAGCTTCACTAAAATTTTTCTCAACCTCTCATTTATCAAATTCACAATGGTGGGTGGGAAAAATGGTCATGCACCAGCTGTGTTGTCAGTCTTCCCATGAGTCAAGGCCTCCTGCGTGACAAGCAGGTGCCCCACTAGGTGAGGGCACATAATTAACGTAGGTAGCCCGGGCCATGGCTTATGCCCAGTCCCTTAACCTGGTTCTCTGCTGGTTAAACTAATAGGATGAAATAGTGAGGACAGTATTTGTGAGGTAAGGAGTTATAAATGAAAAATAATACAAGTAGTAGAACATGGATCCCATGAAATATGGGAAAAAATGACACTGTGATTAAAATAATTTTCAAATATAAAACTTGGTATTGCCCTACACCCAAGGTGCCCATGTGTATGAGTTAAAGGCCACGGGAATCCCTAAAAGAAAGAAAATGACTAGCATCTACTCAGAGGGCTTGTCAGATGTGTCTGACCCTGGTGGCTCTTTTTCTCCTTTCTTTCTTTTTTTAAATGTTTAAGTTTTTTCATCCTGGAACTAATATTGCTCAGAAACCCCACTAGTTTAACGTGCGCTGTTTATAGCTATGTGAAAATAATTAAACCTTGCACAGCTGTGTGTGCAGATATACATCTGTGTATATTTACATTGCTGTATATGTGTGTATGTATTTATGTGGTATATATACATATATAAAAAATAAATTCTTCAAGTAGTACAGTTCACAGTTGTGCATTTTGCTGGACGTAAACTGACCCTCAAACAATTTGAAGACAGAAGAAATGAACTGTAATCTAGAAATAGGAAGTAGTCGGATGGACAGAAAGCAAATGTCATGCTGACAGTAGGCTAGGTTGGTAGAATAATCGGTGCATTTTCTCGTATTATTAAAGGTACACCTCTAAAAATAATGGCTCTTAAAGAGAAATTCATTGTGGATCATATAATGGTTGTTACAAAGCAGAGATACTTCATCAGATCAAGTTAGGGATTCAGCTCTGGACATCAGTATCCCGAAATTGGAGAAGTTAATTGTTTCTACTCCAAAGCGCAGTCTTTTCACAACTTGAACGCAGGTGCCCTGGCCTGCTTATAACCCTGAAGTTTACATGGACACTGATTGTTTTTCCAGACAGAAGGGAATTCTCTCTCGGGAGCTGACTCCTGCCTTTTACGTAGCGCCCTGCGGAACTGCTCCATTTATTCTTTATACACTGGGCTCTCAAACAAGCTTTTCTTTGAACAGAAGAAAAGGAGTCGCAGTGGAAATGTTTGAAGGCCACTGGCCAACAAACTGTGTTCCCCTCTTTGCAGATACATTATGTCGCTGTGGGGGCTCCGGTGTGTGCCTTTCTTATCCGCTGGACTTGCCTTCCTCGCAGGCCAGAGCCCTGAGCCCCTTCCGGCCCACATGTGCTGGGTCGGGGGAAGGTCTCTGCCCCGCCATCAGTGCAGATATACATCTGTGTATATTTACATTGCTGTATATGTGTGTATGTATTTATGTGGTATATATACATATATAAAAAATAAATTCTTCAAGTAGTACAGTCCACAGTTGTGCCAGGTGGATCTCACGTTAGGTCCTCCAGAGACACGACGAGGTCTGTAAACTCGGAGACCTTTTACTCTTACTCACCAAGTGGCCCCACGTGGTTTCCATTGCTTGAATTTAATGATCCTTGGCATTTCTATTCTAAGTGTCTTAGCCGTTCTCCAAGTTGCCTCCTCAATTCTTTTATTCAGCCTAAGAATAAAAGAGTTAAAGGCCAAGGTGTCTAACTTGCTGGCGGCAGCCCTTGCCTTGTGCACGGAGGTCCTGGCAGAGTCTTTAGTTTTAAGTGCTGGGCGTGGGGAAACACGTGGTTTGGGGCAAAGGAAATCCCAGTCAGCTGTTACCATTAGCTTTTCAAAGTGGACGGTTTACCCCATGGAAAGTTGCCACGTGTAAGCGCCGACCATCCCTGCCTTCATCTCCAATGGCTGCTTTATTTTTTATAGCCTTTAACATGACCAGTCTCTGTAGTTAAGCATCTGTTTGTTCAACTGATTTTTTTATTATGCATAATCTTCATTGGAATGTCAATTCCATGAGAGCAAGGACCTGTTTCTTCTGTTCCTTGCCTTGTCATAGACACTAGATCAATGTTAGTACGTACTCCGCGAGGTCTGTCCGGAAAAAGTCCAGCTGTTGCTAATATAACGAGAACGGTTTGTGCGATGCTGATGTAACCTGGCAACCAAGGAGAGTGGACTGGAATGTGCATGTGCGAACAGTGACGACTTCACTGGACTCGCCGGTGGGGGCAGTAAGATGCCCTTGAGTGAACATGTGGACTGTGTGGCCATCACATTAGAAATGACTGAGCGAATGAAGCAATGAATCTGCATCAAATTTTGCGTTAAGCTTGAACATTCATCCGCGGAAACTATTCAGATGATTCAGAAGGTCGCAGCTATGGGCAGCTGGTGACTGGCAGCTTCATCATGACAGTGCGCCCACTCGTACATCCCATCTCATGCAGCGTTTCTTGGCGAAACATCCAATCACTCGGGTGACTCAGCCACCTCAGAGCCCAGATTTGGGGCCCTGCAACTTCTGGCTTTTCCCAAAACTACAATCGCCTTTGAAGTGGAACAGATTTCAGACCATCGATAAGACTGAGGGAAATACAACATGGCAGCTGATGATGGCGATTGGAGAACTGTGTGAGGTCCCATGGTAGCTACTTTAACGGGGACTGAGGCGTCATTGTCCTGTGTGCAGTGTTTTTTGTATCTTGTATCTTCTTCAATAAATGCCCCTGTTTTCCATAGTACATGGCTGGATACCTTCTGGACAGACCTCGTGTGTCCATGACTAAGAGATGTTAGGATGAGAGTCATTGGAAGCCACATGTATTTCTTAGGTAAAGGTCAGGTTTGGTCTAGGGTCACAAAGGGCAGATTTGAGAGGTTCGTCCTTTCCTAGCTAATTTTACCTCCGGAGGAAGGAAAGTGGCCCCGGAGAGAAACGGGAAGCATAGTGACTCTTCTGTGTGCCTTTCAAGGTGGTGGACCTGCTGGTGTCCATGTGCAGGTCGGCATTGGAATCGCCTAGAAAAGTTGTCATTTTCGAGCCGTACCCCTCCGTGGTGGACCCTAATGACCCTCAGATGCTGGCCTTCAACCCCAGGGTAAGGAGTCACCTAGCAACTGTCTGCCCACCCCGACCCCCCACCCCGCTTCCTCCACCCACAGCTGAGAATTCAGTCCTGTCAGCTCCCCTTTTCTGTCGGCATTGCGGTCCCACCGAGCCCACCCGGGACTGTGGTGGACCCTGCATCCTTTCTGGGGAACGGGATTCTTGTACGAGCCCGCATTTGCTTCCACCTTCTGTCCTTCACACACCCTGGTACTTGCCCCGTCCTTCCATCCTGCGAAATCATTTCCAGAATCTCGTGAGACTAGACCCATTCAATCTTCTCACTCTCTGGTCTCACACATCCTGTCTGTGTGGGAGGCAGGTGAACAGTTGCGATAATTGGTGGACAGTGATAATGGTCAATATAATTGTTTTAATTCCATACCTGTTTTTCTGAGCTTCTAGTTTATGTAACGACTTAACAGGAATCATGTCTAAATAGGACAAATTTCCCTTTTTCTGTTGTATTTTTCCCTCACTGTCCCTGGCCCCCCATCACCCCTCCAGTTATTTGAAGGTTAGTGGTCATTCAATTCATATTGTCCATTAGCTGGCATTTCTTGAGAAAACAGTTTCATAAATATTAATGATTATTAGGCAGAATCCTTCTGAAATAACAATTTCAAAGGGCACAACAGCTAAAATTGTCTTAATTTCTATTAATATTCATCCTGAAAGCATTTTCCAGAAACAGTGACCATGGACGATTTCCTTGGAAGAACTTCCTGTCCTCGGTGGCACAGTTGACCCATTTGCGTTATACTCAAAATGGACAGTCAGCTGAGTGCGTGGCGTTATGTACGCACCTGCCAGTCACCCCCTTGGGCTAACAGTGTTCCGGTTAAATGGAAATAAAGGGGAAATGAAATCATAAGACCTACAACGGATTTCTGTGCTTCAGCAGGATTTTATGCTTGCTTTATTCTTCACGCCTTAAGTGTGGAAGGCAGCGTCAGGACCCCGGCCCCCTTTGGTGTGCGCATTTTTCCCCTCTAGGCCGGGCATGAGTTCCTGCGCTTCGTGAGAGCCAGCACTGTTTCCTTTTCTTCCTCCCTCTGGCTCCATTACACATCCTGAGTCCTTGAACCCTCGTATGAAAGTCTTCCCCTGTGTGCACACCACGGGCATTGCTTTCCAGTGGACTCTGATGGAAAATTCATGTCCAGAAATAGTATGTTTCTTTAGTAGTGTGCAGATTTGTAAAAGTACTATACATATATATATATTTTTTAATTCAAACAGAAGAAGAATTATGACCGCGTAATGAAAGCACTGGACAGCATAACTTCTATCAGAGAAATGACACAGGTAAGTCCGCCGTCTGTGGTCTGGACGTTTTCGTTTTGCTTGAGTAAAATTATATTTGAAAAATGGCTGAGAGGAAAAAAGTATGCCTGAGCATACTGGCCCTGGAGCGAAATGCAGACTTTTCTGTTATACGGGAATATAATTGAAATCATAAAAACGGTAAAATGGTGCTGTTCTAAGATGTTTGATTACCTGGCATCAGCGTATTGGCGTGCTACCTCTGACTTTGGGGTGACTCGGGGGGGCACGGTGATAGCACAGTCACAGTCCTAGTGGTCTGCGCTCAAGTTCAAGGGAGAGTTGCACTACACGGAGGTGTGTCGGGCTCTTGTAAGGCAAAAGTTAGATCTGGCACTGCCCTAAATTGTCCATTTTAATTAGTGGCAATAATTTAAAAATACCATTTTAATGTTAAACTAAAAGCAAATATTTCATCACACTTAAGTTGTACATAAATATTTTAGCTATAACATAGAATCTCAAAAACCCGGGAAGACACCAGACTTCCTAAGAGTACGAGTGTGTATTTTTGGCCTCTAGGGGAGAGGCTTTGATGGAAGAGTCTGATGAGCACGGATCGGGGGTCGTGATGAAAATCTGATGTGTCGCTCTGCTATGGATAGTTCCGCACTTGGCAGACCACATGCTCTTGAGTTATCGGGCCCTTTCCGCTGCCAAAGATTAGGAGGGAGGTTTAAAATTCATCACTTTATTTTATTTCATTTCAGTAGTTTATTTTCATTTTAGGGAGAGAAGAAAGGAGAGAGAAAGATTGATTTGTTGTTCCACTTGTTCATGCACTCAGTGGTTAATTCTCGTATGTGCCCTCACCAGGGATTGAACTTGCAGCCTTGACGTATCGGACAGTTCTCTAACCAACCGAGCTACCTAGCGAGGGCCTAAAACCTATCATTCTATATAGAAACGAATCCTTTCCGGTTAACAGCAGCGCACAGCCTAGAAGGTGGTGTCGGGTCTTGCTCTGCCCAGAGACCCTCGCGGGCTGATGAGGACTGTTATTACCCTGGGTCGTTTCCTCTGTCCAGGGAGGGAATCGGAGATTCTGTTTCTTTCTGGGGAAGAGACGGGGCTTTTGCCCCACTGCCCCCATCTCCCCCGCTGGCGTCTGTAATCTATCTGGAAATGAGTGTCAAAAGTGCAGTTTCACATCCCTCACTTTGATTCTTGATTCTGTCGATACTTATCTATTCATGTAGTCAAATATTCATTCATTCACAAACAGCCCCTGCCAAGAGCCTTTACTTCACAAGTTACTTTATTTGCTTATTTGACATCCCTTTCCTGTTGTTTTCCATGCCTGTACCTTTCTGTATTGTGAATCTTTTCAAACAGATATTTATCATATTTGTACAAGGAAAAGAAAACAATAAAACACATTTCCACTGAGGGAGAAGAAGGAACCTATTGCAATATTTGACACAAAGCTAAGGAAACATTTTAGTCCCCAGGGCCTTTGGTGTAGGATATTTATTCTTTGCCCTACCCCCAGGTCGTCCTCGGATTAAAAATAGCTACACCCCTGGCTCCGGATGGCTCTCTGTCGGAAACGCCTGCCTTTATTCTGGGTCATGTTCGAGCTCCTCCAGCAGAGGCGGGGGGGGGGAGGGGACCAGGGGGACATCAGTGTCAGCCGAGGAGAGGGTAGGGCTCCCAGTGTTGAACTTGTCTGTCAGGCTCTGTCCTGTGCCCTTGGGCAAGTCCCTTCCTCCCCGACGCCTCCGTTTTCTTCACCATCAAGGTGGTGACTAGTAACTACACCCTTTCCACGTGCACGTCATCAGGATGCTCTTCGGTTCCATTGCATCCGATGCTTTAAACCTCTCCAAAGAAATACCACATTGTCCTGTCCTGGTTTCTAGAATATTCTGCCCCAAAGATAGACCTGAACTGTCTATGAACTGTCACAGACAGATCGCCCTTTGTTCTATGAAAAAGTAAATAAATGACATTAAGGACTTTTAAGAGAAGGGCTCTCATGTAGATCTTGTCTGTTTTTCCCCCAGTAAAGAGCAACACTTCGGTCCATACCTCACGTACGTGCACAGTGGAACGACAGGTTTTCTTTAGTGTTGGTTAAAAGTCAGGGACAGGCATTTGTTATCAAAGAGACACAGCATGGGACACTTAGTGAGAGCCACAACCCAGGTTTTACTGGGGGAGCCGCCAGGGAGCTGAACCCACCCCAGCTGAGACACAGGGACTGGCATTTAGGACAGGGGACAAAAGGCACTGTGGCGAAGTGGAAACAGGGCCTCGGGGGGTGTGGAAAATTCCTCCAGGGTCAGATGGAGATTTCTGGGAAGTTGGGTGCTGAGGGTGGGCACAACATACCGTTCACGCCAACTCCCGGTTGGCAGCACAGGGCTTCCCTGAGTGGACACTCAGCAGGGCCCTGCGGGACATGCCCAGTGCATGGGAACCCCACGGAAGTCTCTTAGCAGAAGGTGGGGTCAGTCCTTCGTGCCTCAGGAAAGTCCTCGCGAGGCGATTGTTGCTGTTACCTGGTCAGCGCCCCAGTTTCTCCAGTTTCGCTGGATTTAGGCGCACCTGCCTGTTCAGTGTGTGTTCCCTTTTGCAGAAAGACCAAGAGAGGGAGACGTTTAAGAACAGTCAAGAAGTGTAACGCCTCTTTTTCAGGCGCCGTACCTGGAAATCAAGAAGCAGATGGATAAGCAGGACCCGCTCGCCCACCCCCTGCTGCAGTGGTACGCAACGTTAGTTCCCCTCTTGGTGAACAGGGCATCCTTTTCTGCTGCCCGCGTTGGGAGAGAGCAGGTCAAAGCCTCTCTTGCAGAACCTGCAGCGCTGCAACCCCCCAGCCTCTGAGGCCTGGCGACGGTGCGATCCACGCGGCTCGAGACTCTCGCCTTAATTAAACCTCGCACGTCACACAGGGAGAAAGATGATGCTGTGTGCGCTGCGTGGAGAGGCGGTGGGCTTGCGACCGCTTGTCTCGAGTTTTAAAAAATGTCATTACCTGCATTTACCTGGCAAAGCAGTTTTTGGTGTATTTCATTTTCTAGCTAACTGAGGACTAAATGATAAAACTGACTTATTATTGAACATCTGTCTGAAATGTATGTTTTGTGTGATTTGCTCCCTTACCAGGGACAATATAAACTTGATAAACTCCTTGTCTGATGCTGCAGGTGAGGGACACAGATCTGTCCCCTGTGGGTCCCTGAGGGAGGCCCAGCTAAGACCGGGGTGGGGGTGGAAGACTCACCTTGCACAACGCCATTCGGATAAGGTGCCCTTGGGCGCCTCATTTCGGAGATGAAGGCAGTAGTGTCTACTCATCATCCCTGTAAGGTTTTATGTACCTGTCTATTTGAAATCACTGAAAACTCAGACCATGGAATTTATCACAGTTCTCATGCAGTAATGCAAGTGTAAAGATTATAAGAGGTTGGTGTGAGTAGTATTTAGTCCATGCTAGGGCCCGGAGGTTTTTAAGAATTAGGTAAAGGCGGGCAGAGGGGAACGACTCTGGATACCTCATGATTCTGATAACTTTCACTTAGTCAAAATTTTACAGTACACATTTAATTTAGTCTAATAAGACTGACAAAGACTAGGTTTAGAAATTTTCCTTCTTGGAATGTTTTAGGATCTGTTATTAAAATTCTGAATTCAGTAAAACAACATACAGTTCGCACCGCACTTGTAAAAATTCTAGCACTCAGTCACACTCACAATGCCGGTCTGGCTCTCGGGTCACACATCCTTGTCCCTGGAGTCAGCCCAATTGGGGACCTTTCATTCAGGACCCTCTCTTCCTTCAGCTTGTCAGTCACTTCGCTTTCCAGGAAAAAAAAAACCTACCAAAATGTTTTATCATTTCCCTGTTTATTATTTTGTATACATGAAACAATTCTTTCAGATACCTGAATTTAATTTTTTCAACTTCCATGGCTAAGTTGGTTGAATAATGGTTTGTGTATAAACCATTGTATTTATTAGCCCAAAAAGATTGTCAGATATTTAAAGAAAAACATCTTCATTAAAAACTGATTTTAACTAGGTATTGTAGGGAGAGGCAAAGAAATAGTTGTATGTGTTAACTTCTAATCTTCGTAATATTTAGATTATCATTATTTGAAAGTATATTCAAAGATGCTCATTTTGCTGACTTTTGAGATTGTGATCATTCAAAATTATATCTTATGTTTTAAAGAAGATAAGATTAAAATATCACTTCTCAGATTAACGTATGATTTTGTTACCTAAGCCCTTTAAATTGTTTCAGGGAGCAAAGCAACATAATGTAATTAAATAAAATTATTACTCAGTTTATGTCCCAATAAAAGCAAGTTTCAATCACTTGCCAACTAAAGAGTAAAACTTTACATTTGGCAACTGTTTCTGACTGATGGATTGTTTTCATCCATTTCAGGGTTATTTCAAGTAATAGGTCACATATTGTGAAACTGCCAGTGAACAGGGTAAGTGTTTTATCACATATACACGTGCCGGGGGCCGGGGGTGGGGGGGGCACTAACTAGTTGTGAGAATGGACCCCTGTGAGTCTGGCAGCCTTTCCAGCAAATTAAGGGGACTCCCATGAAGGCCAGTTCTTCGGTTTGAAATTGCTGCATCTGCAACCTCTTCAAGCTTTTCCAAGATTTCCAATTCAGGCTGTTACCCTGACCTTTTAAATAAACCAGAGTCAATATGAGGTAGTTATTCCAAAGGAGATAGAAAGGGTATTATCTAGGGATAGACCAGAAAAGAGTAATGTACCTTTTATCAAGGTCAGGTTCATGTTGGCCCAGTTCTGCTTTTCTATATTGGAGAAGATAATGCCTTCAGATAGCTTACTGATCGGCCCGATACGTCCACAAAATAACGAGAAAGCTAATGGGCTCTGATTTCAGTTCTCGGCGTCACCTGAGAGCTGTATCTGAACTCTCGGGTCTCCCATCTCCGGGTCTCTCAGCTGTGAGAGTCCTTTGTGGTGTTCCTACATAAGTATGTTCCTAGGTGAGGGGGCAGCAATTAGAAACCTTGGTCAAGCAGCTTTTTCAAAGGTGGTTTCCATTTCTTTCTGAGAACAAAATGGGAAACAGTATTTGAATGTAGGCAATTGCCAGTTTTATAAATACCGGGTTGGCCAAAAAGTCCATGCAGTTTTTTTTCTGTAAAATAAAGACATGTTTTTCACTTTTACCATTAACTTTATTGATTTGGGTATTTTGAGTATGTCGGCCATCTCCTGCAAGGTATATAACATCGATGGTTCTCAATGAATGCTTTTATTTGATTGCCATCAGCTTCAGCTGGCCTTCCCGACCGTGGAGCACTGTGTAGGGAGAGGCCTCCAACATGAAACTTCGCAGACCACGTTTGACACGCTCGGTCCATCACAGCACCTTCTCCATACGCTGCCCACATCTGGTTTTCCATTTCAGTTACATTTTACCTTTCTTGAAGTAAAAAAAGCATAATAGGCCAAAAATGCTGTCTATTTTCTTCCCTCTTCAATTTTAAAATGGCTGCCCCCAAATTCATCAATTTTGATCAGGTTTTTTTAAACACACACTGATGTGGCAGCTGTCGCAATAGAGTCTAACAAAATTGTTTCGAATGAAGTTAAAGACAACTAAGCGCTGCTAGAGCCACTTATGGGGAAAAAGAAATGAACTTTGGCCAACCCAGTGCATGGAAGGACAGCATGATAATGGTAGTTTCTGCCCTTGAAACCTCCTGAACTACCTTTTTTGCTTAGCACACTCTCAGACTATTTCTTTAGTTGAATAGCTAGTGTATTCTTAAGAAATTCAATCATAAAACTGTTCAGAAGAAATGTGATTAAGAAGGCAAATACATACTTTATCCCCAAACTAAATGTAAATGACTTTGGATTGTTAGTCTCCTATGTATTTTCTGTTAGCTGACAGAATTATCCTGCATACCAACAACCATGATGTATCACTTATACAAGGCTGTTTTTTTGTTGGTTTTTGTAGATGAGTGGTGTCATTAATGTGATTAGCCTAAAGTTATTATGGTTTGAAGCTAGGCAGATCTTAAACTAGTAAAATTTGAACTTGTCAGCAGCCTGATTATAAACTGAACATTTCCCGTTTGTCATTGTCTTCCATGGCAGCAACTGAAATTCATGCACACACCACATCAGTTCCTGCTTCTCAGCAGTCCACCAGCCAAAGAGTCCAATTTCAGAGCTGCTAAAAAACTCTTCGGAAGTACCTTCGCCTTTCAGTGAGTGTGGCTTCGGGGGGGGTGAGGGTGCCTTGCCTTTGGTTTTCAGAAATGCGTGGGGAGGAGACCCTTCCCGTTCAGTAACTGGCTGGGACTGGCTGACACTCAACAGTCAGCCACGTAGTACTTGACCTGGAAACTCAGAACTGCCAGAAGGCGCCACGCCTTACAGTGCTTTTTATTACGATGTGTTGTTGCCGTTTCAAAGATCGCTGATCTCTGGCTGTGCTTTCTCCTCCCGCTCCGGTCCCAGTGGCTCGCACATCGAGAACTGGCACTCCATCCTGAGGAACGGCCTGGTGGTTGCTTCCAACACAAGGTTGCAGGTAAATTTTCTGAATGCTTTCCTGGGCCCTCCTTACTCTTCAGTCCTGGAGTTCTGGAAGCCTCTCCTTACTCTTCAGTCCTGGAGTTCTGGAAGCCCTCCTGGTATTGTGTTTTACTTGTGAAAAAGAAAGTATTTGTTTTTTTTAAATTACGTGCAGTTATTAGTAGGATAAGTAGCTTTCACAAAATCACCGGAGCAGAATGGACCTATCCACAATCCAGGGATGAAAAGGAAAGGTTGACCTGCCTTTCCCAAAACAGAAAAATCCCTGCAAACTTCAGAAAAAATGTTCCTGCAGAGAGTAAAACCCCGCAAGCATTCTGTCTGTTCAGTGAACACACCTTTTTGAGTGTCACTTTGTGGTGGAGACTTTAACAGGAGAAACAGTGGGGCTAACAATGGGAGTGGAGATGGGACACCAAAGGGCCTTCTGATACCTGCTGGCCAGCCTCGAGGGCAGCACCTGGAATCACAGCCTACGAAGGCCTAGTCCTCATCTTCATTTGTGCCCTTCACACCCACCATCCCCCCCTCCCCCCACTGTCATGTGGCCACCTTCTGTCTGATGACGTAAGGAGGTCACTGTGCTGGGTCTCAGACACTGATGGTGACTCAAGTAACTGTCAATGTTCTTAACTCCAATTTGTACTGAAGAAGGTACAAGGTCTTTAGGACATAGAATAAGAGAACTGCAGTTCCTCTGAGTCGCTTCCCAGACCGGGGAAGAGTTCTGGTTAATGAAACTCGGTAACTTGAAAACTTTAGAGGCCAAGAGTGGAATGACCACGTTGAATAATGCAAGTTGAGTAGGACACTTTGTTGATTTCCGAGTGTGTGACATATGTTTCAGCCTGTTTTGTTGTTGGGATGTTAGACTCAGTAACACAAACACCTACTACTGTTCTTTATGATAAGTGACTCTCTTGGTCATTGCTGAGTGGAAGGGGACTTTTCCTCTATCACTTTCCATGTATCCATCTCCTGTGCATGTTAAGGACAAGGGTGTCAGTACTGCTGTTCTCAAATCAGACCTTGCAGTAAAACCTCTGTCACTTCCTGACAGTTAATGCTTCCCTCTGAGATCGATTGCCTTCTGCTATAGAATATTAACATTCCAAACCTTTGATGCCTCTTCCCGTTTCAGCTCCACGGCGCAATGTATGGAAGTGGAATCTACCTAAGTCCGATGTCAAGCATTTCATTTGGTTACTCAGGTGAGCCTGTGCTTCATCTCTAACCCTGCATCGATTGCGTTTTTTATTTCTTTATATGTCGGGCGCAATTTCCTACCAGGTGACTAAAGCTTATTTGACATATTTGTGCTAAATTTGTTGATAAGTGTCAGAACAAAGTAAAACTCATATTTCAAAATGTATTTTATAAGAATTCCTTTAGTGTCCAAGAAGGTATATCTGTTTGGGCAATTTCAAAATCTGTTTTAATTTTGTTGCCACAGTTTCTGGATTTGTGCCGTCCACAGGTAAATGCCGGGAAGTATTCACACATGTTACTTCACTGTCACTGAGTGTAAATCTGGGTCATGCCAGTTCTTATCTTTGGGTTATTGCGCACCCCCCATAGAAGTTTTAAACACGGTGGAAATTTTAGGCTTAGAAAAACACCCTTAACATCATCCTACCTATGGCAACTTCTTGTTAATAGTTTAATGAAGTTGCATGGGAAAAAATCATTTTCGAATCAATGGAAAGCGTATGCTGAGGAGCGTGGAAAATTCAAACCACGGGAAGAACAGTCACCAAGTTGTTAGCAGTTACCACCCTCAGAGGGCACAGTTTCAGATGATTTCTTTTTTGTATTTTTAAAATTTTTGGACTATTTTACAACCATCAGTGTAACCTTTCAGCATAGTAATTTATTCTAAGTAGAAAGCACTTGGTAACAAGTGAAATTTTTCCACCTTTTCTACAACTCGGTGTTCAGTGGGTTTCCCATCACACCTTTCAGTGCTTCTGTGCTCGGGGACTTGCATATGTAGTTGGTGTGGCTTGTGTGCTCGTGTGTGTGCATCTGATCACATCAGACCCTTCCGGAGCAGCGTTCGCGTGCAAGGACACTTCGAGGTGACTGTGTGATCATTGACCAGGCCTACCTGCCTCATTCCCACCTGTCTCATTCATGCTCTTCCCATCACAGGACTTGTTTCGCAGTGACTCACCCTTCCCTTTTGCAGAGCACCCGTCCTGAGAGCCCGAGGTACGCCCTGTGTGCCTCTGCTCACCAGCCACCTCCTGCCTACCCCCTCAGTCATAGCAGTCACATGCCCTTCTGTAGGCAAGGTCAGGGGGTTAGACCCCATCTCCTGGCGGAAGGGGGGCCAGGTCGCATCGTAGAAGTGACACGAATTGAGAAATACAGCTGCAGCGATCTTGGAACGTACAATATGCCAAAATAACACTGTGAGAGCAAATAGCATTAGGGAGAAGAAGGCAGCACAGGAAATGGAATGTCCTGGTTCAGTGGAGAAAACAATTAAAATCAGCATAAATCAGATTCTAAATCTTATTAAAAGAGAACACAAGAAAAAACTCATTAAGCCACTTTAAATAAAAACATCCTCAGTACAGAAAAGGGGAACTGAACAAATCATCGAGCACTTTGATTTCTGCTCCTGGAGCTGGTGTGTGGAGTCCTCAGACAGGCCCACGGGAGGGTTTGTGAGGGACACAAACGGGAGTCACATGTGAGAGGGTGTGCGTCTACCCCAGCCGCCCCCCAGTTCCTGAGGTGTCTTTGATCAGAAAACAGTGCGAGAGCCCCCACAGTGAGGCATCGCTCACCACTGGCTTTGGGTGGGCTTTGTTCTCCCGAGATTGCTGCTAAAACAACAACAACAAAATGCAAACACACCCCTTTGCTTCAGAGCAGTGAATGGATGTTTTCACGTGAATTAGACCTGTAAGTCTACCAGCCCTAAACACGTGGAAATGTTAGTTCTGTTTTGTCTAAGGTATTTCACAGTGGAAAACCATGGCATTAATAGAGTAGGCTAAGACTCTGAGCATCCTAGACAAAAGGATGTATGTAATTTTTCTTTATTAGAAGTCGTGATTTCCATATGGAATTGAGCATATATCAACAATTCATGCAGCTAAGTTACAGCGTAAGCTTTTTTATATTGTTCATATTTCCCACCCCTTCTAATCAGACGATGAGAGTAAAAGAATATGTTGGAGAGCCTTTTACAACCAGATTTTGAGAATTTTCTTACTATATTTTATGCAAGAGAACAGCCTATTCCTGTTTCAATGCAAAGAAGCACAGGTGGCTTGTCTGCTTTCGGGCCCCCCCCACCCCACCCCAGCCCTTCTGAGACCCACTGACTCTACCCCAGGTGCCCCTTTGAGGGCCACAGTCTCCATCAGGGGCCCGATGCACTCAGACCTCGGCCGGGAGTGGAACTCGGCAGTGCAGACGGATCTTGTGCGCTGCCTTCTGCGGTCCTGGTCCTAAGTCATTGCCTTGCTGATGTTTTCAGGGATGAACAAGAAGCAGAAGGTGTCAGCCAAGGACGAACCGGCCTCCAGCAGTAGAAGCAGCAGTGCATCCCAGGTGGGACAGCAGCGGCAGCGAGGGAGGCGGGAACTCGGGCCCCGCCCCCCTGCAGGGTTCCAGGAAACACCTGGGCCCTTTGAGCCTGAAGGATTATTTTAAGTGGTTGTCACTCGTAAGGAATGAAATGGAGTGACCAAAATGCCTGTATTCAGTAACTACCTAGCAAGTATTCGTTGGCCTCTTGCCATCGTGATGGGGACTCCCCATCACGTTAGGCTGCAATGATAAGCAGAAGCAGGTCCTCCCGGACCCTTCATTCTACTGAGCGAATCCATAAACTAAATACGTAGTTAGTACAAATAGACTAAATATTCAGGTAGGTAGGATGCTAGACGGTGATATAAACAGTATGGAGGAGAGTCAGGGAGAGGGGATGTTGGCCGCTGTGGGACGGAAGACAGACCCAGCGGGACACTGAGTGGGGCGGCCGGGAAAGGGCGCCCGGAGCGGCCGCTGTTGGAGTGGAGATCCGTGGGTGGAGAGAGCGCCTGCCGCCCGGTTCTCTGGAGGCGGGCGTGGCAGGCGGAGAGCTGAGCAAGTGCCGGTCGAATGTTTCAGGGGAAATGGACACTCTGGGCAGATTAAAATCCATCTGATGAATAATGTGGCTTTAATTTTTTTTTAAAAAGTGTAGCTAATGTACCACATTTTTAGGACTATAAGATGCACCTAGGTTTTAGAGGAGGGAAATAGGAAAAAAATTGAAGCAAAAAAATGTGGTAAAATATTTAATGACCTAAATAGCATAATATTTCATCACTGTAAATGTAAACCACGTTTACTGGCCAAGTAAGCTACATTCAGACTATAAGACACACCCCCATTTCCCTCCCAAATTGGGGGGAGAAGTGCGTCTTACAGTCTGAAAAATACAGTCATGTCTAAACAAAGCCCCAGAGTTTCCACATGAGGCTTATCTGAGCCTCCGTGGCTTTAATGATGCTAAAAAAATGGGTTGGTTTTGCACGGTTAGGTGATCTGGAATAATTGAGTGTAATGTTTGAAAAGATTATGCTACTTTAATTTCTTTCCCTGTGTCGCAAAGATTCCAGGCTTCCACTAAAACTGAATTTGAGTTCTCATTATGTGTCGTGAGGCCACCGCACTGTAATTGGGTGTTTTCTGTTCACTTACTAGGAGAGTGACAATAACGATCATGTGCAGAATTAAATGATACAGCAAATACAGTTGCCCCTAGGAGACAGTTCGAGGGTATTGCTGCTAGTGTCTGTGGGCCTTTTATTTTTAAAAAATTGGAACCATCTTAGTGACAGTTACTTTTTATTGATGATCAATTTCGTGACTGCCCCTTTTCACTCTAATTTTTTTTCCTTTTGGAATTTAGTCACAGAAAAAAGGACAGCAATCCCAGTTCCTGCAAAGCCGTAACTTAAAATGCATAGCCTTATGTGAAGGTGAGATGTCATTTTTGCAAGCCTTGTGTCCTTCACCCAGTGTTATCTGTTTAAGAGTTTGAATATGTGTGCAGATCGCTCATAGTGGGATAGTGAAAGCATTATTCCTTATGGCCGTCTCCAAGGCTGCGGGTGGAAGTGGGGACCGCAGAGGTCGCAGAGGGTGAAACCGAAGACCAGAGTGGGCCAGAACGCAGACAGAGCTACATTTCGTCCTTGGCACATGTGTCGGTGGCGAGGGTGTCTTTCTGGTCAAGCACGGCTTGTCTCCCTTGTCCATACGCCACCTTCCTCTTTCAGTTGGTTTTTTGATGGATACTATTATGAAAATTTCTAAAGATGAACCAAGCCCTGACAAGATAACCCCTGGGTCTTTCTGGTCCTATACTGAAATGATTTTTCTGTTCTGAATCGGGACAGAAAAATTAATATAGGTAATTTGCAAGATCATATACTTTCCTTTGTTCTTGCTTTAAAGTCTGTTTTTGGCAAAAAAAAGATTTTGACTTTAGCTGGACTTTGATTCTTGTGTTGGGAGTTTGGGTAGCCACTGTGAACTGTCTTGGACGTTTTTGCCATCGTGCTGAGTGGCACCATTTTTATTTACATCTCTTGATAGCTGATAAGGTTAAACATTTTTTTTGTATGTTAATTTCACATGCACTTTGGCTTTTCGGTGTCTGAGAATAAAATCCTTTCGTTTTGTCTTGGGCTTTCAGTGATCACCTCCCCGGACCTGCACAAACACGGAGAGGTCTGGGTCGTCCCCAACACCGACCACGTCTGCACCCGGTTCTTCTTCGTGTGAGTGCCAAGGCGCGAGCTCGCGTGGCCCCGGCTTCCCCATGGTGGGGCCGGCAGTAGGGGCTACACGTTTACTCGGTCTCTTTAGCCGCCAGTACCTAACAGACCCCATTTCTCCTCAGCTTAATGTTTTCATTGTATTTTAATAAGCTGTAAAACACAGTGATGGTTAAATGCCGGGAATGTAGAACTGAAGAAAAATATTGTCTCTTTAACCATCTGCCTATACCTGTGTGTATGTAGACATGTATATATGTGTGTATGTATGTATATACATAGTTATATATATAAATATACTCAGCTGTTATGTTTACAGATATTAGAACACAGAATGAAAACAGTCACAAGAAGGTTTTGTCCTTATGAAAATCTGGTTTACATTCCAGATGTTAATAGGTTGGCAACACGGGACTTGCTATAGATTTTTTTTGACACAGCTGTATCCTAAGTGTATCAAAATATAAAAGCACGATTTTTTATCCCTAAATAAGTAATGAGGGTGGTAGACCTGTCAGATTTTCACTCGCCCTCACTTGACTCCCAGCCCTTTTCTCAACCCTGTTTCTTCCTCACCTACAGTCCTTTCCCAGAAGGGACCTCGGGAAGGAGTTGCGCGTCTCTTTTGCACTTCACTGTAGGTTTCTGAAAAGCAGCCGGGAAAATGCACCGGCTTGTTTTGTATCCACCACGCCAAAACGGCTGCGTCGAGATTGCCCTGATGTACCATGTAGCCAAAGCTCCGGGTGCCCATAGCATTTCCTCCAGTAGTGTGCTGACAGTCTGTTCACCATGGGAATGTTATCGGCCACCTGGCTTTCTTTTGGGTGGTATGAAAACTGAATTTTTTATGATGCAGTTTCATATATTATGTATCTGTGTATCCAGTGTGCATAGAATACATACTGATACATAAGTTGCATGTTATGAGACATATGCATGTCTCTAGATTCCTTTGTTAGTGGCAAGGCCATGGAGAGAGCCCCACTTTCAATTGGACCACGTGTGTCCAGGCTCCCCAGTTTTTAGTAAGGGGACACCAGCCACGTTGCGTAACTTTTCAAGCCTCATTGCTAGATACAGTGAAGCACCACCAGTAGACACAGTGGAACAGGCCATTATTGGGCAGACTTCCCACTGGAAACCAGTGGCTGTGGAAATGGGATCATTTCTGGGATCCACAAGTAGATTACTTTCCAAGGTGTGGACCCAGGGAACCAGGGGTCTGGAGGAGTCACCTGGATCCGGGAGCACCAAAGCCGTTGTGCACCCCTAGGCCCAGAAGGACAAGGACAGGAAGCAGTCATCAGAACCCAGTTGGAAGGGCCTTTCTCGATCAGCAGCTTCGAAAGGGGTCATGCCTTTGGTTGAGGGGTGAAGGCAGCCGTGGTGCCCTTGTGGGGCTGGAACCAGGGAACCTTGACCTCACCCTTTTGCCAAGGTCGCTGCATCGGTCAAACCCTAGAAACCAGGGGCCAAGGGAGCCTCTTGACACAAAGTCCCCTCCTTAGCTTGACATTGATCACTGAATCTGTTCCTTTTAGCCTTTCGCTAAAACTCGAATTTGCTGAGCTAAAAAAAAAAAAAAAAACGAAAACAAAGACAAAAACCCTTCAGGTATTTAAATAGGCAGTAAGCATTCAAATGTTAATTCGTCGAAATTTCACATAAATTATATGTAAAATAAATAAATCTGTAGGGACATGTGTAGGGTGTGTGTGTGTGTGTGTGTTTAGTGGAGAGAAAGATTATTTCATGAGAAGAAAAAAATTAAAAACCATCTGAAGAAAATACTTCCAGTATACTCCAATACTTTCCAAATAATACAAAGGAAAGAATTCTATTAAGATAATGACTTTCACTTTTTCATAGATACAAAGGAGATTTCATTCTTTTTCTCTGCACCCTTTTGGAGAGAAGGGATTAATTAACGGAAATCGATAAGATTCCACACACGTCGAAAGGGGACTCTTGCCACTAATTAATGTACATTCTGATTACAACCATCCACTTTTTTCTTTATAAAACTAAATTACAGAATTCCAGTGAAGTGCCTCCCTGGAGAGTGGAAACATCTTTGTGAAAAATAAATTGATGAGAAAGAAGCAACTTACCACAAACTTCTCATTTCAGAGAGAAAGTCTATTTCTGTTCTTACTTCACTCCTTTTTTTTTTAAACAATATGCTTGGCCTGATGACTAGCATATAAATGAATGTGCCTTCCTTTTTCTCTGTTAGTAAGTAAAACTATTAAAAATTAAAATAACTTCCATGCTAATCAGATTTTTAGAGTGAAGGAGATAAAAGTGAAGGAAAGGCAATAATCATTTGATGGGCTACCATTGTTCTTTCTAACAAGTAAATAATAACACAGGAGAGAAAAATTGAAAGGGAAATTTTAGGGAACAGACCACTGTATCAGAAAAAATTGAAAGGAAAATTTTCCTTAGGGGAGAAAAAGGAAAATGAGAAGGTTTTTAAAAATCTTGTTGGAAAATTCTAAAATGAATAAACTTAATCAAATGCAAATGCTTCAGGCAAAAAAAGGTAATAATTTAGATGTTATGAACAGATTCAAGCCAATTTTGAGAATTTTCAGCAAGTCCAAGAATTGTTGCTAAAGCTTGATTTCAGCACTGACCTGAGACCTGTGCATACAAAGACATGAAGGTCAACATACAAAAATAAGGCAGCTTTGTAAAAGGGGCCAAGAGCTGAGCTTAAACAGAGGCTACGAAAACCAAATCGGCATATCGTGCTCTGCTCACATACAACAGAAATATGTATTTCACAGTGAATGGAACTTGGAGGGCTAGAGAAGAAAACCTACTCTTGGTATTTTTTGTAAGTGAGCTTCGATAATAAGATTCAAGGGAAGGTGACTGATGCCTTGGCAGGTAAACAGAACGTGTGTCTGGCACCACGAGTCCCCTACTACGGCCACAGCACAGCCCCCTCCCCCCTGTGAGTCCAAGGAGAGGCTGAGCAACACAGGTCTGGGGGTCTGGCTTATTTGGGGTTGCAGCCCACGCGTTTAGTGCTCCCAGTTTTCTTTGATTGAGAGCAGACAGATCTGCAAATGAGTTGTTTCCGTATTCTGTCTATTAGTGAAATTTAAGATTTATACCCCCTCCTAGTTCTCAAAATATATCAAGAAGTTCAGGAATTTAAGGACAGGAAGTTCATATGAACCAGACTGTCGGCAGGAAAGAGACGGAGTGTCAGGTTCTTGAGTCAAGCGGATCTCCCTCAGGACTTCCTGTTTCACCCAGAAGGGCCAGCACCGATGCCCCTCCCCCTAGCTCCTAGCCAAAACGAATCTCTCTGGGGTTCTGCAGCTCGCCACAGAGCTCCCTTTTAAACCTCATCTTACACACTGCTTCTGGAGGCCAGCTCCCCTGCCCCGTGCCCCCTGCCCCCACTCCTGTGCACCCCGAAGCCCTGCACCGGGAGCCCGGCAGGCACTTGCTTGTCAGCATGTGTTAATGAATAAACAGAGGCAAAGGAAAATATCTTGGATTATATGTGGTTTTCATTTAAGGTCCAAGTTTGAAATAATATCTAAAGAGGCAGATACAAGAAAATTTTATAAAATAAGACCCGTAGAACGGCCATTCAATAAAATGAGAGCTGTCTTTATAAGAGATACATGGTGCTCAATTGGGAACATAGTGAGGAGACAACTTACTCGTGGAGTTAGATGACGGAGCGTCCGTCGTGGCTCGGTGGAGCTGTGTGACATCACGCTGACAGGATCGGGGAACTCTGCTGTGTCCCCAGTCTGTAATAAATCCAGTTTCTCCGTCTCCAACCCAGACCTCTGTCCCAGATGTAAACTGCCACATCACTCCCTGCTTCAGTCCCGAACGGCTGCTTGCTGCTTGTAGGATGAAGCTGGGTCTCCTGGGCAAAGGGAACCTAGCAGCCCTTCCACCCTGTTCCTCAGAACCACTGCTTTGGAAGGTCCAGGCGATGCGGCCCCAGCCTCACACCCGCCATTTCTCACCCGGGTGCTAGGCTTTGCAGCGTGCCGTCCGTCCTTGGGCCCCTGGCCCTCTACTCCCCGGGTGCTCGCATCCACTGTCTCCCCTCACACCCACACCTCCTCACCGTCACCCCTCCCAGAAGCATGCCCGGCCTTCCTGCTTTGCTGCTGCTTGGTGCTACTGTGTGTTTCGGGCATGGTTTTGTCAGTCGGTTGTTCTTTTGTGCGTGGATGGTCTTCTGCAGGACTCGGTGTCCTCCTTCAGGTTGGGCTGGTGTGCATGCGCCTAGCACAGTGCCTGACGGAGAGTAGGGACGAATGAAATGCCCACACCGTAACTGCCTGCTGCATACTCCCCCAGAAAGTCGGCTAACACCTGGAATTCAGGTGTGCAAAGGGGGACCCACTGTCGCTGCGTGCCCTCCCCAGCGTCTTGGCTTCCCCAACCCGAGCATTTATTTTTCACATAAATGCGCCTGCACTGCGGTTGCCCTTTTCCTGGCTCACGGTAGTCATCAGCACCCCAGCTTACCCCTTCCGTGTCCTCCTGTCGGCACCTTCGTGTCCGTGGTTCGGTCATTCTCTCTCCCGGCGCACCAGGGAGCATCAGTTACTCTCTGTGGTTCCGACCTCTTCATTGCCCCTGATCTTGTCGGTGCGATGCCCGGTTCGTTGAACATCACGGTCAGTGCCCTGGTGCTGCCTGCTCAGTGGCCAGAAACCAAAATCAAGGGGAAGCCAGAAAAGAAGATCGCCGTAGTATCTCCATTTAGAGTTAACTACGGTTCATCTTTGGTGGGTAGCTCACATTTTTATGCATATAAAATTTTAAGGCCACGCTATTTATACCACATTAATTTCCCACAAGCAGACTTTTGTTTAGTCCTGCTCATTTTCAACCAACACGAACAAACGGGTCCTCCTGCTGCGTGGGCCCGTTTACCTTCCTCCAGTTACCTGCACAAACCACCTAGCGACTTCCGCAGCTTGGGGTTGTCCCCCAACTGTGGCTTGACTGGCGGCTGGTCCAAGCGACTGGCCTGCTCACCTGCAGCCAGCCTTCCAGGTCTGAACCCCCGTCAGACACGATGTCTGTCTTTATTCTGAATTTTGCTCACGCCGCTTGGTCCCGCCCAGGCTGCCTCGTCCCACAGTTGTTCCCGTAACTGGTATCTGCCCTGATGAAGTCGTGTTTGGGACTCTTACCTCTTGAGCAGAAACATTGAACACACATCGGATGAGAGCGATGGCAAGGGCCCCAGTCTTCTATCGCGGTGACGAGACTGGACAGGGGCCGTGGGGGCGTGTCAGGTTTTTTACGGAGCCTCTGGGCAGGCGCTGGGTGTCATTGGGTTCACAGTGAGTTTTTCCTGTCGCTCTCGGGAAGCGGTGCCGTCATTTCTGGGCCCCAGATTTAGGGGACGGACAGCAAAGTACCTGTGCCACCCTTGGATCGGAACCGTCACCAAGCTTCGGCAACAGTTTGAGAATAAACGTTGTCAAACCTCCCCAAGTTCCCTCCGTGGAATTTCCCCACGTACCTGAGAGAGGCCCGGCCGCTAAACTACATCCTTCGTCTTGATTCCTCTCTCACGGCTTTGTTGGCAAAATAGTTTGTTTTTAATGGAAGTTTAGTAACCTTTTCATACTCCTGGGAACATAAGTTATTTTTCTTCATAAAGCCATAGTCAGGTGTGTCGTTTCTTTGTTGACAGTTTGCTATTTTTCTTTGTTTTTTTTTTTTAACTGTCACTTTCCCAACTTGGAGGGACTTCTAGTGCGGGGTGTTTGTCTCTGGTGCTAATTAGCAGCTACCGAGGGTCTTGTCTGCCTGGTTGTCGCCAGCGCTCTGGCGCCTCCGCAGTTGACCAAGTCACACGCAGGTTCGTTTTCCTCTGTGATCGTATCTGCTTCGTGGGCTCGGAGACCCGAATGCTTTTGGCCAGTTTTGTCCTCAGCCTGCAGCTGTGGTGCTTCCTGGCGGGCTTCATGGACAGCAGAAGAAGATGCCCTTTCCATCTCCGTCTGACTCTTGCTCTCGGCCTCCGCTCCCACCTCCCGCTGTGTTCATGGGGACGTGAAGCACAGCACAAGGGTTGTCGTCAATAGTACCGTGATTACTGTGGGTGGTGCTGGGTGGGGGCTGAGCTGTCGGGGGTCCCTTTGTAAAGTGTATGGTTGTCTAACTGCTCTGCTGCACCCCTTTACTAGAAAATAAGTCTGAGTGTCAACTGTAAAAGGGGACCCTCGCGCGCTGTCGGTGGGACTGCAGCCTGGGGCAGCCCCTGTGGAAACCAGTGTGGAGATGCCCCTAAAAATGAAAAATGGAAGTCCCGGCGATGATCCAGCGGTTCCACCGCTCGGAATTTATCTGAAGAAACCCAAAACATTACTTTGAAAGAATATGTGCACCCCTATGTTCATTGCAGTGTCATTTACAGTCGCCAAGATTTGAAAAATAAAAATGCAAAGAAGAAGATCTGTCAGCTGCATCACACACTGGGGACTGGAGATTTTATAGCAGGCAAGGCTCCCGCGTTCATCCACGAGGAGCCCGTGGGCAGCTGTTGTCAGCACTTGTCAGGAGAGTAGCGGGGTCAGGCGGACGATCGCAGTGGATTGCAGAAAAGTGAGTTCCGTGGTACAGCCAGGTCTCTTGTCCTGTGGTATTTTTCTCCATTCCCATTTATCCCCCTTGTGGCCTCCCCTGCAGTCACCACACTGTTGTCCACGGATCCTTTTCCTTTTGTTCAATCCCCCCATCTCCTCCCCTCCCCTCCCCTAGAGCTGTCAGCCTGTTCTCCATCTAGGAGTCTGTCTCTATTTTGCTTGTTAGTTCAGTTTGTTCATTAGATTCCACATATGAGTGAAATTGTATGGTATTTGCCTTTATGATTGGCTTATTTCACTGAGCATAATGTTCTCCAAGTCCATCCACACTGTCACAAAGGGTAAAATTTTCTTCTTTTTTACAGCTGAGTAGTATTCTATTGTGTAAATGTCCCATAGTGGTTTTATCCACTCATCTCCTGATGGGCACTTGGGCTGCTTCCATATCTGGGCCATTGTAAATAACACTGCACTGAACCTAGGGGCACTTAATCAAAGGCCAAGTCTAAGTTGAAAGAAGTGGAAATGGTAGCGTGTAGGCTTGGTATCGGTATGGCCAAGCATATCTTTGTCAACTTTATGTCCAAAGTATGGAGGATACAGTAGGTATTTCGACTGTACCAACAGCCTTGTAGGGCCAGAACCAACATACATGCGTACTGGGAAGTTAGAAAACCATCAAAAACCAAGGCAGTTCTAAGACCTTCCGTTCTGCCCACTTCTCTCAAAGGACGGTGGCCTTCGTGCCTGTTTTGTCTTTCCGTCATTCGCTTCTGCTTCCCACAGTCTAAGTGCTACAGGCACTAGAGGGGCCAGCCAGGTCCAACAGCATCGTCTGCCTTGGGCAGGCTGCCCACCCCCGCCCCAGCCTGGGCTTAGCATTAGGGGTGGCCTTCTCTGCCCTCAGTCCAGTGGGTAGCCAGGATTTCTGCAAAAACCAGATGAAGAATTTTCTTGCCCAATAAAATACATCTTTACATACTTCACCACAAAGCACCTGCTTAGATTTGGACAATTGCCATGCAGATTCACTTTGCAGATTCTCTGCTTCTTAGCAGGGAGTTTCCTGCTTGACCTTCTGAGAAAGTGTTTCTAATAGGGGGCTGTGCACCGCATACATCATTCTTTCCCTCACAGCAGTGTTGCCCCTTCCAGGGTCTTCTGTATCCGGGGAGGGCGGGGGGAGGCACGCCTGGGCGGTGACTATCAGCTGTGTTGACAGGCCACTCTGGATCAGTTGTGAGGAGTTTGAACCTGATGAGAATGGTTGACCCTCGGGGTTCCGGCAGTGGCTTATGTCAGGAGTAGGCCCTCGTGGCTTGTGTCGTCTGTTGCCTGTCCCCGTGCTGTGCTGTTTCGGGAGCATTTACGTGCGATGAGGAACAGCCGCGGCGCACATCCATCTCTGAGGCTGCGCTTACGCCCTGGGTGTCTGGTGAAGTGCTCGCCGCTTCTCTAAAGCTCCGTCTGGACGTCATTTTTGTGATGTAACATAGATGCGTCACCTACTTTGAATATTGTCACGGAAGTTCGAATATTCATCCTTGGGGAACTTTTATTGTCCCCGTAGGCCTATTCGAGAAATGAATTACCGTCTAAAATATAATTATTTCTTTCTAAAGGACTTAGTAATTGCTGTCCTTCTGTGTTTCGTCTTCCCTTCTATCACTGAGCTAAACTTAGCACCAGTAGAAGGACCAGTGCAAACAAGAATACATTATCATCAGACCAAATGGAACGAGCAGTGAAAAGGACACAAATGCATCTCTGGTCACCACAGAACGATCATCAGAAGGCCGGCGTGGCAGAGGCGCCGTGGTGGAGGGTCCCGTGGTTGTGTTCAGTGTAATGGAGCAGAAATGAGTACACGGTCGGAGCGGGCGGAGGCGAGGGCGGATGAAAGAACGTGCGGTTGAAGCGGGCGTGTTCTTTCACGGCCACGTCCTGTCCCAACTGCGGGGACTGTCTGCTGGGGCGTATCCTGCAGCTCACGTGGTGCTTTGTGGGGAGAAAAAGGTAAAGAGAAAGGACGGGACCAATCGGGGCCCGGCCGAGAGTGACCAGGGGTTCGGTAATGCAGGCCTCTCTGTGTTTCACGGTGCGAGCGCGTTGTCAAACACAACTCAGAAATGACTTGTGTTTTGCTCTTGATTCTTTCAGGCTGTGCTTTAGGTATCAAGTAGCATTTTTAAGCTGCGGGAAATGCTTTTTTTGTTTTTTTTGAGCGTTTCAGCATTTCTAATGGCGTGTGTTTCTCTTTCATGCTTCAGCTATGAAGATGGCCAAGTGGGAGACGCAAACATCAACACGCAAGAAGGGGGCATCCACAGAGAAATCCTCCGGGTGATCGGGAACCAAACGGCTACCGGTTAAAGGGCCATCCTGCGGTGGACGTGATTTGAAAGCTTCCTCGGGTTCAAAGCTGGATTTTGAACTGAAGAAGATAAAATAATTTATTGTTATTATAAACAAAATGAATCCTTTGAATACTGATTTTTTTCTTAGTATTTCTAAGTATCCCGCTAAATACCTAAAGTGGTACACACTTTATCAACTGTAGGGTTATGGAATCTGGTAATAAAACTACCGCAGCACTTGAACTGAAGTTTGGGTTGCTCACATAATAAACAGATTGAAAAAACAGTTTTGTGCTGATATTTTTATATTAAACTCTTTCATTGGAAATCTGGTGTTACATATCGACACTTTAGGTCACCAAAATAGAACTGAGAATGTTTTATAATGATGTCTAAATCTATAACATACTTTGCAATAAGTAAAATGTTTGCACATTCTGATGTGCTATATACCGAGTGGTCTGAACATTCGAATATTTTGAGGAGGGATGTTTCCTATTCTCCTGTTACTTTTTCTTATTCAAAAATAATTAGTCTTAGATGCAATGCTTTGCCCAAAAGTTTGTATTATTCATAACTGTAGGTTCATGCATCAAAACATGTGCTTCTGCACATATGTGTCTTTGCACATGTGTGTCTACAAGCACATACATGTTTTGACAACAGATGGCGCAGCTCCACTGTGCTGTTCTCATTCCGTGAAAGGAAATAATACTCAGTATGCAGAATTCTGGACCTAAACCAAGATATAAGCCAAATTTACCATTGCTGTTCATTCACTGAAAATATTTGCAGGCAGTTTTTCTATTTGTTTAAAGAATGTTTTCTTCAGGAAAGCTCAACTCTTTAATAATGTTATCTGAAAGTCATATTTTGGGAAAAAAGATGCCCCTGGTGGACTAAATTTGTGTTCAAGTGATCACGTTTAATAAGAAGGCCTCAGAACTTAATTAGCATTTATTTTTATTTCCTACAGTGGAACATTTTAAAAATTTATTTAGAGCACACCAGCATTTTTATATTTTTTCATCTAATATCTCTGCTTATTTTTTTCATATTGAGAAAGAAGGCAAACTTTGAAATTTCTTTTATATTAAAAGAATGCAAAATAAGTTTCTGGAGAATGGCACCAGCGCCATCATCCTCCTGTCAAGGGTCATGTGCTCACCAGTGTCGTTTCTGTTGCTGCGTCTGGGTCATTACAAGTTTAATTGACAGTTTCCCTTTTCCGTGAGACATCTCTGGAACAGGGCCGCTCACGAGGGCCACCCGCCACTCTCGCCCAACCCTGAATCAAGGCTCGTATCTGATTTTCATTTCCGTAGAAAGAAAAAGTAGAAATGTAGCGTGATCTGCACGTATAATGTTGTGACTTCTATGTTTATTTCCTTTGGCGTATAACGATGAGAAAAAAGGTCGTGTGTGCTATTAAGGGTTGCAGTGTAGGAAGCCTTGACTGATGGATTTGTTGTCTGAGAGTGTAAATCACTGATTTCTGCAAAAAGAGACTGGAAATGATTTCTGCAAAAAGAGACTGGATTTTGACCGTTGTGGTACAGTCCACTTAAAATGTTGATCTGTTTCGACTTGTACCTTTGAACCCAAAATGAGACTGAGGGCTGATGTTGGCATTCAGGGGCCAAGCAACAGCATCTTACAGTGTCCTTTGCGCAGACATCTGAAGCCTTCAGGTAGGGTGGGAGGAACTCTTGCTTAACCCAAGTCCCTTTGTGTTTTAAAAATATTTTTAAGCAACAAAATTATTTTTTTTCAAATTAATTTTATGGGACATTCTATATATGACATAAATATGAAGGTGTAAGGGCAGGATTTGGAAAGTGAGGTCCTAGAACCCCACCTGTTTGGCCGTGAGGACCACTGAGGCTCCTCCACAAACTCTCCAGTGCCTTCAGGAATAATTTAAAACCCCCCAGCCTGACCCTTGGAGGGTTCCCCAAACAGGGATCTGTCCGGAGTGTAGTACTCGAATCTGAGTAGCAAGGGGACCTGCTGTGACTTGGGAGACTAGGGGGGATGAGGGAGAGCTGGCCTGATAGACTCTTCTGTCAATTTAAAAATGAAAGTAGGCTCGCCTCTCAGAGCAAGGAGTGTGCGGTTGATAGTTCTAATGCCTAACAATACTACAGAGACAATAGACACCTTTTAGGATAAAATAAGGTGTCTTCTCACGGTAGTTAATGGAACACTGGGGCAGTGCAGAATGACAGATGTTAAATTGGTTTCGAGGAACTGTCAGGTCTTTAGCGAGCAGAGACTCCAAGTGGAGCCGAACCGCCCGTTGAAACTGTGATGTGGGACTACTGCGGTACACCGACGCTCACCTTTGTTTCCAAAGGATCCAATTTTAATCAACATCGTTAGTAAATGAGCAGCTTGCTTCCAGAGCCCGAGCAGGTCCTTCAAAGGTAGAAGTTTAAACGTGATTATTACCATGCCTCGGTTCAGTCACCACCTTAAGATGTTCCCTGTTGATTTACTTGCTGATTCCAAATATGTGCTGTTCTTCTGTATTTATATGATTACTTGAAGTCTGTTCACTGCTGCTGTGTAATCGTTACGTTGCTTGTGTAGCCATTGCTAGTAATAGCGACCCACTGAGCAAAGGCGATCCTTTTCATTCTTGAACGAGGGGAAGAACCTTATTTTATTAGTTGTACTTTTTCTGGCATTACTGATTTTGTGACCATTTCACTATGAATAATCTGTCCTCGTGATTGTCCACTGTATTAAAAAAGAAAGTGATCAAACAGTCAAAAAAAAAACAGGAAAAAAGCAATACTGTACTTACTAAGTATTAAGGTACCGGAGCTGTCTCTCACATTGCATTACGTTGAAATGATTTTTATTTCTGTTGCTCAGCAAATATCAGTCAAATGTTGGACTTGGGGGTGGTTCTAAAATTTAAATTTGAATATAAGAGTATAAAATTTAAGTATAAGATTTAAATATAAGCCCTTAAACTTACTATCAAATACTATGACATATAAGAAACCAACGCAAACTGTAGTTAATGCCCTGAATATTTCTCATTGAGAACTGCAGGTATTTAGAAAAGACATCCTCAGTTTTCCTCCCCTTGCCAAAAGAAAGAAAACCTTCAATAGGCAAGTCTATAAAGCTTCATTGTCATTGAACGGATCTTAACAGTACTTTATCATAATACCTCGACTCGATTAGGGCATGGGGTTTCAGAAAGTTGTAAGGCTACTTTCATTACCCTTGTCAAAGTCTGGACGACTTTATCGGGTAGTAAGTTCCTATGTCAGGCAGGCCACTCCCCCTGGGCCACCTGCTGTCTCAACCGATGGATTTCACGGCGGCCCTTGAAGCACATTTTAATAATATGATAGTGTTATTTTATTGTCTTGACGAATTCTTCATTATAACACTACCTCAAGACAAGTGATAAACTGTTAAGGTAAAATGGGTTTCCAGTATAAGGAAGAAGTGGAGTTTTACAAGTAGAAGTCATCCAGTGACTCAGCAGCCGCGACCCTGCCAGGACGCGGGTGTCTGTTACCCCTGGTCGATGCAGTGGTTGGATAGCTCAGTCCCTGGTGCTGAATGACGCACTTAACACCCAATGAATGAGCTACGTGAGGGCGTGGCAAATGGCATCATTCAAAAATAATGAATTCCCTTTAAGATAAGTTTTCTATGGGCCAGTTGTCCCTTCACCGAAAGCCTCAAACAGTGACCCACCCTGGATAGTTACAAGAGTAAAGTACCCAACTCCCGTGCCAGAGGGCAGACTGAGTATCCCAGCATTTTGGCATCGAATGCCTGCTAAATTTTTGTCAGATTAAATATAAATTCGATGTGTATATTATTATCCAGTTAATTTTTCTTGGGGATTTTGTGTACACTATGATATATTAGGATAAGTTTTTGTAGGTCAAAAGAATTTCAAGTAGTTTTTAGACAAAACACCCATGAGTGTGAAAAAGCCGTGTTGAAGAATAGATTACATTACACATTTACCAGCAAGTCGGTAAAAAATAGTGCTTATTTACAAAGTCAACATAATTTAATGTTCTAAAAATAATTTCCTCAATCTGCCCAATACTTAATGTATCATTTGAGATTTTAAAATATGCAGCCTCCTTTATGTAAACATTAAGATATGCCTGTGTTTCTTTTCACTCTATAGTCTTCTTTACAATAATTTTTTTTACTTTTGTGCACAAAATAGTATTGCAACCTGCTATTTAGCCTTTGGTGCCTTAGAGTTATTATAAATATTTAACAATGTGTACATAATGTAAATACTGCCAAGAGATCACTAAGGCCAAATATTTTCTCTATTCACTTTTTATTGCACTTGCTTTCTATTGCTACTTCAGCCTCTTTTATCCAGCTTTGTAATAGTTCCAACATTGTAGCCAATGTCAATGTTTACTTTCAATAAATCTGGATTTGTTCAACGTACAGCATATGTGGGCGCTGCTTTGAAAACTCGGTCAGGCTTCCGTGTTCCTCCTGAGGAGTCTTGCTTCTGGGGACTAGATATTCGACGTTCTCAGCAAACTCTCAAAGTGATACTGTCCTTTTCATTCATAAGATACCTTTAAAATAAGGGGGACTGAGAGGAAGAAAAAGAATACTTCTTTTTGCCAGTATTTCCCAAATAGTTACAAGAGATTTAACTGATTGTGTGAGTATCACTTTAATTTCAAATTATGTCAAGAAATACAGGATTGAGAAGATTTTTGTACGTTTTGTATGTATGCTCTATTTACAAATGCTTTGGCATAATATCAAATGGAGTGTTTCAAATGAACCATCCTGAATTTTCTAAGCGCTTTGGACTTGATTAGTAATAAGAAAATGATTTTAAAGCGCCACTTTAAAAAATATATCTCATTCACTGAAAAAGACTGGTCCATAAATAAATGTGGTTCTCTAAACACAACAGTAAATGTTTATCACGAGCTAAGTTTGCATTCTCATGGTAAATGAAATCATTCTGCACTTATGTTGCATTGACAACTGAGAACTCAGGTGACAAACTCCCGTTAGGCTTGATTTCAGTTACCCCAGAAACACTTGTGTAGAGTCGAGTCGGTGTGAGGAATGGAGAGGATGAGGCTCTGTCTTGGCTTTAAGGTGCTTTCGATCTGTTTGGGGAAGATAAAAAAAACCCCTTTGGAAATAATCCATGAATAACACAAGGCCAACAATGCTGAGTGGAAAAGACTAAAGCTGTAGGCCAGGCTGAGGGAAGGGACAGACTCTGTCCCTCAGAGCCCAGGGGGGACATAACGCCGAGGAAAGCAGGCTCACGGATGTGAGGACGTGGGTGAGCCTCCACAAACACGCGTGCTTTTTCACTGGTCACACTGCAAGTTCAATGACAGTTTGAATCTTCATGTTTGTGCCAGTGAGTTGTATATTCCTGATTTCTACTGACACGACTTTTCAGAATGTTTTTGCAACGAAGTCACGATTTGCTTGTACATCTGCGTTTGCTTTGTGCGTAATACATATATTCGAAAGCACTTAAATGTGTTTTGAATTTTTAGTTTTTGATTCCTCAACCAAATGTTTTAATATGTTTTGACTTGGTCCAGTGGCTTCAGGAGCTGTGGTTCCCTGTGACGTGTGTACATGCGTCCCTCCTAGGGGGTGTGCTGACCAAGTTTGGTTTTGCCCCCTCAGGTGCCCCAGAGCTAGAGAGGCTTCGGTTTTGTTTTGTTTTGGAACCCCCACGTTGCAAATCCCTGAGATTGTGTCGAGTATTCGTTTGGCTTCTTTATATCTGTCCCAATTCCAGGCCCCTCTAGTAAATAATTTCAAATAGTAGTGACCTGTAGCTTCATCTAAAAATGGAAATTTCAAAGATGCCAAACCCATGGTTAAAAGCATGGTGCTTTCTTGAATTTCAGATGGGAGAAATTTTTGATGAGACAGGATTTGTTTTTTGTAGCACTTTCTAATTTAGAAAGTACTTTCATGTAGATTGTCTCGTTTCCCATACAAAGTAACTCTGAGCTGTGTTTGCAGGTACCTTCATCCTTGTAAGTGAGAAGTCGGGCAGCTTGTCAGAGGGATCACCAGGCTCCAAGCCAAGAATGGAGGTCTCTGAGTCTCGTCTCTCCTTTGTAATAAGCCGCATTTGTTACGGCTGAAATCCCAGCTTGGGAACTGACACAGCAAATCCGAGAATTACGGGGGGCTGGTGGGAAGAGAGGTCTCACAGCTTTGCAGAGCTCCGAGGGGTTGCCATGGCACAGGCTGGGCGTGAATTCGTTTAGAGGGCCTGGGAGGGGAGTCTGCAGGTGATAACTGGCCAGGGAAAAGTGTCGTCAGCCCGGGGATGAGAGACAGCAGGACAGCAGCGTGGGGGATGCGTGCTGGCAGCTGTGTTCGGAAGGGTTTCTGAGCAAGGCAGCATGCCAGGCGCGTTAGAAATCCACTGTCATTCTGGCGAAGGTACAAAGGATGGAACAAGGAACTGGTGGAAAATAACGGAAGGAAGAGACAGAAGATTTAGAAAGAAGCAGTAGGTGGGGGAACCGGAGAACCAGTGTGTAAGATAGGGGTAACTAAATGCACTGAGAATAATTTCCTTCTGGACTTTGTGTTAGAGATCAGTCCAACTCTTTTGTGCAGGAAAGAGGGGAATCACTGAAGACAGTGGCCTGGCCGCTTGCTCTCTCAGCGCATGCTCAGCCACATGAAGGGGAGGGCAGATACTGGGGACCACAAGGGGGCGCTTGTAAACACCTCCCATCCTCCCCCTGTAAGCCAGATCCCTCAACACTGAGCTGTGAGAAAACTGTCACAGCGGTTCAGCAAGTCTGTTTCCATGTAACATTGTTTCCCAGACCTGTCGAATGGTGTGTGTGTGTACAATGCAGTGTCCCGCCCTCTGTCCGGGACACAGGCCCGTTGCCCAGGACGCTGGCCTCTTACTCTAGGCACTACTTGGACTGTCCGCTGCCGATGACTCTGACGCCCACTGCCGTCCGACGACCCCTAAACCCATAGCTCCTGTTCCTCTGAAATTGGAGTGTCCCATTTATGTGATCAAATATGCCAAGCAACCGTCCCTTCCTCAGTGCCCCAAGGACACCTGAGGGACAAAGCGGTGCCCCAGCCCGCCCTCTACTCTCCTCCCGCTGGCCTCCCAGTGATCCAGCGAAAGGCCACCCCAGCACCTGTACTGGAGCCAGGGGACCAGGCGTCCCCAGGCCCTCCCCTGCACCCCCACCGCTCAGCGGCCGGGCCATTTCAATCCCTCCTCGTGCCTTGGGTACATTGCGTTTTCCTGGTCTCTCCTGTGACTTGCTCTGTTAACACGTATGTGGGTTACATATTTACTGGGATCCTCCAGCGGCCCTTCCTGACGGAATCCGGGGCCCTCTGCTCAGAGCAGGTACTCGGCACGAGTGAGCGCAGCCTCGGGATTGTTAAGACGCCGAAAGCTCTGTGTGCCCGTAGACACTGCCGTGAGTGCCGCGTGCCCAGACGCAGCAAGGAAAGGGTGGGCCCGGCGCCCGAGACCCTCCTGCTACACGTTGGCCTCTGCTCGGTAGGCTACTGGGGATGTTGAATATCACCGCTGGCTCGGCCCCCTCTCATCATGCAGAAGTTACACTGCTCTTTCTAACATGGAAGTCTGATTTTGTAAACCCCTGACTTAAAATCCTCTGTGTCTCCCAATGTATCCCTCAGTAAATACAGACTCCTGGCTGCTGCCTCCCTGTTTGTCCGCCACAGCCTCGTTCCATGCACCGCCCCCGCCCCCACTGTGGCCCTTCCCCTCGGCCGGGAGCCTCCTCACCTCCTCCCACCGGCTCCTTGTCTCTGCCTGAGCCCCACTCCCATCTGCAATTTTTACTCCTCTTGGACCACCATCCGTTTTCAACCCACGTGCTCCCAGCCTGCACCAGATGGTTCTGAATCCCCGAGCATCTGACCACAGCCCACCTGTGCCACTTAGCAGGCGACAAAAAGGCGGATGGATTCGCCTGCTTCCCCCATCCCCCCTCCTCCACGCCACCAGCACAGGTGGTTTCCAGGACCTGATAAACGTTTGGCACTTTGCACAGAAACAAGTAAATTATAAATGTCTGATGAAGATCATCTTGGAATAAAGTGACAGTAAAGCTCAACATCTTTAGAATGTTTTATAGTTGGCACAGAACTTTCATAAATCTAAACTACCCAGCAGGTGGAATACAACAAGCCAAAGTCATCGTCATTCTCTGCCTCCTCCTCCTCATCATCATCATCGTCACCATTATCATCACAGGCTCCAGCTCCATCACCTGCAGGAAATGTAGGAATTCTTAGATACTGGTATCTAAGAATGATACCAATACTCGCCCTTGAAGTGTGAATGTTCGCCTTCTCATTTTTCATCTTGACTTTGGATCAAGTAACACCCAGATTGGAAGGTCACTTTGAGGGCCCAGAGTGAAACGTAAAACTGGACACTTACCAATTTATAATTTTAATGTCAGCAATTTGCATAACCAAAGGATCATTGCTTTGCTAAATAATTACCTTAAATAATGAGCTTCCTCAGCACATCTAAGAGTTCGTTTACAGGTCATTAACTACTTGACATACATGGCAGATGGTACTTTAAACCAAAGGACTAATAATATTCACTACCAATAAGAGTAAGTCAGAGATGGGCCTAAGCTCATCTATAATTGTAAGCCAATGGGAAGTAAATTTCCTCCAAAAGGAACTACATTCTTCTAACAGTATAAATTGTAATGGACATGAATTTTATTATACTAACTACCCTGTGACATCAACTCAATTTTTTCAGCTGTGTATTTGGGAACATTTCTATTCTTTATATATTTCTTGGTTAACTTCTGGGATACATATTTCTTAATAGTAGTAGGCTCACAGCACCATCAATTTTCTAGTTCTAGTGCACAGTGGCCATGGAGCAGTATAGCTTGCTGCAGTTTATTATTTGGAACCTGTTTTCCTTGAATTTCTGCCTACTGCAAACTTGCCCATAATTCAAGGCCAAGCTCATGTACCCTCAAGGACATGAATATGCTCTGGAGCTCCCAGTCACAAATGATGTCCTTCTGCTCCGAATTCCTGCCATCTCTGTACTTCTCTTGCAGCGCCGAGTTGGGGCCCCACTTTCTCTGGGGATCTTTTGAGTAGAACATTTCATTCCTGAGCACCACGCTCTACTGCCACATCCACCATCTCTCGTGGCTACTGTGATGTGCTGAATCGCGTGACTTTACTCTGTCCATTGTCTAATTTTGTAAAACCTTGCAATGCAATAGCATTTTCAACTTGTTAGCATGATTGAAGAAAGTGAGAAAGAGTGGGTCCAACCACGTTGCGCTGAAGGTGACCACCATCTCCATCTCTCTCGTACCTTTTCCATCTCTGCCACCAAACCAGGGGGACCTGGGGGACATAAAAAGGCAGAGACACCATTTAGCTGCACAGCAATGTAATGAATAACAGATTCGCCACTCATGTCCCCTCCTCCTTGAGGGAGTGTCTTTACTTATTAAGGGTGAATGGGATGTGCCGTACACTGGACATGAGGCAGGGGAGATAGAAGCTGATTGTGGGCAGTGAGAAAGCATTTGAAAAACATACGTTTTGTGAAAGAGCTTATTCTTGTATTATTATTGATTGATTATAGCATTGCTTTCCATAGAGACAACCATAAACCTATTGTCCAATCGGCAGCCCTGTCCTGGCTCAGAAAACGATTCTGGCTTGCAGGAGTCTGGGGCGGGGGGGGGCCTGGAAGCGGCACGGCATATTTCCCGTCAGGATAGCAGCGCGCGTGGCTTCCCCACAGCCTTAGCTCCCCCCAAGCCGCCCCCTGCCCATTCGCCAGGGTGAAAACCACTCTGATTGCCTGCTCTGTCCACCGCGCCTTCAAGAACCATCAAGTCTCCTTCCCAAAAGTCTCTCTGCTCCTCTGGACTGCTGCTGTATTTGCCCACTCTAACATTGTCATGGGTCTATTCAAACACACTTTTTTCAGCCCATGGTATGTCCCAGTTTCGGGGACAGGAGGCCTCCAGCGGCCGCGGCTCAGCTCAGGAAGCGGTGCTGGCCCTGGCAGAGTGCACGGCTTCCAGGAGAGCTCAGGTGCTGGCCCTGGCAGAGTGCACGGCTTCCAGGAGAGCTCAGACGGCAGAGGTGAACAGGCCGGGATGCGAGGAGGCCCTGGTGCTCACAGCAGGCTGCTTTTCACGGAGCCCCACGGCCTTGTGGGGGGCGCCCTGGAGAGACCCTGCGGGTTCTCCTCGCTGCGTGAACCCCACATGCTGGCAGAGCTCCCTGTGAAGAAACGAAACAGTTTTCTGTCTTTATTTCTCTGTTACAGGATCACTTCACGTATCTTTTATTTTCAGTCACAGCGGGTCCCCAGTGATCCCTGCATCCACCAGACGGTGGACCCTGTTAGATCTGTCCTTACCCTGTCTACTAGATTCAGATGGTTCCACCACTCCCAGTGCCAGGCCTGTGGGCTCTAACCTAGAAATCCCAAAGAAAACCTTCTCTTCTCCCTCAAGCTCATCTCAGGACTCACTCTCTTTCTCCCTCTGCAGCCTCCGAGCCATCAACGCGATGTTTCTTCTGGGTTCTACTGCGGTCGGCAGCAGAGCCCTTCCCCAAGACCGGAAGCTCGTCCCCATGTAAAAACAAACAAAACAAAAGTGTTTGTATCGCTTTCATGATATCCTCCACCTCCCTGAGTCAGTGCCCGGCAAGTATTTTTGGATGAGTAAATTAAGAAATACAGTTTGAAAAGTTTGTAGGAAAAGCATCATCGTACACTCGTGTGGCAAACACGTCTGTAGGTGGTTCCTGTCCTCTGCCCCAATGGCAGTGAGCTGCAGACTGAGGGGAAATACCTCTCAGCCATGGTTTGCAAATTCACTGTAACAAAATGATGGCTTTTGTGCAAACAGTGAACAGATATCCCTCTAGGAAAAAAGAAAATAATTGAACTTCAACCTCTGTTTCCTTTTTTGTCTTGAAAACACAGCTACCCTGGTACCATCCTCACAGCCTGTCTCTCAGGCCACAGCCTGGCCAGGCCAAGTCCCTGTCCCCCTGGCTGTGGGCTATAGCAGTGAGGGGAAAAGAAGGAAGGGCCCTGGAGACCCCCTTTCCCCTTAGTGCAGCCTCCCACCCCATGGGCTGCTCCCCTCTTCCTCAGGTAGCATCCCCTCCTGTTACAGCTTCAGTTCAGAAATGGCCAGGCTCCAGGGGCAGAAATATCCTTGGACACAATAGATGAAGCTGCTATATTTTGCCATGTATAATGTGCACTTTTTTGCCCACATTTTTTAAAGAAAAAGAAGGATGGGTATTGTACATGGGTATAGTGATTACATACCACTGGGCATAATAATGGGTATAATAATCCTGTGTATAATGTGCATGAAATATGGGCACACATGATACACGGCAACATACGGTACTTGTTCCTTTGGGTGTCCACAGGATCACCTTTTATTCCTGTGAAAAGAAGAAAGGGTTGGTGGAGGTGCCAATAAGCCCAAGTCCTCTTGCTCAGTGGGGGGAGCCTTCAGAACCCTTGTAGAAGTTACCGAGGGTTTTCCTTCCCTGGTGGGCTGCGAGCGGGTGGACCCTCGGAGAGAAGCTAGGGGGCTGCCTGTTCCACACCCAGCCAACAGGGAAGAAGCCCAGGCCACAGAAGCCACAGGGGAAGACCAGGCCTCTGGAGTAATCCGGAAGCCCGCTGAACCGAGAAGAATTCCAAGACAGATTTATTTCTCAGCCACTTATTTCTCCCACTACTTTTCATAAACAATGTTCAACGTTTGTTTAAATGCTCACTTGGTTTTGCTCTATAGCTCCACCACTGTTGTTTCAAGCCATCAAGCTACTTGGGGTGAAAAACACATATTTATTTGTCTGCTATTTTTCCCTATATTTGTCTACAGAAATACGCATTTTCCTCAGCATGACAGCGCCCCACCTTTCCCTCCCCTGCCCCTGGGAACTGTCAGCCAAGCCGCATGTGTAGACATTTTCAGAGGCGTCAGTCTGGAAGATGAGAAGGTGACACTTTGGCCAGTACTGGGTTGTGACATTGTTGACAAGCTGTCATCATCACAGGACTCGCAGACAAAGGGGAGCGATGTGAGCACAATTTAGGAATCAGGGTAACCACAGCTTCCCACGTAACCCCCAGCAGAGAGATCAAAGGGAACAGACTGAGAGGCAGTGACCGAGACTGACATTTAATAAAGGTGGCCGAGGCAGGAAGTTAAATATTAAGTCCAGGCCACAAGGTATCAGTTTCTCTTCAAAACGGAACTATCGAGTGTGTTCAAGTAGGCAAAGGAAACCTGGAACTCACTCCTTAGTCCTTTGTTGTCTCAGGAGGTGCACAGTGGGGTCCTGGGCACGGGGTGTGCACTGGAGGCTCTGAGTCACTAGACTGGTGTCTCGCTGGGATTCATCGACCCGACCTCATCGCCCACTGTCTCCCCTCCCAACGCCCTGGCCTCAGCCATTCGTTTTTCNACGGAACTATCGAGTGTGTTCAAGTAGGCAAAGGAAACCTGGAACTCACTCCTTAGTCCTTTGTTGTCTCAGGAGGTGCACAGTGGGGTCCTGGGCACGGGGTGTGCACTGGAGGCTCTGAGTCACTAGACTGGTGTCTCGCTGGGATTCATCGACCCGACCTCATCGCCCACTGTCATCCCTCCCAACGCCCTGGCCTCAGCCATTCGTTTTTCTCTCGTGTCCCTTCCACTCACGGTGGGCCTGTTCACTCTCATGAGGCTCCCAACTCCCTCCCCTTATTCGGAAGGTCCCTGTTTTCTGTCTTCCACGTCCCCATCTCCAGGCCATCTCTGCAGGCTCTGGCTAAGTTCCATGCCCTCTTTCCGGACTGCTGTATGTTCAAAGGTGCTTCATGAGAATGTTTTTCGTCTCTAGCATTTTGTAAAGACTCAGGGCGGGAAGGAAGTAGTTGCACTTTGGATTTCTGCAAAGTTCAGCATAGCAAGTCCTCAATAAGCAACTAGTGGAGACAGAAACAGAATTCACCAGTTAATTTAGAGTTAAGACAATGAGCAAGTTAGGCTTTGAAAAAGACTGGATACGCAGCCGAGACAAATCCTGTAGACGATCATCAGGTCGCTCCTATTTCTCTGCTCTCACAGCACCTAGATATTCTCGTTATCTCACTAACGTGAGTATTCACTGACATTTATGTGTCTGTGTCTTCCGAGGCTAAGGCCCCAGAGTCACAAATCGGTCTCATGGGCCTCCGTCCAGCACCCGCTGTAGAGTAGATATTTGTACACCACACCGAACGAACTAGTCACCCAACGCAGAAACAGATAAAGGAGTGAAAACAGCCCGACCGCACTGGGGCCTCTGAGTGTTCCCTACTCAGGACTATCGGGGAATTCTGGCCTGGGTTGGAGCTACTCCTGAAGGCCCAGCAAAAGCACACACGTGGACCAATGAAGATGGTGAGGGTCGTGGGGTCAGGGGCAAGGAGGAGGCACGTCTTCTGAGCAAGGGGAACCTCCTGTGGGCCCGTGTGAGAGTGGAAATGCAGATGCACACGGTGCGAAGACCGTAGTTTTCTGACCATTTTACTCCCCTTCCGTGCCTGGATTTGAGTCCTACTTTGGCCCCTCCCCACATACTCTGAACTTCCCTTTCTCACGCGGGTTTGCTTCCTTTTCTTCTCCACTCTCCCTCTTGATCTCCAATTATCCTGAAAAGCAAACTGAGCGTGGACAGAAGACAAGAAAGGCAGGAGACACCCTGGGGGCTGAGGCACTGTATGTAGCTCAGCCTCTCCCTACTGGCTAAGTCAGGCCTGAAATCAGGGCACTTGCTCCGGAGTGATTTGACTAAGCAATCTGAGGCATTTCACGACATTTGAGTAGACCTCTGGGGGAAAACATAAGCAGCCCCTGAGCTGCAGGTTCTGTGCTGGGAACGGGGCAGAATCGCAGCTGAAGTCACTCAGCCTCGCCTTCCCACAGCACCCAGTCTGGGCAGCCCCTGTGAGTAGGAACAGCGACGGTGAAGACTTCTAACACTGCGTGCCACGCAGTGTTCTCACTCCACACTTACAGTAACCTTGCGGGTTGACACGTTTATCGTCCCCATTGTACGTGTCAGTACACTGAGACAGAAAGCAGAGGGACTGGGCCAGGTCCCCTGTTGGGTGGATGGAGGATCAAACGCCCTCCCATTTGGGCTCCCATTCACAACCACGCCCTGCAGTGACTCTGGCCCCTCGCCCTCCGGCCCCGCACAGCTGCAAACCCAGAATCAACGCGCCCAACTGCTGGCTGAGCTGAGTTACTGATCGTGGGCTGCATATGCAAATTCGCTAGCCGTGCCCTCTGAACTCATTTTGGCATTTATGATGGCCCAGAAAAAGACCTTGGCCTGTGAGAGGATCCGTATAGGAGTGATAACAGCTGCTAATATAAATGCTGCTCACAACACTTAGAGAGTTTTGCCAACAAGTCCAGCGGAAACCTGGAAACATCTGCTCCAGCAGGGCTGGAGATTGAGTGGGTCTAGGGTGCTGTCCCTGCCCAGGCTGCAGGAGGTCAACCCAGAGCCCTGCCCACTGGATGCCGAGTGCGTGACCTGCAAGGAAAGCTGTGGGGACCGGCCACGTCCTGTGAGTGCAACAGAACGAAGCCCAGGGGTTGTCACAATACACATTGCCTGGAACTCGATGGCCTTGATAATCCTCAGGACTATGAAGCTCTGCCATGCTATTAGATGTATAAGGCTCAAAGCAAAACCCCACAGAAAATAGGGCAAGTACATTGGACTCACATGGGGGAAGGGCGAGCCGTGCTCTTTACTTGGCATTAGGAGACAAAACTGCCATCCAAAATATGTTCTCACGAAGCTGTTTGTCCGAGTTGTGGAGGGAATGCTGAAATCACAGAGATTAGTCATTCTGCATAATTCTTAATTCATCGATTAAGGTATTCAAGCTGTGTATTGGCCACCTATCACGTGCAATCACCCTGCTGGGAGTCAGGAACACAGACATGAAATAGAATGAAATGCTATGCCCCGCGAGGGCAGGCAAATGTTACGTTACTTGCTCTCCCCGGTGTTGATCCTGGGTGTCGTTGCCCCCACATCTGTACTGTACCCCTCCAGGGCTCTGCTGCGCCACGGGAGCTGAACCCTGGCAGTCCTCACTCCTGCCTTAGGGGGCTTTGATGGACTTGACAGTGGGAAGCACCCTGGAGACCTGGCAGCAGGAGAGAGGAGACAGGGCATTTCTCCCTCCCTTTGTTCCCGCGGGGGCCCTCCGGCCAAGGCTGTTTGTCCTCCATGGCTCCAGCTGGCCCCTGCAGGCCAGGCTCACGGGCTCTTGTGGCATTTCTTTCTTCTCCAGCCTCCCTAGTCCTAGGATGCTGGTGGCTTCCTGATGTTACTCTTTCCTAGACTGCTCTGACCTTCTCCTTCACCCGAATCACCAAAGCCCTTTAGTACATCCCCTCGGTTATAAACACTCGAGTGTTTTGGGTTTCAGACCCTGACTAATAGGATTGCTGTGCTCCCTTGCCACGAACAGACCCCAGCACCTCTGATTGCTTGGTATTTGTTCAATGAGCAGACGCACTGGTGGGGAGACAAACAAGCACACCCATGATCACAGTGCATGCAGTCGACACGCTACAAGGGGTGCACACCGCAGAACACGAGACGGAACAAGTCCCTGGTGTGTTTCCGAGTTCAGGGAAGTTGGGTTTTGAAGGGAAGTGTTCAGGAGAACAGCAGGTGATGTGCTTTCCAAGGTCAGAAACTGCTCGAACAGAGGACGAGGAGACAGAGAGACCAGGACCTGCTCAGGGTTTCCTTACGGGGAGGACACAAGGCTGCTGTCTGAGGATTGTGGAAAGTGAATGAAACAGTGATTTGATCTCCACTACAAAAGGCCTCACTTCCAAACTAAGGAGCTTGGATTCATCCTGCAAAACCAGTGAAACACGTAAGCAAGGGAATTAGAAAAGCACACACACAAAAATTCCCCACTCAGGATATTCCAAAATCAAAGCATGCATTTTGTGATTAATTTCTTTCTACTGCTTTTGTTTGTCGTTTATTTTTGTCACAAAAGGCCACTGCTGCTGAAATACTTCATCTAGTTAAAAATGATTTTCAGCGGCAGTGGCTGCTTCACTCTGAAGACGTCTTTGTGAATCCTGATTATTTAAGAACCTCGGGGCCTACGCGGCTCCCATCCAGTAAACACCAGCCAGCTCGTGCTTTGTCTTGAACCACGGACACTTCATCTTAGAATGTCAGAGGTGCCCTGCCTCACTGGCTGCCAGATGGCTGCAATGTGCCAACTGCCTAAAATGTCATGTACAGACTAGAATTATGTAGAAATTGAGAGAGAAGGCTGCCGGGCATCAGGAAGCCGTGATTTTACAACTGTGCTAATCTGGAATCTTCTCTAAGCGCACTAATGCGCACTAATGCCTCAGTGGCTGAAGGCAATGGAGCACGTAGAAGAGGGGAAGCGAATAATGACAGACCAGTCTGCCAAGCAAAGGGATTCTGTGGGACCACCTGGTTTGAAAGCATATGTACAGAAATTGTATTGCCTTCTTATCCTTGAACTTCAGACACGGTTGGCTTAAATGCGCAAGTCGACACCTTCTGAAGTCCAAAGCCTGACTCAAGATTTCTGTAGATTGCTCCTGGCAGCAGGCTGCCCTGGCCTTCTGGGCCCTGGGGTGTGCTGAGAGAAGTCCTAGTTCTGCATTCACTAGGGTAACTAGGAGGTGGAGTCACAAAGGTGAACCCCATTGCTGAAATAAAAAACAAAAAGTTGTGTTACTATTAAACATGACAATTAAGAAGACTGCATAAAAGTGTGGGAGATTTTTCCAGGGTACATTAACTGGAAAAAAAGTGAGGTGAAAAATGCTATGCTCCTGATACTAGAGAATAAACACAAAATACAGTAGCTCAGCTTTCAGGGGTTCTCTCTCTCTTTTTTCTAAAATTTATGTAAAGTTGCAAAATAGATGAGATATCCCAAATTGTATTTTTATAGTTTTATGAACTAAGTCGGGAATTCTATGAGCGTGGGAGATGCCTTGGTGCACTGGTTGGTCTGCTGGCATTGCAGACATGGTCATTTTAGATGAAGGCTCACGTAGGCTAATTCTACAGCAATAAAACCCTGTTTTATTGAAAGTTGCCTCATCACTGCCTGTGTTTTCATTGCTACACAACCCAACAGTGGCCTGAAATACTGCAAACGTTGTACAGCACTTTATAAATTTTATAAGCAGGGCCCATGGGGAGACGGCACAAGATGAAAAGAGCTTCCCAAAGCAGCCCGCTGCTGCTGCTGCCGCTCTCTGAGCCGTGAGAGGGTGTTTACGCCCAAAGGAGCCAGAAAGGGCCAGCAGAGCAGGTTTGTGTCCTTGGGGTGTGCTTTTCACAGAGGCCCTTTGCCAGGAAACCAGGAGACAGAATTTCTTTAGGGCCAGCCAGAGCCTTCAGCCATGCCAAGAGCTACTCGGGAGGAGAAGCCCACAGCAACCTGTCCTCCCAAGGGTGAGCCTTGGCGCAGACGCGGAGCTCTCTGGCCGTGTGTGTGTGTGTGTGTGTGTGTGTGTGACTCAAGGCCAAGTGGAATTTCATGCTTCACAAGAGAAATGACTAGCAAAGGCCCTGAGTTATTTGCAAGCTGGGAGCAGAAACTTTATATATAAAGAGTTCCATGACAAAAAAATAGAAACCTCATATATTATACCTGAAATACAAAGCAGAACCCAGGGGCTGGCCCAAACACACACCACGACTGACGGGTGGAGTGGTGTTACAAATGGTTAACCAAGACAGTGTGTACAAAGGAAAAAGAACGGGACGTAGGAGAGGTGTGTCCGTAGCAGATCTCAGCCATATGTCCACATGTGTGTGCAGAGACCCTCGATCAATTCTCTCCGAAAAACAACTGAGCTCAAACTTTCCTGTTAACTGGTGAAAAGTTTTTGTATGTCTGTCACAGAGCAAATCTTCAATACCAGAACTGTCATTTGTTTTATATTTATTAAGCAAATCTCTTCATTTGTTACATCATGATTGAAGATTCTAATGAAGTTGTACTAAAATCCGTGACCATTGCCTTGCGAACCAGTGTGTCACTTAATCAATGCCCTGAGGGTGCCAGGTGACCCCTGGAGGGGGAAAGGAGGTCCAAAGCCTGGCATCTCAGAAAAAGACTTCACCTCCTGTGACTCACCTGAGTGCTCCAGGTGAGGCATCATCACCGCCCACAGGTAAGTTAAGGAGGCCCCTGGCTTGCCCAAGGCCACTCGGGCTAGAATAGCTGAGCGGGGAAGCAGAGCCCAAGTTCTCAGCCCCAAGGCCACTCTGGTGGCATTGTCCCGGCTCTGAGGCAGAGGGGCACAGTCCTCTGGTCGGGATCAGTGAGCACTGGTGACAGAACACAGCCAGTTCTCACCTCTGCCTCGTGGCAGCTTCCACTGAGGTCATTTTAACTCTATAGCAGGTCCTTTCTTCTTCTGTTCCCTGATGGGTCGTTCACCTGGCAGACCGGTGCCTCCTGTTTAACATATGCACACAAACGTTCTCAGTAAAACGACACTCTGTATTTTTAGTTTAGAAAAATGAAAAGGGTAATGTAAATTTTCCAGACTAGTATTTCTCTAAGACACACTTACCCAAACTATTTTTTTCCTGCTTGCCTCACTCTTTTTCCATATTACTCTAATCCCTAAATGCCAGCAGGATTCTGGCGTATGTCACCGTTCACCTGACACTTTCCTCTTAGGGGGACATTCTATATGGCACGGACTCACGTGATTCTACCATTGGTGTTTGTATCAGATTCTGCGGATGTTAAGGTACCTGTCACAGTAACATTCAAGTCACAAAAATAGGACCAAGGGCTTGAAGCCTCACAAGTAATCATAGAGACCCTTCTCTCAGGACCTTTCTGCTTTAGAAGCCACCCATGTATGTACTGGTTGCTGTGGGAGTTACAAAGACAGAGGGTACAAACCAAAAAAAATCTTTGCATTTAAAGAAGATTTTTATCTATGCAATTTTCCACACTCCTTCCTTTCTTTTCTTTCTCTTTCCTTTCCTTCCTTCCTTTCCTTTCTCTCTCTCTTTCTTTCTCCACAACAAGATATTGTTTGTAGTACATGGAAAATTTACTGTTTGCAGAGCATTAAAAAAGTTGAAACATATGTACGGTTTCACACGCTTGATCTTTCTCTTAACTAGAGTTGTATAAACTGCATTTCTAATGCAGTGTCATATCTTGTATTTATCATTCTCTGAGCCGTCAGCTCAGGAAAAAAGATGGTTACATTTCAGATTGAGAAATTCACTGTGGCTGTTCTTCTGGACTGAGTGAAGTTTTGGAAAGTGCGCTTCCCGCAAACGTGAAAACGTCAGAAGGCCAAGTCCCAGGGGGGTTGTGTGTGTGTGTGTGTGTGTGTGTGTGTGTGCACGTGCGCATGCGCGCGCGCTTGCGGAAGAACGGGCCTGGCACCCCTGGGCCGAGTGGCTCACCACCTGCAGGCCTGCAGACGGCTCCCGGGGCTGCCACGTGGGCAGGTGCCTTTGCACAGCCGTGAGAGGCTGGATGTGGGGGCACACAGAGGGAACCCTAGAGAAGGGTGACAGGTGGCCCAGGACGCAGCCCATCTGTGAGAGGAAAGAGAATGAGAGAAGGGTTAGCATTCCGAGTCCGCAGTGCCTCTCCAGACAGACTCTTCAGCCTCTCCCAAGATCGCCGACTGTTACACGCCTGTCACGGAGCACGTAAAGATGATCACACATTCTGACAAGTCGCAGAGGCCCTTAGAGCGTCACTCTCTCCCTCGGGAACATGAATTTCTCACTCTGTTGTATTTGCTCACAGCAGTTCCACGTTGGAATTGTAGCAAGTTTCCTGCAATTTCTGTTCTATGGAACTAAAAGGTACAAGGAATAGGAGATCTTTCAGCAAGGTGGACTTCTGATGTTTTCTCTGTGTGACTGGTAACAGTCTTCTTTTCTATTTTGCAGGTAGTGTGGTGGCAATAAACTGTTTTTGCCTTGCTTGTGCTTATTTAATGGAAATACTTTTTTTCTCCCACACCTATTCTTCTCTTTTTACGCAGTGGGAGAGTGTATGGACCAAACTTCCTTTTACCCTCCCCAGGACAAATCACCAGGGCCACCTACGTTTCCAACCCCTTTGGGTTTTGGCTTTTGTAGGCTTTGATTCATGCTTCTTTCAGTTTCCAAGTGGAAAGGTCACTGCCTGGAATCCTGGCAGCAGAGTGACATCTTTGCCATCCTCCACATCCTGTTGGCCGTGATCCTGGTGACATCGTGTCTGCTCTCACCAAGTCAGCCATTCTCAAAGGGTGGTCCAAGGACTCTGTCAGGCCCTGCAGACCCTCCCAGGGTGTCCAGGAGGTCGGAACCATTTTCCTAATCAGACGAAGATGCCCTTTGCCTTCAGTTCCTGGCACCGTGGCGTTATTCAGCGACCGTGCAACCTGCAGCATGACAGCATCTCGGCCGCAGGAGCGGCTGCGACCAGCCAGCTGTCTTCGACACAGCCAGACATGAGACTGCAAATACATAAAACAATGCCATTCTTCTCACTGTCTTTCACGTAGAAAACACAGTTATTTTTCTTTAAAAGATTCTAGTTGTGTTAATATGTAATGGTCTGTTAGCATGACATTTAAATAAATGACTTGAAATTTCTCCATTTCATTTGTTATTACCATAAACATCAAGAGAGAAAAGCTTTGTGAACTGAAGAGTTTGGGAGTCCCCAATCACTCTGAGTATGTTCTAGGGAAATGAGATGGGAGAACTGCTGTTCTCGGTTTCTTTTGCCCTCATCTAATCTTCTCTCTGTCATTTACCTTTGGTGACTGAATCTTATTCAGGCACCAAGTCACTGAATCTTATTAGGCACCCATTACATTTCTCTCTTCAGTTTTGTAAGTGAACCCCATCTCCCCCCCATGCCCAGCCTCCCCACACACTCAGAGCACACCGACCACAAAGGCAGCCAGCCCCACTGTGCTCTGAGCAAGTAAGAAGCCGGGAGAAAATGAAGAAAAAGGGATAATGCAATAAAAAGAACCTAGGATGTGGTCCACAGAAACGGGTCTGGTTCTCCCACCAGCAGAGAAATGAACAGCCCTTGTCTGTGAAATGAAAGAAGGGATCGTTCTTTTTCAATCCCTTCGCAGGGCATTGGGGCACGGGCTAAGGGCCATTTCCGACAGGGACAGAGGAGACCGGGGCGCTAGCCTGCTCCTCCCAATTTTCACCGAGATAGAGCCTCTCCAGACAGTCTTCTCTCTCAGAGTTCGGGGTAACGCTTCACTTGACAAAAGAGATTTTGTGCTCAAAACCTTTGGAAGCCATGGGACTAGATGATTCCTCGGGCCCTTCCAAGCGGAACTTGGCAGAGGAGCAGGGCCCCCACTCAGACAACTGGTCTACCTCGATTACCACAAGGCAGTTCTGTTTCTGTTCTGTGCTGTGTGAGCTGGGATGATCTGGAATGAATTGGAGATGGAAACGGGGCACAGGTCCTCGTGGAAGAGCTTGTGGAGAGAACTGTCCTGGGTTCTCCCACTGATCGTGCCACTTTGACATATAAACACGACTCTCCCCCGGGACCTTCCTCCAGCACACAGGTGCGCTCTTGGTAAGGGGCCACTGACTTCAGGGAAGCAATTTACTTTCCTAGGACAGAACATGATTGAGGAGAAAATGCAGCAATGTGTCAGAAAAGTTTCTTGTCTTTATTGGAGATTATGGAAGGTTTGCTTTGTTGCTGACATAGTGAACAGAGTCGAATAGAGATGAATCGGAGCAATGCCACGTTGCAGTGAAGTAGCACTTAGTTTAAGAAATCTTTCTTATATGTTCTCAGATTTCCCCTCTCAACTCAATAAATAAGTAGAGAAGATACCACCCCCATTGCCAGCTCTATACTGAGGCAGAGAGGAGGGAGCGCACGTGTGAGTTCCCCAGCAAGGGGCAGAGCTGCAATGCCGGGGTTCTAACTCGGCACCCCAGGTCTCTGCTTCACGTTCCATGGGGTGGGTTTCTGCTGTATTATAACTATAATGACACCAGGAAGTGGCCTGGGAATGTGACTACACCATGAGACATGTCCTGGAGGGAAGGTTCTCACAGGCAGAGGGAGTTCTTCCATTTTCAGTTCCAGCCCACCTCCCGCCCCTACCCTTTTCTTGTCGGTGAGTAAGTATTACATGTAATCCAAGTGAAATAGTTTCAAATAAGCTGTCATTGCCATTTTCAGAAAAGGGAGTTTTGCATTTTCATTTCCATTGTATAGTTTTAATTATACTTTGAAAAGCTCTAGTATTTGCAAATGATTTAAACTTAAAATGTAAGGAAATGCACGATCCTACTCTTAGGTTCTCCGTGGAAGGAGGCAAAAATGAGACATCCTATGCCAATTTCAATTCCAGATAAAATAGTGTCTGACTTGAATTTCTCTGAAATTTGGAAACTTGCTGTTTAAACACCTCTTCTCTGAGACCTTTTAAAAAAACAGTAGCACTTTTGTTCAAAACAAAATCGCAAGGTTGAAAAATCTTCCGTGAAAAACTCCTTGCAATGAATTTGAGATTTTTCTCATCAATCACAGCTCTGTCACTTTCAAGATGTGTTTTCCAATGTTGTTCTCTAGTTTTTTTAGTTCTCCAGTTTTCTAGTTTAATTTTCCTTTCACAGAACGAATGCTCAGATTTTCGCCTGGAGCTTAAAAAACATGGAAAGATAAACCGCCCTTTGCCAACCAGAGTCGAGGCTCTTTTTGCTGTCCCACAGAAACTGTGGGTGGGCTCCTCATTTCCCACAATTATTCACAGCCCGGATGGGATCGTGGGTGAAACTCAGGCTGTCCTAGTCAGTCCGTGTTGGGGTCTTTGGGAGTTTTTGGCTTCCCTGGACCATTTCCTTAGTGAACTGAATCAGTTCATTCATGCCTTCTTTTTCAGCTCTAAGTCACAGAAACCCCATTTTTGTGTCCTTATCTGACGACCATTCTTGACTTGGTTCGGAGTAGAGGTAATGTACTAATCTTAATCATCAGAAATTCGCCCTACTTGAGACACTTTTTCCATTCACGTTATTTCTCAAGGGCACAGACCACTTTGAAAAGTCCTTATCTACAAACAACAGAGAGGAGTGGCGTCACTCTCGAGGAACTCATCACGAGTCACTGGAGAATCCGACCTCGCCTTGTGCCTTCAACTCATCTGCCTGAAGTAAATGTCAGCATGAACCCCTAAACGATTCAACGAAACCCACCCATTTACTTGCATGGTGGGAAGATCTATAACCAAACTGATGGTTGTATTTTGAAGGAAAGCAATATGGCCTCAACTGCTGGTCCAACATGCATACAATGTATCCGAGTTTTTCAAAGGTTCCCAGGCATTCAGATTTAGAATGGATAGGAGTTATTGTTTTCCTGCTCTACCTTTATCTTAATGTCTTACTTCTCTGTTATCTTTTCATCCCTCCCCCCTTTCCACTTTGTCCCACCACCCTCTGGCCGATCTGCGGCTCTGTGGCACATACAACATTTTTGTGGGAGACCAACAACCTTTAAAGAAGTGTTTCTTGCTTTGTGGAAGTGGAGCTTTAAGTGGGACTTTGGATTTCTGGTTGCGCTAATGAGCTCAGGCTGTAGTGACAAACTACCAGAGACTGGGCAGTTCAAACAACAGAAATTTGTACTTGTTCTGTTCTGGAGACCAGAGTCTGAGGTCAAGGTCTGAGCAGATCTGCTTTCTCCCAAGGCCTCTCTCCTGGGTTGGCGGTTGGCCTCTTCCTGTCCGTGTTCATGAAAGTTCTCTTCTCCGAGTGCATGGACCCTAGTGTTCCTCTGTGCCTCCAAATTCCCTCCTCCCGTGAGAACGTCTGTCGTATTGAACTGGGGCCCACCCTAATGGTCTCATTGTCACTTCATCACCTCTTCAAAGGTTCTGTCCCCACATTGCGAGGTCCAGAGGATTAGAGACTCAACTTCTAAATTTTGGGAAACGATTCAGCTCTGAGCATTTCGGTAAAACACTCCAGGAAGCCACAGTACATCTGCTCCAGCGAGGGCCACTTTTCTCTCCTTCCAAATGTCTAGTAGAGGAGCCTTGTGTTCGTCCAAAGACAGGTTAGGATTTTTATTTATCCTGACGCACGGCAGGTGCAGAGTTGCTGTTCTGGTTCATTTTGCCTCACTTTAAGTAACTATGATAATACTTTTCAATGGAGGTAACTCAGCAGGGAGGACTACTAAAGATCAGGTATGGAAGATTTGTTGGGCTTCTAGCCTGTGTAATTTGAAAAGGGACATCACACAACAGAGGGAGAAGATAGATTGGAAGTAGTTACCAGGTAGGTTTGGTTGTACGTGAATCTGTATTAACCAGGGCCCTTCGCAGAAGCAGAACTAGTATGAAGTGCCTGCTCATTAACTGAGAGGGCAGCAAACCCAGCCGTCTTGAAGAATAAGCAAGTATATCCTCTTCTAAAAATAATTTTTCAACTAAGATAAAACGCAGCGTTGGCAGCACCTTGTGACGCTGTGCCAGAGAGCACGACTCCTGTTCTGGCTGCCAGCGAGCGGAGCACAGGCATCCAGGACGGAGGGACGTCCGTGGAGCTGTCCCTGGTGTGGGGGCGTGGCCGTGATCGGCGCCGCTCTCCCTCTCCCACACGTGCCCGCGGCCCGCCGCCTGCTGCCTGGAAGACGGGCCCAGAGAGGGGACATGCATGGTCACCCCCCGGAGGTACGAGGCCATACAACATGGTCTCTTGTTAGTAGTCTGGCTTTTTAAAAATTAATTTTTTCAAGGAATTTTAAAAAATGTTTTCTTTCTTTATCTTTTTTAGAGAGAGGAGAAGAAAGGGTGAAAGAGAGGGAGAGAAACAATGTGTGGTTGCCTCTCAAGCACCCACTGGGACCCAGCCTGCAACCCAGTCAATGCGCTGACTGGGAATTGAACCAGCAACCCGTTGGTTCGCAGCCCGGCACTCAATCCACTGAGCCCCAGGAGCCAGAGCTAAAAATATTTTTTTCAATTACAGTTGATAGACAATATTGTATTCAATTCAGGAGTACGGCATAGTGATGAGACCTTTCTATGTAATTTATGAAGGGATCACCCCCTAAGTCTGGCTTCTTGAATCCCCCGCGAATCACGGAAGATGTGACTTGCACCCACATCACTGCACAGCAGATTCACACTGTGGAGGTGGGGGCCTCTGACCCCTTTCTTCAGATGAAATTTGGAAGCACAAACAAATGAACAAGGACTAGGGCCACGGCCCCGCTCGGGGGGAGTGGGCTCCTGTTCCTGGCCCCACCCTCACTGTGTTCACATTCCCCAGTAAATACAAGGAAAGTCTTGTTTCTCTGTGGTTCCCACACAGGCAGTGTCAGAACAGAGTTCCAGACCATGGAAACAGCTAAAATGTTCTCTACCTGGAAAGAGCTTCTGCAAATCCCAAGCTCTGTGATGAGTGCTTTCCTGGTCTAGCTCCTGCATTGGTCGTTGGTCCGTTGTTGGCAAAGCCCAGGCTGGGGCCTCTTGCCAGTCACGTGGTGTGCTGGTGATCGAGGCTCTGACCTGAAAGGTCACACTGTGCACTAGTGAGACCCGAAAGCTTCTCTGTCTGCCTTAAGGGGACAGAGAGTTTCAGGGAGACACAGAGAAAAGGGAAATGACAGGGTGAGAGGGGGCAAACAGAACACCCACGGTGACTGCTGTCTGGGTTGAGACTAATGAGTCAAACTAATGTTCATTGGATAGGCAGCCCCTCTCTAAGCCAGCAAAGGAGTGTTTTAGAGAAGCATTTAAAGGCATTTCAGGAATATCTACAGGAGTATTTTCGAAAGCTTCTGAATAGGTGGCCTACCTTTTTTTTTAAGTTTCAGCATACATATGGGGAAAAGTCAGTTTTGAGAAAACTTCATTTACTAAAACTCTAAGACTACTGATGAAATAATGCATTATTTTTAAAATATATTTTATATGGTATGCTATTACAGTTGTCCCATTCCCCCCCCCTTTACTCCCCTCTGCCCTGCACACCCCCTCCCACCTGCATTCCCCACCCTTTAGTTCATGTCCATGTGTCATACTTATAAGTTCTTTGGCTTCTCCATTTCCCATACTATTCTTGCCCTTCCCGTCTATTTTCTTTCTTTCTTTCTTTTTTTTTTTGCAGAGCAATGATTTTTTGAATCAATCTTTGTTTCATTTTTATTTTTTAATATATTTTATTGATTATACCATTACAGTTGTTTTATTACCCTCCTTCATTCCCCTCCACCCACACACTCCCTCCCCCACCATTCTCCCCCCCCTTAGTTTATAACCATGTTTCTCAAGTTCTTTAGATTCTATATTTCCCCTACTATTCTTGCCCTCCACTCTATCTATTTTCTACCTACTGTCTATGCTATTTTCTGTGCCTTCTCCCCCCTTCTCCTCCTCCCACTCCCCTGTTTCTAACCCTCCATGTGTTCTTCATTTCTATGGTTCCACTCCTGATCTAGCTGTCCTCTTGGTTTGCTTTTGTTTTAGGTGTGGTTGTTAATAACTGTGTGTTTGCTGTCCTTTCACTGTTCATATTTTTCATCTTCTTTTTCTTATATAAGTCCCTTTAGCATTTCATATAATAAGGGCTTGGTGATGATGAACTCCTTGAACTTGACCTTATCTGAGAAGCACTTTATCTGTCCTTCCATTCTAAATGAAAGTTTTGCTGGATAAAGCAATCTTGGCTGTAGGTCTTTGGATTTCATGACTTGGAATACTTCTTTCCAGCCCCTTCTTGCCTGTAAGGTCTCTTTTGAGAAATCCGCTGACAGTCTGATGGGTACTCCTTTGTAGGTGACTGTCCCCTTATCCCTTGCTGCTTCTAGGATTCTCTCCTTCATTTTGGTCTTGGCTAATGTAATTATGATGTGCCTTGGTGTGTTCCTTCTTGGGTCCAACTTCTTTGGGACTCTCTGAGCTTCCTGGATTTCCTGGAAGTCTATTTCCTTTGCCAGACTGGGGAAGTTCTCCTTTATTATTTGTTCAAATAAGTTTTCCACTCATGGCTGTTTCTTTCCCCCTTCTGGTACCCCTATAATCCGGATGTTGGAACGTTTAAAGATGTCCTGGAGGTTCCTAAGCCTCTCCTCATTTTTTTGAATTCTCATTTCTTCATTCCTTTCTGGTTGGATGTTTCGTTTTTCCTTCTGGTCCATTCCATTGATTTGAGTCCCAGTTTCCTTTCCATCGCTATTGGTTTCCTGGACCTCTCCCTTTATTTCAATTAGTTTAGCCTTCATATGTTCCTCTAATTTGTGACTATAATCAACCAGTTCTGTGAGCATCCTGATAAACAGTGTCTTGAACTGTGCTTCTGAGAGGCTGGCAATCTCTCGGTTGCTTAGAGTTATCGGCTCTGGGACTTTGAGTTCTTTTTGCGCCATCTTTTGGGCTGTTCGTGCCTGTTCCGTAGCAGGATCGGAGCCCTAGGTGTTCACTAGAGCAGGGCAACTCAGTCGCTGGGTTGTGACGTTGTATGTGGGGGCAGGGTCAATGAGGAACAATGGCATCCCGTCTGCCGCCTCCCGCCGAGGCCCCCACAGGTGCAGCAGCCACCACCGTCACCAGGCCCACGCGTTTTGTCCCACTGCACGGGAGTGTGCCACCGCCGTCAGCCCTCGACCACTGGGTTCGCCGCTGGGGCCTGCGTGGTCCGTCTCACTGTGCGGGAACGTGCGACCGAGGTCAGTCTGCCCTGCCCCTGACTGGGTCCAGGCTGCCTGCTCGCCTGGGTCTGGGGATCTGTCCTGCCGGACCCTGCTCCACTGCTGGCTCCGTCCCTCTTACCGTCCTGGTTGGTGGTTTGTTGTTGTCAGACTTCCGTATAATTCAATTTTCTGTTCTTTGGCTGTGTCTTTGTTCTCCAAACCTTTGTTGTATTCAAACTTGGTTGTGGGAGAAGGCACAGTGTTTCCACCTATGCCTCCATCTTGGCGGAAGTCCCCCCTGTCTATTTTCTACCTACCATTTATGTTACTTATTCTCTGTAGCTTTTCCCCCTCTCACCCCTCTCACTCCCCTGTGGATAATCCTCCATGTGATCTCCATTTCTGTGGTTCTGTTCCTGTTCTAGTTGTTTGCTTACCTTGCTTTTGTTTTAGGTGTGGTTAATAACTGTGAGTTTGCTGTCATTTTACTGTTCATATTTTTTATCTTTTTTTCTTAGATAAGTCCCCATAACATTTCATATAATAAGGGCTTAGTAGTGATGAATTCCTTTAACTTGACCTTATCTGGGAAGCACTTTATCTGCCCTTCCATTCTAAATGAAAGCTCTGCTGGAGATGTAGGTCCTAGCCTTTCATGACTTGGAATACTTCTTTCCAGCCTCTTCTTTCCTGTAAGGTTTCTTTGGAGAAATCAGCTGATAGTCTAACAGAAACTCCTTTGTAGGTAACTGTCTTCTTTTGTCTTGCTGCTTTTAAGATATCTCCTTATCTTTCATCTTGGCTAATGTATTTATAATGTGCCTTACTGCTTTCCTACTTGGGTCTGAATTCTTTGGGACTCTCTGAGCTTCCTGGACTTCCTCGAAGTCTATTTTCTTTGGCAGATTGGGGAAGTTTTCCTTCATTATTTTTTCAAATAAGTTTTCAATTTCTTGCTCTTCCTCTTCTCCTCTGGCACCCCTATGATTCAGATGTTGGAATGTTTAAAGTTGTCCTGGAGGTTCCTGAGCCTCTCCTCATTCTTGTTTCTTCATTTTGTTCTGGTTAAATATTTCTTTCTTCTTTCTCATCTAAATCATTGATCCAAGGGTTGGTTTCCTTTCCTTCACTGTTGGTTCCCTACACATTTTCCTTTATTTCACTTTTCATAGCCTTCATTTTTTCCTCTATTTTGTGACCATTCTCAACCAGTTCTGTGAGCATCCTTATTACCCGTGTTTTGAATTCTGCATCTGATAGGTTGGTTATCTCTTCATCGCTTAGTTGTATTTTTTTCTGGAGCTTTGATCTGTTCCTTCATTTGGGCCATTTTTTTTGTCTCCCCATACCTGTTACACAGTAAGGGGCGGAGCCTTAGGTGCTCACCAGGGTGGGACAACCCACATGGCTGCGTTTTGATGCTGTACATGGGGGAGGGTCCGAGAGGGAACAATGGCACTTGCTGCACTCTCTGCTGGTTTTTAGTCACTTCCCCTGCTTCCCACAGCAGATTGAGCCCTTCTGGTGCTGATTCCCGGGTGGGTGGGTTTGTGTATGTTCTAGGACGCTGTGAGTCTCTCCAACAAACTCTCCTGTGAAGCTGGGAGTTTCTCCCGCTGCTGCCTCAACCCCCACAGGTGATTTCAATCAGAGGTTTGAGGCTTTATTTCTCCACTGGAACCCTGGGTTGTGGGTCTGTCTCACTCCCCAGTTGTTCCTCCCATTTTCTCTGCTCGTGTATGTGGGACCACCCATTCCACCAGCCCCCGTCTCACCGTGAGTCCTCTCCGCCAGCTGCCCGTCTCCACTGCTCCTACCATCTGGGTGAGTGTTTCTTCTTTAACTCCTTGGTTGTTGGACTTCCATACAGCTAGATTTTCTGGCAGTTCCGGTTGTTTTTTGTTTCTAAGTTTGCCGTTGTCCTTCTTTTGGTTGTGCAAGGAGGCAAAGTGTATCTACTTATGCCTCCATCTTGGCCGGAAGTCCAAAATAATGCATTATTTACACGACTATTTTATAACAATCTGCGGAAGGAAAGATCTGCCAGGCAGCGGGGGCCTGCCCTGAGGGCTGTTTGCTCTGAGAACACGGGTGCGTTACATAAAATTTCTCCCACACTTCCCAGGCTGTGTGCCCGAGGTCTCCAGGGCCACAGGGAGCCCACAGGCCACAGCCGGTATCTGCATTTTCCAGGAAACGCAGCGATATGAAGCCCCTGGCAGCCACAGACAAATGGTCACCTAAGGACATTCCCAGTTTCAACATCAGGTTGTGCTGCGTTTCTTGTAATGATGTCCCGTCTTTGAGAAGCTGAGTGTTCTGCAGTGGCTGGGATAACGAGCAAGCAGTACACAGAAAGAAATATGAACGAGGAGGTAAAGGTGCAGTGTCCAACCTGAGCCCAAGGTCTGAGAAAGGGTGCAGGGCCCAAGGGACACCCCCCCCCCCAGCCTGTTAGGGCACAACTGTGGTCGTTTAAGAACGAAACAAAATAAATATCATTTTTCTTCCAGTGTATGTGGATATCGATACGTACGTATACATAGGCATGTGCATTTTATATCCACACACATACACTTAAGTATATACAATACCTACTAAGTGGCTGGGACATAAATACTTATTAATTTGTTTAGACTAACTGACTTAGGAATATTAGATAATTCTTTTGGCCTTGCTGCTGCTGTGAAAAAATTATACCAAGGGCACCATGAACTGAGAAGGTTTTTGAGTGAATAGATGAATGAATGAATGGATGAATGAATGACTGCTGCTCTGCCAGGTGTGTGGGTGGGGCGATGGGGGCAGTTCCTTGACGTGTTCTGCTCACTAGAACAGCTGGGTTGGTCTCCTTGCCCTTGTCCTTGCATTTTCTGCAGAACAAAGAGACGCCCCAGCGTACAAACTGAAGGCACATTTAAGGACATAAACAAGGAGGTAGAATCCTGTATTTTTTTCCCTCCGAGCAAATCTTTATATCCCTCACTTCCTGAGTACACATAAAGATTTCGGAGTGTTTTCCTTGGATCACGGTTTCTTTCCTCTGCCCTAAGAACATGGCTATTGTAAGACTTCTTAAATGATTGAAACAGCCACCATGTACAAGAGATTTCCTGAGCAACTCTTTCCTTTGTGATAAAAATTTGATACTGGCTTTTCTATTTACAGAAGTGCCAGCAATGATGTTCTCACCAATAGCACAGGAGCAAGATTTCTTGGGGTAGGTGCTTGTTGCAAAACAGTATTTCAGTTTTCTGAAAATAAATCTTGTCTGCAAACTTCTGCTCTGTGAAAAATGTCATTATGGTCCAGAATCCCGGGGAGAGCGGTACTTGGTGCTGAGAAGGATGCAAAAGCACATCGTTGCTGTCAGGAAGGGAGTCTGAAAGAACGTACATTTGCATTGCTGTGTTCAAGGTGTTTTCTTGATTTTAATTTTTCTCAGTCCTGGTAAAGCATGTGTGTATATATCATCATCGCCTTAATGTTTTATAAGCATGCATCCGTTTGTTTCCAAAACACTAGTGGTGAAACTCCAGGGTAAATGCTGAAGACGAAACACCACCAAAGATCTGATGGCACCCAGTAGGAGATTACATTCTAATGGGAAGACCAGGCGTGTAATGCACACGTGCGCCATGGTGTCACTTGTAATAAGATTTGTATGCATGGGACTGGTGATAAGTGCTACAGAAATATTAAGAGAGGAGGGGTTTCTTTGAATTCCTTTTCCCCATCTCTGCCAGCCTTGTTGAGGTATAACTGGCCAATAAAAAGTGTGTGTATTTAAGGTGTACAACATAATGTTTTGATATACTTACCTATACTTCGTGAAATGATTACCACAGTCATGCCAAGTAACACATCCATCGCCTCCCACTTTTTGTGTGTGTGTGTGTGTGTGTGTGATAAGAACACTTAAGATCTAGACGCTTAGCAAATTTCAAGCACACAGTAGAGTGGTGTTCACTATAATCACCATGCTGTGCACTAGATGCCCGAAACGTTCACATCTTCTAATGGAAAGTCTGCGCCCTCTAACCAACATTGCCCCATCTGCCCCCCACCCTCCTCCCCCAGCCCCCGGCAACCACCAGTGTACTCTCTGCTTTTGTTAATGGTCCCACACATAAGTGACATGGTACAGAATTTGTCTTGCTGTGACTGGCTTATTTCACTAATGGCCCCCATGTTTACTCACATTGTTGCAAATGGAGAATTTCCCTTTTTCATGGCTGAATAATATTCCAGGGCATATGTATATCACCTTTTTATACATATCACCTTTCCATCTAATTATTGCCTGATGCTTAGGTTGTTTCTCTATCCCTTTCAATTCTATCAATAAAACTGTGGTGGGAAAGACGGGGTGCTCACTGGTCCTTCAAAGGTGGATTTCTTTACAAGGAGAATTTTTGAAGGGTATTCTATAAAGAACAAATGGACCATGAAACCACTACCTTGGAAAAGGCTCCGCAGTGGCTGAAGAGAGGCAGCGCATTTCAGAGGTCTTTGTTTGCCACCCACGCTGGAGGGTGACCCACGTAATGAGCAGCTACTTGCCCTGACACCCACTCAGGTACCAGAGGAGCACGCAAAACAAGCCCGGGAAGCCATGGCCTCTCACTGCGCATTCCCACCTTCGTTCGGTGGGGGACCCTGGCTTCTTCCCTGACACTCTTTCTTCTGCTCAGAGAAAGAAAAGATAAAAGGAAGAGGCTGACCAGGTGGATGCACCCTGGGGTGTAAGGAAGGTGTAGTGGGGGAGCTCGCTGCCCCTGTGCTCAGACGCCTGCCTTAGGCTGTGATCTGGCTCAGGCAGCTCTGTGCTGATGAAAGGCCCACAAGGAGAATATCCTGAGCAGGTAAGAGCGTCTCCACCAGGTGTTTACCTTCATTGCATTTACCAGCATCTCCTAGTGTGAGCTTCCATTTACCTTCTTAGAAGGTTGTCCCGATTAGGGGACATCGTCTGGGAAGGAAGGGTAAACCCAGGTAAGCTGGTGGCAGAACCTGAAGTCGCTTGCTGATGCTCCCTTCTACTTTAGGAATGGCATGCTTTTGTCTTATATTTTACCTAAAAAAAATTTAGATTGAGTAGAAAGCGGAAGGTTTAGTCTTTTGTAAAGATCATTCAAAACTCAGAACAGACTCTCCACCAAATAAATAACGGCACATTGCCCTGTGCGTGAGTCCTTCGGTATTCCGTGGGAGAATTTGATTTAATCTAGAAGACTCGATGAAAACATCAGTGCTTTGCTCCCAGTTGACGTCCGTAGGCCATAGACGTGCCTACTCACAGGCCCCATAAAAATCGCTGTGACGATTCGAGCAGTTTAACACCCGTCTCTGCCATGTCTGGGAAGCGGACACAAAAGCACAGAAAATACACACTGCACAAAGCAGTAGGTAAGCTCCAAGTGACTCAGCAATTTAAATTTAAAGACAGAAAGCCTCATTTTCATTGCAAATCACACAATTGCATTTTCACAGTTTACAATCAATGAGATGAATTTCTTTTCCTGTCTCTCCTCTCCTGAAAGGCGACTTGGCCGGCTGGTTGCACACTGCAGCCAGAGTGAGCCCCCCCCCAGCACCCCTGGCAAACACTCAAGCGCCGTTGTTCTGGTCCCACAGTTCTGAGCGCACCTCTGGGTGGGAGTAGAGGGGGAAGGCTCTGCCTCAGAGAGGAACGTAGACTATGCAGCCACTGGGGTGTCCGAATGTTGAGAAACAAGAAGTCCTGTCCCCCAGTGCTGTGAAACAGGTTATCATGTTCCTCCAGTAAACAAACAGAATTAATTTGTAGGCAATCACAGACAGGTGTTTAGAATTACACTTGGGTTTTTGAAGGCTCTGACAGCGACCTTTGTAGTACCTCATTTGGTCGTTTGTAAAATGAGGAGTCTGAACACAGTGATCCGCGGGGGTTTTCTGGGTCAGCAACTGTCTCTCTTTGAAGCTGTGAATGTCTTGCATTTGTTCTCCTTCAAAAGCGTCCAGAAAAAATATCTCATGGTAGCTAATTCACTTGTTTATCCCTATGCTTAGGATTTATTGTCTGTGTTATCTCACTACAAATCTTACTAAGAAAGATTTATTACAATCTTTCTTATCAGCTGAAGTGCAAATGGGGAATTTTCTTAAGACAGGGTTTCAAAACAGTATTTTTTTTTTACTATGAAGTAAAAAATAAATACAAGAGAAGCAATGTGATGAAATGGATTTTTTCTCTGTGAGGTACGAGACCCAAAAGCTATGATAAACTTGCCTCTGGTACATGTCAGTGTGTGAGCATTGGAAAGACGGAATTCAGCTGTTGTTGAAAATCTCATGTGTGTTTGCTCATAACTTCCAGGAGCCCCCTGAGCAGGACCTTCCTGAGGCTGTTACCATGGTGGGAGAGCCCCGTGGGGTGGGGAGAATCAAAGGCTGTGGGGAGCAGCAGAAAGGGAGAAGGATGAACACACAGCTGCATCTTCACAGGCTCTGCAGTGTTGTGCTGCTCACAGGTTCCAGCTTGGCAGAGGGCTCACCGGAGGGGGGGAGAGACACCAGCCTGCAGAACAAAAGATTTCCACTGGAGAAACGAAGCGAATTAGAAATCGTGTAAATGCTGTCCTACATGGAAGTAGCAGGATAGTTTAGCACCAGCCTTTGGAAAACCTTGACGGAGGCAGAGTGTGTTTGGGAATGTCTCCACTCTGCTCTAAAAACTAGAGGACTCCTTTTCCGAGGAACAATTTCTTCGTGCACGGATGTGGCTCAGAAACGAGTTGAAAAATCCCAACCTCTGCTGTAGATGAAGAGTTCTCCGATGTTTTTCAATTCCTCAATTGGCTAGAGCCACAACATTCAGGTGTTTTGTGGAAACATACACTTAGGAACAGTTTAAGAACTTGGTACATTCATGTAGTCAATGAAGGCAGGGGAGAGAGACAGAGAGAGGAGAGAAAAGGAAGACAAAAAATTTAGAATGTGCAAAAGGGGTCAGTTACTCTCCTGGAAATAGTCATGGATGTGATTTCCTTTTTACCGCAGCGACTACCTGGGAGGCTGAGGTCATGTGAAATAAGCATTCTTCCTCTGGGGGAAGAGTGAGGATTTTTAAATGGTGCACTGAGTGAGAAGGAGACAAGATTGCACGCTGGTGAAGGTCACGGGTGTCGGAGTCTGCCATCTTGCCACCTTGCCGGGTGTCATCAAAGCCCCGCCTGCCCCAGGCAGCCTCGCTGCCCCCCCCCCCCCCCCACGGAGGCTTGTTTTCTCTCACAAAAGCAGTAACTTTTATTCTTTGGACTCCGCTCTGGCACTGAAATGCCTGCTGCCATTGCCGAATTTGAAAGGCAGGTCTTCAGTCCTGCTCCAGACTTTGTAAACCCTACCATTTAATTGAGGTTTTTTGATTCCTCTTCTTAAAGCCCAATAAAACTCAGGTTACTTGGGGTAAAATGTTGGGGAGAGTCAAAGTACAGCATCATTTTGTATTCATTGATATTTTTATTAGACCTAGAGGTGGTGAAGTAATGGACTAAATAGAGTCAGGATCTATTTTCAAATTGCTGACAGCACTCTTTTCTTAACTACGGCAACGGATTCCTCAAAGCCCTACACAGAGAGAGCGGAACTGAGGCAAAAGCAATACCAGCAGCAAGTATTGGCTGGCTGGGTTCCTCTCCATGAGACCAGCACAGTTATGGATTAGTCAGGGGCTGCTCTCGGGTAAAAATTATTTGATACAGCCCTCCCTTGAATCTAGTCACACCGTGACTGCCCTGGTATCTTTGTTCACTGGGGCTGTGATAACAACACGCAACGGGCTGAAGGGCTTAAACACCAGAGATTTATTTCTTACGGTTCTGGAGGCTGCAGAGTCCAAGATCAAGGTGTTAGTAGGTTTGGCACTGGGGGGAAGCTGACTTCCAGGCTCACAGAGAGTTGTACTTTCGCTGGGGGCTCACATGGCAGACGGGGTAAGGGGGCAACCGAATAACACGCTACTTTTCATGTGGCCATGGCAGAATCTTAGAGACAAACTTTAGATCCTTTTATGTTACTCTCCCTTTTAGAGGGACGTTGCAGTAAGAGGATGATGCCTGGCATGTCACATTAGAATTGGGGTTCCGGCGTGCTCCTCCCAACATTATTCTCTCATCTCTCAGGCCAGTTTGTTTGGGATTTTTTGTGTGGCTCCTGCCCCCGCTATTCAGTGACTTCAAGCGATCGCCACAAATCAGATCTGTCGATGGCTCCCTCCCGCCTTTTGTGTGGATTTCAAATTCCGCAGCTCAGTGGTCAAGGCCCCCAGTCAATGGCTCCCACTGGGTCATTTTCGGTTTCTTAAAAAGACTTCTTTTTTTATCTTTTCCGTTGTTCCATCACATCTGCCCCCCACACTCCTAACGCACACACACAACTCCTGTTCATTCCACCTGCGCCACTGATTCCTGTTACTTCCCTCCACGCAAAGCTCTCTTCCCCTTCATCCCATTATTTCTTGAACTCAGGTTCCTGTCTTGCTAATTGCCCACATCCTATCTGAAACATTATTGGACGAGTTAAAGCCACATCAATAGTGAAAGAAAACGTACGGCACAAGGTGATGACCAAGAGAAGCAAGCCAGCTCCTGTCACAGACTCAGGGACAAGCTCAGCAGCGTGATGCCACCCGTCTTACAGCAGGCACGTGAGGCCTACGGAAGACAGTGGCATCCGGTGGAAGCTCGCCTGGAGCTCATGCGGCCCCCATGCCCTGTGGCCGGTGATGCTTCCATGGCCCCGGCAGAACGTGGGGATTCTGTGGAAAGACTGAAGGAGAGAGACACAGGACCAGGGGACACCAGACACTTTGAAGTCAGGGAAGAGGTGCCATTCCGAGAAGAGGAGGATGAAATGAAGTTGTACAAACTGAAATGAAACTCTTCAGCACCCTTGTACTTCTCAGGGCTAAGAATACTGTGAACCAGGCACGTGTCCCAGGCAGACAGATGGGGCATTCCTGTCTGGGAAATAATCTAAGAGAAAAAAATCTGTTGTTACTGGTATTTGGAAAAGTCCCCTGATGAAATGGCCAGATCTCTACCCAATTCTTCTGCGGGGAAGCCTGCCACTTACAAAGTCCTGCTGGTGCACAAAGGATTCCAGATCAGCGTTGTGTTGATTTTAGGAAAACGTCTTTCTTGAAAGACACAGATGAAAACTCCTAGAGAGACGAAGAGGAATTCTCAGGGAACAGCTAATACCAGTGATATAAGGAAACATCAGAACTACGATTGCTTTCCCTAGAGACAACAGAAGGTATTGCAGCTGTTCACAATAAAATGATATAAAAAAGGACTTACGAAAAATAAAAATATGATACCTGATGCAAAAATAATATTGGAATATAATATTGAAGATGTATTTTTAAAAATGAAACCAAAAACAGAAATGAAAAATAGAAGAGTCCAAATAAATGAAAATTTAAACAATATAAGATAGTTCAATATGAGATATCCAACACCTAATAATAATGAGTTTCCATCTCAGATGAGCCCTCTGAGGGCCCAGCATCATAAGCAAGAAAAGACCAACTCATTCTGTGACATTCCAGATAATGACATTTTAAAAAATCATAACAGCTTTCAAAGAGGATAAAAATAGGTCCCATGGGAAGGCTGACGAATCAAAAGGACAATAGACTTTTTAGAAGAAACACTAGGAGCTACAAAATAATGGAGCAAAAGTTGCACACATTGAAAGAAAATGAATTTCAACCTGAAATGCTATAATCAGCTAAGTTCCCAGTCAGATTGAAAGTTAAAGAACTATGTTTTTAAGACGTAAATGGTCTAAAAAATACTTCCCTCATGTACTTTCTTGTTAGTAGCTATTGGATTTTCTCCAACAAAATAAGGAAACAAACCAAAGTGAGAGAACAGCAGATTCAGGGAAGGTGGGGCAGTGTCTCAGAATGGCACCTCCAGCAAGGCCGGGGGGCAGCCAGGCCGAATCAACAGGCAGTGTATCTAGGAAGATCTTAAGTTCAAAAGCCAATATGCAAAAGGAAAAATGCCTACTAGAACCAGCTTGTAGATCCGCTAACTTGCAAACTTGGCTAAGTTACACAGTTCCTACAAACACAGATGAAATGTGACAGGTGGCAGACCCCAAACACAAGACAGAAGATACAGGTTAGTGATACTATGCCCAAATTGAAGCTGTCATTTACAAATGCAGGTCCGTTTCTTCAACACAGAGTTTTTATTGGTCTGTTTGTTTCCTTTACCGAACTGCCTATGTGCCATCCCCCGGCTATAAGTCCAGGGAGCCTTTGTCACCCCCACTGTCCCTCTATGCAGGTCTTTTTGTAACCGGACGCAGGTCTGGCTGCCTGTCACCGCAAAAGCCCAACTCACGTGACAGATGCTGGTGAGAATGAAAGTGGTTTATTCAAGGACCAGTCACCCGAGAAGATGGGGGGCTCTTGGCTCAAAGCCCATCTTCACATCTCAGTGGAGGCAGAGGTTTTATAGGAGGGAGAGGGGAACAGAACAAAGGCACCGAAGACAGAGGGTTGAAAGTTCTCTATGTGTCGATGAGCACAGCCCATTCCAATAAGGACCTTGAAACTGATCAAGTGATGGCATCATCCTGGCTCCACCCACAGTGGAAGGTCAGCAAATCTCTCAGAGCTGGGATGACTGAAGGTCAGAGTCCGGATCCTTTGAACTTAGGTCCTAAGATTCTTACACAAACATGCTGTTCATCTACAAGCTACGTATTAGAGTCAGCACTCACAGAAACAATGGCAAAAGAATGGTGGGGCGGTGAACATTCCCCACTGCTACACCGTCTCACTCTCTCCTGCTCCTGTTACTCGTGTTGGCTGACTTCTCCCTCTGCTAACAGCTGCTTTCTGCAGTCACCTATCCTTGGGAGAAGTGTCTGCAGTGTCAACGACTTACGTATCCACGTCTTTGACAAGAAGCGGGCTGCTCTCTCTTACCTCCTTCTCCCCAGAGAAGACGGACTGGAACCGCTACTTACATTTTTATTATTTCAGTTCTTCTAGCTATTATTCTCAAGACCCTTGGGAAAACAGAGATGTGAGAGTTACTAGAAATCTTGTTAATAGAAATAATATCAGTTTCTTTATAGTCTCTTGATCAGTGAAAAATGCAAGATATTATGGGTTTGGCTGTCTCTAAATGGAGGTAATGTGGAAAGATCCAATTATTTTGTAAGCCATTCTTGTCTCTTATCTGTAGTGAGTTTATCATGTTAATCAATGAGATAAATTTAGCCAAGGGCTGAAGCATAAACTTAATTTTATTTTGTTATACTGCCAATTTAGGAGTATCTTTCCTTTTTAAATAAATAAAGGTTATAGGGGTTCAATTTTAAATTCAATTGAATAGAATAAATTATACTTTTTTATCTGCCCAAAAGGTAGGTGTTTATAAACTTTTGCCATATGAAGTCATTTTAATAATATCAGGAATTACTGCTGTAATTAATTTCTAATTGGTAAGTTCAATGAAATTTCCTTTGGTAGAAAATTAAGGAAGTTTGACAATATGTCACTGAATATAATACTGTTAGTATTACTGTGCAGAGTTACTGCCCTTCAATGACTGTTTGGCTAGAAATCCAAAAGTTGGTTATGTCCTGGCTGGAGTGGCTCAGTGGGTCGTGTCAGCCTGAGAACCCAAAGGTCACTGGTTCAATTCCCAGTCAGGGCACATCCCTGGGTTGTGGGCCAGGTCCCAGTTGGGGGTGCTCCAGAGGCAACCAATCGGTGTTTTTCTTGCTCCTGTCCCCTTTTCTCTGAAAAATAAATAAAATAATTTTTTTTAAAAGTTGGTTATGAACTAAACATACAATAATAAAAAAAACTATTTTCCTTTTGTGTATCACAGTTTTCCAATCAGGTAGTTTTGTACTTGTATAATATAGGGCTCATATTTATATAACAATTTCGTCTCCCAACTCTCATCCTTTAATAAGAAGAGCTTATAAATAGGTGTTTTATGAGCATTTTAAACTTCACTTTGGCAGTACGCCTATGAGGTTGGTGTTGTTACCACAAATGCATTGAATAGTAAACAGAGGCTGGATAACTGTTCAAGGCTGAGCCATGAGCCAAAGCCAGATCTCTACGTTCGGACCTAGCAGACTCCATCCTCTTAAATATTCTACTACTCTAATCAAAATGCTTCACAGGTATTTCAGCAAGTCAATGTGCTACAGCTTTCTCAAGTTCTAGTCACTCTGTGGAATACTGGAAAACACTTTTTTTTACTGATCAAGATTCTCAGTATTATAAAAAGTAAGTGCTCTCCATTTCCATTTAAACAGAAGCATTAACAGCAGAAGAAAGAGGCAGCTTAGCCATTTTGTAAAGCCAAGATCTTGAGAAACACGCAGAATATTAAAACACAAGACTCTCTTGCCATTGTCTGTTTAAAGATTCCATTTTCATGGACTGCATGAAGCTACCTTCTTGAGTCCAGACACAAAGTCAATGCCAAGTTAAAAACCAGCATGTTTCCCAGAGGCACGCTGTCCCTACCCAGACACAAAGTCAATGCCAAGTTAAAAACCAGCATGTTTCCCAGAGGCACGCTGTCCCTACATAAACCATCCACCCAACGTAACATCTAGTTCCAAAAGAAAAGAGATTGCCATTTGACGATTTCATCTGTAACTTTCAACTGAAAAAACTGAAAACTAAATCTCACTGTTTATATCATCCATGTGTTAGGGGTTGAATCATGTCCCCCACAAAATGCCAGGTTGGAGTCCCCCCTCCACCCCTTCCCATGGCACCTCAGAATTCAACCTTATTTGGAAATAAGGTCTTTGCAGAGATAAACAAGTTTAAATGAGGTCATTAGGGAGGGCCCTTACCCAACAGGACTGGTGTCCTCACATAAAAGGGGGAGATTCAGTCATAGAGACAGACGTGCAGAGAGAGGGTGATGAGTGTCTGCAAGCCCGAAAGAGAGCCTGGAACAGATTCTTCCTGCCCAGGCTCAGAGGGTCAGACTTCTGGCCTCCAGAACTGTGAGACAATACGTTCCTGTGATTTAAGTCTCACCTGGCCGATGGTGCTTGGTTATAGCAGTCCTAGCAAACTAACACACCATGTCCTCTAGGGACACGTCAGCAGTGCGTTAAGAACTGTGAGATACAATAGTCATGTTTTCCTGGCTCCCTCTCTGCCCCCTTTTGAGAAGAATGGACTCCTCAGTGTGCTTGCAAGTAGATGTCCATCCTATGTGCTCCCAAGTCTTTCCACTTCTTTCTCCTTGTAGTTTGTCCATCCGACACACTCCCCTTGAAGTCTCAGGCCTGTGAGCTCTGCTCTCGGCTTCTCTCTGTTTGCTGGTGGAGACTGAGATGAGGGCTGAGACCGGAGGGCAGAGAAAAGGCCACCAAGGGCAGAGCCTGGTGGAGAGACTTGAGCCCGGTGCACACGCTCCATCAGGAGACCACAGGGGGTTGGATCCAAAGAACCTTACACTCGGGCCGGCTGCTCTCAGACTCAGGCACCCTCGTCTTGACCATACTGGTTCAGACACTATGTGATGAAATTAATAACTAGATGGTATTGTGTGTTTTTAAAATTCCCAATTAACATACAGATTTTTGAAGAGGCTAAAGCACTTATTGATATATTCACTCTGCATGTAGTTCCTGACTGTCTCCTGTGTTCCAGCATTTGGGTCCTTTGTAGACAGTCACGATTTAACAGTTTTCTGCAAAGTCCATTTGAGGAAGGTGTGGGCTCTCTCAAGCCTCTGATTTTTCTGTTTGCACCAGAGGAAGTTGTACTGTATCACCTGGAAGGGTTTTCCCGGCCCTAAGCTTCTGTGACTTTTATGATTCCATTAATTTGATAATTTAATACTTTTTTGGTTCCACCATTTGATATCGTTCACTTGTGCAGGATACGTGATCCTGACTAAGAAGTCCAAGTGCATGGCCAATTTGCCTAAGGATGCTCGCAGGCTTTGAGCTGCTACAGTTTTCTAGGTCACAGACTAAATTTAGAAAATGGCAATATTTTAAGCAGCTACTCCTTTAAGATTTAGTACCATACGTTCTATTATCTCCAAATAGCCCTCCTTCACATTTACCTTCTACTTCAGAATATGCTATAAACAGTCCACTTACCTCCCCCACCTCCCCGCAAAAAAAAAAAAAAAAATTAGCCAGCTATTGTGAACATGTTAACAAGGCACCATTGTGGAGTTTGTTTTACATTTCTTTTCATCAAAACATATCATTTTCACCATCTCGCTGTTTTACTTCTTTCCCTGGTGTTGGGCACAGTTCCCGCAGTATTCTCAGGACTCTGCGTTCAAGTTCCCCTCCCGGCCAAGACCCACGCCGCATCGTTAACTCCACAAGGTCCGCTAACGGTTCCCAGCCACGTCGTCACTGTCACCCCTGGAGAGCAGGGCTGTTAGGGGAAGCGTGGACTTGGATTGAAGCTCATTCTTTCTTTTCTGCTTTCCTAATTTCAGGTAATTGTTGAGCTGAAGTTTATTAGCTAATTGAGTGCTTGCTGTGGGACTGAGTACGTTCATTTACGCGGTTGACAGTAACTCGAGTTCTCTTCCGCACAGGTACATTGCTTCAGATTTAGGGGGAAAATCGCACTTTACCACCTGTGGTGCTTGGAAGCCCGGTATGGCTCGGACTAGAACTTAATCAATTGTAGTTATTAAGGAATTATTTCATGTACCTCGGGGAATTATATTAATTTTCTTCTACCAAGATATCACCCAGTGGGAGCTCTGATTAGATATTCACAAACTGTGGGTATTGTTTTAGGGAGCAAGGTTAGGGGCAGGGACTTGAACCACTTGAACCAACTAGACAGGTTCAAGGTCAGTACTGTGGTGACATTTGTATATTTCTAGTTCTGTTCTTCTCAGTGGTTTCAGAAAATACAGGGTCTGACACAAATAATGCCCCCTTTTTATTACAAAATTATAAGCATATCATTCTGTAACATAACAATATCACACTTAAGCACACCGGATGACATTTTAGGTGGAATGCTCAAATTGCTGTCCATCTCGTGTGAGACATTCACAGACCCTACTAACCACACTCATGCAAGCCTGGCTTCTCGCAGACACTGTATATAATTTTGCCTTCAGCTAAGATTAATTTATTGGGCATATACTTGGCAAATGCTTAGCTTAGGTGATATTGATTTATTGGTCATTATGTAATAAATTTGAAAAATTGGATTTGATCTCACGGCTGCCTTCAGCCAATCTGCACAGCACACTTTATTTTTGGTTTGGAGTGTCATTTGGTTTAAAGGCCGGTACAAAAAGGTCTCTCTGGTGGAGATGAAAGTTTACAGGATGCGTTGAAAATGTTTTTTCACATTTCACTCTCCAGAGTGTCTTTAGGCTCCACACTTGTCAGTGCCCTAACTGGGATGGCATAGAAAGGCTGGTCCTCTGGTGGCCTGGGGACTCCAACGCCACGTCTCAGGCACGGAGACACACCAAACACTCCAAAGAAGTCCAGGTGCCCTGATCAAGGTGAGAGAAAGCAAAGCAGTCTGAGGCACCAAGGTCACCTGAGGTCACCTGCTGGAATTGCTGACCCCCTTCACCTCCCCCTCCGCGTCCTCCCGAGGACGAGGTATAATCAACACACAATAAACAGTGTGCCTTTAGAACTTGCCATTTGGTAATGAGCCATCCATTGCTTTTAAGTTTCCTTGTGCCCATCTGTAATGTCTCCTGCTGCTGCACCTGCCCCACCCCCTAGCGCCCACTGTCTGCTTTCTGCCATGATAGACTGCAGTTTCTAGGGGTTCATAGAAATGGAACTGTACAGTATATATACTTTTTTGTCTGTTTTTTTTTTTTACTTAGAATCATGAGTTTGAGTTTCACTCATGGTGGGTCCTAATAGCTGACTGCTTTTATTGCTGACTTATATTCAACCATATGGACATACCAATGGATTTGCACATCCATTCCTTCATCGGTGACAGCCAGCAAAACAATGAGCCCCTCAGCCCTACACCCAGAGGAAATGAATTCTGCCAACAACCTGAATGAGCTCGGACAGGATCGTGAACTTGCAGGAGTCAGCCCGTGCCCACCCCTGGACTTCAGTCTGGTTGAATTCCTGAACAGGGGCTCGGCTAACCAGTTCTCAGACACCTGGCCCATGGAAGTCTGGGATGATAAGTGTGTGTTGTTTTAAGGTCTGTGTTGGGGGTAATTTGTACCCAGCAGAGGTCAAGGAATGCTCCCTGAAGGAGTCGGAGTCCACCAAGAGGATAACGGGAAAGGAGACCACGGCTGACCAAGGCAGCAGCCGGCTCCAGTGCCAGGTGGGGAAGCAAGTTCAGTGCCATCAGGGGACGGAGGTGGCTGCAGGCCCGCCTGCGCCTCCTCAGGAGAATGGACTGAGGTGGGTCTGGAGAGGCCACTAGGCCCTACAAATGTTTAATCTTTTGTTAAGAGTGTTGTGATCTCGGGAAGGGGTTTTGATGTGTTGTGTAGGACACAGAGGAGGGTGAGGGGACTGGCTTTTTTGGAAAGATTAGTCTGGCTCCGGTTTGGAGGCTAGGAGAGGGCAGCCGTGAGTGAGCGTGGACACCAGTTAGGAAGGCTGCATGGTGGTCCCGGGGACAGAAGTGGGCAGTGTAGGGCTGAGTTGTGTCGTGGACGCTGGAAGTGAGCGGGTTCGAGAAACATCTAAGGAACGCTTTAGAAACCACCACATGGACACAGCGGGGGAGAAGGCACATGCGCTGAGTGGAAGCAGAAAACGTAGGTTGGCCTGGAGAAGGAGCTGCTGCCCAGTAGAAGGCGAACAAAGCCACAGTCACGTGGGAGACAATCTCAGGTATCAGATGCTTCAGGGCTCAGTTAGTGCCAGGCAGTGTTTCAAGGAAGGCTTTGGGAAACCAGAAACAGAGGCGCCAAGAAATGTAAGCCAGGACACTAAAGGTGTCAGGGAAGTGAAGGAAAGCACAGGAAAAGTGAATCGTGAAAAGGAAGGAATGGCTCTCAATATAGATAAATACAGAGACACCAAACGATGTGAGGTCTGAAGACACCAGTTGTGCTCTGAAGCTCTTAGAAAGGACAGCTTGGGTGAGGTCGCGAGGGAGGTGAACGGGTGGGAGCGCCACACAGAGAGCGTTTGGGGAGGTTTGTGACAAAGAGGGTGGCGCTTGAGAAGAAAGATGGTCAGCGAGAACTTCTGGTGGGTTTTGCTTGTTTGTTTAAAACTAGGAAAGATTTAAATATCAAGGGAAAGATCCGCTAAGGACTACACGGATGAGACGTTCGTTACCGCTGTGCTTTCATTCCTCAGGGTGACTGTTGCTGTATGGAAAACTAGAAAGTTCTTACCTAACAGTACAGTCTTTGGAGACTTTAGAGCTCTCCTGTTCTTCGTGTTTAGTAGTGTCCTGCCTTAAATTTGGATTATTCCCAACGACTCCGGGGGAAGGCTTTTGCCATCAGCAAGGCAACAGGGGAGCTCACCCAGAGCTCAGTGTTTGTGGGGACAGCAGTTCTGGGGCAGGGGGGGATCCATTCCCAGGGTGGCCCCTGACACAGCAGCCGCTTTCTTCTGGACCATGTGCACGCCTCTGGGACAGCCATTCAGGCTCTCAGAGATGAGGCTGCTACTCTCCAGGAGTTCAAAATCCAATGGATGAGCAACAAATAAAAGCCATTTAAGGTTTGTGGAATTCTAATGGAAGAGGAACCGGAGGAGAATTTCTGTTTCCTGGAGTATTATTAATCCCACTTTAAAATTTAGATCCTCATCCTAAGAAGACTAGACAATGTTTTGTTGTTGTCATTGTTGTCTTTCTGTTGTGTACAAGAGCTAGGGTTCAGCTTCCACGGGCACCACCCCTAAGGTCAGGCTGTGTTCGTGCCACGAACATGTTTGCAGGAGGGTGACAGCAGTCATTTGTGCATGGATCAGCACTCTTGACATATGAAGTTAGTCCTAGCAGTCACAGTTGTTTGTTTTTGGGTTTTTTTTGCAATGGGATAACTTCAATCTTGACTCTCCCAAGCTCCAGTTTTCCTTCTGAACTTCTTATTTTCAGTCCGGCAGCAGGCAGAGCTGTGCTGCAGGCTCCGCTCTCAGGGCATGGTTGGCATTCAAAACTGCTGAGTAACTGTTCCCTCTGAGTCTCAGAATGAACTGGTGACAAGAACCATAGCAGCTATGGCTTTGAAACAAATGAAACTGGGAGTACCAGCATTCGAATGTTTACTTAAGAAAGGAAGAATAGAGGCAGGGACCCAGAAGTCCCCAGTTAGTTTTGGGATGTCATCTAATTGCTATCGCATCAAACACCATCAGTCATGCCAGAGGGAGTCAAATCAGCTTCTAGCTCATTCCATGGTCATTCAAGTTCGCACCAAACCCTGATATGCAAGGGAAATCTTGTTGCCACCCTGAAAAGTGATCTTGTGTTCCCAGCACACAGGCCACGGCTCATCCTGATAGCAACAGACAGCCAAGTACACACCACGACAGTGTTCAATATACACGTAGAGTCGTGCAACCATTACCATAATATAATCATGGGACATGTTCATCACCCGCAGAAAGAAGACTTGTACTCATTAGCATTTACTCCCTCCATCCCTAGGCAACTGCCAATCAGGTTTCTGTCTCTCCAGCCGTGTCTATTCTGGACATGTCATGGAGATGATTTCACACAGCGTGTGAGGCTGGTGCTTCAGCACATGTCAGTGCTTTGCTTCCGTCCGTGGTCCATGGCTTAGCTGGTGGACACTTCATTTCCATTTGGGGGCCACTATGAATATTGCCACTATGACCATTTTTGCACATGTTATTGTGTGTTTATATACATATTTCCATTTCCTTGAGGTAGATTCCTAGGTAGCAATGACAGTTGTTAGCAGCTACTGTGAGAACTGTAAGCTTCTATAGACCTGGTGGTTTGGAAAGTTTCTTCCTGCTGACCCCTGCTCCCATACACAATCCTGCCTGGGTGGGAGTGACTGAAACAGGGGTGAGGTCTGTGCTGACCACATGCTGTGGTGAGTTCTTTTCCATCTCCATATATTCTACGTTCTTGGAAAAGCTTTATTTGGTTTCTGCATTGGTACATGTGCTCAGTACACTGGACACAGCAACAAACAATTAGAATTAACATAATTGTTAGACCATAGGAAACTTGGTATTAATGATTTCATTAAAAATAAGTGAGTCATCTAAAATAATTTTTAAAATAATTTAAGTCAAATAAATATCTATAAATAGGTGGTTGAGAAGTTTTGGAAGCAGAACCTAACACCAAAGGACTGGGAAAATCCCCTAGTAAATGAGAGGACTTCAGACCTAATTTCGAGTCTCAGCTTCTCTACTTCATGGTTGTTTTGCTCTCAGCAAGTTATTCAACCTCTGGAAAACACCTCTTTATCATTTCTAAAGCAGAATTAATAACAATATTAATCTTTTAGGACTACTGGCAAAATTACATAAAAGAGCTTGGTTCATAGTAAAAGCTCAGGAAATAGAAGTTGTACTTCTCTTGGGGTACCAAGCTCCAGTCACGGTGATTAAGGTACTGTCCAAGGAAGGTAGGATCTGCCGCATGGAGGCTCTCGTGTTACAGCACAGTTGGTGGGAGAAGGTTTTACATGTAATGTGGAACTGGGGAATTCCCACCCCTACCAACATGTGCTGTTGTATCAACTGAAAGAGGGTCTGGTACACGGGACAGATACACACATTCAGAGGAGAGAGAAGAATGGGGCTGCCGTTGCCGAGTTCAAATAACACGGGGGATGATTCTCCTATCCTCTCATTTATTAAAGCAATTATTAATCTGTACAAACCCACCTGGTTTTAAAAATCAGTTCCAATGAACTTCCAACCCCTTTTATTTATTCTATCACACATGTATCTACTAACATATTTCTCCTGACAGGTGACAACAGTGGGGTTTCTCTGACTCATCGAGTCCCCAGCCGTCGGGGGTCTTAAGGGTGCTTTGCTGCTCCGTGCCTTCCGGAGTGGTTGGAGCGGCGAGCACTCAGAATGGCTTCTTGCGGCGTTAACTTGCTCAGTGCAATTCTTCAGCATGAAGATATTGGTACATTTTATTTAGGCAGGTAAAAAATTAATGTTCTTTCTGACAATTTAATGCTGCCAGGTGACATTGCTCATGTTTTACTGCCGCTTCTTTTGAAAAGTGGTGGATAGAATATGTAAGTGGCTTAATCATTTGGCTGACTTCATTTCTGAGGTCTGCCAAAAATTTTTGTATTTTGGCTTAAGAATTGTTTGGGAATAGCTTTCATGTAAGGTAGCATAAAATTATCTGTAAGAAATATATACAATACATACATAAAGTTCTAGAAGGATATAGAATAAACTGCATACAATCATTAAATCTGGAGAAGCAAGGGAAACGGCAGAAGTGGGGATGGCTGCAGGGGTATGGCAAGAGAACTTTGATTTTTTCAAAGCGTAATTCTGTATCGTTCTCTGCAGTTTTCAAACAACGACCTGGTGTTGACTTTGCCCTTGAAAAGCTGTCTGGCTCCTTGTGCACGTTCTCCACTTCGCATCTGACAATGAGATCTCGCCGTTTCTAGGACACTGCAGTTCCCAGTGTCGCATGTAAAATACACAAAGGGAGATACCTCTCTGACTAGACTACAGGATGCTTTGGATTTTTTGCTCCTTTTCCTACAGAAGAAGTTTGCAAGATGAGACCACTAGAGTGCTGGGACTAAGTCAAAATCAGTAATGGCACCAAATTTTCAAGGCAGAGGTTCAGTAGCATCTATTAATCACCGATTATGCGTATCTGGTCTGTGTATCATCCCCAAATCAATTTATTTCAGTAGTGTGACTGGGTTTGGGTTGCTAACCGTTTAGAGCAATTCAGTGTTTCCGGAACAGACACTTCAGCAATGGGATGGATTGCACGTTCGTGTTTTGTATAGGGAATGACAAACCCAGCGGCATTTGTTTGATGCTTTATGATTCCTATAATATGAAATACAATAAATAGAATATGAATGTCCTGAGGCACTCATGACTCTGCCTAAATAGAATTTTTAATTAAGGACAACTACGTGATTATTTACTTTGTTAATCTCAGTGTTTGTCATTTTATGTCATTGAATCCGCTGTTGGAAACGCATGTCTGAAACACCATTACAGTGAATAAAAGTCCAGAAATGGTGAAGTAAATGTTACTGAATGAACTGAGATAGTATTTCAGGGACATGCTTTAGACAGAAATCCCAAAAGGCCATATAAAATTTATATGACAGCCCTAGAACCTTTGCTTTTTTCCCCCTCAGCTAAAGCAGCTTTTTTATTCTTTTAATATCATGTAGTAATACTGGTATTTCACAGTGATGTTAACTCAATGCCTTTTAGCTATAATTTTATATTTTCTTTTTTCAAGGGGAGAAGGAAGAGTCAAAAATGACTCAGGGTTAATCGTCAGCCACAGAAAGGCACACAGTTGAAAAGGCACTCCTGTCAGTTTTCCAGCAGTATTTTTAAATGTTTAAAATATTTGGGTTTTATTTCTTAATTTTATATTGATTGTGCTGTTAATAGTTGTCTCAGTTTTTCCCTTTCCCCCTTTCCATCCAGTACCCCCTCACTCCCTCAGGCAATTCCCACACCACGGTTCATGTCCATGGGTCATGTATGTAAGCTCTTTGGCTCCTCCATTACTTATGTTGTGCTTTAAATCCCCATGACTATTCTGTGACTACATATATGTACTTCTTAATCTCTTCACCTCTTCACCCACTCCACCATACATCCTTCCCATCTCGTAACTGTCTAAATGCTCTCCGTATCCACGGTTCTGTTTCTGTTCTTTTTGTTTGCTTAGTTTGTTTTTTAAATTCAGTTGTTGATAGATATGTGTTTATTGCCATTTTATAATTCATAATTTTGATCTCCTTCTCTTTCTTAAATAAGTCCCTTTAACATTTTATGTAATAATGGTTTGGTGATGATGAACTCCTTCAGTTTTTCTTGTCTGGGAAGCTCTTTATCTGCCATTTGATTCTAAATGATCGCTTTTCTGGGTAGAGAAATCTTGGCTGTAGGTCCCTGCTTTTCATGACTTTGACTATTTCTTACCAATCCCTTCTAGCCTGCAAAGTTTCCTTTGAGAAATCAGCTGACAGCCTTACAGGAACTCCTTTGTAGGTGACTCTCTGCTTTTCTCTTAGTGTTTTTGAGATTCCTCTTCACCTTTAATCTTTGGCATTTTAATCATGATGTATCTCATTGTGAGCCTGCTTCTGTCCATCTTTTTAAAGACTGTGCTTCCCGGACTTGCATATCTATTTCCTTCACCCACTCAGAGAAGTCTTCTTTCATTATTTTTCAAATAGATTTCTGATTTCTTGCCCTATTTTTCTCCTTCTGGCACCCCTCTGATGTGAATGTTGGTTTGTTTGAAGTTGTCAAGCTGTTAAAGAGGCTTCCTAAACTATCCTCATTTTTAAAGTTCTTTTTTCTTCTTGTTGCTCTGCTTGGTTGTTTTTTGTTTCCTTATGTTTCATATCATAGATTTGATTCACAGCTTCATCCATTCTACTGTTGATTTCCTATGAATTGCTCATTTCCACTAGTATATCCTTCATTTCTGTCACTTGCTATTGAAGTATTTACTGAGTTTCTTGAGCATCCTTATAACCAGTGTTTTTAATTCTACATCTGATATATTGCTCATCTCCATTTTGTTTAGTTCTTTCTCTGGAGTTTTGATCTGTTCTTTCATTTGGGCCATGTTTCTTTGTCTCCTCACTTTGGCAGCCACCTTGTGTTTGTGTCTGTGTATTAGGTAGAGCTGCTTTGACTCCCTGTCTTAGTCGTGTGGCCTAATGTAGTGGGTGTCCTGTAGGGTCCAGGGGCACAGCCTCTCCTATCACCAAAGCTGGGTACACGAGGTGCACCCTTTGTGTGGGCTCAGTACATCCTCCCCTTGTAGTTGAGCCTTGGTTGGTGTTGGCAGATCAATGGGAGAGATTGACCCAGGTCAATTAGCTGCAAGGACTGACTGGGACCACTTACGGCCAACCCCACCCTCCGTGAAGGATCAGCTGTGCAGGGGCGGAGTGGTGGGGCTCTGCCATGGTCTGTAGCTGCCCACTGGGCACACTTGGGGTTTCCCGGGTGGTGCAGGTCAGGGTCAGCCACCGCTATGTTCTTCCTGGAGCCGTCCACCATGACCTGCAAAGTGACTTTCAGATGGCTGCTATTTGTGCTGGGCTTAGAGCTGCCTAGGCAAAGCAAACTATGAACCAAAGCTGGCTGCTGCCAGTGCCAGGCCTGGGGCCATTTCGCCAGATGTAAGAGGGCTGGGGACAGGCCATAAGTTGAGTGGGTCAGAGCCTCAGGTAAATGCCAGGGTAGGGAAAACCATAAACCAGATTGATGGAGTCTCAGATATGGCCCCTGCCTGCTGGCGCTGTGGCTCTGTGGTGGTGGTGGGGCACTCAGAAAAGGAACAATGGCCTCCGCTGGCCTTTCTGTCTGGGAGAAAGCTGTGCCCCAGCTTACCCTGCTGGGAGACACTTCAGTTCCTCCCTGGATGGCACTAGTGGCTTTCAAGCTGCTACCCTCGTGGTACGGAGCTCAGAGGGAGTGAGTCTGAGTAAGTTGGGCATGGGCCCTGTAAGAGGGACTGCTAGGGAGTCTAGTAGTTTTTTTCACCAATTCCAATCCCTCTGGTTTTTACAGCCAGAAGTTATGGGAGCTTCTCATTCTGGCACTGGTACCCTGGGCTGGGGTCCTGGTTCCTGAGATACCCACCCTGAATTTTATGTCCACCACGTGTGTGTGTGGGACCTGCCGTCTCTGCGTTTCTGCATCTCCGTGGCTCCTGCCTTTCTACACTGCTGTGCTTCCTTTAGTTCCAGAGTCGTCGGATCTCCGTTCAGTGCAATTTCTGATGGTTCTGTGTGATCTTTGGTCTCTAGTTTAGTTGTAATTTTGATGTGGTTGTGTGAGGAGGTGAACTGTGTTTACCCCCACCTCCATCTTGATCAGTAGTTCTGTATTTTTCCTAATAAATTCTAAAATTGTTGGCTGATTAGGAAAAGGAAATATCATCCATCTAATTTGGGAGACAAATCCAAATAATAGAAAGGAAAACAAGCAAGAATAATGTTTTTTTAAACACCGAGACTTCATTTTTAAGATAATAATAATTATTTAATTAAATAAAATTAAAAGTACTTTTGAAAACTTTTCAAATAGGTAATTGTTTAGCAAATATTTATCAAGTTGTTACTAAGTACAAGGCTATGCAATAGGTATTTTAAGATATTCACTCATTCAAAATACTGGCGTGGCACTCGTGTGTGTCAGGCTGCATTCACACTCTGGGGGTATACTGGCGAATTAAAAAGACAATTCGAGACCATTTTTAAACACCCTATGTTCCAGGCATTATTTTTGGCACTCAGGTAGAGTAATAAACTAAATGGAAATAGTCCTTGTCCTCTCATAGTGATGCCAGAGAAAACCACCAATGTTGCTTTAGGAAGCACCGGAAAGAAGCAGGTGAGCCCTTTAGGAGGACTGTCCACTATCCAGGCAAAGAGAGTCCTAGGCAAAGGCAGTAGTAGATTCAAAGGCCCTGAGGTAGGATTGTGCCTGAACTGTTTCAGGAAAAGCCCAGAGGTCAACCTGACTATTGTGCAGAGAGTAAGATGGAGGGAGTAGATGAGGTCAGAGTGCAACGAGGAATCAGTTGTATTTGTAATTAACTGTGTATAGCCTTTAGGCCATTGTAAGAATTCAGGCTTTTACATCAAGAGAAATAAAACAATGATATAACTTGACTCTAGTTGAGAGATTACCTCAATGACTGAATTCAGATATGATGTTCGTTTCACTGAACATGTGTATGTTCAGTGAAGACACACACCTAAATATGTTTTAAAGTTGGAGCCAATGAGATAATGTGGCCATCTTTTCATTAAGTAAGAGAGAAAGGGGGAATTCAAAATGACCAGCCCAGGTTCTCTGGGCTGATTGCATTAGAGTAAGGGTTTGCCATTTAACCGAAATAGGGACAATTGCAGCAGGGGAAGGCTCTCCTCCCAGTTCACCCATGGGGGTGATGATGCAAGTTTCGTGATTCAGTTTTGCGTGTGTTAAATTTGAGATGCCTCTGTACATTCGAGTGAAGATGGCAGAGTATGTGGTGAGTGGTCCAGCCTCATGAAATAGTTGAATATCCTCAGCGCACAGATGATGTTAACACCACGAGACAGGATAAGGTCATTTGATGGGGATCAAAATTAGGTAAGAAATAGGTGGAGGGGAGAGAAACAGCAGACACTGAGTGTAGACATCTCTCCAAGGTGTTTCATGCTAAAGGGAAGGAGAGGAACAATGGTAGCTGGAGATAGGAATGAAGTAAAGACATAAAATATAAATATAAAGGTGGCTCTAAGCAATATTCGAGAAGCGTGTTTTTGACCTTGTTACATCATTTTGATTGTAGTGTCTCATGCAATTCATATTTTAACCATTCATTTTTTAAAAAGTAGGACGTCAGGGAGTTCACAGGTGACTGGGGTGACAATGGGAGACGATTCCCGGGGTGACCTCGCACCTCGGAGGTGCACCGCCCAGTTCGCCGTCGTGCTGCGAACTCAGACAGACAGCAGCGACCATGAGAACCGGCCTTGCCCGGCGAGCGTCGAGGGGTCTGCTGCCCACTTCCGAAGAAAGTCACCCAGCAAGAGGCCATCGCAGTACAAGGGAAGTGGCAACAGAGAGCAAAGTGACCATGAGATTTAGACCTACATTAGATTTAGGAGTTTAGGGGGAAACAGCCTTTTATGGGAGGAAAGTTTTTCAGAAAGAACTGGACAGAGGGCTATGTGTATTATGAACCCTCACCCTTCTTAAAGCAAACTGTCAGTATCATAACACTTAAATACTTCTCTGGTGGGTTTACTGCTATTTGTTGTGGTTTAGATTGTGTGTCCCCAAAAGATATGTTGGACTCCTACCCACCTTATGTGGAAATAAGGTTGTTGCAGATGTAATTAATTAGGATGAGGTCATACAAGAGAAGGATGGGCCCTGAACCCAATGGAACTGGTGTTATTAGAAATGTGTCAAAATCAGGATAAAGGAGCAGATACAAGAAGAGACACGGACATGCAGACACATGAGAATGTCATGGGACAGTGGAGACCGAGGTGTTGCAGCCACAAGTCAGGGGACGGCAAGGCCTGTCAGCATTCACCAAAGGCAAGGAAGAGGCCAGAAAGGGTTTGGAGGGAGCAGGGCTCTGCTCCCCTCTCGATCCCAGACCTGGAGCCTCGGAAGGTGAGACAGTCCGTTCCCACTGTTTCAGGCCGCCCAGCACACATTGTTTTGTCACACGCCCTTAGGAAGTGAACACGCTGTCTGTTCCCTACAACTTTAAAATTTGGGCTTACAGTTTGGTTTCAATTCTGAAAAACAAAAAACCAAAACGTAACAACGAGACAGTCATGGATGAGTGTCTACATGAAATGAAGAATCCTATCATATTTTCACATTATTAAATGCAACTATTTTTCAAGGATTTTATTTATTTATTTTTTAGAGAGAAGGGAAGGGAGGGAGGGAGGGGGAGAGAGAGAGAGAGAGAGAGAAACATCAATGTCTGGTTGCCTCTTCAGAGCCCCCTACTGGGAACCTGGCCCCCAAGCCAGGCCTGTGTCCTGACTGGGAATCGAACCCTCATCCCTTTGGGTCACAGGCCAGCGCTCATCCACGGAGTCCCACCAGCCAGGGCTGAATGCAATTATTAGACATCAGCTATGGGAAAATTTACCTATATCATCCCAATTCTTTAAAGTAACCTACTTACAATAGGATAGTGAGACCGAACTCCCTCGGGTCTGAGCTCTCTCTCACTGCTGTCTGCCTGTCTTCCATTAGAGCTACAGGAAAAAAGGAATGTAGGAAAGTTACCAAAGATGGGCAAGTAGATGCAGGTTTCTGCATGTTTGTGATTTTCTGACACTTTAGTTTTGAACACGTAGGAACTTTTGCTTCCTGTTTTCAAGCTAAAGAGATTCAACCAGTGGAGCCATCACACAACTAACTCCTGTGCGTGGCTTGCATGAACGTGTAGCGACATGCAAAGAAATCACCATGCTACTCCAAAAATAAGAATTTTAAAAATCAGGGACCATAATTTCTGGAAAGGTTGCTCAGAGGAATAAAAGTAGTTTTCTCCAATCTCAAACAAGAAAAGAAAGAAAACAAAAAATCAGAGTTCTTTACTATAATCTATCACCTCAGGAAAGAAAGTGTAAAATGTGTCAAAATCAGGATAAATAAGCAGAAACAATGAAAGCTGAGGAAAGTGAGCAAGGTTGTTAATAGGCTGATTAAGTAGCAAATCTGGAAATAATTGTGCCCTAAATCACAGAGGAGTGATAATATGTATTATGACTTTTTGTTACCAAGTCAGAGGCTTGTGTTTTGAAGAAAATGGAAATACATGAAGAGAAGTCCTTATAAGGGAAACTGTTCTGTTAAGTACTGAGGGGAAAAATCAGAGACAGTATTTTTGACTCTCTACCAGTTCCACCTATCTGTGTAAATGTTTTAAAGTCTAGATTATTGGCATTTTGCATTATCTTGTGTATCTCACATGTATCCATGCCTAGTGAAGGCAAAAAAATAGTTTTGAAAGGTAAGACTGCAGCTTTCATGAATAAATTTCCTCCTGTTCCATGCTGCAAGATGGCCTTGTGTGGCCGAGCGCCAGACCATAAACACCCAATAGCTGGACTTCATTCAGTCTTGTCGAAGGAGGGCCCCTTCCGCTTTTCGTGGGCTGGGAAGGGTCCAGGGTCAGGCACCCGGAGAGTGCTGTGGCCACGGACGGGCCTGGCTAGTGGTCCTCGGTGCCAGTCCTCTGGGTTCCCAGGCAGGTACCTCCTGGCACCTTTGCTCGCTTATCCCAAAGCCAGCTGCCCTGAGGTACCTGACTTTTTCAACAATGTATGACCACGGTCTCCTCAAAGCCTATCAATGCCAAGAAAGAGAAGAAACGGCCTTCTGACTTCGGTCCCATGTATATTCTTTTTCAAAAATATTTCATATTCATTATATTTTTTTAATATTTTATTTATTTATCTTAGAGGGGAAGGGAAGGAGAGAGAGAGAGAGAGAAATATCAATGTATGGTTGCCTCTCATTCGTCCCCTGCCGGGAACCGGGAACTGGCCTGCAACCCAGGCATGTGCCCTGACCGGGAATCGAACTGCGATCGTGTGGTTCGTAGGCCCGGGCTCAATCCACTGAGCTACACCAGCCAAGGCCCCATGTATATTCTTGTATGAGCCCAAGATGAAACTGCTGGGTTTTGTTTTTATATTAGCAAAATTGTTCACAATAATCTTATATGTGATTGTGAACAGCATAGTCATTCAGAGGGTAAAGTCAGGCACCAGTCAGAGCTGGTTTCCGGTTACAGGCTAAGGATGTAACCCAAGGCCCAGTGTCTCCAGCCCTGAGTGACTGCGTTATGAGCACGAGGCCATTGTGCCCAGAAGGCAGTGCTTCTAGTGCCTGTACAGGGTGGACACGGCCAGTGAAGCGCTCCCAGTGTTGTCTGTGCGACCTTACGCAAGTCACTTCACCACCCTGTGCCTCGGTTTCCTTATTTTTAAAGCAGCGATAATTATATCATCTGAGTCGTAGAGGTGCTACGAGGATAAAGTGTAACTTGAGTCAAAATTATTTAGAACAGTGTTGGACATATAATGAGTAGTCAATAAACGTAAGCTACCCTTATCTTCATCGTTATTATTGACAGTATTAACATAATCAGTAGCATTATTTACTAATATGCTAATACTTAGCTGAGATTCTAGCTGTGTTATTTATGACTGGTATACATCTAATGTGGTTTTTGTGTAGGTGGAGCAGTCTGGTGGATTTCAGGGCTGCTTCAAAAAAACCCTCCGTCACCCTCCACCTCAGTCTGTAATGCAATTCTCACCATGAGTCTGTGAGGTTAGAAGTCCCCTCTCCAATGGAGCTCCCTTAAAAGGGAGCAGAATTTAAAATATGCACATGTCTTTATCTGAGGAATAATAATGCCCAAAGTAGATTATAGTAAGGACCAGCTCAGCAGGTCACTTTCCTTCTTGGCAGCGAGGACGGGGTGAAATTGCAGAGCAGTGGAACCACCCCGCCCCCTCCCCCGGGGAGTGGAGTGAGGTCTGCAGGCAGGATAAAATCGGGAGAGGAGACAAAGGGAGAGCGGGTGGGAATTGCCAAAGATGAGCCCTGCCTGTTGCTTCAAAGTCAGAGTGGGTTTTATTCAAATGACGAGACAGTGAGGCTGCTGTCCTTGTTCCTCTCCTTCCCCTTCACACACACACAGCTTCAGAATGGGATTTAGGACACATGGCCTCAGAGCACCGCAGGAAGCGCTACCTGAGGTCCAGGGTCTCATGCGGAAAGAGCGGAACCGAGGACGCATTCACTCGCATCTCCCGTAATGGCGAGGAGGCTGCTGAGAAGTCGAGGCTGCCCGATTAGTCTTTTGAGTAACAGAAATGCAATAGAAAAATGGGCATGGAAAGAAAGACTCTGAGAAATTTAGGCTTATAAAAAAGTGCTCTCAGCAGAAAAAGCCACCAAATTGCACAAACCTTTGCAATTTGGAAAATGAGCGTTGGAATTGGAAATTTAGCAAGGGGGGGGTATTAACTACCGAAATACGAAAGTTGACATCAAATGGTTGCTCTCAGGGACTGGGATCAGCACCAGCTTCATGCAGGGTCATGAGCAGCGTGGCGAGGTCGCGATCGCAGAGACGAGGAATGAGGACACATTTGAGGAAGTACCCCCCACCACACAGATGTGCTGAGGGCGATGAACCTTAGAAATTCCCTCTCCAGCACAGGTGAAAATTCTGCAGGTGGAGTTTTCCTTCCCTCACATTCACCCCATAATGAGCAAGAGGAAGAAAGTTAACAGTCCTTGGGTTCACTTTAAACTTTACACACTCAGTCAGAGTAACAGCCGTTTCACTTTGCAGTGCTGTGGCCTTTAGAAAAGTGACTGTAAATGATGTGATATGTGATCAAACTAGTCTCATTCTGATCGGCTCAAGAATAAGCACGTTTCATGGTGAATGCATGGACAAAAGTAGAGGGGCTTTTGTAAGAACACCAGGCCCAGGCTGTGGCAAAGTCCAATAATGGGCTTACCACACCCCAAAGAGGGTTTTTAGGGCCATCACAGAGCAAGCTGGCCCCACATTTTCTTTCCGCTGATTACACAGTGTCTATCTTACACATGACTTAAACATTTCTACCTTTAAATTTCTAATTTTGAGTTTAAATCATATACGGAATTCACAATTTGTTTATCTAGAGGTTAGTTAGCTAGATAGGGTGATGAGCAACCAATATATTGCCTTCCTTTGGTATGAGGTAATTTCACTGTCGCCTAGTACAGGAGACAGCCAGGAGAGAAAGGGGTACACTCTATGACATGCCTGGAATAAGAAAAGTCATGTGGATTATCACCCAGGGCAAGAGCAATAGCAAATTGGGGGTTGGGGTGGGGCTTGAAGCAAATTCCATGGAAATTATCACTGATGTCAAGCTTGTTTAAATGTGGTTCTTGCATAACATTTTCAAAAAGAGATTTTACTAATACAATTAAACTTGGTCCCAAAATTGTTGAAATCTTTTAATATTACCTGAAGGTCCCCCCCAAAACAATGTAATATGCCTGCCTGGATACTCTCAAAACACAGAAAGTGAGACCCAAGATTGTAAGCCCAGAATAAAATTATTATCCTTCTTATTTGGGTGGAAAAGATAAAACTTGATCACTATTTTTCTCCATACCCAAAAGCTAATTTAACATGGTCCACAGACTTAAAATGTAAAACCCAGGAGCATAACGCATCTGCAAGGAAACTCCAGTCGGGGGGAGGTTTCTTGGGTGGAACACTGAAGGTAATAACCATAAAAATGAGTTGAATTTCTTGAAACTAAATGTGCTCATCCAAAGTCACCATGAAGAAAATAGGTAAACCACAGATTGGAAAAATATTTGCAGTATATGCATGACAAAGGACTTGTACCTATAATGTGTAAAGTCAACAACGAAAGTACCAATAATCTAATAAAAAGATAGTAGTATCTTCACAAAATAAAATATACAAAGGCCAAAAAGCACACAACAAAGTACTTATTAGTTATCCAGGAAATGTAAACTAAAACTGCTATGAGATGTCTTTTTATACCCAACTAGAATGGCTACCAAAAATCCCTAAACACCTTGACAACACTAAATATTGGCAAGGTTGTAGGGCAGCCGAAGCTCTCATACTTTGCTGGTAGGAATGCAAAATGTTCCAACCATTTTGGAGAACTCTTGGTGGTTTATTATAAAGTTAAACAAACATTACCCTGCGACCCAGTAGTTTTACTTCTAGGTATTCCATAGAGAAATGAAAATATAAATCAGCAAAAAACCTTTACAAGGATATTCATAGCAACTTTATTCATAATAACCAGAAACTGACATGAAGTCAAATGTGTATTAACATATGAGAAGAGAAAATAAAAGTGGTATAATCACACAATGGAATATTATACAACAATGAAAAAGCACCAACTATTACATGCAGCAACATGACTAAATCTCAAAAAAACATAGTATCAGGCAAAGGCTGCCAGGTACAGAAGAGTACATACTCAACTCGTATGAAGTTTAAAGTCAGGCAAGGGTAAGGTAGCAGAAATGAAGACGCAGGGGAGGTAAGGAGAAGGGTGGGGTAGACTGGACAGGGGCTTAGAGAAACTTTGTGGGGTGATAGAAATGTTGTTCTTTTGTTTCAGGTAGTAGTGCTTGCATGGATGTATAGAATTATGAAATCTTAAAATCTGTGCATTTTTTACATGTTGATTATATATCGATGAAAGATAATTGTCAAATGGATTCTTTTATGTTGAATTCCTGTTGTCTACCAGGCGCTGACCTAACGGCTTCATAAATAGTATCTGTAAACAAATCTATTAATCCTTCCGGATAGGCTTCCCCCCCCCCACCTCCCCCTTATTTTAACACATGAAGAAATCAAAACTCTTTGGATTAACTCTGTGGAACTTATATGGCAAGTAAATGACAGAAATGATAGTTAAGCCAAAGTCTGATGCCAAACCTGTGGCCTTCCAAGTGGCCATGTTTTCATAATAAATACTTATTACGAAAATAAGTCCCTGGTGAGAAAATAAACACTTGGAAATTTGTAGGTGAGGCCGATGTAGATAGAATTATAGAAAAACAACTCAAAACTACAACTTGGTCTCTGAAATTTTCTTTGTAAGAACTTAAATGTCACAGAGACAAGCACAAAAGTATTCTGAGCACAATCCTGAACTCACACAATGCCTATTATCTAAATGATTTCAGTGTGAACTATTCTGAGAAGGTAAGTTTTCAGGTGCATGCCCTATTAGTACAAATCACATTATAATCCTTTTAAAAAATAGAATTACAACTGTCAAAAATGTTCAGACAAAAAATAGTATTCCTTCTTCTTCTATTGTTTCCTGCTAAAATAGCACCCTGGTGACTAGGAGAAAGCAACTATAGAAACACGGAGAACAAATATGACTTTCAAACAACAGTCTAAATACTGGAGTAAATGATTTTGCTTGAGGAGCCCTCTGAAGTTACCTTCCAAAAATGAGTTTCTCTTGCTCTTTGTCATAGTACTTAATTTTTTCTATTAGAGATTATTTTTTTAGGGGTCGATGCTATTTTGCTTCTTAAAACTATCTGATGGAAATATAAATGCCTCCTGGAAGAGGGGACTCAGCTCATTAATAAAAGTATGAGCGCATGGATAAGGAAGTTAAAAACAGAAGGCAAGTAGGCAAAGTAGGCAATCATGTTACAATATAAAAATGCATGAAAGTAATATGATCTGCACCTTAAATTTACACATGTTACATATCCAAGTCATCCAATAATAGAAAATGAAAACGGAGGGCAAATGTTTGAGGCATGAAAGAATATTCTATGCTGTGGTAACATATCAATCCTGAACACTCAGTGGTTGTAGGCAGGGCTCCCTTCTCATGCGCAAGATTCCAATGCTGATTATGACTCTAAAGACCCCTTTCCATGTGTTAACAGAGGAATCCAGGTTGCATCCACCTTATTGTTTTGCCTTCTGAAAAGGTGCCATCTATGGTCTCTGCCAAAGGATGTGGTGCATGTCCCCTCCGCTCACATCCCATTGATTAGAGCTCAGTCTCACGGTCCGCCTTGCTACAGAAAGGGCTGGGAGATACGCCCTGTATGCCCAGGCATAGGCATCATATAATGAAGGCACACCACAACCACACTGTCTGCTCCAAGCAAAGTTATCATCAGTGGTGGGAGAGACATCAAAAGAGAGGTTAGCAGATTACAAACGTGAAAATAGCCAATTTCGGGAAACACCTAGGATGGCCAATTTTGCATAAAAACTTGAAATTTGGAAGCCACTGCTACCAGATTCCACATATATATCCTCCCAGTGTGAACATTCGTCATCCCCGCAGATATCCGCTGCCCCTTTGATGGTTCCATCTTGGTAACTCTCAACTCTTACCCTCAGGAAAGATCTGAGGGGTTCTTTTCTGCCAAGGCACAGGCAGGTCACTATCAGGACCATGACCAAACATAGTTCTCTACCTTCTTTGCGTCCCTGAGAAGTTCACAGCTGAGAGAATGACATTCCATCCCCTCAAGCAGCATGGCTTCGAGAGATTGCCATGCATTTTTCAATCTGTAAAAGAAAGAAAAGGGAAGTATTTGCAGATTCAGTATACTTTGCAAATCTCATACTCATACCAGCTCCTCTGGAACACGGAGCTGGACTTTCAGGAGAAAGAGATGTAAGAAAAGACCAAGTGGATTGGCCGTGAATCAGCTAGTTTTGATTGGCATTCATTTTATAGAAAAGGAATTTTCCAAGTCGTATTATGATTTGCAATTATGATTAAATGCACCACTGGAAAGTTACAGGATGAAAGGTTAAATTCTGTTTGAAAATCATCTCTATGGGTATCATTTTATCATCAAAAAGAAAGATTTAGCAAATATTTCTACTTAGTTTTCAAATTTCTTTTCATCAGGTAAGGAGGGTAAAAAAATAATGCCTATTTAGAAACCTATTTCAAAAGATTTTACCATTCTTTTATAGAAAATACTGTCTCACATTATCTTATGTAATAAAAATCGATGGTGACCAGCTCAACTTAGAAAGATGTTTGCACGTATTACTCCTGACACTGTCGCAAACATCAAAAGGCTTTACAAATATTTCATATACAATAGAGATGATTATAATGAGCGACTTCCTGTATTTCTTTGCAATTTGACAAGCCTAGCAAAGTAGCAGATGATTCCTATCACTGTATAAATCAATTGTCCAGTGATTTTTGCAAAATGATTGAGTCAACTTCAGCTTCAGAGTAAAAATCACGTTGAGGGTATGAACAGACCAACAATGACTGTTTCTGCAGTCACTGTTTTCTGAGTATAAGGTGTAAATAAATACAGGATTTATTGAGGTTCCAGAAACGGCCTCAAAGTAAAAAGGCAAAGTGAGTCCCCAGTAAGAATAGCAACCAAAGCAAACGGCAGAGCCCCCCACCACACCAGTGACATTCAAATTTGGATTCCTTCTGGTCCTGCGCATTTGACTGCCACATATGTGATGGAAATCATCTCTTCTACCATGTTGGTTAGATGGAAATGCTGGGCACCTGAATATTTCTTTCAGGACCTATGATTTTGATGACTTGGACCCCCCCGTCTCTTTCTTTTGGTCTTGGTACAATGTAATAATCTGCAAGAACAGGGAGATGATGAGGCTGAAAAGCCGTGTATTGATTGGTGTGGTCGGGATCCCAAGGACCGGACCCAAGCACCCTGACTTGAAGTGAGGGTGCTTTCCTGAAGGAAAGAACACTGCGGTGAGAAAAAGGGCTCGATTGTAAGCACTATGATTGGGTCCTTGATAATAACCACAGTTCCAGCTGAAGCAAAACAGGCTTTGGGGTTTTTTCTAAACAAACGTCAGGGAATGTGGCAGATGCAGCTTCGACTGTCCTCGGCAGTCACCTCGTTCAGCCTAAACCTAGCCTCCTCACATTCTTTGCAATTTAAAGGTGCTGAGTAATGTATTTTTGTGAAAATGAGTATTTTAGAATATTCATGCCTGTTTTACAAAGGTTATGGGAAAAAATAAAAGCTACTGGGGCAATTATATTCCCCAAATAGTATACATTTAAAGTTAGGATACATGAGGTTTCTCATCTGCTTAGTGCCAATTAAACACATCATTTCAGGCCAGCTTTTCTCTGGGACTCTCTCTGTGTCTGTGAAAACCACAATTTCATAAATGGAGAAAGCCTTATTCTCACTTAAATCAGACAAGAAAACATGCAAAGATAGTAGTTCTTTCTTTTTTTACATTTCTTTCTGGTAATCATTTTCTGGTGTGCCCTGTTATATGTGGGGAACAAGGGTAAGAAAAGGGCTGAAGAAAAAGTTAAGGGAGGGAATAAAGTCAGTAAAACAAAATTTTTTTCTAAGTATGTTATTGTTTGTATTGTTTTAGAAATTCCAAGGACTGATCCCGTAAAAAGTCCATTTAAAGAATTTAATCCTAAATATGCTTTCTGGATCTGGCCAGATTCTAATCTACACTAGAATTGCAATTCCCTTGCAATTCTAAATGCAAGGGAATAAGCTCCTTCTGGAGGTTAGAATAGTTTTGATGCAAAGATGTTTTTAAGGTAGAGTTTGACCAGTCTTCAGTGTCAATAAAAAAAATACCACTTGGGAAATAGAATTTAATGGAATTAATAAAAGAGGAGCAGCTAGTGTAGGAATGAAGTTTTGACACTTTCTCAGTTATTTTCTGAAGGTTACGTATAAATGGAACTCACACTCGAGAAGATGGCCCGTACCTTCTCAGATCAGTTCCTTGGATGTGTATCATCACAAGTCCCTAGTGATGAGAACCATGTCGTCCTCGACTTGTGCGTTCCTCCCTCTCACAAGCATTTACTGAGCATTGATGTGCTGGTCTATACAAAGTGCCAAGATCAGTCTTTATGGCAGTAAGTCAACATCCTCCATTTTTATAACAGAAAATACATAGGAACCAAAGTAAATACACTGAATTTTACCACAACTCTTGGATTTTCAACAATGTTTGCTTCATTGCTGGAGCCTAAAAAGTTCAATATTTTCAAGTTTAATAAATGTTGACAGGGTCAGTTGAATGAGCACTTTCAAAGGCTACATTTTAATCTATATATCTAGGTTATTCTGAATTCAAATTGAAAAATCCACACTAATATGGCAATTAGCCTCAAAATTATCTTTGAATCTTTATAAATTATTCATCACACTGACAGAGTTTAGAAAGTCAGCCAATAATTGTTCCTCTGAATATTGAGATAGGACAGTTTTCCACATAAAAATAAGCCATTTCTTAAGTGTTTAATAAACTTGCCTATTCATTCATTTTAATAGGAGACTGGGGTTATCATATATCACAGAACGTAAAGAGGATGGCAAATGGGGAAAAAAGAGGGTGAGCAGACATGGGTACAGCATCATTATTCTGAATTCATATATTTGAAAAGCTACCATGTGGAGAAAGGATTGGATTAATGTTGTGTGTTCACAAAGGAAAGAGTGAATTGATCTGTTACCTAGAGATAGATTGAGCCTAAATATAATACAAATTTTCCATCACAACTGTCCAGAAATGGTGAGTTGATTCAGGAAGCTAGGATTTCTCCAGAACTAGGAATATTCAAGAACAGACAGATTCTGAATTCTCTCGTTCACTCGACAGATATTTGTTGCCTGACCTCTTGCTTTGCATCAGACACTGTGGGCACCGGGAGCGAAATGAGTACATTTGGGTGCAATACGTGCCCTCGTGGCACTTCCAGTTTGGTGGAGGAGGTGGACAGAGGGTGGACAGACATGCTAACTCCCCTCAGGGTGGACACATTGCCGTAGTAGGACAGGCGGGGCCGGGGAAGCATGGAGCACCTGTCCCAGTCTGGAATGTCAGAGAAGGAAGTGACAGTCCAGGTGAGATCTGAAGGCTAAGACAGAGTGGATGAGGGACAGAGGGACTGCAGGGGCACAGTAATAGGTAGGAAGGACTATGACCCATTCGAGAAGCAGAAAGAAGGGGAGCCCAGTGGGTAGTAGGAAGGGTATTCAGTAGTGAGACTTCACATGGACTCAGAGGCTGTGTTAAGAAGTATTTGGTATTTGTTTTTGCTTTTTATTCTGAGTACACTGGGACACTCATGAAAAGGTTTCTGTCTGTTTTTAAAGGAAATATTATCAGACTGGGTTTCACAAAGATTACTGCCTGATGTTCAGGAAGAGACTTTTCTGGGAGGGGCAAGTGTAGACATGTGGGCACAGGGAATGGCTGCGATATTCTGAATAACATAATAACCAAGGAGGGAGGTGCTGCTTACTTGGACTAGTCTGGGGACAGCAGAGATCAAGAGAAGAAGATGGAGTTGAAAACTAAGAAGTAAATCAATAGGCTCTGGTGTTGGTGGGCAGGGCTCAGGGTGGCCTTGTGACACTGTGACTCAGGGAGAGAGACATAGAATGAAAGGTGACCGTGGAGATGGGGAGGGGAGAGCAGGAGTTTGGATGCAGACACCTTGGCTTTGAGGTACACCTCTCAGGGACCAAAATAAGAACCCAGAGCAGTGATATAGACCAACTACGAAGCTTGAGAATCGATTCATGTAGATGGTTCTGAGAGCAGGGAGGAATCCCACTGCTCACAGGTGGTCTGTGGCCGGCTGTGGAGAGACAAGAGAAGAGAGCCAAGTCTGAGCAGCTTCATCGTTTTGTAGTTGAAGAGAATGCGCTTGCAAAGAAAGCAGCAGAGGCTTAGGGGAAAACCTATCACTGACCGGAAGCCAAGAGGAAAGAGGGACAAGAAGTCAACAATGTCATGTGCATCTGAAGAGTTAAGACTCAATAATGTTCACTGGGTTCAGTGACCTGCAGTCCATTCATGAACTTGGGGAGAACAAGAGGGGATTCATGTATGAGATAAGTTATCGGATGAGAAAAATCTGAACCTTCCTTTTGTCTGTAAGATTTTTCAAGCTGTTGTCATGGAAAGAAACACACAATGTAAGATACAGTATATTCAACACTTAAAACCGATGTATCTTATTAACCAATGTCACCCTAATAAGTTTAGTAAAAACAAGAGAAAAAATTTTACTAAAAATTATTCTATAATAAGGTCATCACTTCTGCCCCTTCCGAAACATTTGCTGAACCAGGGACACTATTCACTGGAAAAACCGTGGTGCAAATTTGTGTAGGCATGTCCATAACATGCTTCATAACTGTTCATAGCATGTTCGTGACTGTTCAAAGGCAGCAAAGCGAGAGTATTTACATGTTTTCTTTTCATTTCAACAAAAGCCTGCTCAGCTGTGCTGCTTCCCGAACTTCCCCTGCAGTTCACACTGTTCAGACTGTAATCTGAAGACCGAATTCAAACCTCATCATTCTTTCCTCAATCCGGGAAACTGATGGACGTACCAAATTCCACTCACTGCGCTAAATTACGGTTCTTCAGAAGCGCGAGGTATTTTCCTGGTGATAAGTTGATCCAAAGCTGGGAAACTCCTAGCAGGAAGTTTTTGGAGATTGTTTTCCATTGCTCGGCAACAGCTGTGGTTTATTCTTAGTTCTGTGACTCTGCCTGTCAGTGCGGTTCCCACCGATGTCTGCACTGTAACTTTCCTGCCTGGAACCTCACGCTGATCGCTACACAGACTTCTGGGATGTAGTCCTATCACCGATGCTCAGACACAAATGGTTATAACAATGCCAAGTCTTTCTTAAAATGTGGTTACCTAGAATCCCCTTTTCCAGGCAGTATTCCGTGCAGTGGGTCAGATGGTTGGATTTTAACTGCTCTCTCTGAAGTTGGTCCAAACTACCCCCAGAATTCCTGACGTCAACCAGGTACCAGTGTAAGTAAATTATTACTCTGTCCACCCATGGGGCAATACGTCAGTACCACGGCCTGCCCTGGATTTACGAATAGCAAGTGGAGAGTGGCACTCCCTCCACCCGCCTCCCTCTGTCCCACTGGCTGAGAGGACAGAAAGGATCGACCCCTCCCGGCGTGTCCGGGTGTCTTCTGGCTGCCCTGGGATTCGCTAGGGTGCAGTCCTTTCCACCTGGACCCTCCGCAGTTTTCCTCCGGTAACTTCCGAAGGGGCCTCTTGACCACTGTGTGCGGCGCTGGCGGGGGGGCCCTGCTTTGAGCAACTTACTAGCTTAGTAGTCGACCCTCAGGGTCAGCTTCTGTTGGCAGTGAGATTCAGTGACCCAGACTCCCGGAGTTTTCCTGGAGGTCTGGTGTTCGAACATGTGATGTTGCTCTTGGCTCCGTTCCTCTTCTCCTGCCTGGGCAGGGTCCCCAGCAATGCCTGCTCCTCTCTTGGTAATTCTGAACTAAGTCTCTAACCAGCTGGGTGGTTCGAAATCACTCTCAGCTGTACCTGCAGGTTATTACAAAAAAAGGTCCCTCTGAAGCTCTTGAAATGGCCTTGACGGCTATTGAAAAAAATAGCCGTCATTTAAAAAAAAATAGCCCTTCCAACAAAACAAACAAGCAAGCAAAATATAACCCGAGACATTGAAATTAAGAACAATCGGACAGTAACCAGAGGGGAGGTAGGATCAGATGATGGGGGGATGGAGGGAAGGGATTTCGAGAACAACAATAAAGGACACATGGACAAAACCAAGGGGGGTTGAATCGGGAGGGAGGGGGGGATGGCCGGGATGGGGGCATGTGGTGGGAGGTAAATGCAGACAATTGTACTCGAACAACAATGCAATAAAATATTCAAAATAAAAATTCAAAAAAGAAATAAAATAGTGCTTCCAAGATACTCATTCCAGATCATCCCGGGCGTAGAAAGACAAAGGTCTTCAGTATTTGCCACATACTCACTCCTCTTGGTTTTCCTTTCTGTTGTTTCTATCTGTGCCCTGAAATGAATTTACTGAGGGCGAGCGTTCTTCATTATTCATATTCTCTCCAAAGGCAGGGTCCTTACAACTTCTGGGCAGCGTTCCAACTCAACACAGAGGGGCCTGGAGGTGTCTCTTCCTCTCCCAGTGCATCTCCCAAAACCTGGCCAGGGGCAGAGAGGACGGGCTTCCCTTGAGCTCCGTCTGACTCCTGTCTCCCAGGCCAGAGCTTTCTGCCTGACAACTGAAGCTCGAGAGTGGATTGGACGGCGATAGAAAAGTGAGATGTACTTGCTGAGACGGGAGCCCAAGTTTGGAGGCACTTAGAAATACTATACCTGTTTCTCTTTTGTTAAACCTTGTACCCTGTTCTCCTTTTTCACACCCAGTTTCTAAGAAGGTGATGTTGTCTCTGAGTCAAACCTATTTCTCTACTCATCCCCTAGTTCTGCAGATAAACCTGACATTGTGTGGCAAGCCCAGGTACCTGCCCTGGGAGACCCTTCAGCCCAGGGCGTTGGGTCCCTCCCGGCACTGGAACATGCCTCTTCCAGCTGCACACCCGCAGCATCAGGAGGAAGAGCCTGTGGCTCAGGCATCACCAGTAGGGCAGAGAGTGGGCTGTTGGCCTGAAGGCGGCGAGGATGGTGGTCCAGCTCCCAGCTCTTCCGTCTCTGGACGGAGGGGGATGTCGCTGAACTGAGCTGGCTTCCTCAAGCCCCCGTGGTTCTGGTCTAGGTTTCAGAAAACTGGGGGTGTTCTTTCTGGCTTGGCTGAAAAGTTCCTTTAAATTTCAACTGGTCCTAATTTGGGGCCCCAGGTTTTCACTGCAGAACTTGTTTCCCTCTCTGGAGGGAAGCAAGGGAGCTTAGAGCTGGTTGTCACTGCCCTCCTCTTCCTCCAGCTGCCTGTCCCACACTTGCCTGAGCTACTGTCTTCATCTCAAGAAGACTAAGTCCCCTGGAGGTTTGAAATCAGTCCAAAGTGCAGATTTTTGCTGCACCCAGTTTTTTGTGTTTTTTTAAAGGACAACCCAGGTGGGTTTACCCACAGTAAAGTACCTGTCCTTTCTCAGGGACTGAGTGAGTGTTTGCTTCCTCATCCACCCTCACAGTTATTTTCCTTTTTGTTCCAGTCTGTATTCTTGGGGTCAGAAGTCAAACACCGCGGTTAGCACTTGGAAGAACGGGCCCGCATTTGGCTTCCTAGTTAAAATTCACTCAACGCTGGGGTGGAGTTTTGGAGCCCCGCCTGCTACAGGAGTGCTCTGCTTGGTTTTTTGGCAAAAGTCCAAGGAGCCGCCTGCCAGGGGAGAGGAGCAGAGCTTCGGAAGGTGTTGGGAGAATTCTCGTTGGTACCGCAGTGGACAAGCCAGCTCGTGGCGTTCCTAGCAGGTACCTAATGAGGCCCCAGGAATGCAGCAAGAGCTTTCCCTTCTCTCTCACGTGCGGACAGGAGCTCTATGGGCTGTCACTCTGGTCCGTCAGTCAGGGACGGAGGGTTAGAAGAATGTCTTCATTACCGTTAACCTTGGCCAAGGAATGCCCTTTCCACCAAATTTTCAGGAAGGTCACATGATACCCATGACCTCACTGATTCTATATTTGGGGACCCAACATAATGTGGTTGTCACAACCAAACATACCCTGGGGTGTGGAAACACTCTTGGAAGGTATCAATTCAGGGCAGAGACACAACTTCCTCCCTAATCCCCAGATCCGAGGGCAGGGACACACTCAGGTGAAACCAGATGGTGACAGTAAAAGTACTTTTCGAGAATATGAGAATTCTTTGCCGGGGTGGGAGCCGCTACCAGACGATCATCACCTTGACCTATGATTCACCCGTGTGCTTGCCCTCCCTGCCCACCACCTAGTCAGAGCTGCCCACCGTGCCCCAAGGACGAGTCACAACATAAATAATATGCTCTATTTGAAATAAAAGAATAAAAAGCAAGACATAGTCTATGCAGAGGTTTTATTTCTTCACAAACAAGCTTTTCATGTCACTTGAGCAAAGTTACAGGTCGCCGGGCTGGGGGAGCCTGCTTACCTGCTTCTTTCAGGGCTGGGACGTGGCCCTCCCTGGGCTGGTCCAACTGGAGCACAGGTCTCACCTGTGCTCTAGATACTGTCAATCCCAGGGTGCTCTAAGTCACCTCAACACCAGTGGACAGGAGTAGCCTTGACACCCGATGGACTGTTACATCCCCTGTTACATCCTGCAGCCTCTGGCTGACAGGGTCAACCAGCTTCCTGTGTGTAGGTGATTGTCATTTCATTGACATTGTCACTACAGACACGCAAGAGCAGTTACCTTAGATGGTGCCCCGGGGCACACTTTAGAGAGGAATCCAAAGTAATTAATTCGATGGTAAGTTCTTAAACATTCCTGTTTTTTAAAAATTATTTCAACATAACTGGCAGTGAAATATGGACAAGCAATCAATCAACAAGCAACTATGCTTGTTACTATTGAATATACAATAAGAAATAGTTGACCTATTAATCTACATGCTTATATGCTATCCCTCCCTGTCTAGCATCTGTTTTGATATTTTAAAGACCTAGATTATCTGATATTTAAGTGTTCGTAAAAAAAAAAGCCAGTTTTTTCCCTTATCCTCCTTCTGAATAATGAGAGGTTGATGTATAGATATTGGATAAGAAAATGATGTATCTGTGAACAGAAACTTTGACTTTTTCAGACCCATGGCACATTAGGTTAGAATAAAGATTTTTGTGGAAACAAATGTATCTGGTTCAGTTAGCAAAGGCTATAAGGGAATGGACGTGGCAATCATGCGACCCCCCCACTAGTGGAGTGGGGTCACAGCCCACGTCTGGGGAGAGCGCCCTTATGTAAGCAAAGCACACCCATCTCTGAGGACTGTGCTGTTTGAGACCATGTGCACGGTGCGCCCGGTGGGCGGCCAGGGCCAGCCTGCCCAGGGACAAGACGGAAAGAAAAAGTAACGCAGCTGCCGAGAGTGAGGTCTGCGGTGGGGAGAAGCGGCTCGAGGTCCCGTGTGGGTGGCACCTGCAGAGCCAGACCCCCGCCGGGGCATCCGGGTGTCAGGAAGGCCTGGCCCTCCTTGGGGGAAGGATGGTGTGCGCACGGAGTTCAGTGTGAGGGCCAGTGTGCGGTGGGGAAACAGCTACTCCCCAGCAGACACTGTTTTCAGCCCCTGGCCTTGTAGGATATCATGATTTCAGTGTCTATTCACTGCCCTCTGGGCCATGGTCAACGACTCCCCAAAATTAATATGCCCAGTGTAAGTGCTCCCTTCCCCCCACCCCCCACCCCGAGGTGTAGGAAGCAGAAAGCTTTTCTGGATAAGAGTGTAAAAGAACAACTCACTCTTCTGACCAACAGGCTCCAGTTCCCTAGTCTTAGTCACATACTTCCGGGCATAATTGTTGATCAAGGGCTCCTGGCTGAAGAACATAGAAATCTGTCTTTCTGGAAGGCTCACCTCACCTGGCCAATTCATGATGACCTGTGTCTTTGACAACTCCAGCTTGACAGCTAATCAGCTGATGACTGTGTTCCTACTGTGCGCCACACATCTCATGGGTCTTTCTTGGCTCTTAACATATGGTACTTAGCCATTTGTCACTTTCTGACCAGCTCTCCTCTAGGGTCACCAAGTTGCAAAGCTGGGGGTGACACTGTTCGTGTTGTGCTCTCTATAAATGACCTCTGGGAGCTGTGCTCTGCAGAGACTTCGTTGTTTTAAGGAGAGGTCTGTAAATTCTATGACAGCAGAACCAATGTGCGTTGCTTCTTGAAGTTGTCTCCAGAGTTTAATAAAAGATGTTGCTCATAGTAGTTGCTTAGTTAATGGAAGCACGTTATTATGACAGTGATGATTGTGGCGACTTTATCTGCTTTGAGGAAAGAATTAAGTACATGCGTACATTGTTCAGTTGCTTGGCCCCTGAACATTCAGTGGTAGGTGCTCTTTCCTGACCACCTTATTCTTATTCTGTATCTTGAGAATGTGAACAGTCATATCTCGGAGAGATTTCGTTGCTATACTTATTTTTATCGAGGAAAAGAGCTGAGTTTAAGTCAAACTCAGGTAAAAAATGATGCAGCTCTAGAATCCCAGGGTTTATTTTGGCCAGAGACAAGAAGCAGCTCTGCTTTGGCCCAACTATTCAAATTGCCCTTGTGGTAAATAGGACAGAAGTACCGGCCTCTACGTCATCATGCACCACGCAACCGCAGCCCCTTGGCTTTGCTGTGTAGCCTCTGGGATCGCTAACACCCACCGGGGGTCTCCAGCAAGCCCAGCCCCCTCCTTTCCTGAGAGCACCGGGAAACGAGTCAGCCTTTTTTTGTGTCAGTTTCTATGTTGATTTCGTATTCCATCATGATATTTCTTTTTCTTATATATATGACACAGTTCCTCATATATAGAAAGTACCTATGGTTTTCACCTGTTAAACTTTATTATTCATTTCATTTCCAGAGATAGTTTTGAACTAGTATAATAAAAACTACAAATATAAGCAAATGCAAGCAGAAATATAAATCAGAGATGCTAATTGCTGGTACACACTGCTCAACAAAACGTTAGGCCTTAGGCTGGAGTGTGGAAGGTGTGAAGCCACAGTTTCTGTGCTCAAATGGCATATAATTGGCAGAATGATGGATGTAATTATGAACAGCTGAAAGCAATATACTGCTATAAAGGCTATATTTTGCATTTAGAGTTGTTTTAAACATGCCAGAGATCAGTGTAGAATGGGTTGGAGCCTGAAGTGGGACTTTAAACGGGGGCAGGGGTTGAACCCTCCAGGACGCGGAACCAGGGACCACCCTCAGTCTCCATCGTCTTTGAGAGAACCAGGTGCTCAGCCAGCCTCCGCATCGCTCCGCCCCACGGCCCGCGCATGTGCCTTTCCCTCTACTTGGAACATTTTTCCTTAGGCCTCAAGTTAAATGTCACTTTTCCCACCCCAGCCTCCTGTCACCCGAGAGTAGGATAATTCTTCATCACACCCCACATTCTTCCTTCGTTGCACTTACCAAATCCGTAACCAGATACTTCCTTGTGTAGTTATATTTTAATGTTTGTCTCCCTGGTGGGGACCCGGTACACTTTGTTCATGATCTCACCCAGCGTCTAAGCACCTGATGCCCAACAGGTATGAAGAAATGAGCCACGCACAGCGGATACTGGGGGAATGACGACGAGTAAAGCTTGGCGTCGATCTGAACACACAATGGAACAAAGAGGAGCTGGTGCTCAGAAAGAGCGAAGACTTTTAGGGCCCGCTCTCCCAGAAAAGTTCTATAACGAAGACTACCCGGTACAGAGAGGATTTCGGATGTCCCCGACTTGCGAAGCTCGCTTTGTTCCACAGTATGTATTTGCGTACCTAATGCGGGCCCGAGTGGGAGCCAGGAAGATCTGCATGCAGATTTTAAAGACAGGAGACATGGGGCCCTGACGGAGAAGATGCATTTGCAGCACAGTGCCCTTGAAACAAATTACAACCCAGAATGGCACTCCAGGGAGAGCGAAGAGATAGATGCAAAATGCTCTCTGTTCTTTGATATTTTGTTCCTCATGGATATGTAATTATTCTTCTCTTTTGTCTTTGAAATTATTGTTTTGTGCTTCACATTTCAGCTTGTTTATCATATGACAGGATTAATAACTGTCACACAAGAATAACCAGTAATTATATGCATTTACTATTTTATGTAGCCAAAGAGATGGCAATTAGCAGGTTTTAGGACATTGGAGATTTTATTTTTAGACATACCGTATTTTGCAGTGTATAATGCACACTTTTGTGCCCAAATTCTTGAGGGAAAAATAAAGATGCACATTGTACATGGGTAGACCTGAATACCCTGCATCTGTTCTTGTGTTTTGTGATTGTTACATAAAACTTCTCAACCATCATCTGTTCAAAAATAAATGCTAAAAATCATTTAAAATACAATAAAGTTTCTAAATATAAATAAATAGTTGAATTTAAAAATTAAAATGAAAGATTTTTCCCCCTAAAAGTTTGGGACAACAACAGGGGAGCACCTCATGCATGAAAGCGCATCACACGCAGCAAAGCACTGTAGTTTTCCTAATACTGATCAGTATATGTGAGTCTTTGCACTGCTCGGCTGCAGTGGTTGTAATGGTGTTGGGTGAGAGAACGATAATTCAGAAGTGCAGAGGTGTGTGTATAAATGTATACACCAAGTGTAAAGAATGTCCTCAGTGCCCATCGGTGAATGAGGGGATCAAAAATGGTGGTACATTTACACAATGGAATTCTGCTCAGCAGAGAGAAGGAGCTCCTACCCTTTGCAACAGCATGGATGGAACTGGAGAGCGTTATGCTAAGTGAAATAAACCAGGTGGTGAATGCCAAAAAACATATGATCTCACTTATAAGTGGAACCCAATCAACAAAACAAACAAGCAAGCAAGATACAACCAGAGACACTGAAATAAAGAACAAACTGACAGTAACCAGAAGGGAGGGGAAGGGGCATAAAGGGGGAAACAAAGGAAAGGGATGTCAAGGAACATGTATAATGGACTCATGGATAAAGCACCAAGGGGTAGGTTCAAAGGTGGGAAGTGGGTATGGGTGGGGTGGGGGGGTATGGTGGGGTGAAAATGGAGACAAATGTACTTGAATAACAATTAAAAAGATTGTTCTTAGTGAAGGCTTAAGAGGAATCCTATTAATTCAAACAGGGCAAGAAGATTTTAATATGAAGTAAATTAGGAAAATACATATTTTCTTTTGTTTGGAAGAAAAACAATTCTGAAGGACACCATGCCATGTGCGTGTATCTCTCCCTGCATAGCTCAAGAGTGTCCCCGAACGTCTAGACTGTCCCCTGGTCCATGCACTGCCACGGTCTGTGACTTTCGTCCTCCTGGTCTCAGGGGGCTGCTGCCCTTCTGCACAGTGCCTCCACACTCCAGGTGGGTGGGAGGGGGGCGGAGGGCAGTTTCCCCGTTAAGCTCCTGCTGGGGAAGGGAAGTTCTATCCAGCGACGATTTTCTAGTATTTCATTGGTCAGCGTGGTGTGACAAGGCCACCTCCAACTGCAAGACAGGCTTGGGGTTTGAGAATTTTACCCACCAGACTCTTGGAGAGGGAGACGGAAGAGAAGGGAAGGGGAGATTCCATTATTTTTTGTGGCTGAGTAACATTCCATTGTTTGTACGCCCACCAGTTTCTCACCCACTCATCTACTGACGGACACGCGGGCCGCTCCCGTATCTTGGCTGTATTCATGGTGCACCGTGAACGAAGGGTGTTTACATTCTTGTGAAGTAGGCTTCTGGTTTCTTCAAGTATACTCCCCAAAGTGGTGTCCCCGGCTCATAAGGCATTTCCACATTCAAGTGAAAGAAGTCAGACAAGGAAAAGACAGATGCCGTATTTCACTTGTATGTGGAAACTCCTATAGACTAATAGTGAATGAAAACTGTAATTGAAAAAGAAAACGATTTTAAAAGGAAAAGGAGAAGGGGCAGTGGGAATGAGCCAACCGAACAGAGCCCCCCACAGCTCTGATAAGAAGTCCCACCCTCCCTCGGAGAGGTCCTCGCAACACAGGTGCTCAGTAGATGTGGACGGACGGCATGTGTCCGGGCCACTCTGGCTGTGTGACACACTCCCTCAGAATTAGTGTCAGAAGAGTGACGTTGTCGTGTTCTCGCATAGAATGGTCAGTGATTCAGACAGGGCCCCAGGGAGAGAGCTGCTTGCTGCTCCGCAGTGTCAGGGGCCTTCGCCGATGTGATGAGACAGGTGTCTGGGGGTGGGTGACCCTCATCACGGGGGGACCGGCCTCATCAGGAAGCTGCTTCACTCCCCTGAAGGCTTCTGGGCTGAGATGACCGGAAGGCCGAGCCCCACTTGGTCGTCGACCAGAGAACCCACTCGTGGCCTTTTCAGGTGGCTCAGCCTCCAGCACAGGGTTAGTCTCCCAGCAGTGACATCCCAGGAGCGAAGGAGACAAGAGACCCAGGAAGAAGCTATGTGGCCTTTTATGACCTGGCCTTGGCAGTCACCGAGTGAATTATAGAAAGAGTCACAAGCCCACCCAGATTCATGGGCAAGGGACAAAGACCCCTTCCTCTCCGTGGGAGGGGTCCTAAAAGTCTGCAGCCATTAAACAGCCTGCCACAGCACCAACGAGACGGTGTACAGACCATGACCCTCTAAGGACGGTCTTTCTTCAGCTTTCTTCTCATTACCTCCGTTCCTACTGCACACCAAGGACAATCGGTGTTGACTGGATCCCGAGGAAGCCTTTTTCTAGTGTTTCTGAGGGCCGGGTGAGCACCGGACCCCTGGGGCAGGAGAGCGCACTGGAGAGGAGGTGGCCCCTGCCTGCGAGCAGCAGGCTGAGCTGGGACGATGGGTGCAGACCTGGAATTGAGCGACCCCCCTCCACACCACATGGCTCTCCTGGGCATACTGCCGGCTCCCCTGTGTCAGGGGGATTCATGTGAGCTCAGAAAATCGCTTTTCTATGTTCCATGCAGTTTGGAGTATGCGACCTGTTTTTGTACGAAGGCAGCCAAAGGTGAGGCCAGATCAGGAAAAGGCGGTGCAGTGGAACCAAAGACTCCCCTTCACGTGGAGCCGGGAGGGCGCGCTGCTGTGTTCTCTACACCTCAGGGAAAACGTCGCCACAGTTCCGAGGGAATGAGGCCCAGGAAGAACGGTTTCGGGAGTCAGACACCACTGCCAGTTTCAGGTCCATGGGGTGACGTTCTTTGCAGGTCAGCGCCGTGGGAAGACTTGATCCGGCACCCACACCCCCTGACTCAGGGCCCTGCAAGGTTCTGTGGCTCCCTGTCCCCATCTCGGGAAATGGGGACTAGAACGCCCGCCGTAGACCTTCCCAGTGCGGAGTCTGTGCAAATGCATCCTGGGGCACTTTTCCCCTTGAACTGCGCCCCGCCCTTGCCTCTGCCCTTGACCACGGGCAGTCTGCTGGTCCCTGCAGGACGCCAGTTCCCCTCGGAAACCGCCTCTCACGGCTCCACGCTGCAGAGGACAGCGCTGGGTTCCCCCCCGCCACAGCCGTTCACTTACACGAGTCCACTTCTCGGTTCCAACTGAAAAACGACTCTGTGCCGCGCACCACACTGGGGCCCGGGAAGGCAACAATGAGTCACATCCCAGGGGGCCCTGCTCTGGTGATGTGTATGCGCCGGTGCAATGAAAGAGGCATCGAGGCAGCGAGCCAGCAAATGAGTATGAATGAAAGTCATTTCACGTAGGGATCCGGGCACGGGGAACCACAGAACATGGCAGGAATGACTCTCCCAAGGAGAGCGTATGGGCGTTTGGAGAATTCTAGCAAAGACGTGGCATCTGTGTCGAAATCTAAACGCTCAGCACCAGTCAGTCTTACACGCATGGACGCTGTGTCCACGCCTCTCATTCCCACAGCAGCTCCCCGACGTGGATCCTCAGTCCCTCCCTACAGGGGGCAACGCCCAGGGTCGGAGGGGTCACAGGGCTGGGAAGGGGCAGAGCTCGGACCCAGACCCAGCCACCTGCCTTCCAAAGCCCACGTTCTCAGGCACGTCGTCAGAACCGCCTCTCAAGAAGCTCTTGATGTTATTGCGTTGATACTTACTTTTCTCTTGTATGTTTTTCCCCACTAAATGGGTGATTTGAACTCGGCCCCGAGANTCCGGGCACGGGGAACCACAGAACATGGCAGGAATGACTCTCCCAAGGAGAGCGTATGGGCGTTTGGAGAATTCTAGCAAAGACGTGGCATCTGTGTCGAAATCTAAACGCTCAGCACCAGTCAGTCTTACACGCATGGACGCTGTGTCCACGCCTCTCATTCCCACAGCAGCTCCCCGACGTGGATCCTCAGTCCCTCCCTACAGGGGGCAACGCCCAGGGTCGGAGGGGTCACAGGGCTGGGAAGGGGCAGAGCTCGGACCCAGACCCATCCACCTGCTTTCCAAAGCCCGCGTTCTCAGGCACGTCGTCAGAACCGCCTCTCAAGAAGCGCTTGATGTTATTGCGTTGATACTTACTTTTCTCTCGTATGTTTTTCCCCACTAAATGGGTGGTTTGAACTCGGCCCCGAGAAGAACGCCCAGTTTTTAGTCCATTCTGAGTGGTTACCAAATGAGCGCTTGCGCGCCCCGAGCCAGGCTGGGTGGAATACAGGGTGTCACTCAGGGCCTGGCGTCAGATGGGTGAGTCCGGTGGTAGCTCTGCCTCCCTTCCCTGCTCCCAACTGCGCAGTTAGACTCGCAGAGCCTGCCACTGGACTTCAAGGAGCAAGGAGATTTACAGGGGAAGGAGGGTTCGCCTTCATAATACAATGTGTCAAAAAAGAAATTAAGGGAATCGAGTCTCTTAATTTGTTAGCAAAAGATGAAAAAGAGTAACTTTGGCGAGCTCTGAAGAAAAACACATGGAAGCCAAGAACCTGTAAAAGCAATAAATTTCCTGCCTCCGACACAAATATGACGGTCTCTGAGCTTTAAAGAAAAGCAATTTGGAGAACGTCCATACATACACATTTGGGGGGAAATGTAGGGAGAACTATAAAGTTAGTAAAATGTCTAAATGTCTTTAATAGGCACTTCAAAGTCCTGGGCCACTGCATTATTTTCACAGCTTTTTGACCGTTATCCCCCCTCACACACACACACAAGTGTCGATCCGTGTCCGTCCCCCCCCCCGCCCCCGCCCCAGCAAGCCTTGCCAAAACCACTCCTGGAAAGGCTGCAATAAATTTGAAAGGCGAATCAGATCTGGAAATTTTGCACGCGAGAGAACGGCGTCCTGTACTTCAGGAACATTTCTCAGCATGAGCACGTGGCTGCCCCCCTGCCAAGGACGAGCTCCGTCGCAGTGACCTTTGCGGATGGCTTCTCTTTGTCAGACGTTTGCCTTACAAGATTTTGGAAACCTGGGCACAGGAACTTGGAGGACACCAGGTGGTTTTGAAATGCTTCGTTAGGTTGGGCGACTTCCGTGAGCCTGAATGTAACGTTTGAAGGAAATACTTCTTCCATGAAGAACATGAACCCGTCCCGTTCTCAGAAGTAAGGCTCGTGCTGCTGATGCTGAGTTTGATAGGAAGCGGGGGTGGGGCACTACAGACCAAATGTCTGCGTCCCTCCGAAGTTCACATGATGAAATCCTAACCCCCAAGGTGATGAGGAGGTGGGCCTTTGGGGGCTGATGGGGTCAGGAGGCAGAGGCCTGGAGAATGGGGTTAGTGCGCTTCGGAAAAAGACTCCAGAGAGCTCCCATGGACACTTCCGCTCCATGCGGTCCCAAGGGAAAGACAGCCAGCCGCCTGCTATCCAGGAAGCTGGTCCTCACCAGGCACAGAGTCCGCCGTCCAGGGGCACCTTGATTTTGGACTTCAGCCTCCAGAGCTGCAACAGACGTCTGTTGTTTCACAAGCCACCACTGTGTGGCGCTGTGTGGCGCGGAAAGATGGACTAAGACAGAGGGTGAGCTAAGACGAAAGCAAGAGCGGGTTCCCTGTTCAGCCCAGGGCCACCCTGAGCTGTCCTCATCGAAAGTGTGAAATGTCCTAAGCAGCGCTCATCAGCCTGGGCAGCCCGTGTCTCTCGTGCTTGCTTTGTCTCTAGAAGACGCACGGAGGACGCCGGTCGGTGCTCCGGCAGCGTCAGGGGGGAGGCCTGGCGGCGAAGTGAGGTCCCTGGGGTCTGGCGTGGGTACAAGAAAAAGGGGCATCTTATACAGCCGGCCACCCCGCGTCCACACAGCGCATCGGGGTCCTCACGTACTTCCCCTCTGCTGCCCGCGCTTTGTGTGACTCCAGAGTTAGAGAACTGAGCCCACCAGGGGTAAAGAAAGGGACACAGAGAGAGCAAAGGGACAGCAGGGGATGGACAGCTGCCGGTCCCGACGCCCCCAGTCACAGGGATGCCAGCCGGGGATCCCCCGAGGACCAAGTGGAGGGAGGGCCGCTGGGTGCACAGGGGACAAAAGCAAAAATGCTACTAACTAATGAGTGTTACAGTTCCAAGCGGTGGTCCCAGACCGTAATTCTGGCCTCACACACAGTAGACACTCCAGAAATTTTAGAGTCTGGTCGCCTGACCAGCGCTATGTGCTGGAGAGGAAAAAAGCAATCGAGTTTCTGGTGTTATCATCCTGTTAATTTGGAAGAGAGGGCGTGGCAGTAAATCGGCCGACACGAACAAGTGTTAAACGGTTCAGAGATCATCTTGGAGTGTGGTCCTGCGCGAGAGTTGAGCCCCGAGTCAGCCTTTTCTCCTTCGCTCCCACGCCCCAGGTGAAGGGAGGGGCGGCGTTCACAGCCGGCACAGGCGCAGGGTGAACAGCAGGTGGCAGCAAAGGATCCCGTAAGAGGAAGGGGCTGCCAAGGGCTACTGGGGAGAATTCTAGAAAACTTCTTGGGACTGCTGCTGAGAGAGGGCCCCCAGAGGTGCCTTATTTTCCCCGTGGGAGGAAAGCGCAGAGATGGGAGAGAGAAACCTGTGGGGAAGGTCGGTTCTGAGAAGCAAGTTGAAACACTTTTCTGTTGTTTCGTTCGCCTTCTGACTACATGGAAGGGTTGCAAAGCTTTCTGAAAACACGAGTATTCCCCAGCAAAACCCTACGAATCCTCTTAAAATGGACATTCATGCTGAAGAGAGATGTTTGTAATAAGACACGGCATGCAATCTGTATTATAAAAATTATCATCCAGACCACACGTGGAAATATGCCAGTTGGAAGGTGTTACGTGGCTTGGCTCCAGAGAAATTTTACTGGAAGGATGTTAAATATCCTTCAGAGAAAGGACACAGGCACAGAAAACATCGGAACAGCATTAGGTGTAATGGGGCTCCTTGAGAACAGGAGACCAGTGTGAGAGAAAGTGAGATGGTCCAGAACCTCCGGGTCTTCCTCAGGTCTCCAAAAATGAGGAACGAGGCAAATGTTACAAAGAGAAGGATGTGCATTAATTTGGAGGTGAGTGGGGGAGGAGCAAGTGTGGTGATCTGTGGATATTGATCACATGGGGGGTGCACTTTCCAGGGAAAGTCAGAGGTATCCCAACGTTAGGACCAGCTTCTAGGTTCTCGAGAAAATCCAAGTGATGATCCCAGATCAGTTTTTCCAGAAGACTCTGCTTTACTCATCCACCTCTCCGTGGTAATAGTATGTTTTAGTGGGTGTCCATTAGACCAGCAAGTGCTAGTGGAGGCGAGTGTTTCCCAAGGTATTGAAAATAACAGAGAAAGAAAGGCAGCCAGTAGAATGGTTTTGGTGACAACATGGTGCCCACTGGGTTCCAAATGCCATTCCAGCCCTCCAGTAAATATTTGATGATGTTCCCGAGTCATAGTTTCTTGAATATAAAGTAGACACACCAGGCTGTGTGGGGATGAAATGAGACAATGTAGCAAAATGCTTGCCTCATACAAATTACTTCCTCATGATGTGACGTCTTTTCTCTCTTCAGGACCATTCCAGAAGATGTGGAGGAATTTGAGGGAGGGCCCCAAACATCTCTCTCACTGACAGCGTCCTGGTGGTTTTGACGTTAGTGGGAGCGACACCTGTGGGAGGGGTCACATAGCCTGGCCTGGGGCGGGTGCTGGCAGCGGGGCTGGGCAGGTGGCAAGAAGTTGGTCACAGCTGTGTTCTAGCCACAGTGGCAATCACTGTGATTCATCTCCTGTCCTGAGACAGCCTGATTCTCTCCGAGTTCTTGGAAAGGAGGGCCATCCCCTTCCAGTCAGTGGTGGGGAGGTGGGTACTAGGGGTAACTGGGGTCGGATGGGGTCACAGAGTCAGACGTGGCTGCCCAGAGTCAGGTCGGTGGCTGGAGGCAGCACATGAGGCGTGTCCTGAGGTGGACCGTTACTCCGAAACCTGCACGCTCCTGCGCTCACTCACACTTCTCTTCTTTACAGCTCTTAGATTATCAGCTAAGGACCATGAAATGAAAGCACATTCTCTACAGATGCTGGTTATTTTGTTTGAACGTTACAGATGAGATATAAAAAAAATAACCATGAAAAATAGCATTTGAAAACACCAAGTTGCCAAGAATAGTGTGAAAATCTTAAACAGCAGCAGGACTTCAAAGCAAGTCCCTTGGTCAAGCTGGTACTCATTGACCAGGAAAAATTCCACAAAACTGGGACATGGTTCTGAGGCTGCTGTCTTGGGTGAGTCCCAGGGCCCTGCCTTGGAAATGTTTGTTCTCATGGTAACCTTGTGATCTTGTGTGATGGAAAAAACTCTGTTGTTTTATACAGTTGATGTTTTACTTTGCTGCTTAAAAGATCTTAACAATGTACTATAACTGCAGATCATCTAAATGCAATAGGTTGTTGTGATTCCTGATGAGAACAGATGAAATGGAAGCCTTGAGTTCTGTTGCTGTTTACCATTTCCCCCCAATACTTTATCTTCAATTGCTTCCTCTCAACACACCCTTCTGCTTTGACGAATCATGGCCAGCCTCCTTTGCCAAAGTCTCTCCCCCATGGGTCTGATTCTGAGAACTGAAACCCAGAACAAGTTTCAAAGATGTTGTGTAGAGGAACCATAAAGGGCAACCACAAGTCTCTGCTCACCACTCGGCCAATGCTAAACGTCCCCCTCTTTCTATCAGTTTATTTGTGGGGACCATTACAACACTTTCAGAAATGCCATCCCTGAATTGTAGATCTAAGGATTAGATTGGGCCAGTGGGGTAATAATAAGCTGTCAACTTTTATTTTAGTGTGTTAAGTTAGTGGTATATTTCACACATATAGGTGATTTTTTGAGGTCATTGCAAACATTTCTAGCTATGCTGTCATTACAGAAAAGATCACATTTCAAAAATCGGGATTTACAGTCATAATTGTCCTTTAGGAGAATGAATAGAACAGACAGTATCACATGCATCTGCAACTTTTAATCCCGTGATTTTTTTCTAGCTGTGCTTTACATTTGTAAATTCAAACAGTGCCTTAAAATTATCCAATGAGCTTACTCCATTTATAGAAGAGGAAACTGAGACACAGCTCAAGGGAAGGATTGTCCCAAAGTGAGGTAGCATTTTACTGCGGTGTGGGACCTAGGATACCCTCTTTCTCCCTGCTCGCAATTATATTTTAATATTAACATTATTCTCATCATTATTGTAGTTCTCATTGTATACATTTACCCCAATAAATGAAGAAAACAAAAACCTAGTCTTTAAAAATCCCATTTGATTTCAAGATAAAATCTAGCAATAAATTTCAGAGTAAAATTTTCCAATGATCTAAAAAAAAATCTTTGAAATATCTCCCAAGCGAGGGATAATGCTGAGTGCCTGGTTTTTCAAGTATAATTAGTAAATATCGAAGGATACATACAAGTTAGGCCTTCCGCCAATTAACTTGTGCCCTGTCAGAACCCTGCACGTGGACCTGGGCGGGCGTGTGCGTGCCTGCGTTTCAGGTTAGACCGGATTAAACTTCCCAAATGAGACTAGCAGGAGCCGCAGGCCCCAGCCCGATCCCACGCTAGTCCGCTAAGCGACAGCACCAGACCGCTGAAACCCAGTGGTGTGGCCCGCCACCCCCACGCCCGGCGTCTCTTCCCCCTTGGTCGCACTAGGGGGCGCTCCGGCACCAAGTTTATCCCTTGGGCACGTCGGCCCCTAAACCCAGTGACAGCCCCAGAGAAGAGGCATTTATTTGGAAGCCGACGGAGAGAGAAAAGACAGGGAATCGCACTTGCTTTATGTATTCGTTTACGCCACAGTACCCCCACGGCTGATTTTTCTGAGCTTCTGGCCCCACGCAGCGCCCCCTCGTTCCCCCTTTGCACAGGGAGAAACTTCACTGGCCGCGGGGACAAAGTCCGGGCTGGCGCGGCGCAGCGCGAGCGTGAGCCGCTTTGGATCGGGCCAGTTCACTGTTTCAATAAATCTCGGTGAGCCAGGGAGAACAATCTTCACATTAATCTTGCGTAATTAGCGTTATAACCCTCGGCAGCCCAAGAATCACGGAAGACAAAGCTTTATGCAAATATCCCGTCCCTCGCCCACCACCCCTCTCTCTGCGGGGTTCCCCAGCCCAGAATCCCCCCAACATCGCTGGCCCTGGATCACTCTGAGAGCCCTTCGGCAAATGACACAGCACACTGGGCACATGAACATGAATGATCAAGTTCTTGACTTTAAAAAATAAAAGTAAAACCTCTGCAGCAAAGGGAAGGAGGGAGGGGCTTGTGCAGGCTGAGGCTATCAGAAGAATTTAGCCTCCGGGGGAAGTGGCACCTGCCTGTGACAGCCAGTATTGTCTGGTTCAGGAGAGACCCCAGTGCGTGGGGACATTAGGGGCTTCGAGACAACCTTTCCTCCAATCAGCCGGCCTCGGCGTGCACACTCGTGGCTGGCCGCTCTCTCCTGGCAGGTAGGGGCAGCTGTCCGGAGCTCGTCCCAAGGACCCCACTCTGTGCTCCAGTCTCCAACACTTCCCAGGCACTACTGAGCCCGTAGCCGCGAGTTGCTGCTAAAAGGAGAGGGTCCGGGAGGAGGAAGAGAGTGTAGGGAACCTCAGCAGCACAGGTCTTTCATTGCAGTTGTTGGGGGTGGGGGGTAGCGGTGCGCACCGACAGCAAGGCGCGTGCCCAGCCACGCGCTTCCACACAGACACCGAATTTGCAGATCTCCTACCTAGTTCNCAGGCTGAGGCTATCAGAAGAATTTAGCCTCCGGGGGAAGTGGCACCTGCCTGTGACAGCCAGTATTGTCTGGTTCAGGAGAGACCCCAGTGCGTGGGGACATTAGGGGCTTCGAGACAACCTTTCCTCCAATCAGCCGGCCTCGGCGTGCACACTCGTGGCTGGCCGCTCTCTCCTGGCAGGTAGGGGCAGCTGTCCGGAGCTCATCCCAAGGACCCCACTCTGTGCTCCAGTCTCCAACACTTCCCAGGCACTACTGAACCCGTAGCCGCGAGTTGCTGCTAAAAGGAGAGGGTCCGGGAGGAGGAAGAGAGTGCAGGGAACCTCAGCAACACAGGTCTTTCATTGCAGTTGTTGGGGGTGGGGGGTAGCGGTGCGCACCGACAGCAAGGCGCGTGCCCAGCCACGCGCTTCCACACAGACACCGAATTTGCAGATCTCCTGCCTAGTTCTGGATGATCTGCTCCGTGTTTACTGTTTCGGGGTCTTTACGTGAAACGAATAAATTTTTACTTGTTCCCAGGGATCGGCTTGTTGTTGTTATGTAGTTATTTAAAGCCTCTTTTTTTTCTGTGTTGGAATAATCCAAGCTCCCCAGTACTGTGTGGGGCTGTGAGCGACACAGGCGCCCAGCAAAATGTGGTGGGGAGACCAGCTTTACACTACACACACACACACACACACCACCCGGAAAGCTTGCTTTTCTTTTTTCACACACCAGAATCTAATGTTTTTAAATGTCTTTATTCAGAGGGGCTGGGGAAATGCGGGGTAGAGAAATATACCTGAAATGCTGCAGGCATTGAAGAGTTTCTACAGACACTGTATTCTTATTAAAAACAAATCTCAATACAAATCTATTTATTCTCCATCCATCTGAATCTGCTTAGGGTTTTTTCCACCTTTTCTGACTCACCACTTCCCCTCCCCCCAGCCAAGGTAAGCGTCATTGCTTGAAGATTTGGCTTTTGAAACCCGTAATGGCTGTCCTCTCTACACTTTGTTTATGAAATGGACTAAGAATGGGAGGGAGACTTAATTTAACCGAGCAACTGGCTGTATAAATACAATATTCATTTTTTAAAAGTGAAGTGGATTTGGTTTACTCTGAAGAACAGTAATTCAAACAGCACCTATCTGCTTCAGATAGAGTAGCTATGCACATCTATATGGGCAAGTTTGAAATTTAGAACAAGGTTTTGATTTATTCCCTTTCTATCAGTGATTAATGCCCCTTAATTAGCTAATCTCAAAGCCATTATTTACAACCAGGGCAGACAAAGGGAAAACTGATGATCCAATACTTATGTCAGTTTGAAATTTGGAAACAACAACCAAAAAATGCTGCATTCAGGGTGGAGGGGTGAATCTTTCAGATGCACTTCAAAAACAACAAAGAAACCCAAAGAAAAATATTTAACACCCAAATAAAATAATCAAGAGCAAATAAAACTCCACCCCTCAAACAATTCCAGCCTCAACCCTCCCCCTTTTCCCAGAAATTGCTGCCTGAAGCAATTTGAGAATCTGCCTGTAGGTATTACAGGCAAAGAGATAATCTTTGCATCTTTCTTCCACTTAAAAATCTACAGAAGTTCTCAATTTTGGTAGAGGGGAAAGGGGTTGAGAGCTGAGCTTTCCCAACGCGTTTACAGGAAAAGGGGTTTTGGACTTGAAAAAGCAGTTTTCTCTTTATACTTTTCCAAGGCGGGCGTTCAGGGCGTGGGGGCCGGGTTTGCTTCTCAAAGTCGTCGCCTCCTCGGACCGGGCGGCCGTGGGACGCCCCTCAGCTGTCGGAGAATCTCACTTTTAACTCTGCTCCGCCAGAGCGCCGCCCTCTCAGGAGCTTGGTGATCCTTCAAACTCGCTTCTGAACAGAGCCGCAGTTCCTCCGGTTGTTCTTCGTGGAAAACCACACAGATCGAACCCGGAGGCTGAAGGGGGTCTCCGGGGCGCGCCTGGGGAATGCAGGCCCCGGTTACCGAAAGACGCCAAGGTGCCCTGGGAAAAGCGCAGCAGGCTAAGCCTCCACCGGGGCCTGGGCGCCCCGCTGGGGACATGCTGGGGTCGCCGCGGGCCACTTGGGTCATCTGGGCCGTGCAGCCTCCTCAATGCTCTTTCAGAACCCACAGTGAGGAGAGCACCCCCACGTCCTCGCTCATCCCACTATTTTCTCCAGGAAACACCTTCCCTCAATGAACTCTCTTGTCCTTCGTGCACTCTGGCTCGTTCAGAAGCAGAAAATGTCCAAAGCACAGGCCCCCGGGCAATGTTTCTAAGCCGCTGTGGCCCACCCAAGGCCAGAGTGGGATTGAGGGGGGGTCTCAAAGGGCACCGATCTGAACGGTGGAGGGAGAAGCTTGAGAGTTCTTCGGGGACTTAGGAATCCAGGACCTGAAGGAGAGCAAATCGGAGCACACCCTTCAGGCAGCAAGATAATGGGTAGAAATCCCGTCTACAAAGTAGCGGCCAAGGAGAGGGCACCAGCAGGGGCCCGGGGCCTGGGGACGGGGAAGAAAGGCTATAGATTCAGGTGTGGGGGTGCATGGGGGGGAGGGGGAGGAAGATACACGGAAACTAGGAGCTCGAACCAGGAAAAGCAAGAGGACCGGTTTCCATTGTTTGAAAGCGCCGTGTCCTACGTCGCAGGAACGAGGTAATTTGCGCGCTCTGACCCGGAGGAGGGAAAAACGATCCGAGAACGCACACCTCGCCTGGTTTATTTTGCTCTCTTTGAAATCCCTCGAGGCTGGGCCTCGAGGTTCCAGCCCCCTAAGCTGTCCCTTCTCTCCTTCCTTTGCGCCCTTCAATTCAGGGCACACGGAGGCTGAGCTGGGAGAGAAGGAAGAAGGCAGGAAGAGAAAACCGAGGAGATTTTCAGGGTAAAAATAAAGCTGAGCAGCCACATTACCAACATGTTTTCTCTCCCATTCGCATCAATTTACTTGGAAACAATTGTTGGGGCGATAATTTGGCCTGAGAGATTCACTATCAAAGTCTCAAAGTTTCCAGTGATTGTGGAATCCTGCTAGTAAAAATAAGTTGTTGGGTTTTTTTAACTGTTTCTTTTTTCCCCCCTTTCCCACATGAAACCCGGAGAATGCGCTTTGGGCTTGGGGACTGAGGGCGTGGTGGGCAGACAGCTGTTGAATCCAAACAAAGACCCTGTGGATCGCACGCAGTTTGGGGTTCCATCTGGGAGGATTTTTCATCTCCTCCTTCCCATTCCAACATAAAGGAGCGGGCTTGCCAAAACTATGCGTTCGTGGCAGACAGATGGGACGGGAAAGACCGAACCGCAAGCAAGGACGATTGAGATTTGTTCTCAGGGTCAGCAAACTGGAAGCAAAATAAGCAAGGAAGCTGCAGCCCGCCCGCACCAATGTTGTCTCATAAATGAATCATCTCTTTGCTTCTCGCTCTTCCTCTTCTCCAAGAACTGTGGCCCCATCTAACCAGCCGCCTGGACAGCCCTGACTGCAGGAGGTTTTGAGAAACGAGGCTTGAAATCTGCCTGAAACTAACAAAGCCTGCGCCAGCCCCAGTCCCTCCGTCTCTCTCTGCCCCTCTCTCTCCCTCCCTCCCTCCTGCCCTCCCTCCCTCCCCCTTTCCTCCAGCTCGCCTCCCCCAATTAGTGCCTAACAGCAAGTCAGCCTTACACCTGCTGGAGGGATCTTGAAAGCTGCGGCCGGAGGCTTTGGTTTTCAGCAGAGCTGGGGGGCACCAGGGTGTCAGGCCTGCCTAGGACCCTTAGGGTCTCTCCAGGAAGACTGGAGCCGGGAGTCAGGCAGGCTTTCCTCAGCCCGAGTCCTTGCGTGCTGGCGGTTTCTCTCACCAACCAGCGCCTGCCACCCCTTCCTGTTGTCCCCTCTCCATGCATTCCAGTCCTCGGCAGAGTTAGAGAGGTCACCTACTGACTTAGGGTGCACAGTGTGAAATGGGGGGAAGAGAGGGTCTCAAAGAGGGAGGAGGGACCCATTTGGTTCTTCTTTTTAAATTTTTTAATTTTATTGACACATCTTTGAAAGGTTTGTTTTGGTATAAGGCAAAGCTGCCAATCCCACATACAAAAACAGACGGACACATACTGTGTATATCAGATGTTGGGAATAAAAATGGTTTATTGATTGAAATAATAGAGGCATTATTTTGATTTGTCTTGACATGAATGTTGATTTATAGACCTCTTCCCTCATTGATTTCTTCTCGTAGTCCAGACACATGGAAATGATAAAAATCTCACCAAAGCTCACCTGGGTGCTAATCAAGACTGCTCGATGCACGTTATAAATCTGATATTATATTTATTGCTTATCTTTAGTTGAGAGGTTAGTCCCCGTCCTAGGATTGTCCTCTTTCAAAAAAAATTTTTTTCGGATGCATCTGTTTTCACTTTGCACTTTCAACGGGCTGGCGCAGACAATAGTGTGAAAAACATCTGAAAATACGAGGCGACAGAGCTGCATGTGTATTTCATTTCTTCAGTGTTAGGGGGGAAAATAACAAAAGAAATACCCTGCACACACTCGCTGGCCCAGGGCCGCGGCACAAAAGGCTCGCTGACCCAGCGCTAACATACAAGACAAATTAAAGAAGGCGGCAAATCGGAGGAGGGGCTAGGGCAGCCAGGGGCAGGGCAATTTGGGAAAAGATCAAGGGCAAACAATAGTTAAGACACTAATCACGGGTAGGGACCAACAGAGGGAGAGAGGAGAATCGGGCACTGGAACTCAGGTCCCCGAGGATGGGGAGAATAGTAAGTTTTCCTAAAACACTTAAGAGTTTTCCCTGACTGCACCAGAAAAGAAAAACCATCATAAAACACAAATCCCCCGAACAAAAGCAACTAGCCATCTAAAACCAAGACCGAAACCCGGTTGGCTGTGTTTAATCAATTGTTGCGCAGTCACGAAAGACCCCTGTCCTCCGGGGAGTCCGCTTGGCACAAGTTGAGGGGAGACCCGGGAAAAGTCTTCTTCGGGGAATAAACACAAATGTGTGTGAGGTTTGGGGGGGGGGCAGGACGATAAGGGAGGGAGTCAGACGGTATGATCATCAGCGGATACTGAACGTCCTCATCCTTGTCCCCGGAAGATGATTATGTGAAAATAAAAGCCATTGGGCGGGGGGGGGGGGAGGAGGAGGGAGGGGACGAAGGTTGAGCATTATGAGAGCATCAGAGAGAATGGGCGTGAGTGCGAGGCCGTTCCGGGGCTGGAGGACAGCTGCGTGACGCACCCCCTGTTCCGGCCTGTGGGACTAGCGACACAGCCGGGAAGACGCGAGTGCACGAAAGAGCACATCCCCCTGACCACCCCCCCCCCGCCCCGCCCCAGGATCTCAGAGGCGAGGCGCCAGCGGCCGGGACCGATGGGACCCTCAGGGGCGCGCCCTGGCCAAGGGTATAAGGACTCGGGGTGGGGGTGGGGGATCCTGGGGCAAAAGGGGTGGCCCCGGAGCAGCGAAAGGGATGCTTCGGGTTCTTCTTTTCTCCTCCCCGATTCTCTGTCTCAGTTTCCCCACGGTCCCGAGGAGGTGCCTTCAGGAGAGACTTCTGGGGGGGGATGGCGTCCCTGGGACACCGAAGGCCTGCGCACCCCAGCATTACAGAGCGAGCGTCGCATCTGACCGCTGTGCGATGCGGATCCGTTCCTCAGCCTGTTGCCGCAGCAGAGACACGGGGCGGGGGTCCCCAGATTTGTGCAGGGTGTCTCCCGGGACGCCGCCCCTCCCCCGGCCCCGCGGGGGATGCGCGGGCTCTCCCGAGGAAGACTGCTGTGACTTCGCGTGGCCGGTCCCCTCCAGAAGCTCACCTCTGGCGGTCGCAGGAAGTTGAGCCCAGTCGCCAGCTGTCCTCTCGCAGGGACGGGATCGCCCTCCGCCCCGAGGCCGCCTTCCGCAGGCAGTCGCAAGAAACCTCGCATTTCTCTGCATTCAGTGCTTTGGAGGTTGGGAGAATGCGCTTTCAAGGGCGCATTGTCTGCCGACATCCCCTTCGCGTCGGGGAATCCCGTTCCCTCTCCCCACACGTGCGCACTGGCATTTTTATTTTGAATAAATGATTTTAAAAATCAAAACAAACCTCGGAATCAGTCCGCCCAATTTTATGCTCCATCTCCTCTGCGTTTGCGTTCGAGTCTCTCTGCCAATCCACGGGAAAGAGTGTTAAGGGGCATTTGTAATTTCCTTTGTCACTCGCCACTCTAGGTGTATAGATTTTACATATCATTTGTTTACCAAAGCAGTTCGCATTTTCTCAACCCAGGATTCCGGATCTGCGTTCCTGGATCAATGGTTTGCCCCGTATTCAAAAGGACCACACTTTGAGAGGAATCACCTCTTGCAGAAGGAAGGGTCCGCCCTCACTAGGGCACTACAAGGGCCCTCTGCAGGCTCTGAACTAACCCAAACACTTCTTTGCCTTCCTAGGACTTAAAAAAAAATACCGTAGTTTGAAGAGGGGGTGGGGCGCCTGAAGTCTCCGAACCTCTCCCTCCAGGCGTTGCAAGACATTTCTTGCCCAGTCCAAAGAGACCACAGCCTCACGCCCGGGTTTGCAGGTAATACAGGAGAACTCCAGTTCTCCTGGCCGTGTGATGCCTACCTGGGCGCTGGTGTCAAAGAGTCTCAGGTTGCTTAGAAGGTCTTGCGGGTTTATTTATTGACTTCTTCACTAGGATGAGTCCTGACTCAACGTGGCCGAGTGATGTGGAGTTTGTAGATGCTATTATCGTCATCACACTAATTAAAATTCACACAGGAAGACATTTTTAAGTGAAGTTTGGTGATGGTGGCTTTCTCAACAAGAAGACCTCAGTTTAATTTTTCCACACAAACTTGAGACTTTAAGATTCTCAAAATCATTATGCAGGGATTCATTTCGGTGTCAGTTTCCAATTTCAGGACAGCCCTCCCCTCTCCTCGGTGGTCTGATGGTACTTTGGACCAGGTGACCATTTGTCCACCAGTGAAGAAACGTCCCGGGAAATTTCATCACTATTCACCCACCAGTCAAAACAACTGGCATCTCAAAATGCATCAACTTTGTTTCTTTCAGAAATATCAGATTCTCTGGAATTTAAAATTTATTTTAAAATAATTAACAGTTACTTTGGAGACAAATTGATTTTTTTGTTTAGGCCACTTGCTTTGTCCTTTGTAAGGGTGTCTGTCCTTGGGTGTAGTGCCTCTTTCCACCACAATTTCGGCTGTAACTAGGGTCACTAAGGCGAGGAAGAGACGCTCTCTGAGATGCAAAGGACAACAGGCTTCTGGATAAACAAAACAAGTCTGGGGGCAACGACCTAACTCAGAGCGCAGCTGTTCCACTGGGTTCCGGGTGGCTTCTCCGACTCCTGTCTTTGTCACTGAGCATAGGTTACCCTCAACTAAGATTGTAATAGATACCCTGGCAGACCAGTGCCGCAGCGGGCCCAGGCTGTGATCTCTGGCTTAGGGATGAAAGAACAATTGAGAGAAAGCTCTTGTGGCCGTCTGTGATGTAGTCTTTGTCATGGGAGCAGATGTGAGATGATAAACAGAAGTTGGAATAAGCAACAAACGACCACCCTCCGAACAACAAGCTACAAACCGATGCATCGAGGACCTGAGAAACAGGGCAGGATGTCTTCCTCGCTGACAAAGGTCAGAGTGCAACTTCACGGAAGGACTGATCAAAAGAGTAATAGACACAGAAGATGGCTTGTCCTCATCCAGTGACCAGTGAGGGCAGGAGAGACCAGGCCAAGGGACTTCCAGCCCAGGTCCCTTCATTATGATTCCATGTTACTAAAGCAAGTTTCTGATGATAATTAGGTTGCTGCGTACACTTACTGAGTTATGAGAACGTGAATATTGAGGGCTCTGAGGTTGTACATAAATTACATGTGTGTGTCATTGGACATTCTGGTTTTAATGTCAGTCACAATGACTTTGGTCGAGTGATTCTGCTCTGACCGACAGAGTTACTTTTGGTTTGCTAGGAAGCGAGATTTCTAAGCCTGCAAGACTGAGGTTGTGCATCAGTCCATGCAGTCTACGAGGAGCTATCCGGAAAAGGCACACAGCCACAACTTCTGGCGATGGCCAGTTATGCCTTCTTGTAATGATGGCACCTTGTTGCCATCTGCCCAAATTTCAACAGAGAGCAACCTTGTCACTGTCTCCCTGGGGCCCAGAACTTACAAGTGACTAGGAATTATTTTCTAAATAGACAAATTAAAAAAAATCACAAATGTCCCCACCTTTTATCAAAGTGTATTCATTCACACCATTCTTGAAATTAATTATGGCTTAGGTCTCCACCGAATCTTAAAATCAGTAAGTTTGGTATCTAACGCTGTCATGTACTGTGTTCTTTTATGTTTCAATGCAATTTATTGGAATATTCTTTACATGCTCAGTTCTGCTATTTTGTGAGCACATATGTTTGATCTTAAAATCTTAGTCCCTGCTTCTATTCTTCTCTACCTTTCTTCAGTGAGAGGGACTACCAAATTCATGTAGGCGTCCCCAAAGAAAACCCTTCCATCTCTCGATATAGAAGTTCCCCATTCTTGAACATGTTATGTTAGAATTTTCTAGCACTACATTCACTAGCTCAGAGGTGACTGCACCTAAATTTTGTAAAACTACAATTCCCATTTCTAGGGCTGTTAGAAGATTAAATCAGATAAAGCATGTCAAAAATTTAGCACAGTGTTTGCCACTTGGTGATTAAAAAAATACCCATCGCTACCGTTTTTAGCTGAAACTTTGAAGGGATCTAATATATTGGCACCTGTTTCTTTTCCTTTGCTTGTAGCGAAGAGCTTAAAATTCTTCATCTCAAAAATATATTAGAAGTTATTTTTTCCCTAAGTACATTTCCTTAAAGTTGTTTACGCTCCGGGATCTAATGTAAATGTAGAGATTGGTGCTTACACTGTGCATCTCTTTTTAGAAATTATTTAATCAGAGTTACAAATCAGTTACGTCACTGATCTCTTGGTGACCTTGTTTTTCAGGCCTCTACTCATAGACAGTTTTACTTTCTCTTCCATTTCTCTGAATCACGGAGTTGGAGGAAAGCTTGAAGATCAAAAGTTGTGGAATTATTGAGCTTTCCACTAGAAATCAATTTAGATATATCTGGTTTCTAGAGTCTCAGCCAATTCTATATCCATTCACGGTCACTAAGCTGTTTTCTTTTCAAACGCTCTTGTAGAAATCCCTTTAAACATCTACCTAAATTATATCTTCTAATTTCCTCTTCTTCACACACATTCCAGTCCTCTTAAAAGTGCTTTCTGATTAGTGGGTCATGGCTTCTTCTTACATATTCTATATTTCCTTTCTCCTAATTGTTGATGCTTATTCTTTTTTAGCTGATTTTTTGTTTATTTTGCATTTAATTGCGTTTTTCTCTAATTACCAGTTCTTGAAGCAAAATTGTCTGGTCATCTCTACATAAATTTTATAGATGGCATTTTATGCCAGCCATCCATGGAACCTGCAGCTCAGTGAGGGTTTGCATGAGAAATTACATATTGTAACAAAATCTTTTCAGTCTCACGTTTCAGGTTTTGGACCAGGCTCCTGTGTCACTAAGATTTCTATGTGACTATAAAGAAACCCTCTAAGTTGTTCTTTCTCTATTTCTTCATTTGTTAAAGGGGGGGAGATCATTATTTCTTCTTTAATAGAAAGGGATGTGTGTGTGTGTGTGTGTGTGTGTGTGTATGAGAGAGAGAGAGAGAGAGAGAGAGAGAGATACTCAAGTTAGACCACGTAATGTAAAGGTCCCAGGAGGGAGGAGAAAACCACTCTTTTTGACCACCTTTTCTGGGGCATTCTTTGGGTCAGCCAAGCTACATACACGAACCATTCGATAGCACTACCACTCATATACAGGAAGTATATTTTGGGGGAAATGACTCGGCTCAAACCTCCACCTTGCTCCTTTCCTCCCTGTCTGCCTGCATGCTGTCCATCACATCCCCAGCTCTCAATTTGTTCTTTTCCACAGTAGTTGGTGCTTGTTGTTGGGGTGTGGTAGGGCCTTTCTTTTCCCCAGCGGAAATGGATTGCATAAGCACTTTGAAGGCTCTTTGTTTTGGAAACTTTTTTCCCTGTAGATGATGATTCTTCAGACTTTAGAGTTGGGAGCCTTGCTTTTAAGGTTTGGGCTTTTGCTCAAGTGTTTGTTGACCTTTGGATCTGTGCTCGCTGTGGTACTCGAGTTCTCTTATTTGTGTGTGGACATCTCTTGCTCTCACTGGTGGCGAAAAGGGCTCAGGCTATGCTGCAAGGTGGAGAGTGTGCATAGCCCACCTTCCAGGCTCAAAGTGCCATGGGTCTGGGGGTTCACCTGCCCCGAGGATGCGGCCCTGTCTCCCCAACTCAAGCTCCCACAGTCAGTGGTGACAGATGGTCCTGCTGCGTTCCCTCCTGCCAGAAAGAGGAGAGGGGGGGATTCGGACTGCCTGGCTACCTGGCTCTCAAATGCCCCCACCACATGGCAAGGCCACAGGGGCACCCTGGGATATTTTAACATTTTGAGAGAAACTTAGTCTTATTCACCATCCATCAGACACTGCAACAATTAGTCCGTCACGGTTTTAACCCTAGTTCCTGCTACATTCCTTTGGGGAATGCCCTTTTTCTCTTTCTGGGAAGCTGAGATTTTAGAGTTGGCTGTAACAAAAAGCAAATACCTTGAAAATCAAGGACGAAGAGCAAGTAAGGACAACAGCATGCAACCTGATTCCATGATCTGAAATGCAGAGTGCCCAGTACTGTACAGCTCCTAGTAATTAGTACTCGTGGTTATTCAAGAGTGACACAAATATTTTTCTTTCGGTCATATATATTACCTCTTCAAGTGACTATCAAGTTGTTAAGATACAAATACTTAATTTGTATTTACTAGTTAGTAAATACAATTGTTAAGTCATTCTCTTGGCCCAGGGCAGGATAAAAAAAAAGTCCCTGAGGTATGCAGAGTGGTGTGAACAGAAAAGCTCTGGGAGCCTCTGGTCTTAATTGGGTTTTGGTATTTTTTTGCAATTGATTTGTTGTTGTTGTTCAAGTACAGTTGTCTCCATTTCCCCACCCCCACTTTCCCCTGCCCCACCCTCACCTCTTACCCTCAGTCCTACCCTCCATGGGCTTTGTCCGTGGGTCCTTTCCACGTTCCTCGATGACCCTTCCTCTTATTTCCTCCAATATCCCCCTTCCCCTCCCCTCTGGTTACTGTCAGTTTGTTCTTTGCGTCCATGTCTCTGCTTCTATTTTGCCCACTTGTTTGAAGCAACCTAAGGGGTCTTCCATGTTCCATCAGCGTTTTCCTCCCGGCTGTTCTGACTGTTTTCCCAGGACTTTTTCCAGAGTCTTGCCTTCCTTGTTTCGGAGGCAGCAGCAGCTCTGAAATTGCTCTCAGCACTTGCAACAGCACTGAGCTGGGGGTTCCCTAACCTTCCCCTCCCATCTGCTTCTGTCTTTCAAGGATTCCTAAAAATTTCTGGGGTGGAGCGGAAATCACGTCATATATTTAGCCTGCCATTTTTATCCTATAAACTATATTGGAAACTTTAGGTCATGTTTGGTGGAGATTAACTTTAAAAGCTTTTTTCTTGTCTTCATTATTCTGCTAGATCCTCCCCAGTGATCTCTCAGCTTTCTGGTTTTTTCTTGCACCTGGTCTGTCACGCTTCGGAGTATGTATTTCCTCTTTCTTTACATAGAGATGCTCACTGCTTATCAAAAACATCCTTTGTGGAGCACAGGTTATTTTTCTTTGCCAGCTAGGAGGACAGAATTATATCATGAGGTTCCCCTGAAATTTTAACTCTTTCTAAATGTTTGTCAAAATAAATAAACCGAAGTAATCACAGAAAGAATTATGTGGCCTTTTGTCTCCACATTGGGCGGCAACATCACTCCTTCTGTAATCACTATTACACGGCAGTTTCTTCATGAATACAGCCCGTACTAATTTTTGTCCACATTTCGGAGAACACGGAGTGTTTGCTTTGGTGATACATCCCTAGCAGACAGCTGCATCAGGAACGTTGACATGAGAACAATGATCTGGTTTGGAAGTTTGAAGTTATTATGAAGTCATCAGTCTTTTCTGAATTGAACTTGTTCCTAACATAGCTCTTCCTGAAATAATGAAGATACGTGGACTAGCACCGGAGATTTCTCTAGGTCACTAAGTGAGGAAAAAATAATCCTCTCTCTTAGTCATGTCAGTCTGCTATTAGAGAGTTCCCTACACTGGGTGACTTAAACAAGAAGCACTTATTTCTGAAAGTTCTAGAGACTGAACAGTCCAAGGTCAAGGTGCTCTACCCTCTGGACCTAATTACCTTCCAAAGAACCCACCTGCAGACATGATCACATTGAAGGGGGGTGGAGTTTCAACATACACATTTGGGGAGGGTACAAACATTTAGTCCATAACATTGGCCATCACTTTTCTTTCTCGATTTCCTCAACTTGCTGTCACTTATGCCTAGAAAAAGCAAGAGAATTCTTTAGCTACTGTTTGTTTGCTTCTTCAGACCGAGCATTTGAGGGAAGGTCAGATGAGGTTATATCTCCATGATGTAAAATAACTGATTGTAAACTTCAATCAAATTGCCTGTTGGTGAACGCACACGCGCCCTGCACAACCAGGCAGGTGTGAGTACGTCTGCGAACGGCACGGGATCCACCCCCAGGGAGGGCAAGAGATGAGAGTTATGCACTGAAATGTGCCCTCTGAAAATTTTCAGTCAACGGTAAAGCAACTCGGGGTGCAGACCTGTCCCCGCCCTTGACTGCGGCCTCATTCCTCAGCAGGATGTGGTAGGGGCTGAAATTACCTCCACTTCCCTTCAATAAATTGCTCCTTTCCAGGGATCCATTTGTTTGTTTTCCTGAAAGAGCTCTGACAGAGAAAACCCTGATGCAACAGGGTGCGGAGGAGGTGGGTTTCCATGGGTGGCCGATGGCAGGAAGGGAGGTAGTGAAGGTGTGTCATGGTCTGTGACACCTGGGGCCCCAGGGGTCAGTTAGCACCCAGCCACCCTGGAAGAGGCTTTATAAAAATGGAAGCAAAGCACAAACCTTAGCGCTCTGCAGGTTCTGACTAGTGTCGGCCCTCTGGGTGCCCCTGGGTTTGGTCTTTTCTCCTATGTTCTACAGGTAGTCATCCAAACTGACTAGGTTGACAGAATCTGGCCCTTCCCAGGACCCTAGGCCCCAAACACCATGGGGTGAAGGACCCCGGTAGTACCTCCTAGAACGTTTAGCAGAATTACTTTAAATCCTTACATTGACAATCGAATCAATTTCTAAGGCATTGTTCAAAGAAAATAATATATAGTAAAGCACCATTATGGAAATCGAATCCACTAACTGGGAATTTGTATTAATTTAAAGGGAGCTTGTCTGACCTGACAGATTATTAGCAGACAGTGCAAATTTGAATAAGAGTCTGCATAAGGTTTCAATGAGAAAAATATGGTGATGTTAACATACATGTACAAGTTGCTTGGGACAACTTTGAGTTCTGCTCTATTTTACTGATCTGATTAAGTGGGCGCACCAAGTCAAACACAAGTTTCAAATTTATACGGTGATTAAAATTTCACTATTTCAGCTCTTCCCTGAAGGCAGATTGCTGCTTGGTTGCTCCAAAATTTATGGGGCATCTTGACTGATAATAAGAAGTTTCTATTTCTTACCAGAGTTGTGTCCACAACCACCTCAGAGATGGCAAGCTCGAACATATTTGTTTAAGGCGTACTCAAACTGGAGTTCCCCCGTTTGGTTTGGACAGTTGGCCATGCACGTGTAAACCGAAAATACACACCGGTGAGAAAGTTCAACGTTGTCCAGGTAATGCGAGCTGAAGTGCGGTTCCCGAGCCGTGACAGCAATCTGGATGACAGACCCCTCCTGGCAGGCGGAGCTCCTCCGTGTGTCCCATTTCTTGTTCAAATATTTGAGTTCTTAGAGGGTTGCTTAGAGCAAGGCCGCCGCAACCCGGGGAGGAGAAAACACTCACTCAGAACGCAGTTACTAGAAAAATGACAGACTCTTCTGCAGAGAAATTCTGTTTTTGATGTGCTTCACGGTGGTCAGCAGGTTGAGGGATGCGGGAATGAGGTGGCTGCTGTTTTGATGTGTGAGTCACTATTTAGCAAATAGAAACCCCGTCTCTGTCATTGTAGCCCTACGGGGAAATAAAACCGCTCAGAGTAGAGAAATAATTTTTCATCCCAAGGTACTTTTTTTTTCCAGAAATATGGATCCGAATAACAAAAGCAATGAGTCAGTGGCAGATCAAAGATGTGCTTCCCTGTTTAGACACCGTCCATTTGGGTCTGTCTTTCTGGTCGTTCTTCTGCACATCGATTTGCTTTGCCACACGCGTGCCTTCTGGTCTCCCCAGACGACAGCTCATTCCCTTTCCCAGTGGTGCTTTTATTTGACCAGTGCGCAGTAGCCCGTCCCAGGGGCACGTGCTGTGTCGGAACTGGGACACGGAGCGTCTGAGTAGAGAGGAACACAGTCATCCAAGGGCTGGTGGGTTGGAAACACAGCAGGAACCAGACCCAACTTCTTCCAGCTCCTGCGATTTCAAAATGCCTCGCTGGTGGTTCAGTTCCACTTTTCACTTTTCATATGATTTGACCCTGGAAGGGCAGGTTGGATTGAGTTGAGTCACGAGCAAACAGTGTAGAGAAAGTGATAAATGTATTTCAGGGAGAAATATGTTTAATTAGAGAACAACTAGGAGTGGCCGTGATAGGGACCTCACTCACTACTTCCAAAGGGAGGTAAGGCACACATGTAATTTTTCATGCTCTATTGTTTGGGGGAAGGAATTACATTTAAATTGTTCCTAAAATAGCATGGTGACTTGTTAACACACTTTCAGGGACTTCTGGGAGAGTGTTCTCAGACACAAAGGCCATGTCTCGGACAATCATGGAATTTACCAGTTTAATGTGGCTGGAGTTTTTGGTGGGACACCTATCAGGCCACTTTGGAATGACAGTCATACAAATAAACGATCTTCTTTATCTGCAGTTTTGTTCTAGAGGAACAAACAAAAGTAAAAAGATAAAACTCTATTTAACTGACTCCATGCAGATGTGCCTCAAGCATTCTCTCTGGAGCTGGTTCATCTTTCATTTCAGCTTTTTTCTCTCCAGTCTCTGCCTCTTTTCAGTAAATGTGAAACATAACATAGAATGTGAAATTTTTATGAGGTTTCCATTTATGTCAGCTCATCCCTATCCATTTATTATTTATTTGGCAATTAAGAGAATCTGTACTGCTAATCAGTTTATTGTGTCAACAAGCTTCTGCTACAAAGCCACTAATTTTCCTGGGTCCAAAAGCAATGTAAGTCCTGGGATAATCTCAGAGCCATAGCATTTAAGAATACAAATACTCAGTAACTAATAATCTGAGTTATTGAAATTGATGTGTGGAGGGGCATGTGTAATTTTATCAGAAATATGGGTTTTAAATGAGAGAAGGATGAAAGATGAATATAATATACCATCACTCTACAACAAATTTAACATTGAAAATTTGACTGAAGTCAGTGGTTTTGAATATCCAGTAGGTCTTTTCTGGTCAGGCTCCAGACTTCACTTAGTGTTGGAAAGAGGAATACAATTTTTCACACTAGTATTTATAAAAAATTATTTCAGATATGAGTTCCTCGATGAAAGTCTAAAAGAAGATCTGATTTATTTTCAGAACTATAAAACCTCGTTTGTACAAACTAATTTCATACACATTTTAATGTGTTAAGTCCTCTGATATCCTTAAGATTATAATCTGAACGTTGAGTCCCTCATCCCTCTAAGATAACTCAGGATCTTACGTTCTGCACAAAGAGACTACTGAGCATTTGATAAAATAAGTTTTATGTGTTATTTATAAGAAAGACACTTAAGAATTTAAATAAGCCTTTAAAATATTTACATTTTTACTTCTGACTTTTTGTTTCACACTTTTTTTTAAATGGGTTTTTCTTTTATATTTGATGTAGATTTCAAACTTCAGATTTATTGTTCAACACCTCGCAACAAATTTTGTAAATATTCGGTGGGGGCTTAGACTCGAGATATAAACACTTCTTGCTATTGAAACCCTGAAAAAAAGCAGACCCTCATCTGTTACAAGACAACCAGAAGACGAAGGAGGTTTGGAGCTTTTTTCTTTTTTCTGGAACATCTTCTTCAACAAGAAAAATGAAATGTCATCATGCTAAGGTGAATCATAATAAATATTATGTCTTGTCTGACACTGAAAATAAATCCCAGCAAGTTTGGAGAAATATTGGTGGCTTTTTCCCCCACAGAGGTTTAGATCAGCTTTATAAATTAAACAGTATGCGCTGACAGCCCAGGGCAGTAAGTAAACTATTCAGTAGATAATCTCCATAGAAACCAAAAAAGTTGAACCATCTCCATCTGAAATTGCACTCTGAGCCCAGCTGTTGATATAATAACGGTGAATTCTTCTTTTCTGCGAAGTAGTGATTAGTGGGGGAGCCGCTGTGTGAGAGCTGCCTGATAGACAATCACTGAGCAGCGAGCAGGTATCGATCCCTGTGGCGGCGAGGACTCCACGTGTGAGCGTGTCTCCCCGGGAGTGTCCTGATCATCTTCTCTGAATTTTGGAGAGTGCTGCTGCTGTGTCAGGCATTTTTTAAGCCCTTCACGTTTGTCAACTCATTAAATCCTATACCAGTGATAGGAGAGCCTATTATTATTCTCATTTTACAGATGAGTAAACTGAGGCCGAGAGAGTCAATTGCCCAGGGTAGGTGATGGAGCTTGGACTTGACCCTGGTCTCTTGGGTCTGTCATGTTCTCCAGTTAAACCTGTGGTTTAACCACAGGCTTTTCCAGAACACAAATCTCCATGGATACTTGCAGCCATTTATTTTATCAGGAGGAGCATTAATTATTTTGAATTTAAAAAATCATGTTTAGTTATCCATCAGTCTCTGGTGGTGTAATTTCACAGCTATTGAAAGGCCACTTCTCCAGGATTTGCCCTGGAACCTGCGACGGCCCGAAGTGCGCGGCATTGCCCTCCTTGGGTGACAACGGCGGCGTTGTAGGACACAGCAGGATGCCTCGCCAATTGTGACCGCCGGCAAATAGGCACCGCCTCGTTTCTGTGTTGGTTTAGCTCCTCTCTTTGGTCAAATAGTGTCCCCACAAAGAAGGTCACGTCCACCTGCAACGTGTGAATGCAGCTTCATTTGGAAACAGGGCCTTTGCAGACGTCCTCAAGTTAAGAGGAGGCTGCACTGGATTAGGGTGGGTCCTAAATCCAAGGACTGGTGTCATCGGAAGACGGAGATTTGGACCCAGAGACACCGACACACAGGGAAGAAGGCATGGAAGACAGAGATGGGATCAGAGGAGGCAACTACAGGAGACCCCCAGTATTTGTGGGGTGTAAGTTGCAATACACCCAGTGGATGCCTGAAACGGAGGATAGTACCGAACCCCATACATATTATGTTTTTCCTTTGTGTATACACTTATGATCAAGTTTACTTTGTAAGTTAGGCAATAAGACATTAACAACCATAAATGCTAATGAAACAGAACAGCTGTAATACTATACTGTAATAAGAGATAAGGGAGTGAGTCTCTCCTTCTCTCTGGGTCTCAAACTCTCTTGCTGTTCTGGACTCACCCTTCTTGTGATGTGAGCTGACACCAGGCCTGTGTGGTGAGACGGAGGGAGGGGAACGAGACATTGTTAAGTAAAACAGGGTGACTTGGACACAAGCCCGTGATATCAGGACAATGACTCTGATAACCAGTTTGGCTGCTGAGTGACTAATGGGTGGGCAGCCTACACACCGACACGTGTGGCGTGGTGGAGATGCTGGACAGAGGAGTGAGTCACGTCCCAGGAGGGTCAAAGCAAAACGGGGAGATTTCATCATGCTACTCAGAGTGGCGCCCGATGTAAAACTATGAAATCAGGGCTGAAAGAAGGTGAGGCGATCAGCCAAAGAACTCTGTGCCTAGCCCACAGGCACAGACAAGGGAGGGGAGAGAGGCAGTGTGGAGGCGGGCAAAGCGGGGGAATGGGGGGCTCTGTAATAGTGTCAACAATAAAACTATAGTGAAAAACACAATAAAACAGTGATGTTTGCTTCTGGAATTTTCCATTTGATATTTTTGGACCGTAATTGACTGGAGGTAACTGGAAGTGCCTGGGAAGGGGTTATGGTATAAGACGAGGGACAGCCAGGGTGGCCTGCGACTGCTGGAGGCTGGGACAAGCAGGAAGGAGTCCTCCCTAGAACCTCCGGGGAGTGGGGCCCCATGGTGCCACTGAGTGTGAGGTGCCTTCCCTGCAGTTTGATCTGCTCTGGGTGGGCCAAGATGCTTCCACCGGCCCTGCAGTGCTTTCCCCCTTTCCCCCCCTTCTCCCTTCACTTGCCGCTGTTCCCACCCTCGGTGCAGAATCGTCCCCCAGGACGCAGGATTTGCTTATTCAACCAGCATCTGTGATGGTTAGTTTTATGTGCCAACTCGACTGTCCCGAGGGCTGCCCAGGTAGGGGGGAAACACGGTTCCCGTGTGTGTCTGCGAGGGGACTTCTGGAAGAGCGTAGCACTGGCGTTGGTAGACAGAGCCAACAAGATCACTGTCACCGATGCAGGTGGACGCTGTTCCATCTGCTGGGGCCTAAACAGAATGAAAAGGTGGAGGAAGGGCGCCTTTGCTGCCCACGAGAACTGGGACATCAGTCCTTCCCGTCCCTGGACATCGCTCTTCCTGCTTCTCAGGCCTTTGCACCTGGCCCAGGACGTACACCGTCAGCCCCCTGCGTCTCAGGCCTTCAGTCTCTCTCTCTCCTATAGGTTCTGCCCTGGTGAGTACAGGTGTGGATTTAAATCTTCGGAATACAGCAACGAACAGGCTGCTCTGTGCTTGCGAAGCCACACTCGGAAGACCTAGTAGGGCAGGCTGACACACAGACCGGCGGGGACAGCTCAGGGGGCAGCCCAGGGGGCAGGGCCAGTTTCCTTTGGGAGGGGCTGTTTGAAGCACCAGGGGCCTTCTCTGTCTGTCTCTCTCTGAACTACCACAGGTAAGCCTCTGAAGGACCCCTTGTAAGGAAATATGAGATGGTGATGAGGAACACTGTCTTGCTTCTCCCAGGTGTGCTAGAATTTTAATAATGAAAACATTTTCATCCCTATAGCTTGTCAGAGGAGATACAGGTTTTTGAGGTAGCTTTTCAGCATTCCTAAATAACTTGAATCAGGAATATCGGGGTTTGCCTTTTGTGTGCCTGAGACTGTCCATCTCTTTGTCTGGACCTCATTATTTCCTGCGCGGATTCGGTGAGGAGCCATTCTGGGAGGACCTGAGCAAATGTCTGCTAAGTATCACTCAATCCAGCATAAGTGATCGGGCTCATGCCAGTCAACGGGACAGACAAGTCCCTCCTCGTGTGTTGCTGTCGTGGGAAAAGAAGGAGTGGAGTTCCCCTGGGTTACTTGAGGCCTCACTCCAAGGGCCCCAGGCCTCACTGGAGGAGGGAGAGACAGAGCTGTCGGCTGTGTTAAGGTTGTCCTACAATCCCCCCCACAGTGGTGAACCGGAGGAGCGTTCTGCGTGTTTCTGCCTGTTTAAGTGAAGCAAACGGCCCGAGACGCCCGTCTCACCCACACTGGGACTGAAACCAAGCAATGGACTTGGGCCAGTGTGTAGATATTTGTCTCTTTGCAGCTGCAAAAAAGACAGCCCCAATTAAATGCTCAAAAGCATTTAATTACTTTCCTTTGAGACTTACACTTTAACCCTGTTTATTACTCTTCAACTGGAAGGTAGTATTTTTTATTGGTGACAGATTGCCCAAACTGCTGCCGGTGACCTAATCTCCCTCTGCAGACATGACTCCATTTTGCTAAGAAGTGCTCTCTTGGATGAGGGGTGTGTGTGTGTGTGTGTGTGTGTTGACGTGAGCCCTTTGCTCTTTGTTACTCCAGGTATGGACTCCTAATTCATAGTAATCCATCATGTAGACATCAAAATCTTCACTTGAAATTTGGGCGCTAGGCATAGTAAAACCACAGCTGTGTGGCTTAATTACCTGAATCAGTTCCTCCTTGCGTCTTGTTTGAAAGATATTTGGTGTGTGGTGTCTGAAGTTATACATGACCTGCTTTTGGGAGGGCCTGCTTTGGCTGCCCAGATTCAAAACGAAGTGTCAGAAAATGGGGCCTATTTTTGACCTTGCCAGCAACGTTAGACCCATGGCTGACCCCTACACCTCGGTTCTCACAGGCGTGAAACGGCACTGCCCAGAGCTGCGCCTGTGTGGGGGGCTCGGGTGAGCACCAGCCCCATCAGGCTGTGGGTAATCAGGTCTGTCAAAGGTAGTGGCAATACCCGCAGGCGAACTGATGACATTGTGTCGTGTCTGCCTTCCCCAGTATTTCATGAAGCAGTGGTCATTGGTTTAAATTACTTGAGTCCGAATAAAATTAGTTTAAAGTGTTGTATCACTTAAGAAACATGTAATGACAGATTTGGATGAAAAATAATGTTAAAGACTATGAGATCTTTTTTGCCTTATCTCCTTGTATATAATATATGTAATCATGTATATGTGTATAAATATATAATCTCTTAATTATTAACATTTCAAAATCTGGCACTTGATATCAATGAGACCTTGCAGGCACCTGGTACAAGAATGCAGATAGAGATAACAGACGATTTGACAAAGCTTTTTTTGAGGCAAAAAGTATGCCCAGTTCTGGCATAGGAACCTCAGTGAGCTGCTCTCCCGCCCCAACCCCAAGCCCTTTATTGGATATGGATTAAAAGAAGGAGAAAAAGGAGCAAAAAAGGAACATAGAAATTTTCTGTGACTAAACCTTTTTAATTTTCGAGCCCAAACATTAAGATGTTTTGATGCTGTATTTGGTAAGAGATTGTTCGGCCTTAAATTATGCGTATGTCAAGAATCTCAGAAGAGCTGGGGAGCTTTTGCAGTTATGACATATAGTATTATGAAACTGTGGGAATGCTTAGTAAACAAAAGGCATAGGAAGGAGAATTCTTTATAATGGGGAGGCTAACAAGTTATGATTCTCCGAGAAGCTAGATCAGACTCGGTAACGTGTTTGCAAAGCCTTCTATCTTATGTCTAGGACATAATTCTGGACACTCTGACTTTAACTAGCATCTGTCGGTGCTCTGCGGATATATACTCTCTGTTGGAAGTTCAACTACAAGAGGTCAGTGGGTCAGATAAATTTCACACGACTTCCAGAGCATGGACAGCGAGAGTGAAGTCTCACTCTTTCCGTACATATGTGTTCACGAGTGCCCACGCTCATTCTCCCTCATACAGATAGGACTGCTGTGACAGTGTCACAGTCGGCAGTCAGGAAGGAATCTTGGCTGCTTTTTAGGAGAAACAATAAAAACAATTGAACACATGTATACAAATAACAGTTCATATATTTAAGGGTGTAGTTATTTATGGGTCTACTAATATTATCAACTGTGTTTAAACTTTTAGAGATACATATCATGATCTACTCAAGGTTTGTGTTTAATTTTTCAGTTAACAAAAGGTTAAAATATCCCCCCCAAATGGAAATATTCCTGTAGCATAAAAGAAAATATAATCAAATACAGGCTTTTACTCTAATTATCCAAACTGGGATTTGTTGACTTTACTTTGGGAACAGATGTGATCTATCACAATAGCCCATAAATAAAGTGTCAAACTGTTCAGCTGATCAATGAATATAAATTATTGAAAAATAATGTAATTCCAAGGTCACCAAAGAATTAAGCTTAGTGTTTTTTAAAAGAAAGACTTTCCAGACTTAAAAATATATGTGCATATTTAAAAATAAGTGGTTCTGTTGGAAACGGAAGCTCTGGCCCTCAAGGCAGACTTGTGCGTGCACATTGAAATCAGTGGCAATTCTTAGGCTGTCTTTATCTGAGTTCCGGCGAGGTCTTCACGGGGGACGATTCTTCCAGAACCCTTACATACTCTGTGAGGTACTTAAAGTGGGTCCAGACATCGCTCATCTCTCCTTTCTTCAAAATGTGGGGGCTAATTTCCCTCCCCTTGAATGTGGGCTGTTTGTTAGCTTCAGTGATTTACTTTTCATGACTAGAATGTGGTGGAAATGACTGTCTGTAACTCCCAAGCTTAGTCCCAAAAGACACCGTCACTTCTGCCTTGCTGCCTGGAATCATCCTAGCGGGGGGCAGCCAGCTGCCGGGTCATGGGCACACTGAAGGGCCTGTGAAGAAAGAGGTCCACAGGCGGGGAAGGAGGTCTCCTCAACAGCCAGCACAGCCCACCAGACGAGTGCGTGTGTGAGAGAGTCCCTTGTCCAGGGAGCTCTTAGCCCCATCCACCTTCAGGTGGCTGTGACCTTGGCTGGTGTGCCATTGGCTGTCACCTCAGAGAAACTCAAGCCAGAACCAGCCACTGAAGCTCTTCCTAAAATCCTGCCTCACAAAAACTGAATAATTAAACATTTACAATTGTTTCACATCTCCAAAATATGGAGTAATTTGTTACTATAGTGTAATTAGCAAATATGTGTGTATGCATGTATGTATTTACAATGTTTATTTATGTGTGGGAGGCTGGCAGAATGCAGAAACGTTTCCATCCCAACCAACAGTAGAACGACCAAGGGTGGCAGGCCAACAGAACATGTATTCGGACAGAAGGGTCTTCATATCGCAACAGGTAACCTGCCTACAGACTCCTTGCTTAGACTTGGCCTTCCTGTTCTGTCCTTGCTGTGACCTTTCCAGCCAGGAGGTAGCACCCAGGCAGAGCCTGTGCGCTTCTCAACAGCCTATGAAAATATTTAAAGATTTAAAATAAAAAGTGAGAGAGACTTCAAAATCATAAGCAGAAGAGACGTGTCTGTAGACTGTTGTTCCTTGACTGCAACTCAAGCAGACTCACCAATTCTGTGCAGCCATTAGACTCTCGGCAGGACACGGGTGCAGAGTGAGAGAGCCCGAGGGGGGGTCGGGGGCGAGTGCCTCTAAACTGTCTCTGCCTTGGATGTCCCTGGAATGAGAAAAGAACTACATTTTCTTTATACAAATTAAGAGCATTTACTCTCTCTCTTTTTTTTTTTGGTAGCTGCCAACAGGAATATCCTTTCAGGAAATGAAACTCAGAATTTTATGAATGGCAGTTATTTAAATGATTTATCTACGTAATTATACAAAAAGTGCTGAAAGGGAAAATGGAATTTTAATAATGTTTAGTAGCTCCTTCTATTTTTTTCCTTTCTCTTCCTCCCCCCATCTCCTTTCCCTTTCTCCCTTCTTCTTTCTTTTTTTTCTCCTTTAGAAGATCAGAGAAAATATTTTCTCAAGCATTTCTAAAGATATGTGCAAGACAAGGTAGATAAAGCTTAGTTGAAAAGTTTAAGAGATTGTAGAAATTGGGTAGGTTGATTATCATATACTAATCTGTCTTATAGCCTGAGATGAATATTTTACTTATAACTTTTGTGATCTACATAATGAAAAATAATAACCAGATTTGGGTAGAGTATTGTGAATAAACTTTTGTAAATTTCTTTGAACATTAAAAATGTCACACAAAGACAAAGTATTTTGATAAAGAAAATGCCTGATGGGACTAGTACCTCTGAGCCATACACCAAAGGCATTGAAAGTCATCCAAGCATGGGTTTGGCCTGTACCGGATAACACAGTCCTCTAGCACTTAGCTTTCTCTGTATTCTGACCATCGAGAAGTGTCCCATTTTAGATTTTATTTCTTCTTGCTCTTTCATAACTGAAGTGGAAGTTTGGTGAAAGATTTGATGAGTAGAAACAATAGTGTCTGGACTTGGCTTTTGAGGAGTATAAAGAAATACACCCGATGCATCCAAGTAGAGTTTAAGAAAACCAAAAACATTCATGTGCCCTTTTGGGAAGAGATCACATTCTTGACAAATGTGTCTGAGAAGCCCCAGGGTTGTGTGTGTGTGAGCCGGTTGTTGGTTGGTTGGTATGGCTACTCCCTCCCTCGATGTCTCAGGGCACTTTCCCGAAACCCACATGCTCTCGTTCCATTGCCCTCCTTTGTGTTGCTGATCTTGGACCACGGGCACCAGTTGTTAATTTTGGGGGGGAGCATCTGACTTCCATGTAGCCTACAGGATGCTGCGTGGTCTGCTGTTTATTCAGTACTCCACTCAGACCACCTAGGTAGTGACCTCTGGCCATGAGCATCTACAAGCCGTCTCACTTCCTAAGGCTCTTACCATGTGCTCTCAGTTTCTGCACCTTGTCTTCCTGTCTCTGGCAACTAGGAAACTGTCTACCTTTTTTATGTACAAATCTTTTTGGTTTCGTTTATGATGGGAGGGTCAGGAGGGAGGAGGGGGATGAATAGTGGGGCTTTGTAGACCTCAAGGGATGAAATCTGGCCACTTGTAGCAAAGACTTTCTCAGTGTGACAGGCCCTCCATGATGGTGGAGAGGGAAGAACTGGACGGTCAAGCATGAACAAGGATGGACGTTCCTACAACGAACCAGACTCAGCGGGGGAGTCTAGCTTTACTTTGCTCTTACTGATGGGGACTGCTCTCTCATGTCTTGTTTCCTTTTCTGAAATACATTCAGACAGGTTTGTGTAGTTTTAGATTTCAGTTATAGACATATGCTAGTCCTTGCCCATGAGCTCCCAGCCACAGTCAAACCAAGTAGGCAATTGGGCACTTATTGAAGGATTACCAAATGATTTCTCGAAGGACTCTGTTTCCAAAAAACATGGAGGAGGTGCAGGAAGCCACATGGGGTAGTTCTGCCTAACTATCCCAGCAGCCAGCCTGGCTGGGTTTCAGGGGCAGTCCAGCTGGAACACCCACCACTGTTGTTTAAAAGCATCTCTGCTCTTCATCTGTACAAAAGTAGCTAGAAAACATAGTGTCTGTCTGGTTACCCAGAGAGATGTGAACGACTTTGGAAATTCAAATATATTTATGAATTGCAAATATGCATGTATTTGCTAATGATTTCTACCAGATTGCAGTTCTTAGCTTCTAAATTTAGACTTTTGCACAATCAAGCAAGGGTAGGTCAGCATTTTGTTAAATGTTCCTTTCTGCCATGACCATTAACTAGAAATGAACCATTTTTGTTTTCTAAACAAGGGGGCATTTAGGAGTGGGATTTACATCCAGTGGATACAGGAGACTCAATGCTCATCGGCGGTCTCTCAAATGCAAGGGACAACCTTCAAAGAGTCACAGCTTGGGCCCAACGTTCACTGCACATGGATCTCCTGCTACACAGGGAGACGAGGACCATAACAACAGAGGGACAAGTTTCACCAGGCTGTACCTCCTAAGTGCTTTCCTGGGAAAAACAAATATCATAGAAAAAATAGAAGTGAGTTATGGTAGAAAATAAATACAAAACCCATAGGTGACTCTTTGCTTATCAAATCATCTCTGGCTAAGAAACACAGGACGATCTGTTTGATGTGTCCACTGTCTAGAAAGCCTTTTTATTTTTTAAAAAACTTGATATGTTATTTTGGCCAGTTGGACCTATAAGTGCACATGATATCACTAAAACCAACTAAGAGACTTGGGACTGTCAATGTAATTATTTACATTTTCCATGGAAGGTTATTTTGTGCAGGGTCAGGCTTGTGTATCTTGTAACCACATCATTCTCTAAAAAATGCAGAAAATATTTAAGCAAATATTAATTCCTTGGCACAGCTAATGTAGAATAATTGCCTGTCATTTACATTATCATTAGGTTAAAGAGTTTAAAAAACGGAGTATTAAATACCTAGTGACATTTTTATTTTTCTATTGTTATTATTGGAAACAACCTTGTAAAGAATTTTTCTTGGCTCCTTTTGAGTTTTTCTTTCTCCCTCCAAAGGTTGTGTTATAATTTATGCACATATACAGGCTTGTGTATGTTATCAGTCTGAACTGGTTTCATTCTCTGCAACCCAGCAGACTGCGCTGGCCTTGTCATATCACACATAGCACTTTCGCTCACTTTGTACTCAGCAGCCTGGCCCAAGAAACTGGAATACCGGGCATGCACACACACAACAGCCCGAGCAAATGGCTGCCTAAGAGCCAAGAGCAATGGCGAGGAGGTTTAGACTTGTCATTAAATTTCTGAATTCGCCATTACCCCAGACGGTCCCAACACTGTGAGAAAACAAAAGTACTGCACTAGATTCCTGCTTCAGGGTTGCATAGTCAGATAAAAATAAATCATCTAATCTTGCAGTTCCACTGAAAGTTTAAGAGGAAAACATGAGCTTTTTCTTCCCCTATTACTCATGAATCCAAGAATATCAGTGAGTAAAGTTCTGAGGAAAATCTTTTCTGTCAGAAGTTCCAGAGCCTGGTCAATGTAAAAATAATGCTGTAAGTTAGGTAGCTATTGTCTTAAGCAATTACAAGCTCTACCAGGTTTTTCAAACACACTTACACCTGATTTCCGAGTCGCTGAGAAGTAGAGCAGAATTTACTGTGTGCGGTTTCCTGGTGCCAGCGACTTTTCTTCTCATTTTACACAGTGTTGTCATTGCCTTCCCGAACTGGACCCAAAGTGCAAGATCTATGGCCATAATCAGGGTCTTGTCATTAAATCACTGCTCTTGTCCCTTTGCTCCCACCCCCATCCCTCCTCGTTGGCAATACCTCAGGGGCTCTTTTAATTGTCCACACTCCTCAGAGGATCTCACCACCACAGGGCTTAGGGCTGGATGAGTCAGGGTCCAGCCACAAAATGGAAACCATTTTGAGTTTTTAGACGAAGGGAATTTCAGGTGGACTTGATTACCCATTCGCCCAAACTCACCTGAAAATACACGTACACTCAGAGGTACAGAAATGGCGGGCCGCTGTGCCCCTGGCTGGAGAGACAGAGGCCAGAGAGGGCTGCTTCCAACACACAAGGATGCCAAGGAAGAAACCTGGGATCCAGTAGAGTTTGGAAAGACACAGATGCCTTTAACGCCACTAGTAATGGCAACTAGGCCTCCAACCACCCTGTTTATCCATAGTCGGTCTGCTCTCATTCTCCAGAACTGTTCTGGAAAAGATTCTCAAGGTGTCTAAGGCTCCCTAACCCGCTATGTACCCCTCATACACTCCAGTTTGTTCAACTGGCCACCCCCAACACAAACTCCCCTGTCCTTGGTCACCAAGATGTCGGGGTCCTCTCCTCCTCGAGTAGGTGGTGAGCCTCCCTCTGCTTTGCATTCTGTTTCCGTTCCCCTCCTCAGGGAATGCCCATCACCTGTTTTAGATGCTCTTCTGTGTCTTCAACCCATTTTTCTAGTCATTACAATGTTTGCTCAGGTCTCCCGTGTCTTCTGCCACCCCCATAAAATAGAGGAACAAAAGGCCCCCCGCGCTTTCCTCCTGTTCACAGACACAATTTTGGAAGCATCGTTTATACTCACTGTGTAAGCCCTGCCTCACCTCCCGTTTGCTTGTCACCTCGCTGGAATCTGCCCTCTGCGCTTCCTTTCTACTGAACTTGCACTCCCCGAAGCCATCTTTCTGTCTTACTACAAGTGGTCCTTGGTCTTGATGCAATAACAGGGAGGGTATTTGGGGGCTATCACAAAAACATATTTTCGTCCCTTCATTTCTAGTTATCCCTTAGGTCTCATATCGAGAGCTATACTGGAGGATTCAGAAAGTCATTCTCTTCCCTGTTTAGAGAGGATGCCTGTCCCAAATTGAAGACTGAGCTGCATTCAGGCTTCATTTAATGCCTCCAGTCCCAACCAACAGCCTGAGAGCAGTAGATCTGTAAGTGTGGTCTGGTGCCAGCAACACCAGCAACATCTGGGAACTTGGTCGGAAAGTAGAGTCTCAGAATCCCTCTCACAAGTGCTGAATCAAAACCCTTGCAGATGGGGTCTAGAAATCGGATATTAATGAAACTTCTAGTTATTCTGATGCACGCTAAAATCAAGTACTGAGGAAGGGAGGGTGAGAAAATAGAGAAGAGGAAGAGGTAGACTGAGGTTTCTACATGCTAAAGGCTTTAATTTGCTCCATTCCCTCTGGTGGGGTGGGGGTACCGCAGAAAGCCCAGAGAGTATTATTACGGGAAAAGATGTGGGGAGCGAGTTGGGTGCTTCCCCAGGCACAACCCGATGAGATTCGTGCATCATGGCAGACAGCGGCTCTGCAGAGGCTGTTAGCCTCACGTGCAGTGCAGCCAAGACACGGCGCCCAGCTGATCTTGGTGAGCTGGGAGCACAGGTGGAATGCTACGCTTCGTGAACCTTGGGGACAAGGGCAGGCCACTGAGGGCACATACCCTGGTGACTGGGAGCGATTTCTGTGGCTAGTACTGGGTGGTGTGGATGCTGGTGCTTGTCCAGAAGTCCACACTCCCTTGGACCTTGGCCGTGACCAGTCACAGTGCAGACGAATGGAGGGCCTCGCTGCAGGGACCTGGGTGCAGGGCATTATCATAAGATGGAAATGCAAAAAAGCTTACAGCTATATAAGCAAACCTAGAAAACAAAAAGTCAGTGTACAAGGGCAACATAAACATGATATTAGAATCTTGAATTTGGCCTTGATCGTTGTAGGTGCTAAAGGACCAGGTAGACAAAGAACGTTGCCTTCTAAGAAAAGGAGAGAAGAGAAGAAGGAGGAAGGAAAGGGAGGGAGGAAGCTTTGCAACTCGTTAAGAAAGTGGATATTTGTCCTACTATTAAATTATTAAAAAATGAGAGATTAACATGAAATTATAAAAGTCATCTGTGGTAACAGAAGATAATTTGACTTTGGCCGGTGGGCTCACAATGTAGTATCGTGATCACAGATCATAGAAATGTATACTTGAAACTGAGATAATTGTACTAACCAGTGTCACCCCAATAAATTTAATTTAAAAATAAAATAGTAACAAAATAAAATTTAAAGATTATAGAAATATTGACTGATATAGTGAATAAAATCTTTGATGAGATTTCTATAGCTGCTTGGATGAATGGTGGAGCTTGTGTGAATTTTGTACTTTTCCACGTTATTGTGCTTATTTATACGTGATCAGAAGTTCATGAACTGATGAGAGTCATGTGTGAGTTCATAACTAATATGGAAACCATGGGGAAGTTTGGTATCATAGTTTTTATACTCACCCTCTCTAAACCATGTCTTTCTATTTGGCTCATATTTGATCCCTGCTAACACTTGAAAGCACTTACAACCCCACTTTAAAAATTATATGATTATTTGACCATCTAAAGTATATTAAAATGTCCTAAAACTTCTTATATCTTCATAACCAGCTTATTTGTTTAATTTAGCCATATTTGATTTGATTACATGGTCATAAAGATTACTTGGAAGATTTTGCACATTAAGGAATGAGATTAATAAAATCTCTACTAAACAAGAATAAAAGTTAACTTAAAGTGGAAACACAAGTGGAATCAAAGTCATTCACTGATTCTTCTTTCTCCAGTAGGTTGTTACGAAGCTTCCTTGGTGGTGAAGGTCTAATGCAAATTCCAGTTAGTTCAAGCACTTCTAGGCATCACTACATATTTGAATCGATTCTATATTTCTCTAACTCAAGCCTAAACCTTGGTACTACTTTATGCACTTGTTCAAGCAACAAATACATATTGAGCACATACTGTGTGCCAGGATGAATATACAGCAATAAATACAATACAGTGCTTTTTATCAAGTCTCATGGGGAGACAGAGAGTAAACAGAGTCTGCAATAGAGTGTGACTGCGCTTGATGTGGATAAGAGGGGATATAGGAGGCTCCTGGCCCTGCCTCAGACGTCAGCATGTGCTTCCTGTCACTTCATTGGAACCCCTTTGAGTGGATATGAGTTATCCTAATGAAACTGTAAGAAACAGCGTTGTTCACCCAGAGAACAATACAGGCAAAGGTATCAACACTATGGGCTCTCCGGAGGGAATACAGCATGAGATGATCACAGGAGAATGTGATAAGACAAGCAAGGAGTGCAAAGCAAGGCCAGGTCAAGAAGAGATGTTGATGCTGTACCAAGGAATTTCAATTTCACTTTGAGTAACATTATTGAAGCAATTGAAAAAATTATTTTTCTAGGGAATGAAAACAGATTCTTATTTTGGGTCAAGTCACTATGATTTCTTTATGAAGAACTCATTTAAAGGATTGAAGCAGACATCAGTAGTTTCCTACCTAAAATCAATTTTATTTATCTCCATTGAGCCCTTTTTAAGAACAAATGAGATAATAAATACAAATTGATAACAAAGAGCCAGGCATATAGGTAGTACTGAATAAATGTTAACTGTTATAAGCGAAAGGGAAGATGAATTATTTTATTTCCATAACAGCAGTGAACTATGTATGCCTTGACAGACTTCCGTAAAGAAGAGATCCAATCATATGCTCTAACTGGTGGGTCATTTAAGCATAATTTTTTAAATTTCCCCTTTCAGTGAACTGAATACATTCTTACCTTGATTTTCATTTCCTGAAACATCGTGCATCGCGTTATGCAAAGGTTTCTGTGTAGACTTCCTGGATCACTTACATGGGATTTGATAGCCAGTAGGTCTCCTGCGTGCTCATGGGCACCTTAACCATTCATATTGTAGCCAAAGTGTATTCTCATTCATCTTTGATCATCACCATCATCATTGTCAGCATTATCAACAATGATCATTGGTCCATCACTGACAATAATATAATAATTATTCAAGATGGACTCATAGGAATCTCTGAAGAGCAAGACCAAAACTGATGCGTGGATCACATGGGCGAGGGAGCAGGCAGGGGGCAATGAGCCGGAGTCTCGGTGCCGTGGATCGGTGGTAAGAAAAGTGGAAGCGGGAGAGGCTTTGGCAGAGAGACCATGACCCGTGAGGGGGCTGGTTCTTTTAGGGCCGGTGTGCGCGTGGGTAGTGGTCCCGGGAAGAGCGGTGAGGGGAGACAAGAATAACAGGACTCAAAACAAGAGACAGGGACTTGGGTCTTTATTGGGAAGGATGACGGAAGAATTCTGAGGAGGATTCTGAATCAGAATCAATAAAATTCTGTCCCAATGAGAGTTATCTGGCTTGAAAATTTGCTTTCTAATTAGCTTATGTTTGATTTCCAAGTAGCCAGGATTCTAGGACGAGTTTCAGCTTATTGGGAGTTTACTTTCTCAGTTCATTTTTTAAAAAAGTTTTATCCCACCCACTTTTAAACTTTAGGCCAAAGGTTGAAAAGTCAAAGTGTATAATGGTTAGGGGTGGGAGGACCGACAAGGTTCCTGGATTATGGGAGAATACCTTTCCAATTTAGAGATAGTATGAGATCTGAAAACCAGCTGGAGTAAGAACTGGATAATAAAGGACTGTCTGTGTTCAGGTTTAGCTCTGCAAAGTTGTTCATGTTTTTCTTAGAGGAAAAGTTATAATCCTGTGTGACTATTTTGGGTCGATTGTTTACATGCTTTTACCAATTGGACTAATTTTCTGCAAATGTTTGGAATATGGGGGAACAAAACATGCCTTGATTAATCATCTCATCAAGCAAGAATATATTTAAACTATCTTAAAGAAACATTATTCCAACCCTCACAATACTCCAGCGACACATACAAAAGCAGATAAGACAAAGCTGGTGGCCCCCTTCTTGTTAATAAGAACCCGAACCAGTACAGGAAATCCTGGGCAGATACGCCCTCCTGAGGCCTTTGTGGGTTGGGAAGAAGTGAGTAAACCATGCCGTGCCCCCCAAACCTTCTGGTGATGATAGAAATGAGACTATTATACTTCTCTTCCAAATGGCTGCTCATTGCCCATCTTCACGAGCAGATAAACGGATTCACTCGAGCAATCCTGCCTGACTACGTGCGTGGCCCCATGTAACTGGCAAAAATCCCTACTTGTGAATATGCTCAGCTTCTAAATTGCATGCGCACTCACAAGTTTGAAGAGCAAAATTCCACATTAACCAGTTCAATTCATTGTAGCATAGACTAACTAATGACTGTTATTTCTTTCAGTCTATGAATATGATGTCTGTAGCTTTTGGCCCAGCATCATACCAATATTGTACATGCCACCGGTGTTCCGTCCATGGGCTGCAAATGCAGTCACCTGTACACATATCTGCTAGCCAGCACTCATTCACACCTGTGTACATGTTCTTATCACGTGTGTGGGAATGCTGCTCCTTCTGAACACAAAGCACAGTGCATTTCCACGAACATCTCTGCATGCTCAGACATACAGAAATAGCGATGATGCATCACACCTTTAACAAGCATTTCATTAATAGATGGAGCAGAACACACTTCTGTGCATCACTTAATTGTTATGTATTTAAAATGAGACATATGGCTAACATTCTTCTCCAGCTTTCATATACTTCAAATTTATTATGTCAGTGGGTAGTGGCAATGACATCACAAGATGAATTTGGAGCAAGGATTGCTGTAGCATTTAAAACGCTTGGCGTGCGCCGATTATTCAGGCCTGCTAAGTGAAGGTACAAATGTCAGCGTGGCTATCTATAATCTCGTACTGTTTAAAGGCTCATGAATTACACATGCAGCGGGTAGAGACGGAAGAACTGAATTCGACTAAAAGACCCTTTCCACCCAAAATTTGCTGAAATGGTTTCTTCTAATGTATTTCAGTGATTAATCAATTTGATTTAAAATGTTAGAATTATTTAAGGTCCATACTTTGCATTTACTGTGAACTCAAAGCATGTTTATATATATGGCATCCACTAAGGAAATAGCATATACTTAATGCTTCTAAAATGCTTTCCAGTAAAATTTAGGTCAGTACTTACTTGGTAGCTATCAGCCACGAAGATCCATGGACACAGGTGATGAGCAGCGTGCTTCTCCCACAGTGCTTTGTGTGACTTCTGTGACGTGTGTCGTTGGCACACAGTGTCAGCTGCTATCATATACTTAAAGACATCCTACTTGCATTAATTTGCTGTGTTTTTCAATATTTACACACTCTCTTTTCTAGATTATGTTCATTTTCTCTGAAGGACAATCACTTCTGCCACGTGGGTATTCTTTAGAGCACAAAAATAGAAATACTCAGGATGCATTGATTTCTTACTAACACAGGTACTGGTGGCCATGGTTTCAATACAGTGAGAACCAATAATGACTGAAAATTAAGATTACTTGAAATTTTGACCACTCTCTGACCCTATTAAACTCTGTGTATTCCCATCACTATATGGCTGTATAAATGGCACCACAAAACCAGATTGTCTAGAAAGAAATCTTTTACTTCCCTTCTCGAGCCAGCAATTCCTGAGTTTGACCCACATTATTGTTGGTACATGTTAACGGGTAAGTGCGACAACGGGCACTAACAAAAACACACAAGGAAATCACTCAGCTAGATGTATCAGAAGAAATAGTTTGGTTACATGTTGGCGTCTGCATAATCTCAGGTCTCTCTGCTGAAGATGTCTTTATGGTTCTAAATCTCTCCACCCACCTGGGAGAGAAAACAGAAAAGGAAAGGATGACTGTCAGTCCCAACACTTGAATCTGTCAAGTGAGAATAAGAATTATTCTACACTTAATCCAACCAATTTGGACATTGAAACACCTTGGTGGCTGCATTAATCCAGCAAGCAAAATGCCCTGTGGAATAGTGGGCATTTGGTTTAAGATAACGTAAGAATTACGAGCTGAAAAATAGGAATTACAAGGCTGAATTAATTTAGCTGAAAAACTGCCACTGGAAACGCTAGACTCAGCTCAAAAGCCCTCCGTAGGGCAAGGAGTACGGGCCTGCACTGGCCAGTGCCCTAGCACTGGTGTCGTGGAGGCCACGCAGAAACGACCACAGAATCCTTTAATCTTTAGTGTTTGGAAAGGTCAGTGAAGCAACTGACAAGGTTCATCTATGCCTTCGTAGAAGAAATTGCTTTGTAACTGTTCCTACTATGCGCCTCTCTGAACTGTCCCCACAGGCTCATTTAGGTCAGAGCATCCTGTAGCTTCATCCCAATAGCTTCCATGCCATCTCACATATTCACAAGTCTTCAGGGTCTCCTCTCTCAGAACGCACTTCGAATCTGGCCTGTTCCAATCAGAACTGATCTTGTTTTACTGCCATGTCAGCTTTCCTTCCCCACCGTGTCCCTTTCTGTGCTCAGTGTCACTTGCTTTTGAAGTCCTGGAGATATTCCCAATAAATTGTATCAATATGCCCCACCCCCACCCAGCCCAGAACACTGCTCTCATTTCTACCTTACTTGGGTTTCAATATTTCAAGTTTGCTCTTTGTTCAAAATTGGCCATCGTCTTTGAGGAGACCCAGCCACTGCTATACCTCGAACTGCCATAAAGTTAATTTAATAAAATATTTTGGTGTTTGTAAGTTGTAATAATACATCACTTCTCATTAGCTCCAACTTCAATCAAGTCTAGTTTTCAAATATCTTTCAGTTTGGCTCCCTGGTCTCCTTTAGTCTCCATGGTTTCAGCCAAGTCACTCTTCCTCCTGAGCCCAATGGATGTCATTCCAGTTTCTGATTGGAATTCAGACTTCACACCCAGACACAACCCACGTGTTTTCTTGGACTGTCCAAAACCTACCTATTTCGTCAAGTCTTCTCAACCTCACAAACTCACTTTTGATGTCCCTTGGTCCAATCCTTTTCAATGTGTGCATATGTACTGGTCTTTGACAATCGCTCTCCCCATCTGAAGCTGTCAGGGGTATCTGGAACTATAGCTGCATTTTCGAAAACCTGCCCCATATTTCTGTGCAATTCTTTCTCCTTTTCCATTCTCCTTTTCCCTTCTAGCAAATGTGTCCCAAGCCCCTAGGATCTTCGAAGTCTCAGACTGATATGAAAACCCTCCTTCTATTGTTGATCTCTCTCAATGTCAGGTCAGTTGAGTGCTCCCTACCAGGGCCCAAAGGTGTTTTCTGCCCTGGAGTTTTACCAAATTTAAAAAAGCTTTACCTGATAAACTTAGTCAGGACCCCCACTTCCTAGAAACCAACAGTACCATTTTGGGTGGGATTTGAGTGTTATAAGCTGAAGTACTTTACAATAATTTCCTAAATTCTCTCAATCATTTTGTATTGCCTAGAATGCAAGAATTCTAGTTTTCCTGACTCCTCCACAATACTTGTCAGGCAATTAATCAGAACTTCAGTGATTGAATCGAACTGAAAATCAGGTAGAGGGAGAGAAATGATGTAATGGGGACTAAGAACCCGATCCTGGGTTGACAGGGTACCAGAGAGTGGGGAGAGGCATTTAACAGCTTGTTCTAGGGATTCAGAAGCTGCTGGAACGGGGCAGATAAAGGGGGGTCATTTGATTTCACAGCGTTAGGACAGATCAGTGGGTCGCAAACATAGCTGTACGTTTTAGCAACCGGTGGGAGCCGTCATGGACTTCTACTACAAGCTCCACACCCCACCACTCCCACCTCCCTCCTTCTGATGTAATTGATCTGGAATGGAGTGTAGCTGGTATTTTACCAAATCTTCGTAGGTCATTCTAAGGTGCACAGAGTGTGGAGAGGCAGCAGCACAGGACTTTGCACTGCAGTGTGGCCACCTGGGAGATGGAATCTCCTGCCCCACCCCAAACCTCCAGAATCAGAATCTGCGTTTCAACCAGCTTTCCTAGGGGGCTCACGTGCACACTACACACCGGGAAGCACTGATCTATGGGATCCGCTCTGATTGCATCCTGGGGGCCACCGACACGCTGAGAATCTTGGTTAGAGTTACCTTGGCCACGTTCACTGCCCCGGACACAGATGCAGCCCGTCCTGCTCACACAGTGAATTTGCCTGAGAGAGCAGGGAAGGTGGAAGAAAAAGAACTAATGGGGGGTGGAGGGCTTCCCCCAACCTGGCAAGAACTCTGATTAGCCTTGGATCCCTTGATGTTTTCAGGATGACTTTTGTGTACTGTGACTCAGCGCCTCCGCCTCCTTCCTGTCTTCTCTTCTAACAATTTCACCCTCTTCCAAGAAAATCTATTTCTTTGTTGATCATCCAGAATTTTAAAGCCACTTATCCAAAGCTTCCTATGGGAGAGTGTTAATGCTAATGGATTGAGAGCTAACCACACCGGTCCAGGAGGCAACCGCATCCGTGAAAGGACCTTCCTGCTCCCTGCCTCTCTAATGCTGGGGAAGCGATCGACGGGAAATCTGGAAAGGATGCGAGGGTGTGAGGGAGAGGATGTAATCTCCTCACGCTGACAAGGGCTTGCTGTGTGTCAATACCTAACTCAGAGTTTGGAAAATTGGAAGTATGCCCTCTATCCTAGAAGATGAGCCTTGGTTCACCCCCAAAGTCACCAGGCAGAATGGTGAAGAGATGCAGCATCTAAAACGATAGCCAGAAACGACATGTGGTTGCTGAACATTTCGTGTGTGGCCAGTCCAAGTTGAGCTGTGTACCGTGTATTTTGAAGACTCAGTGTAAAAAAAAATGTAAAATACCTGATTGGTCATTTGGTATGGACTGCATGTTAAAACCATAATATTTTGGAACTATTGGACTAAATAAAATATGTTTAATTTCATTTCAACTGTAACTTTTTAGATTTTAAAAGTGAGACTCCTGGAAAATGAAAAGTACACGTGTGGCCTGCAGTGTATTTCTGTTAGACAGCACCAACCTGGAAGAACCGTGTGGTCTGTCTGGGAAGCAGAATCCCAGGGCAGCTCCAGCCTCACCTGCATTCCATCGTAACGCTCACTTGCAGTGAAGCAGGGGACTCACAGACTTAAACCATGCTTATAGGAAGCAGCTATGGCTTGCTAGTGCGAGCAGGCAGAAAATGCCAGAAACATTAAATTATACATCATTTTCTCTGAACCCATTTTTTCCTCTTTACACTGTACTGTCCAGAAATTCACAAGCTCTCATAACCAGTCTTATGGAGATTTTCAGTAGTTCAGGGAAAATTCTGGAGCTGGTTTGGTTGAAGCTAAAGTGATAACGTTCATGCCTGAGAACACACTCAGGAGACAAAGCATATCTAAATAACAAACCATTGTTGAAGACCTACTATGAGCAAGGTACTGTAGTAGGTGATGCTTCATGTTGAAAACATATCATATTTTACAGAAGAAAACATGGAGATATTCAGTCTATTTGAGCCAGTAGATTTGAGCACGGCGGCTGGGACAATGTCAAGAACATACCACGTGGCAGATTTGTATTTACAAATTAGGGGGGCTGAATGGTCCATGCCTGCATTTGTTTGTTTTTACCATCTCTACGGTTTCAAATCAGCCCTTAAAGTTCCCTTTCTTTTCTTCTATTTTACTGAAGCTATGCCTCTGCTGGAGTTTAAGTGGACCGAGTATCGGGCTAACGAGTCAAATCTCACTAGTCTGAATGATGAATTGTCAGTAGTTGGAGCAAATGTGTTATATTCCGTCTTTTTTCGGGGAGAATGTAATGATGAAATTAGACGCATATTGATCTGTGGTTGCCAAATACTGAAATCTTTGGTTGTCCTAGGTAGGTCATTTAGTTATCTGTGGATTATTAAGTGGATATGTAATTTTCCTATGACATCAACAATTTTCAACATCTCTTAACAGCTTTCCCTTTGACATTTTACAAGGAATATCTTTAAAACCCACAATATGGCCTGCCAAAGCTATATAAAGAAATGATGCAATGTAAACAGAGATCAATGATCGGAAGACTTGACCAAAAAGTTGTAATGCTAAAACATAAATTCTAAATTAAAAAAATAGAAAACCCATCCTAAACCAAAAGAAAGTTGATATAGTGTAAAATCATTCATGGCCAAAGTGAGTAAATACAACAGGTCCTCAAATAATTTGTTTCGTTCAACGCCACTTCTCATTTCAACATCGGCGAGAATACAAAGTTGCTCTTCTGCCGGGGCCCCTGTCTGTGTGGGGTTGGCTTATTCTCCCCGTGGCTGCGGGACTTTTCTCCAGGTACTCGGGTTTCCTCCCGCCCCCAGAGCTTCGCACCATGGGCGCGTCTAACTGCCCCAGGCTGAGTGAGCACGTGTGTTCAATGGCAGGGCATCCTGTCCAGGGTGCGTGGGAAGCCACCCGGCCCTCTGAGCTACAGGTGACGATCTGGCCACTGGAGACCCCAACCTGGAATAAGCAGGTTGGAAAATGATTCTCTTACTTACTTTTATCAATCTTTATGTGTGTGTATAGCTCACGCTTATTTTAGCATTTAACACTAGAAGTGTTTGGGTCTTTATTTAGAAGTTCGTTGACGTTTTTGTGATCAGACGTATGCTGTAGAAGCTTAACTCTTGTTTACACCAATTACCTGTCTGTGGTAAAATTAGTATCATTGTATGTCATTTTGCTTAAGTCATAGTTGCCAAGAACCTACCCAGGATGTTACATGAGGACTTACTGTATATTTCCAGGGTCCGTGAGAAACATGCGTTCTCACAATGCGTTGAGAGGGAGGTGGACAGGGACTGTCTATAGATATCATTAGGCCAATGGTTTTCAGACACCAAGAACAAAACTGAATGAGTTGTAAACAGAATTTTTGTAAAAAAGCGTGATAACATGAACATACACCGCAATTTTTAAGAGTAAGTACTGTTTCACGAAAATCTTGCTTTAGTTGCATATGTTGCATATGGGGAGTGTGTCTGTGTTTGTTCTGGGTCAGCATGTACAATATATTTCTTGTTGAGGACAGTAGTCAAATATACTTAAGGAACATTACAAAATACATTCTAATGGGTAGCCATTAACACGATGAGTCTGAAGTCTCGGGGAATGATACCCCTCCCCAACACAACACCACACACTGAGCAATAAGAGATGTCAACTGAGCGACCTAAGGACCCCCCATAAACCTCGCTGTACTGTGCTGCCGCTCGATTTCAATCTCCAATGCTCTACGACTGAACATGGAGGAAAGACACTTCTTCCACCTAAAGAATGATGGAAGAACTCCTTACCACGCAGATTCTTTTTGCACAACTCTACAGACTACAGAGAAGATGAAAGTATGCTGATAAAAAGTTTCTGCCAATTGCAGTTTAGGGTTAAGCCAGAGCAACTATTTTTATATTTAAGAAGAGGGTTGCTGTTGATTTCCTCTCTTCTGAGCTGATTCTAGGTGAAACGTACAAGTGGACACACACTGATTAGTGGACAGCCAATTTGGTGAAAGTGTTTGCTGCTTGCCTTCAGCTGCTGAGGATTATCTGACTCAGTGGAGAGCAAGGTCATGAATTTTAACCAACTTCCAAAAGGTTTATTCAATGCATGTGGGTGAAGGATTCAGTGTGGTTGGCATGGAAGCTGAAAAAAGTCTGAATGAAAGTACTTAAAGAGATTGAGCCACTTTAAGCCACTGCAAACCACTGTAAACCATTATTAGTCATAAAAAGTTACATGGAGGGGGAAATGTTTTGTAACCGTAAAAATGTAAGTTCCAAATGAAAAAACAGTTGAGCATGTGTCTTCAAAAATGGAGATATATGATATTAATCAACTTTTACTGTATTAAGAAGATACATTTGTATGCATCCTTAAGACCATCAGCATCCACTTTAGGTGTAGATTAAGAATGCAGTGTGACAAAAGTTGCAGTGTTACTGATGCTGGACGATGCCTATAGAGACGAAAATTGGGCTGAGACAAAATGAAGGACTTTGGACAAATCTGGATTCATTCTCTTCCTTTCCACTCACCCCAAGCCCCTGAATCTCAGTAAGATCCACGCAAGAGTACCTCTGTCATTTCTAGCAAACCTGGTGCTATGCTAATTTTCTTTTGGTTAGAAGTATGAAAACGTAGACCTCCTCCTAGAAAAGTAGTCTCTTACCCTCGGACTTTGTAAGTATCTTAGGATTGACTTAGACAATTTTTTCCAAAGAATTTATGGGCTGCTTGTACCCACCTATAGATGCATACACATGCAATTTAGATGATTATATTAGGATGTTTATAGAATTATATTAAAAGTACTGGTAGAATAAATATTTTTAAGTGCAGCAGTATTCACCCTACCAGTATTTTTACTGGCATCTTAATTGTTGTAAAAACATGTGTTTCCATACAACTATCATTATCGTTCACCTACCAACAATAACCTGCGATTTAAAGTGGTCGCGGAGCTTCTTGCAGACTGCTTTCAGGGTTCTTCATTTGCTATGCTGCGTTTCCAACACAAATGTAGCCCACTCTGCACTTTCCATTTAAAATGCATAAGGCAAAGTGCATCATAACAGAATGTAACTACGTATTAATCAAATTAGCACAACACTTCAAAGGCCTGGGCTTTCTGCTGGGCTCCCGTTCGATCACAATTCATGGAGGAAAGAAGCAGCGTAATGAATGGCTTGGCAAGGGAGTGGTTTATTTTCTTTCCAGAAAGATATAGAGTGGGTTAATTTCCATGATGGGCAAACATGTCGAGAAAGGAGAACAGTAAGCATTAAGCTAAAGGACAATAAGTGGAATTTAGAATACAATGGTGGTTTTGCCACTGATAAAACATAAATTCTATAATTATCGGATGACACAATAGAACTCGAATGACCTATTGTTAAATTATTAAATCTTCATGATCCAAGCAAATACCAGCCAGTATAGTCAATATTAATATTCAGAACATGGCAGATTAGACGATTCTTTGTCATTGTGAATAGCATGGTATGCAGCAATAAAAATATAAAACATGGTGCATCCAAATACAGACCTCAGTGCAAACATAACACACATATAAAATGGTATAATTGTAATTAAATAATTATTGATGTTTATCAGCATTTGGCTTTGCAGAATCCTAAATATGCATGCAGCATAATGCACACAAAGATAAAAACGTGGATGGAATTTAGTTGAGACTAATGATAAAGAAGAAATTAGACAGCCAAATAAATGAAAGTCAATTACTTTGTTGAGTATTCAACTGATACTTATCACTAGATGCCTGGAACACCAAAGTTCCTCCTCACTGTTACTGGAGAATAACAAACAGACAGCTCATTTTCTGTTGAGCTGGAAGACTTTTTCTTGGTATGGGTATTAGACTCAGTGGAACAGAGTGGAAGCACTCACTTCCTTCCTGATTTTTTTCCTGAACAACAGGAATACAAGGTTATTTTAACATTAGGCTCCATTTTGTTTTTTTTCTGTGTCACAGGTCCAGGATTGTTGCTACTTGGAGCAAAAGATCAATCAAGCAGTTTTCAAAAACAGAACCAGAGGAAAGTAATCTTAATTTCTGAGTATCACGAGTGTGTGTTTCTTTACACAAGGATAGGTTCTCGTACAGCGCCGAAATCCAGTAATCTGCATGTGTACAAAGGTGTGTGGTGTTAAGTGGGATGTGTGCAGAAGGCGGGGAAGAGCCGAGACTGGGTCAGAACACAGGCAGAGGGGAGAGTCGGGAGGCGGCAAAGAAGCGGGAGAGGAGGTAATGACGCAAAGTCCGGGAGAAACGGCAAAGCAAGAACAGCAAGAAGATAGACGTGGGGGAGGGGGAGAGGAGCACCAAGTTGAAGGGGAGACCCTGGCCCTGTCACTGCGCTGGCAGGTGAGGTGGGCTGGACAGGTCACCTCCCTTCGCAGTCTCCGTTCTCAGTGACAGTGGGGTGGTGGGGTGGTCAGAGGTGCTTTAAGGAGATTGTGATCCAAATGTTTCGTTACCCTCTGGGTCTTTGAACAAGAAGCTCTGCTGCCAACCCTTTCCACCGTGTCCAGCAACCATTCCTACCTTTTAAAAAATGAGAATAGGTCTCCACTCTAAGAGGGGGACATCAACCTTGGTCTCATGAAAGGACCCCTGCAAGCGCAGGGGAGTCACATCACTCAGTCCCACCAAGTGCTGCCTTTGCTCATTCCGCTTTCTCGTTCATTCAGAGTAGAAGCCAAGCGAACCAGAGTTTCTCTCCCTCCATATAGCTGCCCTGTGTATTGTAGGGTGGCCAGCAGCACCCAGGTCTCCACCCACCAGATGCCAGGGGCACACTTGTCCCCCACCTGATTTGTCACAGCCAAAAGTGTCTCCAGGCACTGCCAGATGTTCTTAGGGGGCAAAAATCTGACCTGGTTGAAAGCCCATGGCCTAAACCAAAGGTAGATTGTGTTTCCAGCATATCCAAAGAGCCAAGATAGAGTGAATGAGAAGCTCTTTATATTTCCGAGCATGAAACACCAATGGTTCAGGTAAATTGAAGAAAAGATATCTCCTGGTCAAAAGCTAAATTTGTAATAGCCTAACTTCATTAAAACAAAACAAAACAAAACAAAACAAATCACTTAGCATGCACAAAGTTTCTGAATTCCACAAAGGAGGTAAACTTGAGTTTTATATAATATTCTGAGGCTAAAAGACAAAATCCAAGTGTAGTGCAAGTGGGTGAGAGAGAAAGAGAGAGCCAGAGAGGGGGAGAGAGGGATAGAGGGAGAGACCCCTTTTGGGTCAAAGTCCACACGGTTTGAATGTGACACATTTTGAAACAGCCCATATGAATTTAGTAAACACATCATGGGCTGACCTGCAAACTTTCCCAGAGGAACTAAAAGCTACAGTTAGGTCAGTTTATATTCACATCAGTCACTGATTAGAACCCTGAAACAGCAGGAAGAAATGCATCCTCAGCTTCAGGACTTCCAGATGAGAGAAAAATAAGACATTCTGTGCTGATGTAGCCTCAACTCGGCTTTTCCTCATAGCTCTGCGCTAGGACAGGACTTTGGCACTGAGGGCTGTTCTGGGGACCATTCTGGTGAAGACCCTGTTTCATAGACACACTAGACAGGCCCGCTACCCAGACGTGATGGTTCCCACTCGCAGTGAGCGAGGGACCCTCTGGGGAACTTTCTGCTGGAGCAACTCCCAAACTCTAGGAGCCTCAGGGACCCCTAGGAAGGCTTGTTGAAATACAAATAAATGGCTGGGCTCCAGCCCCAGGGTGCCAGGCTCATTAGATCTGGAATGGGGTCTGACCTTCACTTCTAACAAGTTCCCACTCCATGCTGACGGCGTGAGTCCGAGGTCCCTGCTGGAGCCCACCGGCCTTGCTGTCTCCCCAGAGCCACCCACGAAAGGAATTCTTTCTTTCAGTTGCTTTTTTCGTTGCTCAGGTATTTGGTTAATGATGCCTATCTTACATTTGCTTCTATGCTGCCATTGCTATTTGATTAATATTTTCTTGTAAAAACTTTGGCTCCCATAGAATATTGCTCTGCTTTTTGGTTACCCCATAGTGTTGAGTCCACAATAGATTCCTAACAGATGACCCCTTATTAGAGAATGAATGAAGATAATGTACAGTGTAAAGCTATAGCCTACTTTATCCTTTGGGTTTTTCTTCATTAGAAGTAGCTATGTTATAGCTTGTTCTCACACCAACTGCATTTTCTTCTCATACTTAAAAAATATTGTATTTATTGATTTTTAGAGGGAGAGGGTGGGAGGGAGAAAGAGAGGGAGAGAACCATCCTTACACTGTCTTTGGCCCCCAACCGGGGACCTGGCCTGCAACCCAGACATGTGCCCTGACCGGGAATCTAACCCCCACCCTTTGGTTTGTAGGAGGACACTCAACCCACTGAGCCACGCCAGCCAGGGCCATTCTCTCCTGGTTGTAAATCTCTCTTTTTCTCTGCATATAGACCTCATTTGGGAAGAACAGGAACCCATATTATGGCTTACATTCTTCAACATGAAAAGCATATAAAAGAACTTTATAGCCATACTTCTATTTTCATTATCTAAGTGTATTAGTAAAAGCAAACCGATTACATCCTCCTTTTGGGAAGCCAAAAACATCTGGAATTTATGTTATGAGAAAGAGCTTTGACACAGGTTATTTGACATGCACACCAACTGCACAGAAGAAAATCACTGGAGGGAACGTTAAGCTAAGTTATGATGCTGTCCTGTCGGTACAATATCTGAGCTGGTTGCTGGGCTGTGTCCTGAAGATGCATTAGACTGTAAAGGCGTGGAATGGACAGCCTTCTCCCAGAACTCAACCCTGCATCATCCTAACGATAAATACTCATGCAATATCCTGTCTGATTCTGCTGTGGGGCTCCAGTGATTTGTCACCAGACCGTTAGAAGCAACGCTTTGTGTTATGTTGCTGCACACTTTGCTCTCATTTAATGGGAGCTATATCATTTTTATTTGATTTTTTATTTATATTTCAGAATTCTTGAAAAGTTATTCTACTATCAAAGTGAAACTATGTATAAACTGCCAAGCCATTTGAGCTCATATATGTATAAATAAGAGTTTTCTCCCGCTCCCGATTCCTCAAGGTTTACTGAGAAATTCCACCTTTAAGATGATGAGCTGGAAGAGAAAGTGGACATAGTAATGTCTTCTTTTTCCCCTCTGGCTCCAGGACATACCTCCTTATGTCCCTGAAACTGTAGGAAGGAGAGAAATCTGTTTTTCTTTCCTTGACTCCTCTTACTTTTGTGTGTGATGCTGTATTCACATCTAATCTGAATTTGCTCTATATCTAACTTACATCTATAGCTCTTTGAACTTCAGATTCAGAGACACAATAAGATGCTTGAAGTTAAGATTGTCCCAGAAAAACCCATGACATGCGACCATTGTAAGTGTCATGTTTAAAGACAGCGGTTTTCCAAGAAATGTTTGCTTTTAGCATCCCAGCTGCCTGCAGGGAAGAAACCCAGAGGCCATGGCTTCCAGCTTTCTTAGCTGCTCTTCCGCGCCTGTCCATTTCCCCTCCCAGTCAGGGTACAACGACCCGGGAAAGGCTGTGCGGCCCCGAAGGAGACACACTGAAGCACTCCCCGCAGATGTGATGTAGGTACCCGGCTGTGTTGTGGGGCGGGGTTTCTGATGACAAACTGCTCTCTTTTCCTTACACAAATCTGCCAAGAGCTTTTCTCTGTTTCTACAGGGAAAGGGGACCTCTTTGACATCATTGAAGAGACCTGGGTCAGTTGATACTGAATATAAAAAAAAATAGATGAAAAGCCAACACAGGGCTACAAAAAGGAAAACATATATAAAAAGTCTGTGATAGCCAAGACCTGGAAACAACCTAACGCCCATTAATGGGCGAATGGATAAAGGAAGTGTGTTTACACGCAATGGAACGTTACTCAACACTAAAAAACGAAGGAAATTCTGCCATTTTCAACAACCTGGATGGACCTGGAGGATATCTGCTAAGTGAAATAAGCCAGACAGAGAAGAACAAACTCTATGTGATCCCAGTTATATGAGGGGTCAAACAGCCAGACTCGTAGAAGCAGAGAGTGCGGTGCTGATAGCCCAGGGCCGGGGGAGAGGACACAGGGCAGTTGTAGTCAGAGTCTCGGCAGTGAAAGGTGAGTAAGTCCTGGGACGCACCGTGCAGCCCAGCACCCGCAGCTACACCTGTCAGCTCAGGGTGGCGGGAGGTCCTTGGTTTCCTGCTCTTCTCCTGCTAGAATTTGGTGCCATTCAGGGACAGAAATATGGGTCGGGGAAAAGAGATCAAAATAGCAGTTTTATTTTCAGTAGCAACAAGATGGGACTGTAGGCTTATGTATGTCCTTCCCTGAGCTTCATAACAACATTGAATTAAACTTACTTCACCCCTGCAAATGCAGACTCAGAGTGTAGGTGTCGAGGGGAAGGTCACAGTGCCTGTCCCATAATGCTCATGGCCTGGCTGTCCACTCTGTCTGCAGGCAAATGATGACAAGAGATGATCTTTAAGTGGCTGAGCAGAACATGTTCCTTCTGAACTCACCAATCTGATGAATCTTCCCTCCCCCGATACACTGAGGAGCAAATGAGGGGCCAGAGGGGGCCTGGAGTGATTTGCAAGTGGAAGCAACTGTATGAGCAAATGGATGGGAAGAGTGTCACCCCAGTACTCGGTGCCATTTCCTCCTCTAAGTATCAACTACACGAGGGCCCTGCGCAGGTGTGCTACCTGCTCCCTCACCAAAGACACCTGGCTGAGAAAATCACGGGAGGCTGAGCTCCGGCTCCCCGGAGCTCCCCAGGAGGAACGCAGCCGCCCAGAAGAAGGGTGCCATTTTCTCCTCACAGGCAGAATGTGCACGGGGTGGCGTCGGCCCTTTGACAATTTGTCTACCCAGACGGGGCATCTGATAAAACTGACACCAAAGAGCTCTGACTACACACACTCCTAGAAGCTTCTCTATATTCATTCCCCACAGGATACAAAGCTCCCCTTGTCTTCTTCTCTTTTCCTCACCCTGTTCCTGTGTTACTTTCTTGTTCTTCTTCACACCACCCCTCTGCTCACCATCGCTGGGTCTTGGGCCGCAGCCACGCTTCCGGTCCCTCTGTCTACACGCTGTTTAAGGCGAGGCGGATTAGATTGTGGCACTCTGGGACAAAGGCTGCTCTGCCCAAGTCAGGGTGGGGCGAGGCCACGGGTTGTTCTGTTTAGACGACAGGGGCTCGTCTTGGCTTTGGGGGTAGTCACGCAACCCCGCTGGCTCATCCCAGCTCACAGTGCCAAGACAAAAGGTCTGACTGAAGTCTCGCTCATCTGTGCTGTTGTTTCTAGCCTCTCCTGCTGTCTTCAGTTCTGATACTTAGTGGGCGGTGCCATTCACTTCCGCCAACTCCAGCCTGGAACTGTCAAGGTTGGGAGGTTGAAGCTGAGAGACCGGAACTCACTGAGCCCAGACAGGGTCCCCTTACAACCTGCTCCGCTGTGTTTGTCGGTGCTTCTTGTCCAGTGTCCCTCTCGGCTGTGTCAACTGAGGGACTCTGGCCTGGGCAGAGGGCGCACGCATCGGAGCGCGGAGTCAGTGCCTTTCTTTTCTACCCATGCAGCCTAGCTGAGTCGGCGAAGAAATGAGAGGATGGACACCAACAGGAACTGTGCGTTCCATTTGGCTCCCACTAGTGCATTTATTCCTGTGTTCCCCTTTTCCTAGCTCAGCACAAACCTAAAAAGTCTTTTAAAGAATGTTCTCTATCCTAATTTTATTCTAGGTGTAACCCCTTCCCTATAAATCCCCGCCAGCGCCTTGGCTGGGTGCCTTTGTTCTGTCTCCCTGCAGCCCTCCTACTAGCTGTCCCTGCCAAAGGGCTTCCCCGGGCCTTGCCAGCCATCATCTTCCCGGTGAGTCGGGGTTATCACGTTTCGGTGGAAGAGTGTGACTTGAGCAAGCCTTTCCGGGATCAGCGCTGTGTCCTCTTACATCTTTCCATCTGTTTTCTGACATCTGTGATACACTGACTTCCTGTCTATCACAGGTTCTGAGTTACAGTACCACTAATGGCAATGACCAGAAGACGTTTCATGGTCACAAACCTCTAATTTACCAAGTCTGAGTCCTTTTAACAAAGACGCCTGCCCCTCTTGCTTTTCTTATGGTCCATGGCTGTGCCAACAGTGCGAGGTCTTCTCCTCCTTTCTGCCTCTGCACGTTCTAATGTCCCTGTCTTTGGCACGTGTTAGTTCAACCAGAAACCTTTCTTGAGGATAACACACTAGTGGGAAATTCAGTGGTAACAGGCAAATCTGTGCCCAGAAGCAACTTGTCACTTACAGTTTATTGAAGGAGACAGCACTACCCAAAACTCTACAGTGTGAAGAACTTACATGGGCACAGAGGGAGAGCATGACACAGTAAACAGATGTCCCTCCATGGGTTTTGGGAAAGCAAGACAGGAAGAGACTACTTCTGACCAGGGGGTTGTAAAGACCCTACAGGAGAGGGGCCATCCCAGCTGGCCTTTGACAAGGGATACCATACAGATGTAGTGGAGTCCGGGCATTCTGGGTTAACAGAATGCAATAGTTCAGGATGCCGAAGTGTAGCGTGTGCATGTGTGGTGGGTGGGGAAGGGGCATTGGAGCTAGGGCTGGGAGTCAGAGGGAGCTGGGCTGAAAGGCTTGCCTCTCGCTCTTTCGTCAAGGGGAGGCTTTGAGTTGCTCTGAGCGATGACAGACACTGGAGAACCTGCCATGACTGAAGATACCTCTGGTAGCTAGATATCGTGAACGGCTCTGAAGGAGACACTGAAAGCTGGGGATCCGGTGGGACGCTCTCGCGACGACCTGCTCCAGCGGTGATGAAATCTGGACTTCGCGAAGCGGTGAACCTGGCGGCAAGGTGAGCAGGAAAAGTGTTTCCCCAGTGGACTCTGCAAGCTAGAAAGAGATGGTGGCAGGCAGGGCCCTTGGTAGGAGCACTGGTTTATTCAATAAAATTTCATAGGGTACGTGATACACGTCAGGAGCTCTGTGTGGGGTAGAAATAAAAAATGGATCTCATACTCCAAAATTGAAAAACTCCACAATCTACAAAGTTATTAAGATGCCCAAATCTACATTATTATCACCTCTCTGTTGTCACCTGTCATCATGCCCGTGGAATGGACATATGAAAGTGGTGCCTATTAACATGCCATTTAAGCCGGAAAGAGAAATACCAGTTTGATAAATGAGCAGGGGTAGGCGAGATACCGAGGGACACAGCAGACTTTTGCCGGGTGTTCGGAGCGTCCCTGAGCAGGTGGGTGAGGCAGCAGGCGCACCTGATCAAAGGTGAGAAGAAAATGAGCTCCATTGTGCTCCACGTCTCAGTTTGTTCTGAAGGTTATACTAAAACGTGGAAGGGTTAGCACGTGCCTGTGTTCAGAAAGGCAACGCTGGCGGGAAACGGCGGGGTGGGGGTGGGTAACCATGGCGGCAGGCAGCTCAGGAGCACAGAGCTGCACCAAGAGCTCAGGTTAGAGACAGCGAGGCTCTGGACTGGGGCCGCAGCAAAGGGAGAGGGAATGTGAGACAGAACGTCTGTGCAGTTGGTGCAAAGCCCAGCTGAGTGTGGCAGGACGTTAGATGGTGAGCGCGGGTGTTTTCACATGGATGGTGGAGCTGCTGCGGCTGCCATTGACTGAGAAAGAAAACACAGCCTGAAGCGCAGGATTGATGCAAGAAGAATGATGATAGTTACAGCTCATATTTACTGGGCATTAGGTACCAGCTTATTCTAGTGCTTTGTGTGAATTGGTGCTCTAACCCTCCCGACAGACTAATGAAACAGGTCATCTCGGTACCTCCACATCGCAGACGAAGAAATTGGGGCAGGGAGAGCTTAAGCCACTTGTCCGAGGTTTCACAAGCGCTAAAAAGCCAAATCCAAATTTGAACCTAGACAGTACGATTCAAGAAGATGCATTCTTAACTTTACACTGCCTACCCTTGTGTGTGACTTTGGACACGTGGAGTTTTTGGTGGAGACCTGAAACCCTGAAGGGTGGGAAGAGGTCAAAGGTGGAGGTGTGAACATGGAGTCATCGCTCGTGGACATAAGAAGTATCCTAAGCTGTAGAGACTGTATGTAAGAGTTTGTTTGAGTCAAAGGAATGGCAGATACTGGAAAGCAAGCCCTCCGGTGCTCTGGAGAAGGACACTTTCTCAGCTCCTTTTGTGTGTTCAGGAGGCAAGAGGAAAGGCAAGGAAGGTTACCAGGGGTGGGAGAAAGCAAGGCAGGGGGACCCGCTTGCAGGACAGTTAAGATTATGTGCTCTCTGGAGGGTAGTTATTTCAAAGGTGTGTTAACCCAGAGGCACAGAATCAAAAGCTTCACTAAAGCCTTTTACCAAAAAGTTTTGGCCCGGGGTGTGACCACCCGCCATGACCCGCCCAGTTAGGGATTTGTGATCAGATCGCTCTGTGAGGTCACTTTCCACAGAACCTCCTTTTTTCTTTTCTTTTCTTTCTTTTTTCGTCCAGGAGATGAAGAAAAGTAGAATGGCAAAGGAAGAGAATTCAAGGTGGGACCTGACAAATTGTTCTCATCAAAGCCGGGAAGTGGTGTGTGAGTCAAGGCAAGACTCGGGGGTGGTCAAGCAGGCAGGCAGAGGAAGGTGAGGACGCGTCGCAGACCCAAGAGCGTAGACACTGTTGATAAGAAAGAGACATTCACCAGCGCAGAGGCCATCAGACCACCATGGTGGTCAAGGACAGGTGAAGGGCCATGAGATTTGGCATTTAAGGATGAATTCTTTGAAAAGGCAGTTTCAGGTAAGTGTACAAAAGAAGCTGGAGCTCAGTGGCTGGGTTGTGTGTGCAGGTGTGGAGGGGAGGCTGTGCCAACGTAAGAAACACGCACACTGTCCCTTGTATCTGCGCAGCCAAGATAACACACCTTTGAAAGGTTCCCTTCAAGATCCCTCTTTCTGAAGCAGGACCACCCCCTGGAAAGCACAGAATCTTAGCCACCCTGAAACCCAACCTCCCTGTACTTCCTCCACCTCCAGGCACTCTTCCCATGTTCTCTCCTTAATGCCAAATGCACGAAAGAAACTGGCATTCTCCGGAGCATATGTGATCTTGCTCCCCAGTAATGTCATCAGTTTGGGGCAAATAAACAATTATAAAAATTCTCTACAGGGTTGGACGCTTCTTCCAGCAATACTACGAAAGATTGGGGATCGAGGAGCTGTAGGACGGACTCCAATCTCGGAGTGGTCATACACGCGTGATGTTAAAACCCGCCTCAGCCCTTTGCTACATCAACAGGACTCACCCGGACCCACTCCCGCTGCCGAGGCTCCCCATCCTTCTGAGTGTTCTTGGCTCCATGATTCCTGCGTTGAGACTCCGTTAGGATGCGCCCTCCACCGCTGGTTTTTGTGTCTGTCTTCCATAACCCAGCCCGAGAGCAACTTCCACTCCCTCTCCTGTCCCTGGCAGGTCACAGTAGTTTGATCTGCCCCTGGTTTGCGGCTCTGCATGGGCGAAAGCGACCAGGGAGAAAAAGCTGAAGTAGTAGAAGAGGTCTCCTAGAAAGGTCTGCTCTGTGAGAAGGTGTACGTTGGATCAGTCTCCTATGGGAAGCGGGCGAGGGAGTCAGGGGGTTTGCTTTAGGGGTTGGAGGAAAACGGAAGAAGTTGGAAAGAATGTGGAGAATTCATCGAGAATCAGGGCTGTCCAAGGCAGCCCTGAGGGGCCAACCGAGATTAGATATCGAACATTTGTAGTGCAGCCAGCTGGGAGTTTCTTGACTTGCTCCAGTATTACTGGGAAGAGAGATAACGAGAGCAGGGAGGACTCGAGGTTAGGTTTGTCTGGCACTGGGATGGGCAGGACAGCCTCGGCGGAGGTCGGAGATGGGTTAGAGCGTTCTGGTGAGAGAGGAGCCGAGAGGGGACATGGCATTCAGGCTGCCCAGATAGACAGATGAACCAGCTGAAGGCAGAAGCTGACCAGGAACTCCCGGGAAGGGGAGTGAGGAGGGAGCAGTCTAGAGACAAACCAAGAGACTAAAGGAAAAAGAACAGGCTGAGTAGGTGTGAGAAAGAGTAGCAACGGCAGAGAGATGGGGCGACGCTCAGACCAGAGTGGTCAGCCTTGGCATCTGTGAGCCTGGTGGTCAAAAAAAAAAGACCGATTCAGGTGATGCTAGGATGTCACACAGAGCTTGCCACACACAGGTGTCCAGAGTAGAATAGAGCAGAAGGTCACACCAGTGACAAAGGTCGGGATGTGAAAAAGTCATCAACTGTAATGGTGAAATGAACTCTGGGGTGGGTTGGAGATGAAGTCTGTAAGGCGGGTGTGCAATTCCTCAAAGGTGAGAAAATAAACAGCGTGTCCGAGATTGGGGTGGACCTGGGTCTGCAGCCTCTGGTCTCAGGTGCTGGCTGTGTGGGCAGGTGGGGATGAAAGCAAAAGGGAGACAGAGAGTGTGTTTCGATTTTATTTCGTCAGAATAAAACCATTTAAATAAAAACAAATATAGTGCTTTTATTACATGTAATGCCACAGAAAAGCAGTTACTGTTTCTCTTTTCCACAATAATCAAATGTTAAAAATGCAAAAAAAAAATCATCTTCCATGACGTCTGAAGAAAGGTTTCTGGGCATATTTGTGTGTCTGGCCATCCAGCTCTGTTAATGAGTTATATTATTCACGAAGCTTTATTTCTGGACCGTGGACATTAATTTTAAAATTCTGGGAGTAAAAACCAGAACTCCATGCTAAATTCGGCTTTGCAGCCCCACAACCGACACATCATGAGAATAATCCTGTCTTCTTTCACTGGTCATCCTGCGATGACCCCGCCGCCTGGGAAGAACCATCAGGCGACACTCACAATGACAGAAACCATCACCTGCCTGGTTGTCATGGCCTCCGGTCCTGCCTCCCACTTCCCCGTCCTGTCCACAGCTCCAGGGAGAAATGCAGCTTTGCTCACTGCTAACTGGAAGAACCTGGGGGTTATCACATCGGTTGGGTTCCCAGATGAGGCAGATGGATCGCATTTACATATTCCTGAGAGTTTTCTCCACTGGGCTCTTAAAGAGCTTAAGTGCATGGTTCCTGCTACTTCCGTGACTCCGTCTCACCCTCTCCTTGTTCTCCGACCGTCTCTGAGGTAACGCTTCCATATTCTGCTCAATTTTCTCTCATTCTGTTCCACCCCAGTCAGCAAGGCCCCATTTTAAATGGCTATACCTTAAGTAAAAAAAAGAAGTTAGTCAGAGTTATCTTCGAAAGTATTTTGAAGGTGGCATTGCAAATAGTGAATGATTTGGGATTGATGTGACTGTGTCATTTACTGCCTTACAGTGCATATGTCATCGGAAGGATTATTGTTCACACGTTCCATGGATTTGCTTATCTCTCTTACATAGTTTTGCCCTAAATTGTGCATGCTAAAGAAAGACATCTTAAACACTCTGGCTTTCAGATGCTTCCCCCTAGTTGTCTTCACTTGCTTGCAACTCAGTTCTCAGAGTCACAGTTTTGCCTCCCCTTCAAGCTCCAGAGTCCGATGTCCCTGCGCTGACCCATCTTTCAGTCCTATAAACCTTGTCTCCAGTGCCATGTCCTGCAGGGAACCTCCGTGTGTGTCCCCTCCCTGACTGCCTGGGCCTGGATGAGAACCTCTGCTGGTTTTCCTCTCCGATTCAGAGAGTTATTCTCTCCAGGCACTGGCGTGGTACATTATAATTATCTGTTCATACCCTGATTTCTACAACTGTGTTTTGAGCTCCTTGAGGGTAGAACGACGTCCCACTCTGGTTTGGGTTTCTGGTCTTTAAGCGCGGACGAGGCAGTTAGAGCACGCAGGCTGGGTGAAATAATGTGCCCAAAATAGCAAAGTCCGGGATCGGTGTGGTGGTGTACTTGGATCCTTAACTCTGTCAGTACAGAGTAATTAGTGAAGCATATTTTAATTTAAAAATCTAAAAAAGCAAGACAAGATGAAGCTGAATACTGCGTATTGTTGTATCTCTTTGAGTGAATAGACTGGTTTCCTCTGTTATCCCTGTAAATGGCAAAAAAAAAAAAGAAAGAAAAAGAAAACAGTGGTGCCGGGGGGAGAGGGAGCAACAGCACCAGGTGAATGCGTTGTTATCGCTAGGCCCTCAAGCCCAATCCCACCGAGCGGAGTTGATCGGATCCCTCGTGAGACGGAAGGACTGCTTTTGCCTACGGAGGATGGAGAATTACGCGGATGGCACACCTCTGCTCCTCACAGCGTTAGCCGAGAGGTGCCAACGACCCAAATGTCCACTGATGACTAAGTGGATAAAGAACGTGTGATGGGCTATTATTCAGTTTCAATAAAGGAGGACTCCTGTCACATGTTATGACATGGATGGAACTTGAGGACACTGTACTCAGTGACATAAGCCAGTGGCAAAAGACAAATACTGTGTGATTCCACGTACATGAAGTATCTGAAATAGTCAAACCCGCAGAAACAGAAGTGGAGTGATGGTTTCGGGGGGCTGAGAGGAGGGGAGCTGAGGGTTGTCTTTCAATAGGTATAGAGTTTTGGTTTTGCAAGATGACGAAGTTGCATAAGTCTGTTGTACAACAAGGTCAATGTAGTTAACACTAGTGAACTGTACACTTGAGAATGGCTGAGATGGTACATTTTATGTTATGGGTTTTTATCAGGATTACAATAAAACACTGAAAAGAAAAAAGAACTAGGTTAGAGGATGGCCAGGAGGGCGCTCTGACCTCATCCCTCAGGCCCCGATCCTGGTGTCGCTTCTCGGGCTCGGAGGGCTCGGAGGTGGGCAGCAGGCCCAGAGGCGGCCACCCAGCAGGAGAGGGGCCTTTCGGGCATCTGCGCCAGCCGCAGGGCTGGTCTAGCAACTCAGCCCCCGACTCTTTTCCCACAGGCCTTGCTCTGGGACCAGCAGCAAGAATCAAGGGTCCGGTTCTGTCTCTGAAGTAGAAGGAAGTCTGCAGAGGGCCCAGCCTTTGCACCAGCTGGGGGAGGAGCCAGCGATGCCGATAAAGAAGTTAGACAAGCCATCCGTTAAGGAATGTAAATTTCATACTGCGGCTAATGTACGCTTCTGATAGATAGCCTTTTAGCACGAAGTGAAATGATCACATGTATGAGTTAAGGTAATCTCTCTGTTGGGGTGGTGGCAGAGATGCTGAGGGAAAAGAGACGTCTAAAATGAAAAAAGTGTTTAAATGCACCCGTGCTCTTTGGCTCAGATGATTGGATAATCATTGGAATACCGATGTAATGACATGATGGAAGTAAAATGGGAATTGAGAAATTGGAAAGAATGAACGTAAGTGGTGTCCTGGGAAGAGGGGCAGGTAAAGTGTTATTTGAGGTGAGAAGATTTTGTGGACTTTTCCCGCATAGGATGGAAGAGACTAAAGTATGTCTAGGCTGAGGGTCAGGAGTTAAAGGAGAGGAAGAATTAGAGGGTACCGGAAATAGAGGGACCGTCGACAGATGCCAAAGGGACAGTGAAGACCGAGAGTGAGAAGGAGGAATTAACACCCGAAAGGAGAAGAACCCCGCTATTTTCAGAGAGAGAAGGATACACGTGAGATCCTGGACTTTAGGATTCCTGAGGCTAACCAGGGTGCCGGTTGTCCTTACTGATTTGCAAAGCGGTAGCCTAGAACCAGCTTTTCCTAAGTATTGTTGTGCTTCATTTCAGTTGGGGTAACTTGGACTCACTGTTTTCTCTCCAAGGAGAATTGGACTAAAGTGGATGAGATTCAAGGTGATGAGTAAGGGTGAGTGATAGATGCTTCTTATCTTCCCTGGACTAGGGCCACTAATGCACAGAGGTTTTCCAAAAATGTCTTCACGGTGCTGAGCATCACGATTGCTTGTAGGATGACCTGGCCTTTCAGGGAAGCTGTAGCCCAGGCTGAGGTCACTGCAAGGGAAGCCAGCGAAGGGTATGTGTAATAAACAGTAAAATGGCTTCACTAATGCAGAATGCGGCTGGGACTGAAATTCAAATCATTTTCTCATGAGATAATTTCCCAGTGATCTCTTTATAGTGAGGCTGGAAGGTTGGAAATCTTTTTAAAGTGTTTTTGAAGTTATTTCATGATGATTCAGTTTCTATTTCTGTTCAGAGTACTAAGATTATTTATAACCTTATAACTGCTTTTCCACACTCTTTTTATATCATTATAAAAGAACTCCTTCTAAATGGTGAATTGCTGACACCCTCTTCATATTGGCTTGACTATTGTTCCTCATTTCATATTTTTAGTATATAAATAACTGTCATAAAATCCTCCACGTAAGCGCCCACAGAGATGTGAAGGGCCAGCATTCCACAGAAATCTGATCTTATTAAAATGCATTGTTTTATAGGAAACACTCTGGCCCATCATGAACAATGATGCCGTGCAGCCATAAAATGATTCAAATGTCCCTGGTGATCAAATTTGGACCCTCAGTTACCAAGAACATCAACCACTACCTGTTTCTATGGGAGCTGGGGGGTGGGGCGGCGGAGTATTATAAAGCTCTAATACAGATGAGGTGAATCCTGAGAGCGGAGGTAGATAACCGGTGTCATTTTCCACGACGAAAGGCAACACGCTCTCCCAAACATCGGGTCCCTCATGTACACTTTGACCCTCTTCTTGCACCATGAGAAGAACTCTGAGCATGACTGCGTGCGGCTCCCAGAGAGCATTTGTTGGGCATTTAATGTTGAAGGACATCGATAAATGACCCTTCGGCATTCTGTTCCTCCAGACAGTTTCTTTTTGATAAGGAAGACAAAAGTGTCCAAACTGAAACGTATAAGCAGATACACGTATACATTATGTATGCATATATATTTTAAAATGTTAATGCATGTTTTTGTTGCATGGTCATTGTAACAGCTTGAAACCATTCTAAAAAATAGGAAGGCAAAAATGACCATCAGAAATTCTGTTCTCATGATGTTAATTAATTAATCAGTTCCATTTCTGGTTCAGAAAGTATCTGTAGTAAGGGGAATATGGCTGGCCCTGGGGATGAAACAGTGGGCAGATTTGCATGGTACCTGCTACCTGAGAACACCACTGTGTAGTGTCTGGGCTCATCTTTCCAGGTGTTTCTTTGTGAATATGGTTCTTTGTGCATGCCTGCTAATATTTTAAATGCACATTTTAAATAAGGATTCACATTTATATTTTAGAGAAAGAGATAAACTAGAACTCATTGTCCACAGTTTTCCTTTCTTAGGCAACAGGAGGTTGAGACCGTCTTCATCTGTCCATGCATCCTGGTAGAGCATCAGTTTCCTTGGTTGCAGTCTTTTATTGGCAGAGTGTCTCAGGGTGGGTTTCCTGGTAAACGGCGTCGAGGCAGAGATCAGTGCAGGAGGGTTTCAGAGGGGTGCTCTCGTGCACACCTGTGAGAGAGGGCGGGAAGAAGTACCGGTCACAGGGAAGTCGCACTGCAGGGGGCTGCGACCAAGGTCTCCCACAAGCACAAAGCAGCTCAAGGACTGGCGTGGCTCTTCTTCGGCGATGCCCCCATTTGAGGCCAGGCCTTGGCATCCCCACTTCGACCCGCCATCGAATGAGAGCTGTTCTCAGGGAAACAGCTTATTTGGGGGTTAAGTAGCCCCATTAGCCAAGGGCATTATGGAAGAGGACACCCACACAAGCTGTTGGAAGGTACCTTTCTTTGCAACCGGGGAAATGAGACATAGTTCCTATTTTTAAAAATTTGTTGAGGTGTGTTTCATGGCCCAGAATGTTGTCTCTCTTGTTGAATATCCTGTGAGCTTGTGAAGAATGTGTTTCCAGCTGCTGTTGGGTGAAATAGACTGTATAGAGCCTATCCAGTCGATGGACAGTATACCCGAGTTTGACTATGGATTTTCTGCCTGCTGGGTCTGTTCATCTCTGAGGTTAGGGTGTTGAAATCTTCAACTACCTTTGAGGACTCGTCTACTTCTGCTTGTCGTTCTATCGGTTTTTACCTCATGCAGTTTGGCCCTGTGCTGTTAGCCACGCACTCATTACACATCACGTCTCCTTCGAGAATTGACATCTTTATCCCTGTGTAAGGGCCTTTATCCCTGGTCATTTTCCTCACCTTGACGTTTGCAACATCTGAGATTAGTACAGCTATTCCTGCTTTCTTTTCATTAGTGTTAGCATGGGATATTTTTCTTCACTCATTTTCTTGGAATCAACCAGTCTTTACATTTAAAGTGAGTTTCTTGTGGAGACTATATAATTGGGTCACGTTTTTGATGTTCTCTGACCCTCTCTGTTTTTACTTGGTGAATTTCACTACTAACACTCAATGTAGTTATTGGTTCAGTTGAATCGGTATCTTCTGTATTCAGTACTGTTTTCTACTTTTTGTTCTTGCTCTTTCTATTTTTGTCTTTCACTCTTTTCTGCCTTTTGTGGTTTTAATCGAGCAGTTTAAACAATTCCATTTTATCTCTTTTCTTATGATATTAATAATACATTTTTAAAACTTCTTTGTGTGTGTGTGTGTGTGTGTGTGTGTGTTTGCCCTAGAGTTAGCAATATACATTTACAACTATGCAAATCCACATTAAAATAACACTATTCCACTTCATGGGTAATGTGAGAACCTTATAGTAACAACCAAATAATCCTAATACCTTCCTCCTGTGCCTATTATTAATTTCACTTATATATAAGCATACATAAGACGATATTTGCACAGATGAGAGGGAACCCCCCCCCCAAACTGGAATTATCTTCTGGAGGGTGTACCCTCTGTACAAACGTCCTCCGCTAGGTGAGTGTCTTAGGAACCCATCTGTATCAGTGTACCAGCTGGCATTGCTGTGAGAGGCTGCGTTCGGCTTCAGTGAATTTCTCTGAAGACTCTTTCAACATGTTTGCCCATTTCAGGATTTACAAACACACCTACCCACACTGCACTGAGTGTTCAGTTTTTGACCCCAAACCGTATGACCCATGCCCCTCCCTCCCCGTTCACCCAATCTTGCCATGAGTGACTTTTTTTGGTGTTTCTCTGGATGAAAAAAGTCCTCAAAGGGAAACGTTTTGCCAACGTGAATGAGATAAAAACCAAAAATGGCAGAAGCACTAAAAAGCATCCGAATCGACGACTTCAAAAACCGTTCTGAGCAGTGGAAAAAACATCTCAGTGGGTGTATTGCATCAAATGGGGAGTACCTTGAAGGTGACTGAAGTTTGAACATGTAAGAGTAAACACACAATTTTTAATAAATAAATTCTGTTTTTGGGGTCCCCCCTCACATATATGATACAGACATAAGCATACATTGTGGAATACATTTTTTGTTATCACTGTGGAGAAAGCCAGGTAGCTCTAAAACCACCTTCCCTCCTGCCACTGTAGGGAATCAAAACTAAGGTCCCATCCCAGGGAGCATGACAGAGATGAGTGACGCTGTCAGGACCCAAATGACATGGAGGTGCTTCTCACCACAGAGCACGTAATTTATCAGACTGTCTCCACCAGAAACCAGACGAACTCTGCTGGGTGCCGTGGCTCACCATAGACCATAAACGCAACCAGTTAGTAGTTCTTGTTAGAAAGGCCACGACTGATGTGGCAACTTTGCCTAAACGTATTCACACAACCTCCAGCATGCAGTGTGGGGGGTTTTTAGAATCCATATCCGGAAGGAAACAGTCTGATCAGAGATGACAAATGGTCTGCACCCCCTGCAGTGGCACAGGACAGCCTAGAGAAGGTCTGGCTGAGGGTGTGTCACCTCTGCTGCCCTCTGTCCTAACGCGGTCCAGCGGGATCCGAACTTTTCTGACATTCCACAGAACGTCATGTTGACCTACTATATTAATAACGTTATGCTAACTGGGCCAGATGAACAGGAAGTAGCAAGTACACTGGAGGCCCTGGTAAGACCTAGGAGCTACACAAGGTGCCAATAGACATTCTGAACGTCAGTCAAGTGTTTAGGGGCCCAGTGGACTGGTACGCATCAGAATGTCCTCTCTAAATGAACAGAGGTACATCCTGTACCTCCTACCACTAAGAAGGAAGCAGAGACCGGGCAGGCCTTTGCAGGTTCTTCAAGCAGCATATTTTATTCTTGGGAATACTGCTCCAACCTATTTCCTGGGTGATAGAAAAAGCCACCAAGTTCAAGTGGGCCCCAGAAAAGCAAAGGGCTCAGGCAGCATTTAAGTTGCCTTGCAGGTAGAGCCCTGCAGCAGGGCATTGTGTGTATCCTTACCTGAGAAGGAAGCCATCATAATAGTCCAGGTGAGACCTGTAGTAACTTGCACCAAGGCGGCACGTATAAAAGTGGCAAGAAGTGGCTGAATACATTTTGAAGGTGGAACTAACGGAGTTGGCTGATTAACCAGATTTGGTTTCTAAAGAAAGAGATGACTCAAGGAGGGCAGCAAGGTTTCCGTCACACAGTATTGGTGCAAATATTTGTTTACGTAGCATGTTCAGCAAAACCGTAAAGGCCTCGAGAGCAGCAGTCATATTTATCTGCAGTCTCCTGGAGCTCGCCTAACGTCTGGTGCAGAGTGGGCCCTCAGGGAAAGAGCCTCGGGCATCTTCGTGCCCATATGTGTTCACAGTATTGTCACCAAAACAGTGTGACACATTTCATTCACTTAACTAAAGGTGAACCAAGAGATGTGGTAATTATCGGTAGCTATAGGACATCCATAATCTCAGTGGGATTTTTTTTTTTTTGTACAGAAACACAGGAGATAAATGAACAAGACATGACTTGGAACAGTTCAGGGTTATTATTCCCAATTCCAAAAGCACATTTATTGATTTTATTTTTATCAGGGTTAGAATAATACTAACATTTGTCTTCTCTGTCTTTTAGCACTCAGCTCATGTGGAACTATTAAGCGTTGCCCTTATAGATTGTGCCAAAAATAAAGCAGGGCTGCAGCGTATGGTAAAACACGCCCTTTCAGAAGGGTGGGCAGGTGCCATCTGTGTGCTGCGATGTGAGCATGACTGGGAGGCGTGGGCAGCGATCGACAAAGACGATGATGAACATACTCAATGAATGAATTATGGATCAAGTGTTTTCCTGAAAAAAAAAACATAGTGGATATGAATTTTATTTATGACTGAATTTCTTTAAAAGGGTTAGAAAGGTTGCTATTTTATTGTATGCTCTAGGTTCTCAAATCAATATTTATACTTTGTCCTATGCTAATGCAATCCTGTCCATTTGTTAAAATAAAGAGTAAAAAGTGACCTAGTTATAATGCTCTCAAGTCAACTTGCCTAAGGGAAGGTACTGGAGAATTAGTAACAGAAGATTTCCTTTTCCAGCTGTATCTGAGAGTAGCTCTTGAATACATTACTGAGGAATTGTCACCCTTCCTTCTATATTTATTCTCTGGCCACTTGGTACTTCCAAGGGTCCTTATCTATCATGTAATGATTCTTGAATTAGTGTCTGGAGTCCTTGTGAAGAAATATTTCCCTGCACAAAGTTACTAGATTTATTAATAAGCTCTGGATGTCAACTCCACTTTGATCTGTGGATGCTTTGCTCCACCCCCATCCCTTTCTTCTGAATGAAGAAGGTATTTTTGTCCACTTGCACATTTGTCTTTGGTGTTCTTTTTAAAACTCAGATGACAGATTGCCTTGGCTAAGGTTCCCTTTTGGACAGCAATAATCTAACTGGCTCAGAGCTAAAGAGAAACTACTAACCCTTGTTACCTGAGTTCTCTGTTCAGTGTGAGAAAAATGAATCAAGTATGCTTCCTCTCATTTGCACCCAGAGTAGCTATTAGGTGTGGGTAATCTGGCGAGAAATCCGTCAGTTCAACCCACCATTTGTCTCATTTGATTGGGAATTATCTTAAATCATTCTTGTTTAACAATTTAATTCCAGGAAGCGCAGGTATATTTCATGAGAACCCATTTACCAATAATGAGTATAATTGCTTTTTTTTTGTTTTACTTTTAGGTGACTCTCTAAAAGGGATATGAATCATGCAGATTCTTGGTCCAGGGAACAGGCGGTAGATTTAGGTTTCAAATGTAAACAAAGCGATTCCTATATCTCTCGGTAAGAGCTGTGCAGGCCAGTCTGGCTTAGTAGGTGCGCAAAGACCCCTGGAATTCTATTTATGGTTAGTTTTCACCAATAGTATCCTTGAAAAATATTACTATTCTAATAGAAAAAGTCAAGCTCTGTATATTTTCATCCTCTTTGAAGCTGCAACACTGTATCATTTTGATTCCGTTCTGAGATTCTTCTACTTTACGTCCTCTAACACACTGCTACAGAACATGCTAATTAATACGAGACAGAATATCTGCGGACACTGGGGGAGGGATAGACAACTGAATAGTGTTTACAGTGATGGGTGGAGCAACTGTGCACTGAAACACAAAAACGTAACGATTAAGCAACCCGCCGAATCTAAGTGATGGAAGGCCAGTCAGGAAACACTGCATCTGTGTTTGTTCTCAAATTTTATCATTTTAAACTATTTCAGAGTTCTTTATAACCACCTAGTGTTTATATTTAGACATTTTCTTAACTGTGTATGAAGAAGAACGCTCTATACATAACTGAAGGACAGAAGACACCAGTAACACTACCCTGTAAGAGGTGATTTCTTTCGTGAAAGGAAACTGTAGGAGATTAGGTGATGCGTCAACCCGGTGATCGGATGTAGTTCATTTTTTTAAAAAAGTTTAAGGCTTGTCCCACTGACAATGGAAATGAGAAAGAGAGTAAGCTATATTACAACAATATTTCACTGAGGCTCCTTCTTATGTCAAACAGAATCGCACTCACAGGTTTTGTATATTCCATTAGAAAAATGTGGAAGAATATAAGGAAAATAATATCTCATCCAACCTTAAAATATGCCACTGAGTTACATTTGTAAAAAATTCATACCAAATAAATTATGACAGTTATTTTTACTTAGATTTCTTTTTTCCTAGTTATATTTGATTTACATCAGGTTCTCACTGACTTGCCTAAGTAGATAAAGGAATACTAATTTTAACAAATCAGTTTTTGCTGATTTTTCTTTAATTTTTTATCATAATGAGGAATAGAGAGCAATACTCAACCAAATCCCCCGCAAATTCCCTGAACTTTGTCCTTTTATTTTTTATTTCAAATTAATTAGCTTTATTTCCTATTGAACTTCTAAGGCAGGGGTGTCAAACTCATTTTCACCAGGGGCCACATCAGCCTTCTGATTGCCTTCAAAAGGCCAAGTATAATTTCAACTCCTTAACAGTTAAGGAGTAGTCACATTTATACAGTTCTAAAATTATTTTGGCCCTTTGAAGGCAACTGTAAGGCTGATGTGGCCCCTGGTGAAAATGAGTTTGACACCCCTGTTCTAAGGGGTTTAGTACACTAGTATAGGTTTTTGAAACATTTTTTAATTGTATTTTTTCCATTACCTTTTAACCCTCTTAACTTTGACTAAGTTCATGTTAGTGATGAGCTATAAAACCAGGCAAGTTTTGATACGACTTTTTCCATTGAGGGAAAATGTTTACAGTGTTTTGGGGAAAATATAAACCAATGACATTAATATAGTTACTACTGAAATAACAACTGGAATTACAAAACACTGATTTCTTTTTTGTGTATTATATCAGTCAGTTCTTGCAATAACCTATTGAGGTTCTTTAATAGGCTACTATTACTATCATCTCAATATAACAATAGTTTTAAAAACTTATTTATTATTTATATGTCATATGCCTTCATTAAAATTTTACACATGAATCCTTTGACTATTCTATCCATAGCAAGTTGTCTTAGTTTTAAAAATGCAACTTCATGTTATACCTACCTTATAGGAAAAAGCCAACTTCTGCATAGGTTATTGTCATTTTATACAAATGAAGCCCTCTATCATTTTGTGTCCGTGTGTGTGTGTGTTTCGATGAGACATGTATGTCTAATAGAAAGAGTCCGTGGAGGTCATTACGTTTGCAGGGAGACAGGTGGGGTTTTGTCTTTTACTGAGATTGTGTTTTTATCGTCCCTCCATTCTGGAGACACTGCGTGATTTACAGGGCAGCTAAAGCTCATTTCCCGAATGCGTATGCGGAATGGAAGCATACTTGGTAGTCATCTTCTCCCGACGCAAGGAAGTCTGTAGAACTCTTGAAAATGGCATTTAGAGATGCCACCCATGGCACTCAGCAGAGCATTTGAAGAAATACTGTGGCCTCACCCGGCTCTTCTGACGTTGGTGGTTATCGCTAGTGAACCCATCTTCTGCTCACGGGTGCCTCACCGAGTCCTTCTTAAGGGATTTAATACTTCTGTCCGTGGTGTTATATTAGCTTTATTCCAATCGACAATGGATTTCTAACCTCGATGAATTAATTTAAAAAGGTTTATTTCCTGTCAGAAAAACATTCAGGAATTTTGTGAGTCGGGGTCTTCATGACTACAAAAAAGATTTCTCCTTTAGGATCTGGTCTTTAAATCGAATCGTGTCTTTGTGAGAGAAGTGTTAAAATAAACCACTATGATCCCGGAGAGGCGAGCACAGCACAGACACTCGTGCTCTGGTCTGTTGTTCCAACACCCCAGTGCCTGGGGGACAATGTGAGACCTGTGTGTCTTCATGCCGAAGAAGGTCCGGCGTCCAACTGAGGGCAGGAATGGGGCAACATTTGTGAACTGCCTCGCAGACGCACCTGGTCAAGGGCAACGTGGTTGCTGGAATCATTCAGAGAACTGCAGACGGCGAGGGAAGGAGTGGTCAAGTTTCAGAGACTGTTGTCTCAGCCTGTCTCGCTGCAGTGGAGAAAAAGCCACTGTTGGAAAACATCAGGGTGAGGACCAGGCCTTCCCACCTAACTGCCACTGGGAGTCACAAACGACACGGGGACCCAGGGCCGCGTCGCTCTTCCTTCTATCTCAGCTGTGCTTCCACGGCTCCTGATTTCTCAAACTCCGAAAAGGCAGTCACTAAACCAAGTCACCTGGTGTTTAAAAGAGAACTTCAAGAGTACATGGAAATTATTTTAAAGACGAGTAGTCATGAGAAGTTTCCCAAGTAGTTTCCTTGGCGTGTATATATTTAATTAGTGTTTTTTGTTCGTTTGTTTGTGTCTCTCATCCAACTCATGTACTGAATCCGGACGTGCCTCCACCCCTCCCTCTTGCCCCATTGGAGGAAAATTGCTGTTCCTCCCGCATCTCCTAAGACAGTCTTCTGCTCTGCGACGCTGAACGAGAGGTGACATCCAGTCCTAGCTAATCAGTGTTCAGCCCAAACCCACAGGGGCGGGGAGGAGGTGGCACTTACAATTTGCCCGTGACACTGACCACGTTTTTGAGAAAAAAGAGTGAGGGGGGGAAATAGCATAAAATACTTAAATTTTTATGGAAAAGGTATAACTTGGTGAAAAAACACCATCATAAATTCCCAAAAAGTGTATCTTAATGATACACTTAGAGTAAATCATTCGCCTTGAGAGACAGGAGGTCTCTAGTGACCCGCGTTGCAGCCACATGAGACTCCTAGACTAGCTACTTTCAGCTAAATGTACTCTCATATTAATATTTTAAAATGCCATAATGCCTCTCTGAAAACCTCAGAGGACAGATACATCAATTTGCGAGGTCTTCACTCCAGGAAATAGAAACAGGGATAATCTGCCATTAAAAGAAATAGTTCATTATGTCTGCTTCTTGGGAGCACATAAACTATGTCCCTCACATACTTAAGTTGCAAATCCTCACTTTAATGCGAAGGGAAACACCCTGGCCCAGAGCTTTATGGCCGCGCTGTTTATTAGTACAAAAAGGTTTGTTGTGGTATGAAATCTTAGGCTTTTTGCAGTAATCAATCAGCTTCAAAGAGTCTTTACCCTGAGCCAGATTCATTACAAATAAATCAATTAAACATAAAGTTTCCATTTTCGGGGAGGTTCACGATGCAGAACAGAAGCAAATGCATCCCCGTTAGAGAAAGGAATCTTCCTGGAGCCGCGGCTCCTTGCAAAGAGCCCCTTCGCCTCCACGGCCCCAGGAGCGAGCGCAGGCTGGAGTGCGCTCTCGTATGTGTGCCGATTGCTGACGTTCTTCTTCTTAGCACGTATTTTTCATCGGGGGAAAATCACATCCATAGGACAGAGACATGCGGTAAGCAAACAAAAAGCATCGCCGGACGCAGGAAAGAATAAACAATTGCCTCGTGACCTCATGTCATTAGAACATGATCCCTCACGCGGCATTCGGGCACTTTTCACCCTCAGAGGGTTTACTGTATTTTTTCCAACGTCTGTGCTCAGATTGTTGACCCGGAAGGCAGCTCAGCGGCAGGAGAAAAAACCCCACAAAAATAACAAACCAAACCAACCCCCCCAAACAGTCAACAACACAAACACCCTTCAGCATCAGTCTTCATTAGGGAACTAGATAAAGACTGTGCATTCTGAACCAAATTGACTCTTTGAGTATAAAAATGGGAGTTACAGAGACGTCCTTCATCTTATCCTAAAAACATTCATCAGCGACTTTCTTCATCTTTCCGTGTATTTTGTCCTAATGTGTTTTTAATAGAAATAGCTGTTTGCAGAGATTCCCAGAAGTGGGAGCCTTGGTTGTGAGCGGGGCCAAGCCCCAGCTGACTTCTCGCAGACACACAGGGGCAGTCTCACGCCTCAGGGGGTGTGCGCAGGCGGGGTGGGTGCAGGGAGTGAAAGCTAATCCCAGTCGCCCATCACTCTGCCTGTACAACAGAGTGCTGGCCAGTCCGAACTCAAAAACAAACAGACGAAAAGGCCTCACCAGCCCAATCAAGTGTCTTCCTCTGCCCAGCCAGTATGAACAGTTGTTTTGATGACATCTGATACGCCCTACATATGGTGACATGTGACAGTGCACTTCTGGAGCCATCCCGGAGACAAAGGGAGAGAAGCAGGAGGCCTTGCTGCGAGGTGGCCGCCTGCCTGCAGGCGCGGTGCTCAGACGTGGAGGGAGAAGTCTCCCTTTAACTATTTGCTCTTCAGTCACCGGATGGCCTGTAGACAGGGGGTGGGGGGGAAATGGTAACCTTCTCCCAGGATTTGACCGCTGCCTTGTGTGTCTGGGATGAGGCTGTATCAAGACCCCCAAGGGTAATAAAACATCTGCTCTGGAAATACACAAAACAAGCTGGAAAGAAAGAGGTAGATATTCCTGGGAGCCATTCGCAGGCTCCTGGTACGTGTGCCACGCCTCCAAGACGTCTGAGGCGCGCGCATCGCTTTCAGAACGCACGTTCCTTCCAGTTCATGATCCTCAAAAAAGCCTCATCTCTTTGCCAGTGGGCAGCAATACAAAAAGAAACTAATGACTGCATCAAATCAGATAATATTCATGTTATTAGAATATGCATGCTCAAGAGAATAATAAATCTATATTTTCACTGAGCAAATCAGAATTTACTGTGTTAATTTTTAGTATTTGCTAACGGATACCTTCTACCTATTCTGCAGACAAGGGCTTTATCTATGAAAACAAATATATTTGTCTTGACATTTGCTCTAGAAAGGTCTATTACTAAATAAGGTATTTAGTTCTCTTCGAGGAACTCTAAACTTTTCAAAATTGGCTTGAAACATATTTTAGATGCCAGAGAGACCATTTACATGTGGTTTGGTTTCATCCCTTCATCTAAAAGCTCTTTTAGGTGAAATATAGAAAATACTTCTTGAAGAGCCGAGATATGTAAATCGGAACCCACACCAGGCAACAATGACTGAAACGTTAAGTGTAACACAGCAATGCGTGTATTTTATAAAGGCAGTGGACGCAGAGTACGGCCAGTCAGGAAGCTTCTGCTGTCTTTGCTCCGCCTCCTGCATCCTTACTGGAGTTCTTTCATCCAACAGAGGAGGGTGACCTGTGTTCTCTTATAAAGAATGAGGACCATTTGAGGGGGTTCGGAAATGATGCCTCATAAAACACTCTTCTGTTTTTACAGAATATTCTAGTGGAAGTTTAGATTCTCCATTGTTCAGCGTTAAAGTAATTAAATACAATCAGACAAAATAATGTATTACACAACAGATTTTAACATTTGCAATAGCTAAAATAAGGTGTATGCTCTTACTTGGTTTTTGAAAAACACATCTACTTTGGCTACTTTAACTGTATCAGTAAGAGATCCGTTTGGTAAAATGAGTCAAACTGGAATTGTTGGCACAGCCAAGATAACAGCGCGTTCTTGACAGACAAGCTATGGTGAAAAAAAAGTAAAAGGATGAGGATGACGATGAGGATGGTGATGATGGAAGAGATAAAGTTGGTATGATTGTGGTATGATATGGGATATGTCTTTTTGACTAGAAACAACCAGTAAGTGAACTACCAATAAGAAAAATCTGAACTGTGGGAGTTAGACCATAAAATAGACTTCTCCATGCTATTGTCAGAGCAGAGCAGAGTGCTTATTTCTATATTTGTTATGGTAGGAACATGTGTTCCCGATTATCCAAGTAGATGTTAAACTGCTTACTAGAAAGTTCAGGTAAAAGGAGCCTAAGAACATCCTGATGGAGAGTTTGGCCTATTACTGATCAACAGTCTGTAGATACTTTACTCACAACGCTGACATTGTCTGAAAGTTTTTCAGAAAGACTAATGAAATGGCAATCTCATCAATAGTTTTGGCTTCTCCGTAGACTTAGAAAGAGAAACAAAGACGGATGATGGAGAAATAAATATCCTGAACTGTTCTTGGGCGTTTTCTCAGTCATGTGAAAGGCGTTTACCTATGGGGTCAGGAGGTTAGTTGTACCCAAAGCCTCCTGCCTGCCGCTCACGTGGATTAGACCGAGAGCCCAGACCCGCCAGTCAGCTCGAAGAAGGTCTGTAAAGGGCTTTGACGCTGAATGCAGCGAGCCCTTCTGCACGAAGTCTGCAGTCCAAGGAGTTTCCCTTTTGTTAACTGACTAGTTGATATTATACTTCAATTTTAACAAATTATTCCAGGGGAAACACAGTAAATGGGATTGCAAGAACAAGTGTCCATCCCTCAGAAGAGAATTTAAATATTTCAGGAGGCAAAAGACTTTTTTCTCAGCATATAGAGAAAAGAATATATCACGTGGCTCCTTGATTTCAGCCAGGGATAATTCTTTCATCTGTTGGGTGGCTATGGGTCCAGCAGAAATAAATCACTCAATCATCCAGGAAAAAAATGTGTTTACATATGTCCTCTTAAGAAATTATTACATTATTATGGCTCCAAATCTCCACTGTTGTGGCAAACGATTTTGAATCCCAGGACCTCTCCTTGAGGTTTTCTATGAGTCATTAGAAGGACATTACTGAAAACAACATTTAATGCATTTTCGCTGAGTCTGACTGAAACCATAGTCTGTGTACTTGACCACGGTATTGCTGGCTTCTCGGCAGCCAATGTCAAGAGACGGATGGCCAGTCATCCATCTGAACCACAGAGGCAGTAAATTCGGCGTGTATTTGGACCTGCCTAGATTCGTTGAGAGGTGGCTGCTAGGATGCTTCTCTCAGAAGACAGTTGGAGCGGAGTGCTTTGAATCTTTTTCACCCTGTAATAGTAGCTTGCTTTTCTCATTGGAGCAAAACTTCATTCCACCTCAGCCTGGGGATATCTCTGAGCTCACCATTTCAGTTCAATGTGCAGACAGGGGGTTATCAATGTTAAACTTCATGGGGGCCATTCTAGCATATTCACTTTATGAAGTTCACACATGGCCAGTTATTAACTGTTTCATAAAACTGACTCGGATCAAAGACACTGTCCAGCTTCCCTGGGCTGGTGGAGAAGCAGGTTCCAGAGTCAGAACTGGACTCTGCTCAATTGGCCAGAAGTAAGGGCAGCAGGGACAACTGTCCTCAAAGTCGAGCCGCAGGAAAGGAAAAGAGAACAACAGAAAACAGCAGAACTCTAGAACTGAGTAAAAGAAAAGGTTCCCCCCCCCCCCAAGCATGGCACTGACAGCAGTAGAGAAACAGGGAGACATTCATCTTGAGGGACAGCAAGGGGACCACTAACAGGCGGTCTCTCTGAGGGGTGGGTTCAGGTCAGGTCATGGCCAAGCACAGAGGGAACTTCTCCTGCAGTGAGGCTGAGCCCTGAGTGCATAGGAGGAGGAATCTACTGCCACGGTTTTGTTCTCCCCAGGAGAGAAAACGATGAGCCCGTCCGTTCAGAGTGAAGAGAAGAGGAGAATGCTGGAGATGAAGGAGAGCTGAGACGTTCAGAATTGTTTGTGGGGGACACGGGAGAAGAGTCATATGAGACCAAGCAAGAGTTAAATCAGGAGATTTGAGACAGCCACTGTGAGCCCAGTTTGAGTGAGAAAATTCTGATTTTGATTCTATTTTTAGGCTGCTTTGACCTACTTTGAAATTTCCCAAATGCTCCCAACTTTTCTGCTCTCTCCCTGGACCGCCATTGTGAGGTGGTCTGTTTGCCTTACAGAAAAAAAAAATGTGTTTCAAACCTTTCTACCTCCAAAAACATACTGCATTTATTTCTTACACCATTTCACTCTAATTCCAGCATATTCATGTGCGAATATAGAAGGGGATCCTAACTGCTTTGCCTGTCCCCACAAGGTCTTTTAATTGGCATTCCTTCCCAAGTAACATTATTTTTCAATATGGTAATTTAGAAAATATTTCTAAATCCTGGAAGAGAAATACAGAGTTGGGAAAGTTTCTGGCAGGTTGGGAGGCTGGCGAGGCAGCCTATGTGAACAGCAGATTTTAAAGGATTCCTTAGATCACATCACGTAATTGGCCACAGGTAACATAAAATATATGTGTGTGCTTTTATGTATGTAGGTACAATATCTACCCGATTATTTATATTAGAAATATTGCCTGTGCATTAGGAATATTTTTCTCTCCTGAAATGCTAGAGAGGAGAGCTTAGACTGTAGCTGTATAAATATTTCTCTCTTATTGCACAATGTATAAAAATAAAATGACACTTTCAAAATACTTTACCCTGAAAACTTTTCTATTACTCAGGGAAGCTTTTCTTAACTGCTTCCTTCGAGTTTGGTTTGTGATTTACTAGGACCATTTAGAGACAGCTCATATTTTCTAGACATACTGTAGATGTTTTAATGCCTTAATCAATTTTTGCCACTTTAGTTCCCCTACTGGGTTAGATTAATCTTTCCCGAGGTTCCCAACTTTCAAAGAAGATCACTTATCAAAATTATCTTTACAGGAAAAAATGAAGCTGCAATTAAAAAAAAAACACACTCATCTCTCCTTAAGTCATACATCACAAATATTGTTACGTATGATATAAACAGCCTTTAGAATAAAGACTTAAGATAAATGCATCCTTCAGCTTTAGAAAATGTGTAAAAATGAACATTGTTTGCTCTTCAATTTAAGTTAATTTGATTTTTTGTTTTACTCCACTAATGCATTTTAATATGTCACTTCCAAAATAGTAGAGATGCCATTCTCCAAAAATATGGTATGGGTGAAAATGAAGTTTTCGACAAGGGAAAATGAAAGGGAGCTGGAGAGGGTGTGAGAAACTCTCTGTACATTGGCGCTCAGCCTGTCCCCTGTAGTGCCAGTCCTCTTGGGTAACTACCAGGAAAGAAAGAAACCGAGTTCTTAGCTCAGGCAGCCGCTGAAGCTACTTGTCCAGGTCCCCATGTTGGATGTCTGCATGGACGAACAGAAATGAAGAGGAACGTAACTGGCAGTTCAGCCTTGGTCTCCCAAGATCATTCTCAAAGAAACATTTTTAAACACTTGAAAATTTGCTAAGAACATGCCTTTTCAAAAAAGGAAATAAAACTTGCACCACCTCTAAAGCAAATTAAAAATTATTTCTATCTGTCAGTAAATTGTGACATGGAAAAATATCTATCCATCTCTCTTTGAAAGCAATACTTGCTGTCGTTTCATAAATATTACTCATGGGAAGTGTGGTTCTGGTCAATCATTTCCATAAACATTACCTAGAGATGGATGAACTATGTAAAGTCTTTTTGTTCATTACTTACTGCTCTGGTTAGCCTGGAAATATGGTAACTCTATATGGGCAGGAGAAGAGGAAGACTGGCCCGAAGATCAAGAAACTCCAGTTAATACTGGACTCCAGTGTCACCTTTTCAAGGTCATACACAAAGTCTCAGTAGCCCTCAGTTTCTCCGGCTGTAAATGAGCAGGCCAAGCAAGCAGTCTCTGGGGTTCCTCCAGTCTTTAGGGGTCTCTATTTGAAAGCCTTTGTGCAAAGTCGCAGCTTCAACCATTCCAAAGGCGTACAACCTGGGCACTCCGATGACGGGTTAACAAGTGTCAACTCTTGGACGTCTCAATGTCTCTGATTTACCTTGAGGTGTTTCTTAATACACGCACACACAGCCAGACGAAGCTCTCCTAGCTTTTCTATGCTCAGCACTGCCCGGTGGAGCCCTGAGAGTCTGTCTAGTGTACTGAAGTCAGATTGCAAGAACTGCTGCTGACATCCCCCAGGAACCAGCACCTGAGCGATGGGAGACCTCCTGCGTGGGATGGTGGCACTGCTTCCCGACCGCCTTTCACTGGGGCTGCATACTGAGAAAACCACGGGCAGGTGCAATGAGAATCTGGTTCCATCCTTTGGAAGAATACTTTTAATGACATGCTACCTGGACGTGTTTTCCTTTCTGGCTCAGCGGTTGGTGTAGCCTCATTCCTCAGAGTCCCTTTCTGAGCTCATCCGTCTCATCCATGCCCCCCTGACCACAGTGCCTGACTGTGGCCATCCCATTGTAGGGGGGCTTTTAGGAGGATCTGGCTTCTGCATTTAGCTCGAGCTGCCCGATGATGGAGGGCTCATTTCTTCCCAAGAGTGAGCCGTCGAGATCATATTATGCTGGCCTTGATTTCTTTGTAAAGGCTGCCTATAGAATTTCATATTGATTTGAAGCTGGCGCTGTTTCATTTTTAACTCCTTTGTAAGCCAGGCGTCCGGTCATGTTAGTGTCTCCTCCCTGTCATTCTGACAGGCCTCGGTTTTCTGCTTTTTGCAGACTTGAGTCTATTTCAGAGGACCTCTTGGTATGGAACTTCTCACCTTCACTCTTTTAGGCTGCTGTTTTGTTTGAAAAGCCCAGACCAAAACAGTGCAAGGTTGCTAGGCTGAGACCCAATTAAAAAAATAACATATAAGTGAGAAAGCAAAGAGCTTCAGAAAAAGAGAGAAGTAGGTGGAGGCTGGCTGTCCACGCCGCAGACTCCCAGGGCATGGGAGCCTTGCGCCGCACCAGAGAAGGTTTTGAAGAAGGAGTGAGGTCTGCCCAGTGGGCAGCGGGACGCTGAGCAATGGCTGCAGGTGCAACGTGAGTGCACGCCTTAGTTTTAATGTTTACCAGTGGGCTGCCCTCCAGGTGTTCTGGTTGGTGTCACTGGGCAGCGAGTCTGACCTAACACAATACAGGTTATAAGTGGCACCAACGCTAACAGCACAATCATTTTGTAGCGCCTTGGAATTCACAAAGCCTTTCAAATCCATTGTCTCGTTTGATCTCCACAAAGGCCCTGTGACATAGGCAGGGTGGGAATTAACATGCTCATTTTAGGGGGAAGGAAACAGAGACCCAGAGAGTGCAAAAGAGTCAAGCCAGAAATACGGGGTGGGGCAAAAGTAGGTAGGCTTACAGTTGTTCATATAGAAAATAATATAACAATTAATAAATAGTAATACAAGAATAAACTTGTGTTTCAAGTGCTCACAACTGTAAACCTACTTTTGCCTCACCCTGGATGTGACAGACAGAACTGAGGGTAGAGTTTCAGTTTTCAGACACCAAAATGGTTGCTCTTTTCGACTGGGGCAATCCAAAGTAATGCAAATAACACTATAATTTGCATATGCTTTGCATGGCCTTTAGATTTCCATCTCCTTATTTATTGCCTTGTCTTTGTGATTTCTGATTTTTCTCCAGCACAACAGCTACTTTCCTCACAAAGGAGAGCCGCAGAAATCGAGGTCTCCACATTAGGCATTTTATTCTTAGCTGCTTGGAGAATTGTCCCGCTGGATTGCCCTATTGTATTTTAAATTTTATTTGAGCACTATTTTCTCGTCTGTGGAGTGGAGGGCTTAGGCTGCGCTCCTCTCATTCTGTGGTGCTGTGATTAGGAGAATGGGAGGCAAAGCATGAGTCAGAGCTGCGAGTGAATATGATTACCCAGGAATCACAAGGAGAGCGCATTCTGCATGTTTTAAAACTGGGTACAGTATTTATATTCTGAAGTGTTTCTTTATGAATCACCTTCATCTTCCCAGGTACTGTTTAGTCTCTCCGCAAGTGCCGTCCTGACACAAATCCAAATCAGTTTGTTTGTCCTCCGTGGGTGACACTTAAAATTTTCACAATGTGTTTATATCCAGAGACAAAATGTTTAGTTTCATGGAATTCTTTCAGTGGAGATAGGGCCTTGGGAGATGGACAGTAAATATCCACGAAAATACTCACATTTCCCCTAGTCACAACTTTCCAGAGTGCTTCAGTGGTAGCAATCATTTTTAAGTTAGTGATACTGTATTCTTTACGCAATGCCTTGCTGCTATATTTGAAGCCAAACTGTATGTTCAGCTTTCAAGAACAAATGGGCTTTGAAAAGACTTATGTTGGATAAAATAATTTTTCCTGTGAAAGTATTTCAAATTTTAAGTCACATAATACTTATTTCATGTTTTCATAACTGCCCTATTAATATAGCTAAACTGATTGGCTACAGTAGTAATCTGCTGCGCTCATTCCATCTCTCTTAACTGATAGAACCAGAAGAACTTAAAATGTTCAGACACGTAGAACAAAATAAAAGTCGTAACATCTGCTCTTATAAAGCCCTTGGATAAGCTATGACTTTTGAAAAGCTCTTGCGTTAAATGTCCAGACATCCTGTAAGGACTTCAGCGCTAGTAAAACAACCCCACAACACGATGCCCAAGGAGGCACAAGTGAGTAGCACGATTTCTGTTATTCTTCAAACTTAACTTCGTCATGCTACGAGTAGGTTCCCAGTGATGAGCTCATGATTGACCTTCCACCTTCTCATTGTTTCATGCCTCTAAGTACATGGGAGCTCGAATTGCAAGGAAACCTAGGACTTGATTTCTGCCTGCGCTGTCTAATATTTTACCGCACAAGTACAATCCAGGCCGTAGGACTCTTTTTCAACTTCTGCACATGAGTTCACCAGGGGATTATCTGCTACAAAGGCCACTAGACTGCTTTTTCTTCTTAACGCCCGCACCGACGTTCCTCCCAAGATTTTTGGCGTGACGGCGTTCCCTGAAGTTTGATTCTAAAGTGGACATGATCAAAATTGATGAAGAGTAAGCATATTCTCTTAATAAAATCCAAAGTCAGGTTGCATCTGTACACCACCATGGTAGTGCAATCCCCAACTAGGCAAAACTCGCCACTTTTTCTTTAAAAAATACCACGCAATATGCAGCTCAGTTTTGTGAAATGGCTCGTAGGGCTCGCACTGTTTCTCCGTGAACCACAGTCACCTCCGCACACGTTGCAGGCGTCCTGGTTTCAGATGGAACCGTCGTGAACGCCCAGCGTGCTGAAATTTGCTTTGAGTCTTAGTGTTTATTCCTGTTGAAACCCAGGAGATGCACACTGAAATGAGAGTGCTGTGTTCAAAGAGGCGCCTCAAAGCCGAAACCATACGCCGAGCTTTGGGAGGCCTTCCCTCTGTGAGGTCGTTCATGCAATAATTGCACTGAATTTTCACAGGCACATCCACGGGTGATGATGGGGGCGTGGCTTAATGTCTCTAATCGTCTCGCTTTTATCTCAGGCTTATTTTCTGTGGGCCTTGCCCAGCACCATCAGAGGAAAAGGACGAAAGAATACAGCGCGGCCGAGTCCCAGCTCCAGAGCGCACCCCCCACCCCCTGCTGTTTCTGATGGGGCATCTGAGGGTGGGCTTCAGAGGAGCCAGCTGCGGGGCAGGACTGGGGCTGGCTGGCAGGTGCCCCTCAGCCCACTCCCACACGGCCCCCGCCCCCTGCACTGCTCTGAGATGGGGCTGGGGGACCCAGGAACCTCCCAGGAGGGGCCGGGAGAGCCCAAACTGCTCAGACCCACAGGCGACCCACAGAGGCAGGGCGAGCAAACACAAGGCAGAAATAAGCTGAACGGGGTGTGTGTGTGTGTGTGTGTGTGTGTGTGCCTCTGGATGTCTGAATGTGTGAGCATGCATGTGTATAGAACAGGTATGAGAGGGACAGATAGCAGTTTTTTTGTCATGAGTATTTTAAATGTTAGATATGTAGGGGATTGTCCAATGTAGTAGAGACTAGATACCCGTTGTTGAATGAAATGGAATGGAATACGCATATAAACTCCTTAAAAACTCCAAATACTAAACAAACAAAAAGTGAGAATATTACATACAGAATATGCATTACTTTTTAATGATTTTTTTTTTTGTAAAACCAAAACATGATTGTATAGCAATTCCAGCCTGAAAACTGACTTCACTTACATTCATCTGAGAACACTGGATGCTGTGTTCTGCAATTCACTTCTACAGTTCCCTTCTGCAGTCCCTGCAATTGTCCTGTGAGGGTCTCTCTCTCTCTCTCTCTTACTCTATATAAATATGTATAATGTGGCCCTGGCTGGTGTAGCTAAGTGGATTGAGTGCAGGCCTGCAAACCAAAGGATTGTGGTTCGATTCCCAGTCAGGGCACATGCCTGGGTTGCGAGTCGGTTTCCAGCTGGGGACCCATGAGAGACAACCATACATTGATGTTTCTCTTCCTCTCTCCTTCCCTTCCCCTCTAAAGATAAATGAATAACATCTTTAAAAAATATGTATTTTGCTTGTATACAAAATTAGCTTCTTTCTAAAAGGATAACATAAACATTGAATATATATACCATACATATATGCATATTTATGCCATTTATGATCTGGTAAATAGGACCTACAGGAAAATGAAAGAAAATCTGAAGAGAATTTTTAAAATAGAAAAGATTTCATATTGAATTCAAAAATTAATTTAATAATCTATACATATTAAAAACTCCAAAGTTTGATTTTCATGTAGTTTGAAATGCTTAAATTGACTAAAATGGACAGAAAATCACTCTTAAGAATGCTTCTCAATATCAAGTAACTTTAAAAGCATTTTTGTAGTAGAAAATAAAAGAACCCGTTTTCTTTTTGTGTGTATTATTTGAGAGAGAGAGAGAAACATGGCTTTGCTGCTCCACTTAACGGATGCGTTCACTGGCTGATTCCTGTACGTGCTGTGGCCAGGGGTGGAGCCTGTGGCCTTGGCGTGTTGGGACGATGCTCTAACCAACGGAGCTACTGGGCGGGGCCTGTTTTCATCTCAGTGTTACTGGTTTTTAACTAAGTGATTTAAAATTATGTAGTTTAGGTAAGCTTCCACATTGTTTTCTTGATGCTTATGTTCTAGCTGTTAGACTGGGAAGGGATGCCCACCCAGCTCACTGAGGCAGAAACGCACGAGTCACGGAAAGGTCAATGTTACTACTTCCGTCAGCAAGCGCCGCGGAATATAGAAATCAAGATTGGTGGGCAAAATGGTTGTATTTAACAAGCAAAATGTAGACATCCCTTGTAGCAGGTTCTGTGGGATATGAGAGATGAGATACCTGTGGAAGGAAAACATCAGAGTGGAAGTCCCAAGAGGAAAATGAGTCGTTGCCAATATTGTGAGATCTCTCTTCCAAGTGTCCTGGACACTCCAGTTCCAGGGGTGCCCAGACACAAGTGGGGAGCCCGACAATTTAGCTGCACATGAGCTGATATTCAAGTATATATCCCTTTTGCCTTAGACACATATTTTGTATGCATAAGTATGCATTTTTCTACATTAAATGATTTTTTAAATACAGCCCTGGCTGGTGTGGCTTAGTGGATTGAGCGCAAGCCTGTGAAGCAAAGGGTCACTGGTTCAATTCCCAGTCAGGGCACATGCCTGGGTTGCAGGCCAGGTCCCCAGTATGAGACATATGAGAGGCAACCACACATCGATGTTTCTCTCCCACTTTTCTTCCCTTCCCCTCTCTCTAAAAATAAATAAATAAAAGATTTTTTTAAAAGTTTTTTTCAAATAATAAAAATGGATTATATAGCCATTACAACTTGACAATTACTTACTTTACATAATCTCGACTTTATCTTTGGTAGGTTCAAGCACACTGGGAGGTTGTTGCCCAGTTTTGCAGACAAAAAGCCTGTGTGCACGGCAGTGATTGGAGATACTACAACCAAACCATCCATTTCAATCCCTGTGTTCCTCGGCACATCTCGCTTTTCTGGAGCCTAGTGCTGCATATTGAATAAGCGCTTCACGATAGATTAACAGATTATTAGTAGCCAAGATTCTTGTCTTGTGAGACATTTACAACAACTTCCAAGAATACAGAACAAATACCTCTCATTTGCCCAAGCTCCTTGGACTTCTTCCAGCCTTCCAGGCGTCAAGCCCACCAGTGATGAGATCAGCAACCCTCCCTGCAGGTGAAACTGTCTCTCTCTCCCTCAGAACACTGCTCCCTGCCCCCACGGCCCCCTACTCAGAGCAGTGCGAACACTCGGTGGGCCCCCGTCAGTCACTCAGGTCTCACTGAGTGTCTGATCCGAGAGATGCAGAAACGCACACGGAAGCTCCGGGCCGAGGGGTGAGAGGAGAAGGGGCTGGCTGTTCGTTACAACTGAAGGGCTGTTGAATTTGCATAAACCATGTTCTCACCTGCTCTGGGCCTCGGTTTGTCCACCTGTACAGTGAGAGTTTCCCAGGTGAATTCCCAGATTCCTTTGCGCTCTGACACTTTCTGCTTCTATTTGCAGTATCTCTATTTCTTGGGGTGAGAGGGCCTTCAGAAAAATAAATCTGGAAGAGAGGAAATGTTCTCAAATAACAGTTTGTTAAACTTGTTCCAAAAAAGCATGCATTCTATTTTTCTCCTGAACGGCTTTCTCATTTTGAGGTTTATATTTTCCAAATGACACCTTCCGAATAAACAGATGGGGGTAATAAAACCAGCCAGGAAAGCAACCCAGTAAGGTGGCAACAAAGTACAAGTCATGCTTCCCGGGATCCGCAGGGTTGTCAGAAGGAAGACATCGGGGCACACTACGCGTACAGCCGCCAGGTTCTCCGGGGCGGGGGCGGGGGCGGGGGCGCAGGTACAGCACGTGCGAACTGCCGACCCGGCAGGTACTGAAGTGAAGGGGGGAAAGGACATGAGGGAACCCCTGCAAGGCTCAGAGCCAGTCTGGCTCAGACGGCCGCCAGTTGGGAGAGCTGCAGCTGGGTCCAGGTGGGATGGGCAGGTGACGGGAGGCCAAGGAAGTGAGGGAAGCCATTTCTGTCTTTGATTCTGCCCTTAACGTCGTATGTGAGGTTGAGGAGGTCATCCACCGTCATGTAGCGATTTCTTCAGAGTGAAGCCGGTGAAAAAACACTCTTTTCCTCAGTTGTGTGCTTTTATAAGGCCAATATTTATAAAACCGTTGGGGTCCCCTTGTATGGCACGACTCCGTCCAAGTAGGAAAAAGTACTATTCATTTCCCCAAATGAGTGCTCATGAAGTAAAATGAATGGTGTCACAGAGCAATTTGCCGAACTGTGTTTTATAAGTGCGAATACAGACTTTCTGCATCACACGCAATTTAACCTCTCGAATTAGGATGAACATTAAGCAAAGGGGACACAGCGCAGGAGCTGTAATTGAACGATCACACGAGACAGCCGCCTCCCACGCAGCAAGAGCTTATCCTGGTTGTTTACATTTGGGTGTAGAAAGCAGACGAAACGTGCTATCTTTGGGGTTACTGCTTGTGTTCAAAAAGGAAATGATCTTCTCAAGGGATGAATTACACTCATCCACTTTGAAAGTGGGAACACATTTATATCAAATAAAGACTGTCTCTAATTTAAGACAAGGGGTTCAGAGAAAAGGACATCACGACCTTGTGACAAATCACAGCACCCACACACCCAACAGCGAGCTCACACGGAGACGGTCAGCACTGGGAAACTGTGGACGGTGGGGTCTGCGCCTCGCTTCCAGACTTTCACTCTCAGAACGTCCACGGTTCGGGCACGATGTGCTGTGCTCCCCCGACAGATAAATGTTCGCAGAGCGTGTAGTAGAGCCGAGGAGGCTAAACAGAACCATCTCTGGACTGACTCACGATTCCTGTCCAGCTGTGTTTAGTTGCTTCTGCTGCATCAGAACTGGATTCAGGAACAGAAGGGTTAGAGACAGCGGCGTTCCCCAGTCTTCTCCCGAAATCACCTTCCTCTCTTTCTTCTATTCCAGCCTCTCCTACACATTGAACTGGGTTAAGAATTTAAGAAAAATCTTTCTTTGGGCATAGGTCCTTCCCCACTGAAGTGGCTCTAGGGAGAACGATGTCACCCAGCTCACAAACGTGTCCCACTGGTTTACGAAGGAAGGGAGGGGGGGATTCCCAGCCCACCTGCACAGACTGCGGGACCTGGGGACAGGCTTTCCGGCTCTATGAATGAGGAAAGGAGAACAAAAAGGGCCAAGGCAAGGAGCAGTTTGACAAAATGTAGATAAGTTTGCAATATCAGAATGTGCTAGAAGATGTGCAAGGCTGCAAATCTGAGTTCTTAAGAGATTTAACTTTCTCAAATCTTTACAGTGACCATTTCTCTATGAAAGTTTACCTCAGGAGAAACATATAATCTCAGCCTTTTACTATAAACACGATTGTGTATAGCAGAGAGCATAAGACAGAGAATGGAGAGACCTGAGTTCTAGTTGTGTGATTGATACATTGTCTCACAGTTTGGAGGTCTAACTCCTTGGCATAAAGAGGGTGTTGGGCTACTTTAATGTTTCCAAAAGGGGGTTCATCAGAGCCCTGGTGCTGCAGATTCTTCTGGGAGGCAGATAGTTTAGTGGACAATTAGATTTGGAAACAACATTTATCACATGGGCTTTAATTGCTTTCATTGGAGGGTCCAAAACAGGTTATAATATCTGAAAGGGTAAGTTTCCTAAACACGTCAGAATAGGCTTGGGAAAAGTTGAAATGTCATCAATGCTAATGTTTCCTAGAGTTGAGAAATTTTATGGTTGTTCTTGGTCATGAGGTTCGTTCCACTGCATCAGTAAAGACAGACTAAGTTACACTGAGGAAAACCGTGGCAAATCTCAGGGCTCAAGACAAAAAGGTCCTCTCTCACTTAGGCAGCCTGTGTGATGAGGGTTGGCTCCAGCCTCTGCTCCGTGTTCCCGGGGACAGTCCCAGTGGCCCAGTGGTCCTGGTCCAGAGCATCATCGTTGCGGTGGCATTAGGAAAGAGCCACGTGCGGACTCATTTGAATGTGCCATCAGAAGTACATACTACATACACACTTGGGGTGAGTATATGTATTTGGTGAGAGCACTCACGACTCCTTATTTACCTCCTGAGATAATTTCACAGCTGAGCAAAACCTAAGGGATAGTGGCTTAGGGATAGCAGACGGTCCTCCGCTCAGAAAGCCCAGACAGCCGTAGGTCTCATCTCTTTGTCTCTGCCCTCTCAGGGGTCACGGTGCTGCGCTGTCTGTTAAGAGGCGGAAACTAGTCATTTCCAATGTTCTGCCCCATGTTCTAGTTGTTACAGCAGAAGGTTAATTCAAAACGCTGTTCCTCCCTTAAGGCTGGAAACTCATGTCTCCTCAATCTAAATTCAGTTCTTGTTTTACGAACACTTTGTTTTTCAGCATGGCAGAGCACTGGGCCTTGAAGGTCAGCGAAATGGATTTCTCGGTTTTTACCCTGGGAGGACAGAATGCTAGGGACATGCTGAACTGTAACACTGCACCTCCAGTTTCCTGAAACGGACCTGGTGGAGCCCATAGGAAAAGCATATGCCTAGGTGATGGCCAAGGTATCTAAGTAAAGAGACCGATTTCTAAGGCAATCAACTTGTGTATCCCTGAAGCATGAAGACATAGTACAGATATTCTGGGTTTTATAAATATTTACATAGAAATAATATAGAAATTGAAACACATTATCAAGGCAGCAGAATGAACTTAAGTCTAGAAAAATAGGACTGATCTTACTATAGTTCTTGGCAAGCCGATGGTTTGAGTTCTTACAATGGAAGATCAGACACTTCCATGCGCTAATTATGACAATAACTAAGAAGTCATGAATGGACTGCAATCTAAACTGTAGTTCATGGTAGCTGATAGTTCCCAGCACATCACAGGCTGCCTGCTAGGTGTGAACTGAATGATTGGAGAAATGAGAGATGACAAGAACAGATGACTCGTTGTAATATGGTAAAGATCTTTCCTTGGGAACTGTTTCTCTTTGCTTTCTTGAAGTACTGAGTTCTGAGGACTATCTGTGGCTGGGAAGGGCTGGTTTTAACATCATACAGACAGACTGACAGGCTTCTTACAATAATAATAATTATTATTATTGAATGATGTAATAAGGATGTAACAGCAATGGATCATGAATCATTCATCATGTATTTTCTATGTGCCAAATATTATTCTATACACTTTTTATGTGTACCTCACTTATCTTTTACTAAAACACTGTGAGGCAGATACTGTTATCCCATTTTACAGTTTTGGAAACTGAGATAATAAGTATAGATAAGATAAAGATAGAGGTAATAAATGCCTTGAGCACAGTGACACAGCTAGATTACCTACATAATGTATGAACAATAGGTAGGTGTGGCATAGAAATAGTAAGTAACCAGAGCATGGTGGCATAGCGAGTCCGTAGCAGAATCTGGTTCTGAACCAACAGTCTGTCTCCAGCACCCACAGTTTTAACCATAGATCTATCCTGGCTGTCCGTGCCCAGGACCAAATGTAGCAGTGCCTACCAACTCTGAAAGCAAGGAAAATCCCTCTAAGGGATCATTTCTGGAATGAACAACGAAGGGATCCCATGAAGAAGTATTAACAACATCCTCAATACTTGACAGATTCTGGGTATGTTAACATATCCCTTCAAAAGAGCAAAGAAATTGCAAAGGGAAGATGCTGGTCAACCACAAAAGCACCGGAAAACTAAATTTTGTATGAAGAGTAGAAGAAAAGATGACCTGGTCCCCAAGTTCAACCTGCTATTCTCAGTGGTGGGTGTCACTTTCTACTGTGGTGGTCCTTCAGACCTTCTTAGACTCCAGCATGGAACATGAAATTCTGTATTTCCACTGCAGGAAAGCTGTGCACACTACACAGCGTTCTCATTCCAACTTACCTTCAATGTCATTGCTTCCGTGGAAAGAAGGTGACGGAGAGAGGTTGTAAGCATACACCTCAATAGAAACTGCACTTTGGGTATCCTAGTTGAGATACCTAATGGCTGCATATATTTAATTATTTTTTAATCTTTATTATACAAAGCAATGAACTCCAGTAAAATGACAAAATGGAATCTGTCATTCATCACCACAACCTAGAAATTTCACTGTGGGAAAATGTCATACCTTCCAGGGTTGATACACTGAACTAACCAGCACCCTACATTTAACATGTCTACCCTTCCCTGTTGATACCAAAGAGAATAAGCATTATTTGGCTGTTATATTGCCTATCTAGTGAAGTCATACAATTTTGGAGACTTGGATTGATATTCAGGTTTATAACCATAACACTAACATTTACTGAGCATTTCCCACGAGCCATGCTAAGAGATGTACATTGTTTATCTAATTGAAGCCCCATGAGGAAGGTCCTATTGTTGGTCTCGTTCTACAGAAGAGACGAGTGAGGTGGGGGAGGTATAACAGCCCACTTGAGGTCACAGAGCAAGTCGGGAGACCCCGAAGCCAGCAGATGTCCTCTGCATTGTGCCAAGCCATCTTCCAATACAGCATCTTATTAAAGTGCAGATAAGACAGAATCCAAACATATGACCAACACATTCATTTTCTTTTGTTTTCTAACCTTATATTTTTTGCCATCGGTACCCCTGAGGTTACATTCACTCACTACCACTAGGTTTGAAAATGGAAGGAAACAGCACCTTTGATGCTGTTATTCAAAATGTAGCAACAATCAGTTCTACTTCCATGCCTTACAGTCACATGGAGTCAGTTCCAGAGACCCACGCGATATTGGAAACTCTGTGGTTGCCTTACCTTAATCTGCTTATTTCTCCACCCACATTGTGAAGAATCATAAATTATTTTTCTTTCTTTTTTTAAAATTCCTATGATTTACGTTGTGGAGAAGAATAAAGAGTTAAAGTTCCCTGACTCAATGTAGATTTTACTGGAAACAAGAATATGTGTAATAATTTCCAAGTTGTATCTACAGATACCATTTTGTTCTATTGATTGAAAACTGTACTCAGCAAAGGGAATTGTACATAGAAGATAAGAGAATGAAAAATTGAAACAAAGCGCTGATGGAAGTTTCCTAACAGCAAGAAATGAGAAGGCTGGGCTATCCCGGGGGATGTGGGGGTGGGCCTGAGGCCTGAAACAGAGAGAGACGGGACAGAGTCAACTGCCGAGAATCCCGGAATGACTACCTCAGACTGCTCCATCTCTGGATAACGCCCGCTGCATTTTGATCCTGATCTAAAATCCAATTAGTTCAGGGTCGTCATTCCTGTTAGTTCTAGCTCCTCTCCGGTGGCTTTGAGAACAGAGCGATAGATTAGTACTTTCGAGTCTGCTCTTTGCAGGCCGTCTTTGAAGAGATGGCGTTTTCAATCTATGGCAACAGGTGCCCTCCCTCCCACTCTCATATTTTACTGATGACTCTTTTGGTTCATCCTCAGATTCTCTCAAGTCCCAGTAACCAGTGAACTGCTACATCCACATACATTTGGCTTTTCTGATAACTAATGACAACTAAGCGTGATCCACTTGTCTTTGAAATTACTGCTTCCTTTTAAAGTCTTTATGTTCTATTTCCCATGGAGGGACTTGCCTTTATGGATCCGTGTTGTTCTCAGTTCTCTTGTTTTTATTCATGGAAATTATTAGGCAAATCTTAGTTGTACAATGAAGAAATGAACCTTCAAAGGAAGAGAACCGGTTTTAGGTTTGTCCAATGTGAGAGAAGAAGATCTGTGGAGGAGGGGCTTTGATAGTTTTTTCGGGAGAGGGAAAAGGCAGCTCCACGCAGCCCATTGAAACAGCTTGTTTGTCTACGTTATCAGCGAGTAACTGGCTGAAGACGGTGGGAAGTAGCTTCGATGGAAGGACTTTAGAATTTATACATTAGAATATAGTAATCTGCATTTCAGGATTATGAAATTACTCTGCATGTAGTTTTGCTTTTTCATGTTGAATATAGAAAGGAAGGACTTCTGGGATGATGGCACAACAAATTATAAGAACATGTCCTTCCTAGTGGAGCACGGAAGTTACAGTCTACAAAAATTTTACGCCACCAGAAAGAAAACAGGCCCCTTTCCCTCCACGGGCTTGCTGAAGAAAATGGGAAACATTGATTGAGAGCTACTTGTTAATTCACACTAGGGAACCATGTAGATTACTTAATTTTGAAAATTATAATATAAACAGAACTAATGCCATAAAGGAGTTCAAGGGCCCTACATCAAAATAATATTGCATTCATTTACTTTGACAAGTGTGGTTCATATACTCGAGTGTTACTTATGATTATATTGCACTGGAATTAACATCGTGCATTTCATCAAAATAATGAAATCTTAGTGATGTAATAACTTATAGGGAAAGTTCATCACATTTTTCTGGTACAGATATTTTAAACAATTTATATGCATTTATGGGGGCACTAATGTTACCCCATCTGTCCTTCTCACTGTGGTTTCTCTCTCCCTCTCCCCACCTCTCACTGTCTGTCTCACATACAGAGGATTAAAGGTACATTTAACAATTTTCTGCACTTTCATAAACTTACAGATTATGGGTATTATTTAAAGCAATTGTGTGGTTGATAATTCATACATTTCTGTATTCTCAGTCTGCATTCTTTGTATTTTCAAAAGTAGTTACTATATCTGTGATGTATAGCAGATATCATATTATGACTGATTATTAAACAAAATTAAATCTACTAAAACTATGATATTTGTATAGTCCAATATCATGCATTGGTGAAGAAATGAGGAGCTGGAAATATTAACATGTGGATATTGAGAAAGTCAGAGATACGAGAATTCATCATTTTTAAAAATTCTGTTTATGTTAAGTTTACACTCCATTAAATTTGTTAACTCTGTGCTAGGTTCAACTTTTCTGGTTATTTTGTACACCTTCAGAGAAAGAATATAAAAATAACATGCTACTTTTATTTTAAAAGTGATTCTAAACTGAATTTTATTCTACTTACCAAACTACTCAAATAGATAGAATAAAAACTAGGTGAAAAATGAAAACCATCATAAATTTTCTAGGAGCAATTAATTATAAATTATTTATATCTTTGTAGAGCACAATAGAGATTTATGCCTACCTACTTATGGTATGACTTTTATTTTAAAGAGGATGTCTCAAATAAATTATATTAGTAATATTAAATTCCTTTTTATGAATTGATTTGGTTTATACTCTAAATGACTCAATTTTTAAAACAGTCTACTCTTGTTTATTAACTATGAAATTATGTAACTGTGTCCCAGAAATTAAAATTCAACATTCAGCTAAATTGTTACTTTTAAGTAATGAGTTCTTTGTGGGGCACACTCATGTGTGCTACTAAAATTTTGTATGAGTTTATTGCTTCTATTTGAAGTAATCTAATCAATTTAGGCCTGAAGACCAGGAGCAAGTTGGTACGCCAGGAAGCGGCCAAACGCTTCTAGGGACTGAAGGGGAAAACCTCAAGGCTTGCACCCTGAGGATAAAGGGTCAGGAATGCTATTTAAGCCTAAAATGCACTCGCATTGACTTAAACATTTCCTTCCTGGATTAAGGAAAAAAATCAAATATCAAAATCAGTTTATCCAGGTTACAAGACTATCCAATTACAGGACTATCAACACTCTAGTTGAATTACGAATTTGAAAAAAGGAATTAAATACGAAAACGTACTTCCTAAAGTAAAAAATGTACTGCCTGGCTGGAAAAAAATTTTCCTTTATTAGTAGTATTGGTAAAATCACCGAAGAAGTTCAATTCTAAGGCGTTTGGCTTTAGGCGGAATTCCATCTGCAAAAGCAGCATAAGACCCACTCACTCAACGGGACTCTATGCAACACTGTCCATTCCAGACAAAGGTGCCGATGGAGCCCGAGAAACTGCTGTAGCAGCTACCAAATAACCGAGTATTCGCAGTTGTTAACGTGCGTATAACTCATATAATACTTATTATATGACTTGCCATTTATTTCCTATTTGGGATTAGAAATGAGCACACTTACTTACTTACAAATGATTTTTTCAGTGGTTTTCAAGAGACACATCCCTTATATGGCAAACAAAAAAGTGAAAAATGTATTTTTCTCTTACAATTGCTTATCAAATCATCTTTCTCTAGTGTATAAGGAATGACCTAGCATCCTTCTCAGACCTCCTTACTCTTAAAGAGAAACACAGTCCATTCGTTACTAGCCTGTCCCTGCACTATTTAGGAAGCACGTGAGTAGACACTTCTGGGTTACTTTACCCATAACAAATGCATGGATACCGCCAGTTTCTCCCAGAGTGTCACCCAGACAGGAGACGGCTCTGAAGAGAAAAGTGCTAGTCCCTGGGGACTGGAATCCTCGTACCTGTCAGAAAGTTAAATGGGTCTCAGCTGAAGGCAGCTGTTCACTTAGACTTTCAAAAAAACCTTTTGATGGATTAAAAAAAATGATACATGTACACACTGCAAAATGTCAAGGGTGTGTGCAGATCAAAGACACGTATATGGCTTGCTTTAGCAAGAATGAAGAATACTAGATGGGAGGGAGGCGGGGAGCACTGGGGGGCAGGGCTGGGAATACAAGAAAGAAAACTGTACTTGAACAAGAGTTAAATAAAAACTTAAAAAAAGAATGAAGAATACTTATAAAAATTAGATTTCCTGCTGGCATTGGCAGTTATTTCAGCTGCCCTGGTCTGGCCAAACTCAGTATCCCCACCGCGGTTTGGCCGAGGCGCTGCGCGTTGGGGGGAGATCTGAAGGGTGCGAACAGGCAGAAACTCCTGGACAGCGAGTGTAAGGGGCGGACTCTTGGGGCACACCGAGGATTCAAACATATAACAGAGTGATGGGTGTGTAGTGCAATAAATACATTTCTAAATCCCGCCACAATCTGGACAGTCCAGCTGGAGCTGGAATGACTCCCAGGACTAGTTTCTGCCTCAGGAAGAGCCACTTAAGACACCCCATCTGCGGTGCAAGTTTAATGGGGGTTTCGCTTGTCCTTTGGCAAGGGTGAGAAAATGTATTTCATTTTTGTAGTTTTCTCTAACTTGGCAACACTGCTTATCCCATTAGCTTTTAGAATTGCAGGGTGTGAGTGGAGTTTGTTGAAGTTTTCTGGAAAAGGAAGGAGCCTCAGTGGTGATGCTGACCATCCCAAGATCCCAGGTTTGGGATAACATGCTGGGCTCCCCAGGGTGGCCCTGGGGAAGACTGATGGGCAGGAAGGGCTGCCATGGGTTAAAAGGTTTCGTGCACAGCCACACGCACTCACGGGTGACAGTGAATTTTGGCATAGGCCATGCTCTGCAGACTCGTCTGCGTTGGAGAACAGAGAACACTATGAGTGAAGAGGATTCGAGCTCCTATTTGTGGTGTATCTGCAGTGGAGGGCGTGAGGCCTAGGCCAGCAGGCACACACTCAGGCAAGATGGGATATTATGGAGAAGCCGCAGATAAGAAGTGCCCACTGTTCAGGACCAGAGGCTGTGGGTACAAGCCCAGGCCCTCCGTGAATGTGACAGGGCCTTGCAGGGACAGTAGTGTCACACAGAGCAGAAGACATTTGGAAACAGCTGTCACCTAGTCGTTATCTGCACCTCAGCCCCCTCGTCTGTGACAGCAGAGAGACACCAGGACCATGACAGGCAGCAATACCTCTACATGCACCATGTGGCCATGATGGCATGCATGTGACTGTCATATGTCACATGTGTCACTGTCAGGAGATGGTACTCAGTGAGAGCCCACAGGAACATACAAACCAAATGGAGGATTTGAGGCCCTGATATTCGAACAATATCAAGTAGCTGTAAGTGATGAAGAAGGAACAGTGACTTTTTCAAATAGCTTTAGGTGATTCATGTAAACCAACTTGTATTTACTAAGCATTCAGAAGAATTAAATGTATTTATTAAGTACTCATGATAAACCTTGAACAAGACAAAAGCTTGATGGGAGCCTGGGCAGGGTCTGTCTTTGCTTCCTGTCCTGCCTCAGTGTCCAGCTCTGACCAAATGAACAGCATGGTGTGCTGTGTCCTGGCCCACGGTGCAATGCAAGACTGAGTCCCCACACCCTGTTTCCCTTCCCCCAACTCTGGGTGAGCAGCTGTTCTAGGACAGGCCCTCTGCTGGATGGGAGACACAGGCAGATGAGAACCACACCATTGCTCTGACACACTAGCAGCCCAGAGTGAGAGTTGCACGTAGAAAGATGAGGCAAGTACAGAACAACGTGACAAGTGATAGAACAAAGCACAGACAGGTGCTGTGGGAAACTCAGGGACAGAACACTTCACGGAGCCTGGAGCAGACTGGTGAGTTCTGCGGAAAACACGGTGAGAACCACGCAAGGCGGTACATGCCCAGGTGACGGGATGGACTGTGAGAATGCAGACGTCCGACGCCTGTTCCCATTAGAGTCCTGAGGACATCCATGCAGGATGAGTAGCTAAGGGGACAAGTCATCTTGTATCTGGCCTCTGGAGCAATGAAAAACAACTGCAAAATCTCTTGAAGGAAACACTTGGCCGGGTTAGAATCATGTGGAGTCAGGCACCTGGACCCAAGTTGGTGCTTAAATGCCCCCCAAATTAGGGAGTGCCTGAGACAAATCTTTTCAATCCTAGCGACAGCTCCAAGCATTCACACAAGGTTAGTGCACTGGCCGTTTTAAATCTCTGGTAGTATTACTCTGCGCCATGAACATGAAGAACAAGACCTTTGTGTTACCTAAGTACCAGCCCCAACTTCCTGACTACTGGAGGCCTCCAAGCAGGGCAGCAGATTTTGGCTTCTCTTCCAATAGTCAACAACCAAAGACCTTTTAGCTCCTGACTCGCCCTCTCGGTCTCTACACCTGTCTCTGTTCTCCTTGACTTCAGGATCCCTTCTGGCCTGAGTTTCCTCATCTCCAATGGCCCAGTCCTCGCCCTCTCTCAGCAGCCTACTCCCTTGCTGCGCCCCTAAATTATATACTACTATCAAAAGGGCCGCAGAATTTGAACCTGGACTTTGGAGACCCCAGTCTTTAGGAACTGGGCATCACCTTTGACGCGTGTACACTCCAACCTTCCTGCTCCCCAATTAACACCCCTCTCCAGTCCCGTGGGCGCCAGTCATTCTCTCCTCTCCCCCCATCACTTTCAGCTAAACTATCACCAATCACTTAGATGTTATTAAACCTGTAACTACAGCTTAACAAACCAGTAACAATCCTCATAAAAATGCTAACACATTTAAGCAGACATGCTAAATTTCCTAGTAAAGGGAGATTAGAGTGAATATAAGATTTATTTACCTTAAAAAAGGAAATGTAACTTAAAAGGAAATGTAAATACAGCTTAAAGTGCCTAATTTTACAGAGATAAGGGCAGTAGTTTAGAACCGACACAATGTCCACACTACACCACCATCCCCTTTGTATAACTACTAAGCTAATCTATGTCACAGAAACATGTTTAGAGCAAATGACACCTCTCTGTAAACTCTCTAAAAGCCAATGTTCTAAAAAAGCAACTTTTAAATTTATCAGGACATTGTAAAATTCCTTGGATTATTAATTAATATGAGTGAATTCATATGCTACGGAAGGTCAGATAAGCTACATCTTAGTGCCCAGAGCCTTTAGGAAGCATGTGACCTTTAGCTGGTCATCTGACTATTCGATGAGTTCTTCTGAGCAAAAGGAGACACTTACACCTGACTGGCTTCTCCAGCAGACTGTTATGATCGAATGAGTTATAATGAGGAGAAGTGAGATTACGTAACAAGCATAAATGCAAAATGACTTTGAGTACTACACAACACCATACTAATGTGGAATGTTTAGATTATTAAGAAGAAAACCTTAGTATTGGTAATTGCTAAATCTTCTAAAATCGGCGCAGCCTCCAGAGTGCCCGTGCGGAACTCTGCCGTTACACAGAGCCGCCAGCCAGCAGCCAAGGAGGGAAGCCCGCCCTTCTTTGAGAAGGCAAACTGACCCTGGCAGGAGCAATGGGAAGAATACAGGATCCACGTCAAGCAGCTTGGAAACTGAAGCGCATTCCCACCCCCAGGATTTCCGTGGGACAGTGAAAAGGCCCGAGGAGCATCGAGGCGCCTTGAGGCAGAAACAGGACACTCTGCATAGGGGGGTCCGCTCTGCCCACAGGGAATGCCTGTTGGTGACGGTTGCCCACCGCCATCTCCTGCTTTGCATGGGATTGCAGACAGCTACAGAGAGTCACTATGCAAATGACCCGTAGACAGAAGTCCATATGCAAACACACCTGTTCCTACCTCGTCCCTGTTGTTCATTGACTGATGAAGAGCAAGGCAGGAGGTGAGGCTGAGCTTCGATATGTGAAGTGAAGATTCAGACCCTTCAGGTGAGGTTCGTTGCAGCAGATGAGTAGTTTAAAACAGAACACAGCGCGGTGGGAAACCTCCCTACATCACACCAGTGTGCGAACAAAAGTGACTGGAGAGGATGGATTTAAACATGGACTCAATTACCCAGCGATTTGATAGCTTTGGGGGGAAAATCAGAGGGTTGGATGAAGGAATACGGCCACTGGAGGAAATCAATTTGGTGTTTAAACGAGGCTCGGTAACCTCCGAGGGGCAGACTGCAGTTGTAATTACAGATAATGTTTCATTTCGTTTTTAGAATGAGTTATCAGAAAGAGTGGGCGTGGGGGGGGGTGCTACATCCTCATGGTCCACTCACCAGAGTAGGGATTAGAACTTTAAATAAAAGGCGAGGAGTATTTTAATGGGCTTGTTTGTCTGCATTCATTTATTTTNGGTAACCTCCGAGGGGCAGACTGCAGTTGTAATTACAGATAATGTTTCATTTCATTTTTAGAATGAGTTATCAGAAAGAGTGGGCATGGGGGGGGGGGGTGCTACATCCTCATGGTCCGCTCACCAGAGTAGGGATTAGAACTTTAAATAAAAGGCGAGGAGTATTTTAATGGGCTTGTTTGTCTGCATTCATTTATTTTTCAATCACACAACATACAAACAATTAGTGCCTTTCAGGGGCAAGGCTAGAGGGGTGTTTGGTGTAGAACCACCATATACAAGCTCAAACCGAAGTCCAAAATTGGGACCAAGTGCACAGAAGGCCCATATAAACAGAATCATTTTTTCATGTTTTAAAAAATGTATTTTCTTCCCACAGGTCTGACACCCCTCTCCTTGCAACCCTCCCTCTGAACCACAGGCAGAGAACCAAGCCACCTCGCCACCAGCCCCAGCTCGGTCCAGCCCTGCTCCTCGGTAGAGTGCGCCCCACCCGCGAGACCTTTCTGTGGGCCTCCATTCCCATCCTGACCCCACGGGAGGGTGGGAGCCCTCACAGCCACCTGGATGACCACAGCGCCCATGCGCTTCCCCCGGGGCCACGAGAGCAGTGTCCACACTTCACAACCACTCCCAGAGACCTGGGTTTCACATCACAACCTTCGTGACCCCGAGCTACTTCCTAAGCACCTCATGCCTCAGTTTCCCTGTCTGTGCATGTGGCTAAATGATGGTGCCCCCTTCACTGGGTTGTTACGAGATTGGATGAGAACAGTGCCGGTCAGTCGGTTCAGCTCTGTGCCCTTGGCCTCCACGCTGACTCAGTCAGAGTCGTGGGACCCGAGTGGGCTCCCGGGGACAACCCATCGCTTCCTCCAGGCTCCGGTCCTGCCCAAGAATCCCTTTCTCAGGACCTGCACACTCAAAGCTAATGAGCAGAACACCCCGGCCCTGCCTCCACTGTGGGGTTCTGCTGACGCCCAGTCGCTGTTCAGCCACCCCAACCCCAACTCTCAGAGTGACCATGTTTGTTGTCCAAACAGGAACCTTTTGAGAGTGAAAAGGGCAACTATTAATTACACGGGGACCCCGGGTGTGCAGGGAAACTTTCCGGGAAGCAGGACCCATGGCCCCCCTGTTTCTGCCACTTCGCAAAGATACCAGGGTCTGCCTTGCCCTTCCCCAAATCCTGAGTCCGAGGCAGAAGCACCGAAGGATTGAAGACGAGGGAAGAACTGAAAGGCTCCACAAGCAGGAAGCTTTGGAGGCAGAAGGAACAACCAAGCCTTCTGGGCCTGATAACCCCGAGTTCAAACCCCACTCTGCCCTGTATGCAGCGTGGCCCGGGCAGCAGGCTTCTCTGCGCCCCAGGTTCGGGGCTGTGGATGTGGGGGTAGAGTCATTCTCCCCGAACTGCGGTGAGGACTGGCGGCGTGTGGAAAGGGAATGTCAGTACAGCTCATTTCTCTGTGGTTTAGAATTGATTCTCCTTTTTTCCCTGGTTTGTCGTGAGTCAGAATGTATTCATATATATCGGGAACATGGTTTGCCGATGCATAATTTAAGGTTTTACTTGATCTGATGTTTTGCTACCTAGTAAATTGTAACAATTTATGTGATCATTAAATTTATACATTCTTGCCCTGGCTGGTGTAGCTCAGTGGATTGAGCTCAGGCCTGCGAACCACCCGATCGCGGTTCGATTCCCAGTCAGGGCATATGCCTGGGTTGCGGGCCAGTTCCCAGCAGGGGACTCACAAAAGGCAACCATACATTGATGTTTCTCTCCTTCTCTCCTTCCTTTCCTCTCTAAAGATAAATAAATAAATAAAAAAATCTAAATTTATACATTCTTTTGCTGCTTTCACACTCCAGAGATATAATAAAATTTCCCCATAATTGCATCTCATGTTTTTACACTATTCTTTTCTTTTTAAAATTATTTTATTGTTGTTCAAGTACAGTTGTCTGCATTTTCCCCCACCACTCCCTCCCACACCCCAGCCATCCCCACCTCCCTCCCCTGCTTCCACCCTCCTTTGGTTTTGTCCATGTATCCTTTATAGTAGTTCCTGAAAACTACTTTATAGTAGTTCCCCCCCTTTCCCCCTTTATCCCCTCCCACCTTCCCTCTGGTTACTGTCAGATCATTCTTAATTTCAATGTCTCTGGTTATATTTTGCTTGCTTGATTGTTTTGTTGACTAGGTTCCACTTAAAGGTGAGATCACACGGTATTTTTCTTTCACCACCTGGCTTATTTCACTCAGCCTAATGCTCTCCAGTTCCATCCATGCTATTGCAAAGGCTAGGAGCTCCTTCTTTCTTTTTGCTGCATAGTATTCCATTGTGTAGACGTACTATAGTTTTTTTTGAAACATTTATTTACTGATTCTTAAATAGTTGACTGATTTGAAACCATTTTAACAGGTTTATCCGGGTAGAACTGACATATAATGAACTGCACATATTTTAAAGCATGCGACTTGATAAGCTGACATGGGTATCCACGTGTTAAATTTCGCCACGATCAAGATGGTGGACATATTCGTCTCTGCAAAAAGTTCCTTTTTGTGCCTTTTTATTCCTCCCTCCTGCCCTGTCCCCTCTGACACCACCCCCAGGCAATCACAGTTCTCTCACTTTAGCTTGTTTTGCATGTTCTAGAATTTTATAGGAATAGAATCATACAGTATACCCATTTTGTCTGGCTCCTTCGACTTAACGTAGTTACACTGTACTTCATCCATGTGGTTGTGGGTCTCAGTAGTTTATTTGTCCTTACACTCCATCAGTGATCCATTGCAGGAACACGCAGCCATTCGTTTGCTTGCCTGTTGATGGACGTTGGAGTTTTCTCAAGTTCCTGGCCCTGATGAATAAAGCCGTGTGGAGTCTTTGTGTTTAAATGTTTGCATGGACATATGCCTTCACTTCTCTTGGTTAAACCCCTAGGAGCAGAGCCACTTAGTCTGGGAGGTACACGTTAACTTATTTTGTGAAACTGTTAAAGTGGTCAGGCCAGATTACATTCCTACCAGCAATATCTGACAGTGTCCTTGTCCACATTCTCACCTTTTTGGCATGGTCAAGTTTTACATTTTTGCCTTTTTAATAGGTGTATAAAAATATCTCATCATAGCTTTAAGTTGCATTTTCCTGATAACCAATGATAGTGGTCAGTTTTCCGTGTGTTTACCTTGTTTAACTTTGGTACCATGTTTGTCTACATTTATGCATATTTTTATTAGAATGTTTTTTTATAGAGTTTTGAAAGTTCTCCATATATTCTGGATGTAAATCTTTATCAAGATACATGCTTTGAAATATTTTTCTTCCACTGTGTTTTTAAAAGTGTGATAAGTCCAATGTGTCAATTTGTTTAAGGTCCATGCTTTAGGTATTTCAGCTAAGAAATATTGGCCTAACCCAAGGCCACCAAGAACCCCCACCCCATGTCACTGCAGAAGTTTAAGTTTTAGTTTTAGGTTTTATATTTAGGTCGATGATTCATTTTGCATTAATTATTATATGGATCAAAGTTTGAGCTTTATATATATGGATATATAGATATTCAGTTATTCTAGCTCCATTTTTTAAAAGATTACTCCTTCTCCACAGAAGTATTTTTACTCCATTATCAGAAATAAGCTGCCTTTTTTGCATGGGTTTATTTTTGGAGTCCCCATACTGTTCCACTGCATTTTTTCTATCTTCACCTCAATGCCACTCTGCCTTATAATAAGTCTTACATTGAGCAGTGTTAGTTCTTTAATTTTCAATTCTTTTTCAAAGTGGCACATGTATATTGGGTCCTTTGTATTGACATATGAATTTTAGAAGTATCTTTTCAAATTCCACAAAAAGTTACTGAGATTTAAATTGGGATTGCGTTGAATCTAATTGGTCAACTTGGGGAGAACTGATATCTTTACAATACTGAATTTTACAATTCAACATAATTCCAGAAGGCCTAACAAAAGGCTAACTTCAAAAAGTATGGATTAGGGTGACAGGAATCATGCAGACCCTGCGCTGTATCCCTTACACTTGACATTGTGAAGAGGAGTGCTTAATGACACTGACAGGGACCATAATGTAGAGAGGACACCTTGGAAGAAGCTGAGTGATTTGTGCAAGTGGAGGATGTAAACACCCCATTCTAACCGTCTGCTCCCGGGGTTCCCGCAGGGCTGAGCCCCAGCAGACAGGGCCTAGTAGCCAGCAGAGGATACCTGTTAGTGTGACCGTGTGACTTCTCCTTTGACTGACGGACAGAATTTCTGTGGTCAGACCACTGCTACGTTCCTGGGATGCACTCTGTTCTATAGTTTTGCTGCCCAATATTATCTTTAGGGTTTTAGCAGCACTGTCCATAAATACTATGTACTAATATCCTGTAGTTTTTCTTTTTTTAAAATTCTTTGTTAGATTTTGGCATTGACTTTGGAAGATTGGAAATTTCCTCTTCTATGTATGATCTAAAATTTCCCACATGTTCTTCGTATGTGCGGAAAAAGTTATGCACTGGTTTGGGAAACTGTCTGAGACATGATTTTGGTGGTGTGAGCACAACATGATTGTCTGCGTTTCATCAGCAGTAATGGTTTTGTTTGATGTGTTGTTACTTTTTTCATTTATATTTTCACAGAATATCATTTACTTTGCATAGAGTAAAATTTAAATTTTGAGTGTATATTCTTTATTTATGTTCATTAGTTTCCTTACTTTTAATTTTAATTTGGTTTAATTGTCCTTTGCACCTGAATTGATAATTGTATATAATTTTTAATTTGCTATCTCCCCGGTCATACTTTTAACTTGGTGTGTTTGTGGTTTCTCAGGTTTGTTTTCTCTGATCCCAGATTATTCCACAGTGATTCCTTTTAAATGCTCCCTGTGCTTTTTCTGGTATAAGTGACTTCTCAGCACATTTTTTAAAGTAGGATTTTAAGACAAACTGTGTGGCTCCAAAAGTTCAATTATTTTCAGGCCAGAATAGTAAAGCAATGAAATTAATATGCACATATTAAAAATATGCTCACAGTTGTAAAGTGTCTCTTTAAACATTTTTATTGGAAATTTATTTGCAAATGGTTCTATTTCAAATATGGAATGGTCTGATGAGCTTATGGACATACAATATAGATTTAGTTGATCCTAAGGTAAACTATTTTTAAGATCGCAGCTTCTGTGAAATTATGAAGTGTAGTTTACTGAACAGCTTTGGCTCAGCAGTGACTGAAGCTTTTCCGTAACAACAATCCAGTTTCAATAACACACAACATTGGCGTATAGGAAACAGACACAATCTGAGGTATCATCTTATATTAAAATTTAGTTTCCTGCCTAAATAAATATTATGTATTTTTCATTGTCTGTTTGCCCCTGACATTGGGGGTTGTTTTAATGAGAACTTTTACTATGTGCAATTATATGAGTATGTTCAAGATATCATTTAACCAGACTCTTCCTAAATTCTTGAAGAGACTTAGAAGATGGTATGTCTGACTAGAGAGAATACTGTACTGAAAGTCAGGATATACTGTTATTACAATTGTGGACAGCTTCTTAATACAACCGGTCCACTTCTTTTAAGTGGAAAATTGTGAGATTGGACTAGGTAACTCGGCTGCCCTGTAGCTCTGTGGGTTCTGGTAGTGTATGAACTCTGCCAGTGTATGAATTCATTGGTTCTACAAAGCGCGAGTTACGTTCATCATTCCCACTAGCAGAGTAGGTCATGGATACATCATGAGAAAGGGAGATTTCGAATCTCTGCTTGCTACCTTTGCCCCCTCTCTAAGCAGGGTTTAGAAATTAAGTGAATGTCAGGGTAAGGAGCCTGCGAAACAAGAGGTGAACCCTTTCTGTGAGCCCAGAGGTTCTCTGATCTGGAAAACAAGGACAGGCTTCTCCCAAACCACTCTCAGTGCTTTCTTCTGGGAACCCAGGTTTGCACAATGCGGGCGCTCACCCCACACTTTGATCAGTGTTATCTGCATGATGCCTTTGAGTTATCGCACAGGAACCCTTTTTCTTTTCCTTCCGTAGATCAGAGTATCAGCACACAAATTTCTTACGCATGGTCATTAAATACAGTGTTGTTACTCAAGGAAAAAAATCATACACAGGAGTCCAGTCACTGGTAACTAGGGTATTGAAGCAAAGACAGGCAGTAGGCCCCTCAGAAGTGGGGGATAAGCCCTGCAGGCCTTGGTCCAGAGACCCTGTCCCTTCTGCTGAACTCCCGTCCTGCCAGCCATGTTCTGCCAGCCCCGTGGAACCTTCGGAGAGTGGCTTAGCCAAGACAGAGAGCTATCAGGAAGTTGGCACTTTCTTCTTCTGAGTTCTAAAAATTTAGAGCTCAATTTTTTTTGAGGTTTTCACTTGTGGACTTTTTATTTTCCTCATTGATGTAGTAAATGATTCTTCTCTTTATTATTAGTTTCTAGTTGATTCCTTTATGTAAAAATAACAGTAGACTATCAAGTTGTACTTCTTTTTTTTCATTTTTTAAATTTAATTATTGTTCAAGTACAGTTTTCTGTCTTTTACTCCCATCCCAGCGCACCCCCCGCCCCCAGTGCTCTCCACCTCCCTCCCATTTCCAGCCCCTTTAGTTTTTGTCCATGTGTCCTTTATACTAGTTCCCGTGAATCCTTTCCCCTTTCCCCCGAAATTCCGTCCCCTCTCCCCTCTGGTCACTGTCAGCCTGTCTGTACTGCTTAATCCCTTCATCTTTTTCACCCAGTCCCTCCACCCTCCTCCCCTTTGGCAACTGGCAGTCTGTTCTCTGCATCTATGAGTTTGTTTCCATTTTGTTTTTCTGTTTATCTTGTTTTTTTTTTAAATTCTACAAATTGATAGTCACAAGGATGTAAAGTACAGCATAAAGAATGTAATCAGTAATATTGGAATAATTATGTATGGGTACTTGAAATATTGAGGGAACAAACACTTTATAAAGTATATGGTTTACTATGCTATATACCTGAAACCAACACAAAATAATATTGAATGTAGACTAGAATTAGAAAATAATAGTAAAACATAAAAATAGCAATAGAACTTCACCATAACAATATTCATGACACTGAAGAACTTGGTAACAAGGAGGGTCCATTGTGGAGCCATTCAGAGTTTTTTCGTTTTCTCCTTTCACACCCGTGGCCTGTTCTCACCTCCCCGGTTAGTGTGAGTCCCAGGGTAGGTGAAAGGCCGCAGTGAGTAAACCAGACACGTGGCCCTTAAGCCGATTCAAAGCCAAGTACCCAAATCAGCAGACACAGAGCGAGAAACGTGCCAGAAGAGCAATTCAGCATTCAAGATGGGGTCCAGAGCATCTTGTCCAAGGGCACCCTCACAGGTGGTCACTAGGAAACGTGGCGTTTGTACGGCACCTGTAGTTGACACTGTTGGTGTTCTGCTCAGATCCCCAAAGAGTTGTGACCGTCTGTGCCTCTCTGCACCCCGCCCTCCCTCCCCTGGTTTCTGTGTTCTTTGGCTTCTCGGACCTACGCCAGCCCACAAGATTTATGTTTACCTCCCACCACCACCCTGCCCAGTGCCTTGCTGATGAGTGGTAGGGAAGAGAAGTTCTTAAATCAGGACCAACTCTTGTGTGTAATGTGCACTCCTTAGTTCCCAGGGGGCTCAGGCAGGGGCTGATTTTTTCTAAGGTCACACACTTTCCTGACTTCAGTCTCTTCCCTGGGCTCTCCCTGGGCTCCGAGTGTTTTTTTGTTTGTGGGGTTTTTTTTTGTGTGTGTGTGGGAGCAGAGCGCTTGCTTGATAAATCTCTTGTACATGGGTCCTTGTTTCAGGTTCTGACCCTGGGGAATCTGAGACTTCAGAGAAGGCACAGGGCAGTTTGGGAGTGAACAAGAGAAAGCGGTTTCTACAGAGAAGGAAGTAGAGGGACTATTTGGGGGACTATTTGGGAAGGAGTGAATATTCCGGTTTGGCTTAGGGTGGGGAAACGTGAGAGAGAAAACTGGAAAGGTCACTGCGAGCTGTTAGGAGACCCTGAGAGGATCTCGAATTTACTATAATGTCACCATGTATTCAAAGAAGCCCATAGCACAACTCCCAAGGATACTGGAGCTCTTGTGAAACAAAGGGATTAATGGTCAAAGACACCATCTGAATAAATACACCTCCCACCCATTTCAGTGAAATCCAGTGGGTTTAAGCCAAGATCATTAATTATAAATTGTGTCTGCTTCTAACAGTGCCGTGGCTGACTACCACCACTCACAGCAGTGAGGGTCCAGACTTCTTAAAAATGACTCCTTCTCTGAACATCTCGGTGCATTCTCATTATCTGTGGCCAGTGACAAAAGCTGAGGCATTCCCCTTCAGATTTAAACCTGTGTTTTTAGTGTATTTTTAATATATACACTAAAATATATTATATATATATATATATTTTTTTTTTTAAGAAAAAGTGCTGGAACTCCCTATGCCTCCTTTAACCATTTCCAATATTACTAAAAATAAAGGCATTGGCTTCAGTGGTGTTTTAATTAACTCGATTTGTTGTTTTTTCTAAGTTTTTTTAAAGGTTATTTCATCATCAAAGGTTTTACCTTTCTAACTTGACTTTGGCTTTGAGGCCTGGTGTTTCAAAATGCACACTCTGCAAGTTCTTTACCAACAGGGAGTGCTAATCATATTCCTTTATCAGGGAACTGTCTGTGGTTCAAAGGCAACACCAGGAATGAATGTCAGGTTCAGGGAGTAGATGAGCATGAAGAATGTCTTCTAATGTTACCGCTTGACAAGGTACAGGAGCTTACATAATATTACTGACAATAATAACAACACTCTGTATTCATCAGTAACATACATAACACCTGCACTTAGAATTTTAGAAATAAGTCTCTTAGAATGGTTAAAAGTTGATAAGATTAATGTAAATTACTGATGGGGCATAATACAGCATAGAAGAATATAATGTTCTGTCTGACTAATGTCCTATGTATTCTATGCCCCCTCTTTTGGTTTTAGCCTTTCAAAGACTCTCACAGAAAATTCAAAGATTTTGTGACTTCACATCTTACATCTGGTACAAGAATAGGTTTGTTGTAGCTACCACCCATTGTGATCGATATTAGAAGAAAATTAGGCTTTTAGTGCTTTAAAGATGATTTATTACCCCTTGGTTCTAGTTCAAGTACCAATGCTATAGGAGTCTTTCCCTTTTACTGATACTGAGGGAGTCACATATTCTATGTGTTCTTACAAAGGTCTGTCCTTAAAATTCACACTTAGTGTTAATTAAGCGTTTATTTGCTCTGTCCACAATGGGACCGTGACTGATTCACTGTTGAATTCTCAGGGACCTGAAGAGTGGTTTGGAACATGATAATTGTGCAGTAAATTAAGGTAGATCATGCTGTACCCATGCCTCTTGGGTTAAGGATACGATATGTCAATGCACACATTATTATTCCTCAAACAAGAACTATAATGATCAAATTACAAATTGTACATGACTGCAATCATTCCTAGAGTAGTCCACTGACTACATTTCCCACAGGCTCGCAATATTTGGGAACAAATACATCATTAAAAGGGCTAATGTTTAAACAGAAGATTTCATTAAATTTCAACCGAGGTGTTCATCCAGGCATTGTGCCCTCACGCATCTGAAAATTTATTAAGAGAGAAAAGCTATTTTTATTTTTCAGACAGATACAGAAAGAGTCAACTCAGCAGTGTGGCCCAGTCTTTGAGGGAATGACAAAGAGATGGATGAGAATAAAGAATCTGGCCCTAAACTCACTGGGAGGCCTTTGTAGGAGGTGTGAGGGCCCCTTCCAAGCAAGTGGAGAACCATGAAAGAATCCCGACTTCCATACAGGGTCCTGCAGAAGTAAGGCTTGCACGTGTGTGGTTGGTGGGGCACACACATGTCTCACACAAGGCAGAGCCCATTGCACCTAAAATGTCACATGGGATGGCTGAGTGTAACATTGTCGTATTACAGAACAGCAAAGGATGAGAAGGCTGGCGGGAGCAGAAGGTGCCTGAGAGGTGGAAATCACATACGCACTTGTGATTTTGTAGTAACAGGGGCATTACCTGTGCCGAACGCTGTATTTCACCTCTCAGGCACCTTCTGCTCCATCCAGCCTTCTCATCCTTTGCTCTCATGGCAGCAAACGTTTCTTCCTCAAGCTCCTGCCTCTGTTTCTGCCTCGGCAGGTTCATGTTCATTCCCCTCTGAAGTCATTTCTTCTTTCTTTATGCCAGGTTTCTTGTAAGTCACTGAATGTCTTTTTCCCCTCTCTTTTCTGGCCTGTGAATTTATATCTTTCTTACTGCAGTAAAAAATAAAATCCAACAAATTTGTGTAAATGCAATGAAAATGTCCAGCTGTCCTCATAATTTTATAAATGCAGAGTAAAATGAAACAATTTTATGTATATGTTTGTTTGTAGAAGATTTGATCTTGGGTGGTGGGCATACAATGCACTATACAGATGATGTGCCATAGAATTGCGCACTTGAAACCCATATATGTGTAATCTTATTAACCAATGTCATCCTCATAGATTTAACTTAAAAAATAAATGAGCAAAATAAAAAAAATAAGTTTGGTAACACACTGATTTGCCAAGGGATGGGTTAACAGGCAGTCTCACAGTGGCACAAGAAATCGGTATAACCTCTGTGGATAGAAACTTGAAAATATATATACACATTTAATATCCAATTACAAGTCTGGGAAATTTCCCACAAAAATACATAGCGTTGGACAAAGAGTTCATTGTCATGATTTGTGATAAGAAAAAAGTTATCAGAAAGTACATATCAAGTAATAAGAGATTAACTAAAAGTATTATTGTCAAACATGTAACACTATGAAACAGTTCAGAAAAGTAAGCGATGATGTGGAGTGCTCTCCAAAACACTTCAGTTTTTTCTTTTAAAATCAGGATTGAGAAGTATGCACACACACCACTTACATAGGCATAGACTTGTAAATAATACATAAAATCATTATCAGAAATTACTTTTTAAGAGTAAGACTAGAGCTGTTAAAGGATTCTACTTTTCATAAGCAACCTCTTAGTATTATTATGGTTTAAATTTTGTCGTGTCATTTTCATAATGCAACCCCCTACCACACACATTTATCTATGTGAATATTGTGGTGGAGTCTGAACTAAAACTAAAATCCCATCATTTGAATTCAGGCTGTCACTTTTACTCTCCATACTGGTTATTTACTGTCCATATTGGTTACCGGTTAGTGTGTTCATTGAGTGAAATAAAAACAACGTTAAAATGAAAGGGGGTGCCCTCCCTCTCCCCAGGGCATCTAGATGCCCTCGCAGAAGGCATCGCAGGCATCATTTCAGTTTTCTTTCTGCCCAGCTCTCTGTTGAGCTCTCCGAGCCCTTCCTGGGCTTCTCCAGCCTCTCCTCCAAGCCTTTGAACTGGTTTCTGTGTTTTTAGTCTTTCCCCTTCTTTAAACTTTTCTAAAATCTACTTTTGAAGAAATTTTTGATCCTCCAGTTTTGGTCAACATTATCCATCAATTCCAAAGTTGTTGATGTTTTCTCCGCTTCTTCCCATCCACCTGCCTTGGGGCGATTTCAGAGTAGTTATAAAGAGCACGGTCTTTGAAGCCAGTGCCCCTGGATTCTAGCTCTGCCGCTTACCAGCGAGCAGACTTGAGCGAACTACTTAACCTTCGAGGTGCTAATAGTGCCTATCTCAGCATCGTCAGGACGAAATGAGATAACGCCTGTTGTAAATGTTGTGTGGACAGAAACAGCACCCAGTTCCTGCTGAACCCTCTGGAGTTGCTTCAGAAGCGCAGTGCTTTGCATATGGTGGCTGTTCCAGAGATCTTTGCTGCATCTCAAAGGAATAAAACATGACTGTAGAAAATCTTAGAATATGGAATGTTAGAAAATGATCAAAGTAGATTTAGGGAAATTTAGGTACCCCAAATCCCCTCCCATAGCCAATAGACAATGAGCTGGACCAGTGGGAACATCTGCAGAGCCTCTGAAGTGAAATATGTCCCAAGGTCTGAGGAACACACTTTTCTCAGTTAAAATGCCCTTTGGGATAAACCCGTCACAGTAGGAATAATTTACTCTTCAGTCACTTCTTGGCCACTTACCATACTTATTTCTGATACATAAAAGTATCAATTAATGTTCAGTTGCCAATTTAAACTAGAAAAATAAAAATAATTCATTACCTTGTAACTATAAGGAAGTAGAAGAACATATAGGTGAACATTTATTTACTAGCAAGCGGAAAGTCATAAGCAGGATTGCTAAATTTTATCAAATAAAATTTTAAAAAATCATAACCAGTGTATCCACAAAAAACAAACTGAAAAACAATGTAACATATATGACAAAAAGTTAACATTTTTGGTGTAGGACAGTTATTATAAATTGATTTTTAAAGATGTACACCTCATTAAAAGGTGTATGACTTATTAAAAATAAACCAATAGTGTGAACATAGGTCTAATAAAGGAAGAATGACTAATGTTCAAGGGTAGCCCCTTAGACAACCATGAACCTTTGCTTTCTATCAAAAATTGTATATACATCCATGTCGGGTTCTATCTATAACCCAGTATCACAGAAGGTGAAGTAAAAACGATTTTTATGTGTGCCCTCAGAGGGTCCATAAATTGGCAGAATTTACTTGAAGTAATTTGTTAACATAGGTTTTAAAAAGCGTAACTTTTGTTCAACAAACACCTGTTGATTGTCAGCCATTGTTTTCTAGGATACAAAACAGTCTACAAAATAGGAAACAAATAATGTCAAGGTGTGAGACACGTTCGAAGGACGTGTAACAGAGCCAGCAGACAGAAGGGCATTGGCATGCCCCCTGACCTGCGGCTGTCGGGGCGGGCCCGTGAGTTGCCGGGAGGGCAAGGGCGGAGGGGGCTGTGGGTGTAGCAAGGACAGAGACCCGGCGTGTGTTTGCGACCAGGGGGCCTGTGCCAAGGGTACAGGGCACAGTGGCCAGGCAGCCAGGGCCCAGGTATGGGAGGACCTTGTCCTAGGCTGTGGTGAGCACACTGACTTCTCTGAGTGTAATGAGAAGCCCTTGTTTGTGCACGGGAATCGCCAAAAGTGATTTCTTTTTTTTTAAACGCTGCTGTCTGGAGCCTGGAGTACAGACGGATCAGAGCAAGGGCAGATGCAGGACCACGGGGGACGACTACCCAGCGGTATTTTAGAAACCAGAATTCCTGGGAATCTGCATTTGAAACACACTGCCAGTGTTCTGGTTGATTTATAAGGGGCGCTCCGTTGTGATGTTTTAATTTGAATTAAAAACAGGCACAGCGCCTGTTCCCTGGACTGCTTCCGATCACACCTGGAACCACGCTTCAAGGCATTCTGAGTTCTTTAATAAATGTTCTCCAGGAAAAAGTCGCTCAGAAAGTCTTTAGTGTAATTCCTGCAATGAGTGATAACATTTCTCACCAGATTTTGCAGACCAGGCTCAAAGAGGTGAAGAGGCCTTTGGAAAGTGTCAGAGCCACTAAGTGGAAGAAGCGAGACCACCGCGATGTGCAGCCCTGTCCACTGGCTCCTGGAAGTCTCCCCCGACGGGACACACTGAATACCGGGAAGATGAAGACAGGCGAGTGCTGGATGGAGAGGAGTCTGGAGTAGGAAGGGCAGAAGGGCCCACCACCTGGCCCTAAGCAGGCTCCTGGGTGATGCCCCAAAGGGCAGCTGTCTGCCTCGTTCTGATGACGGAAGCCAGTCCCAACAGAGAAATCAACTGATTTTTCCTTCTTCAGGAAAAAAACATCCCAAGGGTTTCCTGGACATCACACTGTTTTGAGAAATAATATTTTGATGAGTGAAGTGTGAACAAATCAGAAACACATGTTTTTGGTTTCCTGAGGAATAGTAATTGCCTTAGAATTAGCCTAAAGGCGCCAGGTGGAGTTCGGATTTTATTAGGTCTCAAACCTTTGGCAAAGAGTTCAAGAGGCCGGGCCAGTGTGCATCTGGGGCCATCGAGTCCTGGTAGAAACGAGGTATCGCAAACATGTGCTGGGCTGTGTGACTTTGATCTCCGCTCCAACGGGACGAGGCTCTCCGGGCCTGCCCGGCTGTCCCAGGCAGGAGTTCAGCACCTGCCTGCGCTTTTCCTTCTCTTCACTGGTACTCTGTTAACTCATGGGAACGCAGACCAGCATTTGGAAGGCCAGTTTGGGAAGGTGGCCTGACCGAGAAATGCCACAGTTAGAGACTAATAGATGTGATACTCAATGATCGCGACAAACCTGCTCAGGGGACCTTTGAAACCAGGGGCTCACCGAAAGACATGTCGTATGATTATGCACAGTCCGACATAGTTAGGGTTCATGATCACAGGAAGCAATGAAGCTTGAGCACATAGAAGAAAAATGTCTTTAATTTTATCCACGAGGTTTGAAAGAGAAACAGGAAAACGGAGGCCTCCACCCCTTAGAGAAAACACCTCTTTGGATTTTAGCTCATGTTGAAATCCTCCAGGTAGTTGTCATGATTCAGTCTGATTCTGACGGGTGTTACTCAGTCAAAACTGATGGTGATTTACAGACACTAAGGGAGTTTTCTTTACTGTAGTAAGACTTATTCTTATTTTTACACAATTTTTACTTTTTTCAGGTAAACATCTGTGTACGTGTATATTTCCACCCACAAGCTCTCCTCACCACGACGCTCTTAACCAGGTGGGGGGAGGGGTGCTATGCTAGGGAAGGCAGGGGTCTGAGGGTCTGAGGGTCTGAGGGCCTGAGGGTCTGAGACCCAGCCGCATTTCTTTCCCGATAGCATCAGAAATCCTCTCCCCTCCTGACCCCGTCATACTCAGCCATTTTCCCCGTATGCCTCAGCGGGACCTAGAGGCTGTTCCTCCCAATGGCCCCCAGTTTCCATCCCTCGTCAGGAAGACTTTCAAAGCTGCTTAGCCTCCCTTGGTACGTGGTTGTCCTGGTTTCAAATGCTCACTCCCACTGGTAGTTCACTTGGTCAGTATTTCCATGGATTTTCCTTCAACATGCAATCAAGTATGACACAGACGCCACGTACTATGAAGATAGGCCCATACGCAGACGCAGAGACTGGTGAGAGACTTCAACTGGTGAGAGACTTCAAAGCTGACTTGTTTGACAAGCCTCAGGTGTTTCCAAAATTTCTAAAGTGAAAAGGTACAAATGTCCTGGGAACTGATTAGAAAGAAGTTGGCACAGTTTCATTCAACTGATTTTCTTGCTTTTTAAGAGGTTTTCTTTGGTGAGCACCGGACAAATGACTAGAAACAGAAAGACATAAATCTTGGAGTTATCCTGATTTCTATTGCAATTGTATTCCATAAATATTAATCAATCATCTATTTCGTATGCGGTACTGAAATGTGAGACATACTCATTGCAAATCATTTAGCAGTTCTATAACCTTAAGCTTATTATTTAACTTCTCTGTGTCCATTTCCTCATTTATAAAGTAAAAATAATAATAGGACTATCTTATAAGGTGAGTTTCTACTGGAAAAAGCACTGCCTGTAGAACGTAGTAGGGCCTCAATCCTTTGATTAGCATCATCATTATTACTACAATTACTTAAAAGGATTTACAGCCGAGGCTCACATGTATAAGATGGTCGGAGACCATCAGAGACAATATATGACTGCAGTGAAGAACTGGAATGGGTGGGGCAAACCAGGCAAACCTCGAGGTCGAAGCTCACTGAGGAGACCTAAAGCACTGGTGGCAGCAAAAAGATCCAAGTATTTTTAAAACCTATATCCTATCAGGGTGTGTGTTCTGAACAGATTGAAAATGGATCTGAGAGCCGACTCAGGAGGCTACTGTGGCCAGTTCAGCCAGAGCAGCGGTACAACATTGCAGAAAATGGCCACACGGAAGATGTACGTGTATGTTAGAGGTAGCCTTAGGCACTTGCTGATGGGTTGTCTAGGCCTGGGGAGGGTGGGGAAATGCGAATAGTTGAGCAAGAGTCCCTTTCCCTTTCATATCTCGTTTGCTTGTTTTAGCAGCAGAACACTTGGTGATACATTTACTGAGATGAGGAGGACTGGGAGAGAAATTAGTTTTAGACCCATAAGGTAAAGGTCCCAATAAGGATGCCAAGCCAGGGCTCTGGTGAGCTCATAAAGGGCTTTTAAAGCCACGACAATGAAGAAGGTCATACAGAGACAGGGTTCACTACAGAGAGGAGGGAAGAAACGCAGGACCCGCATCTTCACAAGATTGGGATAAAGAGAAAAAGCCAGAACAGGGAAGGCTGAACACCAGTGACTTAGCAGAAAACCACAGTAAAGTGAGTTAAAGGGGCTGGGGCGGGGAGCAAGATAACAAAAACAAAAGCAAATTAGCCACTCCCTGAAGGCCACATGAAATCATGGCTTCCTCTCACCTTACTGGATATTGATTAGCTAAAGAGCTCTTCTCCATAGTCACACCCATGAACTTCAGGAAGGTGAGTTGGGATAACAGGTCTACCTCTGGCACTGGCAAGGAAGTTTCAGATGCCGGCTTCCCCGCCCTCAAGGGTGAGGTTAAGGGAGGAGACAGACCTTCAGATTTACGGCCAGATGGCAAACGAGTCTTTGTTTCCAGTATTTCTCCACCCCAAGTGAGCTCCGACTGCCTTTGCCCACAGTGCAGCCCAGAACCTTTCAAGCTCGCACATAGTCCCTACCAGCTGATGTGACTTAAGGCAGGGCCCCAAAACAAACTTCCCCAAACTCTCCGGTGGTATACAAGTTCTTCTTGTGATAGTTTGTCTACATCGTGATATGGAAATCAGTAAAATTACAAACATAAATTCTTCATGCCTCCATTCGATCCCTTAGCCTTCGAGACGGAGAACTTGGCTTACTTATTTCTGTAGCCCCAGCATGGAGCCAGCACCTGGCAGAGAGAGGGAACTTACATCAGCGTTTTTTGAGTGAGTGAATAAATAAATGCCCAGCGCAGAATGCAAAGGAAGTCAAAGTAAAGATGATACAAAAATAACGCAGCTTCTATTATGAAAAATTCTTACCTCATCTTTTATCTATGTCCTATACAGAGTGTGGATGTGTTTACTGTACTTGTGTCATTCCAAAGCTTCATCCGAGGCCTTCAGAGCCTTACAATGTTATGAATTTTCCATCATCCTTTTTGTTTGTCACTCAAGGAAGCTCTTTTGCTAATGCAACAAAGCCCATGAAAAGAACCAAGCCAAAGCTCTGTAACGCCAAAGTGGTGGTAAGGCCGAGCCGGGACGTGGTAAATGCCGTATCTCAGTTTACAGAAATAAAAATAAAAAACACAAGTGGACGTCCACCCGTGCGGTCGTTGTGCCCGGAGCCCGCAGGCAGAAGAAACACTTGTAGATCGAGAAGTGACATTTAAAGGAAAATGCACACCCGATAAGCATTTCCATGTTTTGTACATTTGCCTTTCAAGAAAAGATGTTGAATAGGCCATTTGATATGTTAGCTGAATGTAGCAGTTTAGATATTTGTTTGGTCTGCTATTGAATTTTTCATTAAAAATATGTGGTTAACAGCAGCCAAGCTGATTTGCATGTGTGTGTTTCAGAGGCGTTCAGCACTCTGCCTCCGTCTCCCACGTCTTAATCACACCCAGGCGCCTGCCCCATCGCATTACCGGGAGGGGAGTGATGGACATCCTTTGACTCTCTTCATGACCCCCTGATAATCCTGTTTCACACACAGGCTCCCTGCTGCAGGGAGCACAAAAGCTGCCCCTGTAGTTCTTTACTTCCAGTCGATATTCTGACAGACCTGATCTAGCAAATTAGTATGCTGCGGGAAGGGCACGACAAAAGACCCTTTGACACACTCTGAATCAATACCACGGCCGACAGAGAGCCATTTCACCGCGGTTCTGTTCTTTTCCCCCTTTTGATGACCCTTTGCTTTTTTTTTTCTACCCGCGTATATGACCTTGTCAGATTTAAACACATAATGCTAGAAAAGTCACCCTTGCACACACATGTGCGTGGACATGCACACTCACACACCACACACGTGTCCACACAGAGATCACAGAGATCATGTAGAGCATGCCAGATTCTGGATGAAAGTATAAAAGAGAAATGCAGCTGGTGAGGAAATGCAAATACTTTTCTTAAAAAGATCCTTCTTTCTACTCAGGAAGAAAATGATCAGATTTCTCAAATATATAAAAAAAATAAATACAGCCGGACTGGTTTTTATGTCAGTTATACAGGGGTAGTGTTAGTTTTCAAATTCTAAAACTCATTAAAATCAGATACATAATTCCATGGGTGTTTTATATTTCAACTCGCTTATTGGTTGTATTAAGCAAGGCTCCGGAGTATAACATATGGCAAATTTTGTTAAATTTCTGAGGTTAAAACCATTAGAAAGAACTTCAAATAGAGAGCAAAATAGAATTATTAATAAAAATATTAAGTCTCTCTTTACCAATCTTTATTAAAACAAAATCTTACCTTTTTAATACAATGCATTTTTGGTAACAAATATCCTGATGTTTCATTTTTACTTGCAGTATGAGAAATACCGATACTACATCCCGTTCACCACAGGCCTATGATGTCTCCAAGTGTTTTTGGAAAAAAAAAAAAACATCTCCATGTTTACTATAAATGTTGATTCTCTATTACATTTAACCCAAACGTATCTGGTGTATGCTGATTGTAGAACAGCATTTTATCTTGGAAGCATGTTTTTGTATATTGTAAATACCAGTGCACATAACCTACGCACCTGCACTTACTCTTCACGCAGCACGTAGAAAGGCTGTGCTCTGCAAACGTGTCTCAGAGAGAACCCGTGATTGATCCAAACACTAGACCAGAGGAAAATTAAGTGAAAAAATAGATGTTCTCAGACTTAAAAAACACTGTGCTTTTCCATACAAAATGCTCTCCCCTAAAATAGGAACCCAGTTGATTTCTAGTGTTTTCCCGGGAATACGCGCACTGCCTGTGTGCCCCCGCCTCCCCTTGAGGCACCGAAACCTCGTTCTCTCACATGAAACAACTCCGCAGACTCGGTTCAGACATAAGAGAGCCTCACCAAAGCTGTTCTAGAAATATGTTGGCGAAGTTACCCAAATGAATCCCAAATTCTCGACCGTATTTCTTCAACGAGAAGTTTCTAGGATCTCAAGTAGTCTTCCCAAACACCCCAGGTGGGGCACAGTCTGTGTTCCTTCTATTCATCCGCGTTCCTCTCAGGGCACACCCACACCCTGGCTTCTACACACGGGGCGCAGAGGAATGATGCACGACAAGTCACAGCTGTAGGGGGTTCGTCGCATAAACCGCGGTTCATCTAATGTGGTAGGCGGTGCAGTTCCCAGATAATGTGGTATTCACATTTTAAAACTATCGTTTCATAAAATTTCTTTTCTGTAATCCAAGTTGCACAGACTTCTGGAAGAATAAAAACAGAGAGAGAAGTGATATCTGTTATTTCAGTTTAGACAATGAGTTAAGAGACAAAGAATAGATGAAGGTCATAAAAATGGTTGTCCTTAGGTGCTGAGTCTGCAAAACAAATTTTAAATGTCCTGCGTTGTTTTGTGTGAAGAATCTACATGGATTCTTACAAATGGATGAATTAACAAAAAACAAAGAACAACACAAGTTTGGGGAGGGGACGCTGTGGCCTCATGTCCAAACAAATCACACAACTTTGGTAGTTTTTCCAGAATTCGACTCCCCCGACCCAAGGCGTGTATTCAAATGTGCCCGCGTGGTCTCCAGACCACGGAGACCGAGAACATTCCACGGCCAGCTGAGATGATGGATGTCCCTTCAGGTGGAGCCACACTGCACCTTCGGATGTTGAAGTCCAATGAATGACCCGAAGGAGACGACAGACAGGCTACACTGAAATGGGAAGGAAACCTATTTCCTTACAACCCAGAGAGAAAATCTCCATCAAGATTAAAAGAGTTTTCTGCATTGTAAATTTTTTCCACTTGGCACTCTAGGTCTTTTGTTTTGTTTTTGTTTGTAAAGGTTATTCCCGGGGCTAATTTTTCGCTGTTTCTCTAGATTAGATTTCTTTCGTGATGCACAGTCATGTCCTTACAATACGTCTTTGAACCTTAGACCTTAGCTGATAGGAAAGCCTGCAGTCTGGCCTGACTTTCGCACATGACGAGTTTTTTCTTCAGAAAATAATCTATTGCCAGTTCATCCCTTTTCTGTTGTTGTTTCTTCAGGTTTCATCATTTCACTTTCCATGTCACCTGTGGCCTCCAGGTAACTGAACTGAGAGCAGTCAAGCCTCGAGGAGAAAAAGTCGTTTACAGTGAGTACAGGGGCATCTCTTGGGCTTGAACGCCCCCGTTCCTCCTGCTCATTTTCCTTGACTAGACAGCTCCTCACGCTTCGCTGCGACCCAGTGCCTCCCAGGAGGCAGCCTGATAACGTTAGCTCGGAGGAGACCATCTTTCTGCTTCCCAACACGGAGTTGTGTTACGTTATGTTTGTTATGTTAGAGAGTTAAGCTACTGCTCTGTCTCTTTTCCATCTGTATCATCATTATTTGCACATGGTTTTAAGATAGTTCCCTTTATTTATTTAAAATTTCTTAAAATTTATTGATGAGAAAGAAAGAAGGACATCAGCTTGCTGTTCATTAGTTTATTCTTTTATGAGCTCTGATCGGGGATCAAACCCTCAACCTTGGTGAGTCAGGACAATGCTCTAACCAACTGAGCTATCTACCCAGGGCCCTTCATTTAAATTAAAGTTCAGAGTTATAATTCCTAAATCAGATAGACTCTGTAATGAAGAAATTATCTGCATAAAGCTTGAGTAATAGAAGATATGAACACTATTTTGTTAGAAATAAACCATTATAATCTGTCATGAGATTTTAAAGAATAAGTATGTTACATGTGGGAAATATTTCTTTATTTGCAACATTAATGTGAATACCAAAGTCCTTACACAATGAATTCATCATTTATTAACATTTTATCCCATTTTTTTCTGATGAGGGCTCCTTTTGCTTTTTGAAATACTCTGTCTCCTGATGACTTTGTTTCCACTGATGTCCTCACACCAGGCGCTAAACCAGCGGAGAGAAAAACTTCACTCAGGGCTGCCCTCTGTGTAGCTTTTTAAAATTGATCTTTGCTTCTACAGGTTTCCATACATTTACAACATTGAAATGTTATGGTGGTTGACTACATAATTTATAAAAAGACTGAATGAGCCTAACATGACACAAATAAGACTTGTCAGAGATTTTCAAGCTCATGATCAAGTAATTACCATGAAATTACATAATATCTAGGAATGAAAAAAAATCTATAAGAACAAATTACCCTTGGCGTGGCAAGAAAGCCAAACAAAAGAGCGACAGAATAAAGGGGTAGCACGATGGATCCTCCCAAGGCTTGTAACCTACTCGCTAGTGATTTCTGCATGGTGCTTCATATTTATGCTATTGACCTGCATTTTGGATCTTTTCCTTCAAATATCTTCAACTAACAGAGTGATCACAAGTGGAGAAAAATATGCCCCTACAATGACTATCTTCCTGGATCTGGAAAATGGGATAACGCGGTGAGAGAGTAAGTTCAAAGTTTAGCATTGTCACTAAATGTGTTACTACTCTGACTACAGCCTCAAAGAATCTTTCGGAAATAAGAGGAAGTTATGGAAGCGCGCCTGGAGCACTCCCCTCCTGCAGCCAGGCGGGTCTGATCTAGCTGCAGTACCGTTTGCTGGAATAACACCCCACTGATCTCCCTGGAAGGAAAGTAGAAAACTGTGCCCATAAGCCAAGTGAATAAAAGCTAGTGGAGGCATGTGAGTGCCTGTCACCATCAGGAGCACGGGTAGAGATGTGTGGAGGACTGCTCTACCCAGGGATGTGATTAGTTCTGGCGGAGGGCTATGGGGCAGGCCTGGGAGCGACAGTGCCTGGGGGTCTGGGCTGGGAGCAGGCAGGCTGCTGCCTCCAATATGACAGACAGTGCTGTCCCTTACAAGGGGGTGTGGGCTGTGCTGGGCAGATGTCCAGAGAGAAAGCGGGTTCTGGTTCCCAGGGCTGCTAGCGGTGGTTCTCTGGGGCCTTTGCAGATGCTAGAGAACATCTCCGGATAACACAAAGCAAAATGAGCCCTAGCAAAATGAGCAAAATGAAATTTCTCCTTAGGAAGATGGCCAGCAAGTCTTACTGATGTCCTTCTATAGTGAAGAGGAGGGGCAAAGTAAGAAGCCTGTCCCAATCCATTTCTTCTTCCTACACAGACAGTTGGAAGTGTTACATAGGATGAGGGTCTCCAGGTCTGGGCAGTCCTTACTAAATGTTGTTCTAGCTAAATGGAAGAATGTAGTTCAGTATTTTGCAGGAGCAACTGTAAACAGGATGATTGAGAGGAAGTCAACAAAAAGCCCCATGCAAAGAAGAAATCGACATGTCACTGACCAAATAGGGTGCATGAGCAATAGCTTTGGATACAAATCCTCTGCCTCCTTTACTTGCTGCAAGTAAGTGAAACTACCTTGCAACAACCACGTCTTATTTTTGAACAGAGCACCCCAAGAGGTGACCCCCAAGGGTGTTGTCCTGGGGCTCATGGTCCAACCTAGACAGCTGTCTTCGTCTTTTCATTCCAAGAGCAAGTACCTGCGGCGGCGGGAGGGGGGGCGGTGCGGCTCTTTGCACCTTCTTTCACTGCCTTTGAGGGAAGAGAGGGAAAATCAGGGTAGGAGGCAAAAGGTGTTGACTGAGAACAAAGGTTTGAACTTGGGTGGGCTTGTACTTGTTCTGTCTCCCTGTTAATTACCATTAAGTGGTTTTTATTATGACCCTGTCAGGAAGTACTAAGCAAGTAACTTTTTCAACAAATAGTTTCACCTTAAAGCAGCACATCTGATAATATGTGAGTCACTCAGGACTAATTTCTATTTTAGAATCTGAAATTCATCACTTTGGCAAAAATCTCTTTTTCTCCCTAAATCAACAGCCTTACCCATTGCAATTACATTCTTTAAAGTTACAAGTCTACACGTAGTTTGCAGTTTTCTTGAGTGTAATATCAGGTTATAGGGCACTGTTGCTGCATCAAAAGCATTAATTGAGATTAATGATGTATATCTGTGAGATCAGTGAATTCTTACATTGCCCTGGAGGAATGTAAAAGTATAGAATTTGATTGACTGTCATTTTGCAATTTTAAGAGTGAAGTTTTCTGCAGAAGGCGAGTGTGAAAAACCTATGAATACTGCATGTTTAAAGACAGGGCCTTCACTACCACCTGTCTCTGTTTGCTTTCCTTTATCCTTAAGATTGGGTCGCTGTCCCCTTTTCTTCCCTCCTGTTCCTGCCCCACTTTGGATTCCACACTGCAGCCACGCTAAAGATGACTTTGGTGCAGGTGCCTTGCACATCTGTGTTTCTAAACATGCAGCCGTGCATTTCTGCACACCCGTGGCACAGTTCAGCACACCCCAAGCTGACTCTGGTTTCCAAAGCCAGAAACGACCTACCCTGCCTCCGCTCAGGCTCCAGATAACCCAGTCTTTGCCAGCTCTTCCCTCTTCCCTGCGCCCCTCCCCTCGCCAGTCAGGCCCTCCAGTGGGCAAGTCCTGCTCACGTCACCTCTTTTTTTTTTTTTTTTGTCTGCTTTTGTGTCTCTATTCTACCAAGTTCATTGCCGGCAGCTGAGTATTTCACGTCCCCTAATAGTTGTTCTCTGTATCTTCCGCAGTGCAAGCGCAGCAGAACTAGTTTACTATCTAATGGTATTATTTTCCTGCTGAAAAACCAGTGACTAGTTGTGGGACGAGCAATAAAGTTTTCATAGCTCTTGGTCATTGATCCCCAGCCTGCCTTATTACCCACAGTAATATTACCTTATTACTATGAGAATGTCCATTTCTAGCTTCAACATCCTAGGGCAGTGATGTTCAACCACTGTGCCCTGAGAATGTTGAAAACATGTAGTGCCTGGCTACTCAGTCAGAGACACTGACCTCTCTTCCCTTAGACTGACAAATTAGCGTATGACAACAGCCAACACAACTGTAGCCATCTGATGTGACTGAATCAAAATTATACCTGTTTTTCCATGAGATCAGCAAAAGTGTCTGTCTCAGTGGGCCGGAGACTTGCAGTAATCAGGCACCGTGTGCCGTGAGGTGACACCGTTTGAGGATCACTGCCCCGAGGCAGAGTCACAAGAGGCTGCTCACTGTCCCCGAAACACCCGGCTCCCCCGTTTGCAGTGTCCTAGACTCGCACGGGCAGCTCTCACTGGCCCTCCCAGCCCCCAAGTTCGGTTTCTGTACTGCCTGCTCTTGGAAGCCTTTGGAGACCCCACAGGTAAAACCATTCTCTCCCTGCCTCATGGAACAGCCTGCCTCGTGTCCACATTCCCTCTCCCTCGGCGTTCCCCACTTACATCACACAGTGTGATCCTCAACGACACTGGCCCCATGGAGTGGTTCTCCTGCACGCATTAACACTAAGAAAGAAGGAAACCGTGAGTGGAAAAGAGGCGGGAAAACAAGCTGAATCCTCTCCTTCTCATAATTCTTTTTCTCCAAATCATTCCCATGATTCGGCCTCTTCCTGCGAAGCCCCATTTACTCTTTCCACTGGGACGTGCTCCTTCTGCTGCTTGTGAACCGTGCCCGGTGCTCCCTACACCCTCAGGCTCCGGGGCCCTAGAACCATTAGATGCCTTCCCCCCAAACTGCTCTGGCTTCCTGCTGGTTTTTTGTTTTAAGGAAACTTTTGCTGAAAGAAAACACAGTGTTCCTTTTCATGGAGGAATAACGGATACATAAGATTGTATTAGCTTCCGGGACACAACAGAGTGGCTGGATACTTGTATATATTGTGGAATGCCCACCGCGTTTAAGTCGAGTCAACAGCTGTCCCAATACATAGTTGCAAAGTATTTTTCTTGTGGGGAGAACTTCTGAAACATCTGCTGTTTTAGTAATTTAGCTTCTGTTGTTGTTGTTGTTGTGTGTGTGTGTGTGTGTGTGTGTGTGTTTTAACTTCCTGCAAATCATCTCCACAGAGTCTGCCTCGGATTCCGCTTCTAGGGTGAGTTCAGCTCTGGGGGAATGTTCTGTAGGAATGCGATGGTAGGTGCCAGAAGCCGGCACTCCAAGTTTTAGGGAACTCTGCTCCTGACCAAATGGGATGAAGCCAGTTTAAAATTGTAATTCATTTGCAGTTCCCTCGTCTGTCCGACACCTGCCTGGAGTGCTTATTTTGTCTAAGGGGAAAAACGGATGACTTACTTCAGGCGGGGATATCACTTCATTTACACCCGGTGTCATTTTTTCTGAAGGGTTAGAATCTTTCAATGAAAAACTACTTCCGGAAACTAAAACACAATGGACAACCCACTGCAGAACCGCATCACCGCACTGTCTCGCGGGGGAACCCGATGCCACCAAAGCCTGTGCGGCTGTCCCCTGCGTCCGCTGCATCCGCTGCCGAGACTCTGAGCCGTGCGGCCTCTGGCAGCGCAGGGCAAGTTCAGAGAGGACCAGCGCAGTGGCCGCACTTGAAGGAAGCCTGATTCTGCAGGATGACCGGCCACGTGGCTCCGCGATCTCTCGTTTTTCTTCTCTTTCGGGAGCCACCTTCCTGGTCCAGAGGAACGTGGGTTTCATCTCTCGACCCTCTCCTTCCCCACGCGGCTTTAGAAGGTCTGTCTCTCTCATTATGAGAAAGAAAGGCTTTCTCCAAGAATGTTTTTCTCTCGATGTTTATTTTATTTTGAAATTTCATCGTTACTTTTTTTTTTTCTGAATAGGAGATTACATAAAGTACATAGGAAACCCCAGAAGTTGTCTACAGGCTGCCTTCCAACTTCATTTCTTTCTAAGAAGAATCCTGACCTTTTTCTCACCCCTCTCCTCCAAAGCCGAGCGCCCCCTCCCCCGCCAGGCAGGGGCAGGTCTCCGGGGTTCCGGGGTGACCTACCCCACTTTCGGCTGCAGTGTGAGGCCCGAGCACATTTTGGTGAGACGGAGGGAGACTTCTCAGTGGAGTGTGTGAAGAGGTTCCTCCCTTTGGGGAGGACAGCCGCAGATGTCCCTCTTCTCCCTTGGGACACTCCCTCAGGTGTGTGACACACCTGCGTGTTTCTCTTCACACTTGCCTCGGAATAAAAACAACATCAAAGCCAGCGGAGAGCAGGGCTGGAGGTGACCTGCTCGGAGGGACAGGCTTCAGCTGCTGGCTGGTCCACCGGCCCGGGGCTCGGGGGCCGTATTCCCAGGAGAAAAGCCCTGCCCTGCTGTCCAGGCTGCTTTGGTCGGGGTGTGCCTTGCAGCTGAAAGTGCCTGACCTACGCAAAACTGCCCCAAATCCGGGCCCTAAAGAAGCACAGGAAGAGCCTGAGGTCACCTCGTTTGCCTCATCTCCAGTGGGCGCCCCTGTGCCCGGCTGAATGCCTGACTTCCACCACGAGAGAAAAGTCTCTTGAAGACCTTAAGGTCTAAATCCACCCCGCCACCCCTGCCCCTAAGGCCTGGTAAAGTGGCACCATTAAGGGCTGGTATTTTAACCAGGAAGCCATGGAGAGCCAAGCCGGCCAACTCAGAGACAGGCAGGAGCCGCTGGGGGAGAAGGCGGAACCGTGAAGCCAGCGCCACCTGCTTCTGTTCACCTGCGGGCAGACGTGGGAAGGCCGTGTGCTTACAAGCTGCGTCGTGTAAGGCTGCGGCAGGAGCATTTTATGTCCTCAGGAACAAACACTGTCTTTCGTTTAACACGTTCGGTCAACACATCTTTGCTGCGGGCACACGGCGTCCTCGCAACCCTGGTGGGAGACAGATTTGTCACACTTCTGCACACACAGAGTTCACTGTGCAAGGGTGGAGAGAAGGCTGGGCCCGGCGGTCGACGTGGGGAGGGTCCTGGAGGGGGTGCAGGTGGCAATGTCGGCCACCTGGTCTCTGACCCGGCCCTGGGTCTGGGAGTGGCGCAGCCGTCTGCGGTGGGAACCGGGGTTNGCTGCGGGCACACGGCGTCCTCGCAACCCTGGTGGGAGACAGATTTGTCACACTTCTGCACACACAGAGTTCACTGTGCAAGGGTGGAGAGAAGGCTGGGCCCGGCGGTCGACGTGGGGAGGGTCCTGGAGGGGGTGCAGGTCCTGGAGGGGGTGCACCTGGGGGACCAGGTGCAGTCGGCCACCTGGTCTCTGACCCGGCCCTGGGTCTGGGAGTGGCGCAGCCGTCTGCGGTGGGAACCGGGGTTGCCCACCACTCAAGGGCACTTCATGACGCTGATCCTTCCGGATGCGGCCACGTGGCATCCCTCTACTCTGGCGATTTCACCCCAGTTTCTGTGCTGTGCACTTGTGTCAGGAAGCGGCTGCTAACTGCAGAAATGCTGCATGGCAGCCGTGTTCTAGAGATGTGACTCCCGTGGCCCGCTGCGATATAGCCCATGCCCGAAATGGCCAAAGACCAGGAGGGGCCCCGCCCACCTGCTGACGTCTGAGCCCTTGCTAGCAAAGAAACCCTTCAGAAGAACTGGGCTCACAAGCCTGGGCCCGTGTACAGTCTCTATGCATGGAAAACTCTTTTCTTGCAGGCTACTCAGCAATCGCAGGTATGACTGACAAATGTCCCGATTCTTCTGCATTCTCTGCCGTTCCTCACCATCATCACAAACATTTACTGAGCATTTGCTACATCAAGGTATTGAGCTACTTTGGTACTACGTCATTCGACTTTCACGATTGTTCTCTGTGGTGGCTAGTATTATTTTAGCCAAAGTACAGATAACAAAAGTGAAGCACAGGGAAACTAAGTAATTTTCCTGCCTTCTTATAGTCTCTTTCCTAGTCCTACGGGAATGGAAAGCAAACAAAAGTTGGTAGATCATCTCAACCCCATACCACAGGGAGGGTTTTATTGGTGTGCAATTTCCCAGGAATAGGGGAGACAGGAATGGGGAGAGCAGGGTGACACAGGCAAATTTTTCAATCTGCCTAGCTTGTAGCCTCGCCCCTAATGAATTCTCCATCTAGTCGAGGCCAGAGTATTTCAACAGGAAAGAGTTAATAGCAACATCAAGTGATGTGTTCCCCAGCTAAACACACGATCACACAAAGTGATTTACAGTGGGATGTCTATGTGTGAAAGGTGCCCATACTTCATCTTTGAATGAATGGGCCCAAGAGGAGGCATCGAGACACATTAACTAAAGTGACTCCCTTCTTCATTGTCAGAATAAGCAATGTCTAGGAAACTGGATAAATAATGTTTGGAACAGATTGGCACCAGCGGACCCCGGACATCTCAGGATTCATTTTCTAAGGATGCATTTCCCATATTTCTCAAAAGTGACAGAGATAAATAACAGGAGATGGTTGCATAGGAGAGGAGCACAAAATCAAATAAATGTCTTCTCCTCCATGATTCCTGGCCTGTGCTCTACTCCCCACAATGCTGGGGTGCCTTCTCCCCTCACCCCCATCTGTTGAAATTCATCCTATCCAGCTCAAATGACAAGTCTTCGAATAAGTCTACCCAAGTCCTCAATGTGACATGACTTCTTTCTCCTATGGAGGTCCTTTATCCTTTGTGCTTCTCGAATGGCTCTTATCTTTTCTACTTTGTTTCAGAGTTATTTGCTCGCATCTCACTACACAAGCTGAGAGTGTCAAATCTCCTTTTCCCAGCTTCCCTTGCAGCTAGAGCCCTGGCACATGACATGGACCCAGACACTAATATGTCCTCGCCCCAGATTTCGAGTCAATAACTAGTGACATAAAGAAGCAGGGACAGTAGAAAATTCACTCTGAGGGTTGGGGAGTAGTAGCAGAGGCAGCGAAAACATTGATTTCCAGGGGCAGCATCTTCAGGGGTGGTGACCAGGGTCTGCAGCAGTGACACTGGCAGGTCACGCTGCATGTTCTGTGGCCAGCAGAAGTGGCTGTTGTCACCTCATAGTTGCACCCTCAGTTTTGTGGTGTGGGTTTGTCTCCAGCACTGGCTGCCCCTAGCTTCCATGCCCCTTCTAACTTCCAGGTCTCCAGGCTTCCCACTGACTGAACCCCCCCAAGTATCACTTCAGGACATTCCTCCTCTGCTTCAATCGGGCAGAGGTAGTTTCTGTTACTTTCTGCTAAGAGCCTTGGCAGGCACACTCTGTTCTGCTGCCATTTCCTTGTTCTGCTGTTAGTAGAGAAGGAAGCCGTTAAATATTACCTCCTGGACGATGCCTTCCATAACCACAAAGACTGCTGCTACGCCTGCGCCTGTCATTAATGGAAAACTCTGTGGGTTGTTTGGATAAGAAGGGATACTTGTTGGAATCAATATACTCATAAATCTACATTACATCTGGCTTGTCTCATGTTTGTGATGTCTCTACATCTAAAAATGGGGGGGAATGGTTAAGTGATTGTCAAGCCAGCTACTATCAGCCCTCTGATTAGATGTTGGAGAAGAAGGTATGTCATCTTCCTTAGTCTTCCCAATTCGAAGTTTGATAACGTGGGTGATTTTTCTCTTTAGTAAGACCGCTCCTTAATCTTGACACCACTGAGTTTGTGTATTAGGGCAAGAGAGTTACAAATCGTTTGTTAAAATGTCATACCTCCCTACAGTGTTCACACTGATAGCTTCTTCGTGTGCCACATTCATGAGAGCATAGCCTAACATTTCTATCACGGTTCTTCTTTTCCCAGCATGTTTAAACCTATGTTCTGCGTCTGGATCCTTAAAACGAGCCTATGCCCTAATCTGTACCTAATCTGTAAGGCCCAGGTCCAGGAGTCACTGCATTCTTGCTCCTTTAAAACGTGTATTTCTGGGCGTGGTGATTAGCTCCAAGTCACCGAAACTAGTTAGTGAAAAGCCAGAACTAGACTGTGGTTTCTCGGCCCCCAGAAGTTGCTCTTCCAGACTTCAAGGACTGAAATGAGCTCATCAGTCAATCAGTGTGTCAGCCAAGTATTTTTTTAAGCCTCTGCAGGGTCCTTAATAGTGTCCTAACCCCTGCCACTTGAGATATAAAAAAAAAAAAGAAAGAAAGAAAGGAAAAAAAAAACATTTAACCTGGCCATTGCCTCCGAGTATCTTATTTTTCAAATTATCCCCCATGTAAAGAGCCCAAGCAAAACATAAAATGGGGAGAAGAGGAAGGAAAAGAGAAGGACAAAATAATCTCCTTTCTGCAGAAAAATGGAGTCCAGAGACTATTATGGGCAGCTCCTTTCCGTGTCTGCAGGGTGTAATACAGAAAACCTTAGCTGCAGCCACAGACGGAGTCTGGACTAAGCAGAATTGGGAATTTGGAAAAATCTGTCCCACCGCATTCTTTCACTGGTGTCTTCTCCTTCTGTTATCTTTTTGGCCTTATCTTCCTTCCTCTGGGAGCCGAACGCTCTCTTGGAGTTCCCTTTCTGTCAGGTCTGGGGCAACTCTTCTGTAAGCTTCTGCACCGTGCACGGGGGGTAGTTAATGATTGATAACGCTGTGATAGGCCACCTGTCCCTTCGGAGCCCTCGGAGCCTTCAGGAAGAAGATGGATCACAGGGGCCCGGGAGGCGTCTTGTTAGCTAATGAAGGGAGTAAGTCGGGGACAGGGGGTCTTTCGTCAGCTTTTAAATTAATACCACTGTGCTGAGGTTCAACCTTTTTAGTGTCAATTTGTTTCACTCATATGGAAAGGTCCGTTATGTTACATAATATTTCTGTTTCCCTTTAGAAAAATGTGAAAGATTACCTTGCAGATTAAATGTTGAAATAATAACAACAATAATAATGACAATAATAATAGCAATAGTAACAAAAACTAGAGGAGGGTACAATGTGCTGGGAAAAAAACACCTGGAGGGTGTAGCAAGTGGAGTGGTGGCCTCCCCCCGAGACATGCCCCCATCCTCACCCCTGGAACCTGGGAATGCGCCTTCTTTGGGGGAAAAAAAAAGGGTCTTTTCAGGTGCAATCCAGTCCAGATGATTTAGGTGGGCTCTGAATCCAATGACTGGTGTCCTCGTAACAGACACGGAGAGGGGCACCCCCGCAAAAGATGAACCCTTGTGACGCAGAGAGATTACAGCCGCACAGCCACAGCGGAGAAGGCCAGGCCGCAGCTCAGGCTGGGAGAGGCGAGAAGGTTGTCCCCCTCCGGTCCTGTGGTGGGAGCTCTGCCGCCATCTGTGTTTCGGACTCCCGGCCTCCAGAGCTCGGCGGGAACAAAATTCTCTCGTTTTAAGCCGCTGAGCTGGTGGCGATTGATCACGGCAGCATAAGAAAGGAGTGCCGTGTAGGCGTCTGGAGTCAGGCATCCCAGCCTGTTACTGTCGGGTTGGTCAAAGAGTGCGCTTAGTGTTTTCCGTAAAGTAAAAGGCACGTTTTCATTTCGCCAGTGACTGTGTTGACTTGGATATTTTGAGGATGTCGGCTCCCTCCTGCGTAGTATAACACTGATTCAGTGTCTCCATTTGATCTGTATGAACTTACTCCTTAAAACAAGTCTATAAAGAAGTAATCCGTGAGTCATGGGTCCAGAAGTCTTTGCATTCCTGCTTTTTTAAAAAAAGTACATTTCCAGGTTTAGTGATTAGTTCCAAGTCACCCAAATTAGAGAGGCCTTACAGGGGAAAAAAAAACCAAACTAACTTTTTGGCCAACTCAGTATTTTTGCTATGTATAGCTCCTTTGTGACCTTGGCTCCTAGTCTCTCCCAGCCTCAGATCTCTTAACTCCTCAGTCACAGGGCTGGTCTTCCTCGTAGACAAAGTTTTCTTCTAACCATAACGATTTTAAGATTCTCCTTGTGTACAATGCTTTGTATTTGAATAAGTCCTTTTCCATAACTGCCCTGTGAGGAATACAAGGCTTCAGTGATAAGGGCATTGGGGCACAGAGAACGTCACTGTTGCATTCCGTCACTTGTCCCAAACGGCGCCTGCGTTCTGTCCTGGCATTTTCCTGTGTATGAGGGATGCGGGGATAAAGTTACCTGACCAAAGTTGTTAGGTGGCTTAGTAGAGACTCATGAATCATCCCCAGCAATATCTCTGCTCTTACTTTCTGGAAGGCATGTGGGAGCAGAGGTTAAAAATTACATTTCCTGGCTCTTGATGTAGGTACACGTGCCACCTGACCAGCGCGTCGGCAAGGGGCAGTAAGAAGGGGTAACTGTCCCCAACAGAAGAAGGATAAACCTTCTTCAGCCTTTTCCTAAATTCACGGAGTTTTTCCTTATCAGATATGCCATCAACTGTCCACAAACTCTGCCTGCAAATCACCGCTCTTGACGATAATCAACGTATGTTCTCTAAAACATGAAGAGAATTATTTTAAGATTGGTATGTCTGTTGAGCACACACACAATGAAGACCTGCACGGGGAACCACTGTGTCTTTCTCCTCTCAGCACAGAAATGTGTTTTCTCAACCACTCAATGCATGTAAGGACACCGGTCATATATCTTCCTTATACTTTTCAGTAATCATAAAAGGCCAGATCTCGGCTGGCCAATCAAACGCTTTTTCTTTATCAGTGTGTAATAGATATTCCCTCACCCCGGGACTCAGGTGTATCTCCAGGTTTCTTCTCAGGTAACCAAGCAATGCCTGGTTTCTATTCCTCTTACTGCGTTTAGCATTCTGGTCTGTTACACCTGTTGATGATTTCTCAACAACTTTCCCAAGACCCATTCAGAAAGCTTTTAATTAAAGTCCTAATTTTTGTTCATTCTTCTTTTCTCTTTCACAAGTATGTCTTCATTACCATTTCACATTTCATTCTGCCTGTTGTCCTTGCACTCACATGTTTTAATCGATTAGCTTCAAACACATTTTACTTAAAGATATTGTACTAAGGACTGAAAGGAAAGCAAAGATAAATCAGGAACAGATGTTGCCTTTAAGAGCTCATGATCTGCTAAGCATTCCTTGGGGTACAGATACTTGAGAAAAATCATCCATCCATAATTCTAAAAGCGTTAGAGAGTTATGGGGACCATCTGTATCACTGGGCGGGTTGGACAACCACACAGACTTGCCAGGCAGGGCACCCCCTCAACAGAGAGGGCTGGAGGGGTCAGAGAGGTACCCATGTGACAGAGAAGGCGTGCCCAACACTCTTATAGCAGACACCCCTTAACTCTTCCCATGGAGGGACTCTTCCCATTTCTAGCTGCTTCTCATGGGTTGTTTCCTCTCTTGACCAGTGAGGCCCGCTGCTAAATCGTTTATCATCCTCTGACTGGTAGATGGATGGATGCCCCGAATCAGCCCCTGCCACTCCTTTGCATTCTAGACTCATCCCCTCCTTCCTCATCTACCTGTCCTCTTCCTGCTTCGAATTCTACCGCCAGGAGCCACTTTTTCCTCACTCCCACGCATTATGTTCCTCTCTTCCCAGGAGGTATCACTCCCTTAAGGATGAAGCTGACTCGATAGCATAGCGGCATCAGATATTTGCGACTCCGAGTGTGGGCCACTTTCTTTAGGTTAGTTTTTGAGTGAAGCAACGGAAACGCATTCTGCTATTAAACAGGCACGAGTGCTTCCGCACTGTGCATTGAGAGCCAAATGTTTTTGGTGAAGTAGGGAAAAAACTAGAGCCTGGGAGATGTGTAGGCATAGAGAGACGAGAAATACTATTTCCTAGGAGTCTGTTTCCCATGTCAAGAGTATTTTAGATACAGGTAGAGATAGAGGTACTGTTTAATTCTCACAGAAGCCATGTAATGTATTACTGCCTCCATTTTCACAGATGAGGAAAATAAGATTTAAATAACTTACATTTGTAACTAGCATTTTAAAGGAAGCGTGGTACTAGATATTATTTTCTACATCATCGCCTTTAAAACTCAGCAGTAAAACCATGTAGGAAGTATTATTATTCCCATTTCATGGAGGAGGATACTAAGATTCAGAGGGACTGCGGAGTTTTGTTTGAAGCAAATTCTTTCATAATTTTGGGCCTTTCATTTTCTTAGTTTTTCCCTAAAATTCCAGTTAATATTTTTAATGCATCAGTTCAATTTATCTACTATATTTCCCTCTCATCTTTTCACCTACTTAGCTTTAAGTTCTGAAAAATTTCTTCAACTTCATCTTTCAGACTCCTATTGACTGTTTATATCGTCATTCATATTTTTGTTTCCCACGACCTTATATTGTTCCTGATGGTTATTTTCTTAATGAGATTCCCTTCTTGTTTTATGGTTATAGTATATATTTGAATCTCCCTATGGATGTAACTTAAACTTTTAAAATACCCCGCCTGTGCTATCTGCCACCTTCAGAATTAGTTGCTCTCGCTATTCATGCTGGACTTTCTTTTTCACGATGCTGATTTTCCGCACATTTCATTCATCTCATTTCTCTTTCTCCGTGTGTGTTTTATGTAGGGACTGTTGGCTCTCTGTCATCCATGGTTAACACAGGAGGCCAGCAGGAGTTCCCTATCCTGTACCTTCTGTGGGTGCTCCATGATCCCACAGGTCCTCTGGCAGGGGGAGCAGGGTGGGGGGGATATCTGGGTGTGTGGACAGGGATGCCACTTGGTAAACTTGCCTTTAGGGAGTGCTGATATGGAGAAAGCCCTTTTAATGCTAGAATGAAAAAGTTTCCTCTCTCAGGTCCCAATACCTGCACCGGAAATTACAGATTCTCCCAGCCGGATGCTTCAATTTCTTTCATAGTCGTCCAGCTCCTGCTAGGCCGGTGGGGGGTGGAGGCGGGGACGGTAAACACAGGGCAGCCACTGGTTTGAGTCCAAGAGGGTGAGAAAGCCCAGGAGCTGCCAAGTACACATACTCTGGAAAGAGTCCTTCAGTGGCTGCCCTGTTCTCGGCCCCACTGCCCATTCCCATCTTCTTATTCGCTGAGGGTAACTGGGCATCTTTTCAGGGGCCCTGCCGGAAAGATATGCTTCCACATATGGGATAAGGCTTTTTGCATATTCTGGACTTCAGATCCCTCCAATTTGTTTTCTTCAGTAAGTCTTTCCCATTCATTTGATTTTTTGAGGAAACTCATCTGTGCCTCCCTCCCTCCTGATTCCGATGCCATTTGTCTAAATATATTCTCTTTGGAGTTTCCTGCTACATTTTGATGAAATGTGGGAAAAGAAGGGAAGCCCAAGCTTAAGCTCATCTTCCTCTTTATTCTGAATTAAATAAAGTAGGTTTAAGGTGCCAATAGGTGAAACTACTTGAACAGCGATAAAATGCGCACTTTTAGCCTAAACCACTGGGCTTTTACTAAAACTGTGACTAAGGAAACATGGGTGTCTTATCAGTGGAAGCTGATTTTAGAGCCTTGAATTAAATGGCTGGAACTCTGACAGATGAAATTGGATAAAATTACTTTTAATGAATAACATATACCAATGCTTTATAGGGATGTAGTGGAAGATTTTTTCTCAAGTCTATGTACTTAGGGAGTAAAGGCCTACTAAGTAAATTTCTATACATGATATAAATGATTATTCTTTAGAACCTTGACACTCCCCCAATATTTATGCAAATTCCCAGGTATAGTTTAAAATGCCAAATAAAAGGCAAGAGGTTCACAAACACATTCAGGAATCCCAATTGGGGCAAAGCTTTCAAAATGTGGGACAAATAGAAGCCAGAGTTCTTGTAATAGTTTTTTCCTTTTCTGTGATTTAAACTACACAGTCTAAAATTTGTGTTATTATGAAAATAAAGCAGTTGCTGAAAAATTTGTATGTATCTTTACATTTTAACAATGATAAAGACTCTATAGTGTGTAACATCTTTGGCCGTATTAAATCAAAATGACTATTTTTAGGTTGAGATGTGTATACCTGCTAGTAACAAGCTAACACAATTCTCTCCCGTGGTACTTCTCTTCGGCACATAAATTTTACTCAGATCCAGAGACAGACAAACTTATGGAACCATTTGGTCTTGTCTTGTGAGAATCACATGAACTGAATTAAAGTATCCATCAAACAGCACAGCAATCCAGTTGGATGGCAAGACAAGACGCCATGTTGGAAAGAAAGGCTTAAAATGATCATTGCAATGCTTTATAATATTTATTTGTTGTATATTTTATTCATAAATTTTTGTACAGATAATTTGTTTTCTACATGGGGTGAGCAAATTGCTACCCATCTATCGAACATTCTTAGAATCTTCATTCAGGGTCAGAAAGATGCCTGAAGTATGTTGACCTTGGCAATTGACCTTGGCATAGAGGGTGATGTGGCTCCTCAATGACGGTGAGCCAGAAAGCTTTCCTTTCCACATTATATGAGAGCCACGTTCATAGCAAGCACAAAAAAATTGATAAATGAGGGAATCAAATATATAAATAAGTTATTTGTGGGCCAGGAGCTACACTGTCATTAGATTAATGATTAGATGGCTCTTAAAGTAATTATTTCTTTGCAGTGTTTCCTGAGTGTTTAAAATAAAAAAATAGGAAAGTAATCATTAACTTTTTTGGCATCTAGTTCTCAATCAGATACTATCTTATAGTAGTAATATTTCAGTTCAATAATCTCATGAGATTAGAAGTTATTCACTGAAAACATCTCACAAAATATTGATTTTGTGACTTGATTTACCCTCTTCCTTCCTAAAAGTGGTTTATGTCTTTCGGTCTCTCAGTTGGGGACTTCAGTGTCCAAAAAGGAGCCTTTCAAATTGGCCCCCCGAAAACCACCCTGTCATGGCCTCACTGCACCCCCTCTCACGTGATTCATCTGCGAGGCCCACCATGGGTGCCTAGCGCTGCTCAGGGCGGGCACTGTTCCAGGGGGCGGGGCAGAGCCGTGATCTGGGTGGTGTCTCTGTTCTCGCAGAGCGTGCATTCCGGAAGAAGAGGGTAATACAACTAAATATATATAAACCAAGTGTTCTGCAGAGAGAGCTGCTAAAAAGAAGAATAAACAAGAAAAGAGACAGAACGGAAGAGGACTTCATCCAACCTCCTCTTCCTTGGCCCAGGCTGCCTCCTCAACTCGCGGAGCAGGTGGCAGCCATCTTACTCAAATCTCCCCACGTTGCTGTTTAAATCATCTGTCCAAGACAGTAGTTAGGCCTCTGCAGTTCCTCCTCAAACGCTTCAATGCTTCTCATCATCTTTAAGAAAGAGCCTTGGCTCCCTCCCACACCAACCTGGCTATCTTCCAGTGTTGCAGCTTGTTGCAGCATTCGGGTGCACGGCTCTGCCCTGTTGGCCATGGGACCCTCCAGGAAGACACCCTCGCAGAGATTGCATGGTGAGGAGGCCTGAAGGGGTGGATTGTAGGGAAAATGGAGTCAGTGGGGCTCCCTCACCCGGATCCAGGCAACTATGATTTAGCAGTATTCGTGTAACCTGGAGTATGGGCCCATGTGCGCAGAATCACGCTCTGTTACAGAATATGTTGGCACTCTGTCCACTTTGTGTGCAGTTAGTATATAAGGGAGTTGGGACTTCCCGTGGCGTGATGTGCTGCTTGTGGTGTGTGTGTGTGGATCACCTCACCCTGGATGCCCACCCAAGCATCCCCGTGGCTGTGCAGATTTTCTTCTATCTGCTTGCATCCCGCATGAACCTGCCCGGCCTTGACTGGCTGCAAGACACTGGCCCTCTGTGACCTTGCCACTGCCTCTGACTCAAACCTCATGGTTTCGTCTCCTGCCTCTGTCCCTAGTGTAACTTCCCAGCAGTTACTTGCAGCTCCTACCACAGACTCTCAGAGATGTTTCATTCTGTGACTTCTTTTCTCTTGCTGCATCAATAATAGGAGCCAATGTGCTCTAGTGTTGGCTACTTCTTGCTCCACCCACTGCATAAGTGTTAAGCCCTGTTGCTTCCCCTGCCTGACGACTCTTCATTCCGTAGTACTTTTATTAGGAAGGCTTCTGTGATCTCTCCCTTTCCCCCGCCTTATTAAACACATGTCAATTTTAGAATGTCTCATAGTGCCCAGTGCTTATATCTGCTACTCTATTTACATATTATATCAGAATAGTCTTTTTTGTCACTCTTGTATGCCTACTGGGAGTTGAAAGAAAGTGCCGTATTTCCTTCGTTCTGTCTACTGAGTCAGCGTCTAGCATAGTGCCTGGCCCATATTCAGCAAGCAAGAAATACCTGTTAAATGAATGAGTGAATAAATGAAGGAGTCAGTGACATTCTAAGATTCATAATCCCAGCATCATGGAAGTTCTGAAAGAGTTACTGAGCAGAGGGTAGGCCAAGGAGGAAGAAAATATTAAGGAACCCTGAGAAGCCACTAATAATAACAGTACCCACTAAAGATGCTCAGTAAATATGATACAAATAAAATCTTTGGAGCCAAGCCATCACCAGCTCTCATTTTATTAATGAATAAAAACATACTCAAGGAAAGCACTTTACAAATAAGATAATAAATAACAAAGTGATCACTTGAGAGGTAGAAACATTTAGAGGATGGTTTTGTATAGAAAGCAATACCTGTGACAAAATGCAAAAGGTATTTGTGTGGGCAAGAGACCCAGACCCGCACTGGAATGGGAGGCGGGGCCTGACCAGGTTCAGAGATGACCTGACCCCACGAGCTGAGCTCAGAGGATTGTTCAGGTCCCAGTGGCAACTCTAGCAAGGGCTTAAAGGAAGGAGCCAACAGGAGCAGCAGAGGGGAAGATCAAAAAACAAACAAACAAACTCAAAAGCAAACCTTTAATACACTGGCTGGAAACAAGCATTTCCACTGGATTATCGTCCTGGGGACCAAACCACCCGCATGGAGAGTCCCTCCAGGGGGTGTGTCGGGCAGCACAGCTGTAGCCTGAGGGGCAGCAGGCAAATGAGAAAGAAGCTTTGCGCTCAATCCCTTGTGCTGAAGATGTTAGTTCGGATTGTTTCTGAGATAATGCCTTTATAATAAGAATATTAATGCCTTGATTTGTATTGCAAGTCTGTTAGGCTTTGCAATTCAGACACTAATTTAGCTAAGGTAATTCAGATAAAAACTATGTTCAGATGTCTAATGTTGAAATGGTGTGATTTCATATTCATACAATTATTTTAAGTAGTCTTTAGCTCCTCCTTAGGCTCAGGGAATATACTAGTGAAATGAACCTGTGTAGAAAAACTGGAAATAATTCCAGTCCACCGACAGGAGAGGGGTCAATAATTGTGGTGGCTTTGGAGGTGGAAAGCAAGACGGTGGTAGAAATGAGCTCCAACCGCGATAATAAACCAGATGAACCCCCGAACGATGAACTGAGTGAAATTGAAACAATGGCAGAAGAGTGAAGCCAGCATCACTCCAGTTATCCAAAACAAGAACTCAGAGTCAATGTCATTTGCAGACAAATATATGAAAAAAAGTGTGGGGATTATTTTTAAAAATTAGCCTATTGGTTACCTGTAGGAGAAAGGAGATTTAATAATGGAAAGAATTTAAATTCTGGGGAATTTAAAGGTTGTACTTACATTCTATCTTGAACTGGTGGTGCACGAATAATATTTATTTTATCTTTAACTACACACTACACAGATATTGCATATAATGTACATATAATATATAATGTATCTACCTATACATTAGATCAACATCTTTACACATGGGTGACAGAGTTTATCATTTTTAAAATGGTAATACTTTTTATCTGAGGAACAATTCTGTATTAGTTGGTAGGCCTTTGCATCAGAAGTTGCAAAATGTGTGTTAAATCCTCCGTCACCGCCGCCCCGGTGGGCTAAGTGAACTGTCACGAAGCTAACAGCCTCATTTCAGGCTGCCTGGCGATTGATACCAATCATCGCAGCTGACTTCTCCACCTTGCAATCTGTGCCAATTGTTAACATGGGTGAAGTGAGCCAATTGCGCGAGACTGGGCTTTATTAATTTATATTAAAATTTTGCCTTAGACAGATTGGAGAATTATGAAAATAGAAAAGACAAACCAAATACACCAAAAGGAATTTTGAATATCTCAAAGCCGGTGCTTTCGTTTTAAAACATAAACCTTTATTCAGAGTGATTGGAAATCAAAAGCCTATTTGAGTGCACATTATTTCTGGCATTTGTATAATTCATAAATAGACAAATGGCTTATGAAACACGGTGAAAAAGATGTGCTCACAAGGAGGTATCATTCGTGCCAAGTTCACTGCTGAGATCATAAACCAGGGACAATAGGGTTAATAATAGAAACGTTGGTAGCCCTCTACTCATAACAGAATGAACAGGACTGCTATAATTACAATCTTCTTTTTTTGCCTGTTGTATAGAAATGAATCAATATCCAAGTAGAGAGAGGACAAAAATGTCTTCAACAATTTGTGCTGCTCTTCAAAAAAAATTGGCTCCTTAGGTCTGCGAGTCAATTGTATCACTCAAAAGTATTACCAGGCTATTTATCAAATTGTGTAAATTAAAATTTGTTTTGACCTATTGAAGGCTATTGTATGTGGTTTTTGTTAGAGACTGGATAATCGTGCATAATTTCCTCCTCTTTTCCATGTCACTTTTAAAGAGAATCAATATGTTATTTCAGTGGGTATTTAGAAGAATCAACTCTTCTTGCGATCTCTTTCTAAGCTGTGTTGACACCGTGGCGATTCTATACAGATGTTCCTTGCCTGGCTTGTTATTAATTAGGTTCAGGAAAACATTTGATTAATGATTGTAGCAATAACTCAGATATGTCACATGGACTATTATTATTCCCAAGAAAAATAATAGCCAGTCTGATTGGACTTCAGTAGAACTGCATTTTAGGATGAGTAAATTAATAAAACTGGGAATGTATGCGATGACAATGTATATTTCCCAGAAACTTAGGACTTAAACTGGTTGAAAAAACTTGGAACGTGGTCCCAGTTAAAACACTAGCAGGTCTAAATTCTGTGTGATGTTTTCGTTCTTATCATCTTCACTTTATAATTTTGATCATCTGTGTTTGCAGGAGGAACCGGGCATGAAAATTTGCTGACATTTTATACTAAATAGATCTTTTGAGAGATGAGTTACACTTTAAAATCAACTTCCACACCTACATAATGAATTTGATTACATCAGATTTGAAAATGAAAGTTGAAGAAAGAAGCAGAAATGACATTCTCATTTTTCCTTCAATACGTATGTCATTACCATTTTTATAGGCAATGGTGCTTTTTTGAGGAATAACACTGATCACTGTTCTGTCCTTTCCGATGAGTCCGTGATCCAACTAGCTCTTTTCTCCTTTCATGTATCAAGATTTGCACACAGTGGTTCCGATCACCCTCCTCTTCCTCCCCCTCTACTTCTTCTCACTGCTGACCACTAACTGTGTTCTCAGCTGCTGGGGCTCCCCACTCAACACCTCTGGGGTGATAAGTCTGGGCTCAATCTCTCTGGAGCTCATTTCACTCATTCCTAGGAGCCTCAGGTGAAGGAGTGTTTTGGAAATAAATGTGAAAACTCTCAACAGGCACCTAAAAATCCATTCTCCTTACAAACAATGGCATGGCTAACAATGCAGAGAAAGACAGACAAGGCTCTGGGGCACCAGGTAATCTTCTCACTGTTTCCTGTGTTTCAGCTCCTTTAGTCTTCTAATAACCCTATTAAATGCATAGTGTTTCTCTATTTTCTTTACAGATATGGAAACTGAGGCCCCCAGAGGTTAAATATTTTACCCAAGGGCTTAGGGTCTCCAGAGCCCACTCATTTAGCAGCTAGGCAGCCTCTCCAAATACTGGTGTATTGATTTAAGACATTTAACCAAGTGAATGAAAAAAGCCAATACACTTTTCAAACTTCAGTACCACCAGCTTTCTTTCTTCCTGAACTGCTTGTCCATGTTAAATAAGAAATAGCTGTAGCTTCCATATCTTCGCGATCTAACTCATTTTTCAGTTTTAGGTTCCATTTCCTTGCAGAAGGCACTGAATTCTACCGAGTCGATCTTGGTATCTAAGTGACACATTCTTTTCATGGTCTAACATAAATTTACTATCTTCCAGTTCTCAAGTTGGACTCTGGAAAATATCAACTGACATTCTCCTCCAGTGTAGTTTTAAAGAATTTCCTTATAAATTTGAAAGAAGTCAAGATGCCACCATTTTTTATGTGTTCTTTTCTTATTCCTACCACTGAGGGAAGGTGGGGATTCCCTTTGCTTATTGTTTTCTATGCCAAATGCTGTTGTTTAATTCTTCTTAAAATTGCTAACATTTATTTCTTTATCCCTGCTTCCAGAAGTAAATCTATTTGTTGGCATTTTTACAAACTCTTACTTTTTGTATATATTTATGTAGAACTTTAGACTAGTTTGTTCTTGCATTTATGTGGTTAGACTAAGCCTTTTATGCTATTAATATTATGCATGTTCTGTTCTGCATAATATCTGGTCATTTTTATGAGATCTAGTTTTATCACACTCTTTACATTCAAAGGGTTTGTAGGCAGGTATTGTGGTCTTTCTAATTTTTATGTATTCTATAGTGACTAGCACAATACTAAATGCTATAGAATTGGGATGGTGAAGATTAAAGAAACATTAATGAGAAATAAAAGTAATCTTTTTTACACAAACAGAAGCTGAGGTATTGGTTATAAATGGGAAATCTGGATCAATAACATTATTTCCCACTCTCATATTGTCATAATATTTACTTTGTTGAGAGCCTACAACATCCCAGACCCTTTGAAGATTTTGCGTTGAACCACACAGCCATCAGGGCGTGGTCATTTACCTCCACTTGCAGATGAAGAAACTGAGGCCAACTCATGACCACACGCTTAGGGGCAAAGCTGGTGATCCAAAGACATTTTGTTTGGCCCCACAGCCTGGAGTAACCACTTTATCTCACCACACTTCTCAGATGTACCAGAGGATCCCTCTGACTAGCAAGCTCCATGTGCAAGTACCAAGTTATACAAGACCACAGCATTTGGAGCACTCAGCCCTTTCAAAGTCGTGTCATGAAGCACAACCTAAATCTAATCACTTAATTTAATAAAAGAAAAAAGTGAGTTCTTTCTAATATATTTACTCACATGTCTGAAAAAATATACTAAGAATTTGGTCCTAAGAAATTCAAAGGTCACTTTTCAAATGTGTTCATTTGCTAACTATCCTGAGAGAACATAAATATTTTGGGGAAATGGAGATATTCTGGGATAGGCAGTATGTACAGCCAATAAAAGAGAGATTTAAGAAGTGAAGAGTAATAGATATTAGGAGTCAGTCACAGAAAGTTTTTTGTTTCATGTTAAATGATTCATATTGTGCCACGGAAAATAAGAAGCCTTCAGGGACCAGATTCACCCGAACACCTTACTCAGGACAATCCATCCTTTAAATTCCAATGTCATACTTCTGATTACTCTTTCCTGATGCCTACCAAGAATTCTAAGATGGTCCCTAAAATTTTCTGCCCTAATCCTGGGTAATGTGAATATGATGGATTTTTTCTCCCATGATTAGCTTATGTTATATGACCCAGTTAACATTAAGAAAGAGAAATTACTCAGATGGGCCTAATCTAATTCCAGGAACCCTTAAATAGTAGATTTTCCTCTAGTTGGGAGCAGATAAGGAAGTCAGAGACTCTTAAGCATGAGAATGATTTGACACCCTATTGCTGGCTTGACAGTGGGTGGGCTGTGTACCAAGAAATGTTGGCTTCTAGGATATAAAATTCACCCCCAAGTGACAGCCAGCAAAGAAACAGAGACCTCAGTCCCACAACCACAAGGAACTGAATTTTCCCACCAACCTGAATTAGCTTGTAAGAGGATTCTTTACCAGAATCTCTAAATGAGAACTCAACCCTTATGGAAAACCCCATGATTCCCTGCCACCCACTGAGCCAATACATGGATGTTGTTTTAAGCCATTAAATTTATGGTTATTTGTAGTCAGTAGAAAACTAATATACCAATTCTTCTTCAACTCAATGGGCATATCTATTACACATATATTAAGAGCAAGCCATGAAAATACATCTTCAAAGACTTCCATTACAATTACATTATGAGTCATTTATTTTTTCCTCAGTTTTTGAAGAACATACACTCTAAATGTTGGTAACCATTTCTACATTTAGCTGAAATTTGGCTTTCCTGAGAAGGCACCACTCCCCATGTTTTCTAAATAGAGGACTGTGTTTTTCTCTTCTTCTATAAGTAGGTGAGAGCCAAAATATGGGGACTGAGTTTCTCTTTGCTTTTCTTGTGACTCCCAGATAGTTGATACCATTACTCTTTCTGCTCAGATATGTGAGACGGTTCGCCTGTGTCAATACTACCTTCTTTCCTACGATGCTCTTGCTAAGACCTTATAATCGAGCAAATACCTTATCTCTTACCTCACTGTTTTGATTGTTCAGAAACCCTGTCTTTATTCTTTGATGACTTGAAAACCCACTACGATAGATACACCAACACTTTCATTCTAGTTTGTCCGCCTCATTGCTCTTTAATCTCTTTCTTCATTCTGCCTAAGCAATCTATTCCTATATTCATATCCTGTACTTTGTCATAAACAGATACTGACCTCTTGAAATTGGTAATTCAAACATTCGATTCTCAGGCCATTTGCTCAAGCACCCTCACTACTACAATTCATCGGCCTCACCGGGTTTACAACTCTTCAGCCTCATCATGTTTCCGATGCTTTCTCACTGCTTTCTCATTTTTTTCTGCCCTTTACAGCTTTGCGTTCATGCTTATCCAACCTCAAGTCCAATGTCTGTTATTCTAACACAGCTTTGCAAATCATCCTGTACTTCCTTGGTTTCTCATCTACGACTGTGCTTGTCCTGAAAAATGACAGCTGTGAAAAGTACCGCCCACCAGCCTTCTCTGCGCCTTCATGGGAGCTGCCGAAAATTGCCGGAGACATCCACCTTGGTGGAGGTCATTTTAAAACCCAAGAAATTGACACTCCATAGTGGCCACCCACCGTATTAGGTTTCTACAGCAGGCTTACTATTCCTACTCCTTAAAAATACTACTTTATTTATTCCCTGCTCTCTGCAAACATTCTTCCCCCCGACCCTAGTCCTATTATCAGGTGGTGGCTTTGTTTCACATTTTATTGAGAAAATAAGAGCCATTTGATAGGCAACGCCTCATGTTTTCTCTGCCAAATCTAAAATCTCACCTGTACCGAAATCTTTTCTCCCTCGTATCTCAACTGAGGAAGAGGCCCCTCCTACTGCACCCAAAGCAAACGCCTGCACTCCTCTGGGTCCCACCCCTCCCCACGGCAGCTCTATAGCTCTTGCTCTTACAGCTGTCCCCTCTCTCCGCTTCTGCAACATCATTCCCACCAGCATATGAACGTCGTCTAGACTCTCCCGTCATAAATAAAAACGCATCCCTTTTCCTCACCTAACAATCCAATTTCTCTGTCCCCCTTCCAAATTCAACTTCTAGAGGGACGGTATACATTAGCTGTGTACATGTCTTCACCTCCCACACCTCAACCAGCTACAGAGTGATTTTCACCCCATAATTTTACTGAAACCGCCCTTATCAAGACCACAGTGACGTCCAAGGGCCTAGTTCAATCCACCACTCTCTGATTTATACCACTTGAACTTTCAGCAATCTTTGCCAAAGGCAACCACTGCCTCCTTGAAATACTGCCTGTTTCAACTTTTGCAATGCCTTCCTGGTTTTCCTCAACTCGATGGTTGTTCTATTTCTTCTGCTTTCTTTCTCTTCTTTTTTCTTTTTCCCTCTAAATTCCTGAATTTGTCCATGCTCATCATTGCATCTTACTATTTTTTTATACCTTATTCTTAGGGAATTAACCTGTTTTTATGAATTTAAGTGTATCTTCAAACTAATGAGTCCTATAATTTATTCCGGGTGCAGATTTCTCCTCTAAGGAAGATTCTAATAAAGAAAGAAATCGAAATTTTAGTGCTTGGTAGATGGGTCAAGAAGCAATGTGAGAGGACTGAAGACTTTCGGTGTCTCACTACACACCTCAATAGGTCCATTCTTGATGAAAGGAGAACCAGCTCTGTTCTGTAGAACTGTCCTATTGGACCAGATTCGAAGCTTGCTCACCCGCTGCTAGTATTGTGACCTTGGACAGACAAGTTACTTAATTTCAATAAACTTTAATATGTGCATTTAAAAATGAATTTATCATTACCAAATTGTTATGTACATTGGCATAATTAAATAAAACAGAAATTTATGTTGTACAATGCTTGAGATATCCTGGGTTTTCTGCAAACACTGGTTATTTCTTTGGCCTTAAAATACACTTTTTCACATTTTTTTCTGAAGTAAGGATTTTTTTTATATCTCCTGGAATCTTATAATGCCTATGAACCATATGCAGATTACAAAGCAGTTGTGTGAAAATCGCCTGTTGGCATCTTCTGGTAAGAGCAAGTATCAAAATATCTTGGATTTGATGACCCAAAGACATTATTAGACTGTGTTTCATAGTACTAATTATTTAAAACATCAAGCACTTTTTAAACCCTCTCTAACTAGAACCAAACTATGTAGATCAAGGAAATGGAAACTGAAAGTATTTTGCATTCTTTGAAAAACATAAAATTTAACTGATGAAAAAAGTTTCAGTTGGTGTAACAAATGGAGTGATTTTAATGGGAAGAAAGTGCATAATGGCATAGCCCAAATTCTATAGAAAACGAGAAAATTTAAGCTACTCCCAGGTCCATATAGGGTGGTACTTCAAAGAAGCTTAGTTTGGTTGAAATTGATGAATAACAGGGCATAAGAGAAAAACAATGGAAAGACACCATGGAAGAATTACATGACTGATTTTGAAGAGATGAGAATGAGCATGCTGTGTTAGAAAATGTGAGAAACCAGAGGAACCTACTTTTGCAGAATTTCTTTGAGAGAAGGTTTACATAGCTAGTTTTGAGACTGTTGAACAAAGTATTACAGTTGTGAGTGTGCAAAATACAGTTTATTCTTGTATTATTTTCATGTGAACAACAGCAAACCTACTTGTGGCCACCCCCATATGTTCCTAGTTGAGTGTATAACTGAAGCAAAGGGCAGGGAAGAAGAGGGGGCTCCAGAGCTGTTGTTGCTGCTCAGATGTCCAAGGCCATGTTCCTGGATTACAGCAGTCCCCGGGGAAATGATGACTCAGCTCAATCTCAGAGAACCTCGGCCTTGTAAGTAGGGCTCAGAAAGATCCGGTGAGTCTCGGGACAAAGCGAGCTTACTGTAAAACCTGGTTCTGCTTGGTGAGTCCTGAGGGCTGGGAGTTGGGAGGCTACTGTGATGGGAACACCAAAAGGAGAGAGAAGAAATGATTTGTGGGTGGAGATGGCCCAATGGCTTAATCAAATGGAACAGCCCACTAACCATAAACGTGCACAAGGAACTTCCTTACCAAACTGTGCAGAGAACACTGGAACAAGATTACAAAGTCAGGATTTGCCTATGTTGCTGTATTTGTTTTCTTTTTTAAAAAAGATTTTATTTATTTATTTTTAGAGAGGAAGGGAAGGGGAGAAATATCAATGTATGGTTGCCTCTCCTGAGTCCCCTGCTGGACCTGGCCAACAACCCAGGCATGTGCCCTGACCGGGAATCGAACCGTGATCCTGCGGCTCGCAGGCCCGTGCTCAATCCACTGAGCTACACCAGCCAGGGCTGTATTTGATTTCTTACTCTCAGTGTCTCACTCTTATTTCAGTATCCTGTACACCAGGACATGAAACCGACGGGGTTAGATGGTGAAACATCCTTAAGAAACAAAAGGAAGAAAGCAGAGGCCCCGGAAAACTCTGATTCTCAAGGGTGAGCTAGCACAGAGCTAAAATAAAGTAACATTTAAATACCTGTTTTTTGAATTATAGGATTCTGGGTAAAAGAGAAGATGTTCATGAAACAGAGAAATAGAAATGATTTTGAACTTCCTGGTTTTCACCCTTCATTTTGAAATATAAGTAAATCACTGTTCCCAGTTTCTATTGTAATGATTTTTAAAATGACAACCTTGTGCCCGGACAAAATTAGTATCTTAGATCTAAACACTTAAAAATTGGCAATAGTGAAAGAGTGCATTAACTCATAGAAATCATATTTATTATTGCCAGATATGTTTCCCTTTACATAAGCTTCCTCATAAGATGCATCAGTAACAGACTTCTCATTGTCTCCACACTGTTCTTTGGTTCAATATTCTGACCCTAAGAGCATGTTATTGCAAATAAAAGAAAAGCAGGAAATGGAAATAATTTTAAACAACATAAATAAATGTATTATGGGGACTTGAGCACTGATTTTACCTGCAAACACACTATCCTTTTTCTTAGAGAATTTCCATAAAGGGTTTTCTCAAGGGTTCCCTGAAGGAAAATTAAAACATGGTTCTATCATATCACTTCCCTTGTGGCCCCAGCAGAAGGATTTGAGTCTCCAAGGTAAAACGCGATTGACTCTCACTGACTATTGGATGCCTCCGATTCTTCCCTTCAAGAACATGTTCTTTCCCTCTTTTTTTTTTTTTTGCATCTGAAAAGTCAACTTAAAATAAGGTACTAGAGGAATTCGGTTTTGTAAATTCAGAAGACAATCTTAAACACAGTGTTTTCATTCTGAATTTTCATACAGTGATATGAGTAGCATTTTTTTAAGTCAAAATGAGTTTCATTTGGAGAGCTGTCATTATCAGGGACAGGCGAATAGGATTATGGCACGATGGACTATTTACCTGAAAAACAGTTTGGTCATTTGTTGTTTTGTTTTAGCTTGTGTATATTGGTATAGGTTGAGTGGATTCACTGCTCTATTTTAGTAAACTATTAAACTATTATGCATTTTATAAACTGTTTCTTGGGAATCGATCCACAACATAGCGTAACTGGGATGCCTGGGAGAAGACAGTTCAGAGATTCGGGAAATTTGTGATAGGATAACCAAATATCCAGGTAAATGAGGCAGGTTGTAGTAATGTTTCCTGGAGATACTACAGGTAATAATAATTGCTACAAAATGAACACAACCATCACTTTTTGCGGCTTTTTGTACATGATTAGTTTTAGGATTAAAGAATTCAGAGGAAGATGAAGACCATTTTGGAATTCAAATCAAAACCCCCCCACAGAACAGACATGTACGGCAGAGTTCCTATGGCTGGGACAAGGCCAGGCCACAGCTGCACTTGAGAGAAGGCTGCACACTCGTATTAGGATAAGGGTGGCTTGCAGTTGCCCTGCCCACGGGACGGAGCGTTGGTTGAAGCTTCATCAATAATAGGAATGATGCAATCACATTGCTAAGAAATTTGAGGTGAGTCATGTCCCAAGGCAGCCCATTTACTAATAAAAGTATAGAAATATGACTTGGTGTTCAGGCAGGGAAAAGATGTACATTTGAAAAAGCTTTTTACCAATTTGGTGAGGAGAGGTTAAAAATAAAAGAGAAGGTAAAAAAGTGGAGATAAATTTGATACATTCAAATCAGTTAATTTTCACTTTAAAAAGCATTCATTGACATTTAAACATTAACTAAGGATATATTTAATAGACAACCCAGTTACATATTTGATAGCCAAAGTCTAAATGGATTTTTGACAATCTATGTCCAAACGGAAGACATGAGTAATGCACCTGTCACCATTTCTTCGGTGTTTGGTTAGTCACACTCGTGCGAGGGCCAGAGTACCCCTATTTATTTAGAATCTTGTTTCCCAAAGTCATTTATTTTTTCATAAAGGATCTTTATATTAAAAGATAACTACAATTGAAGGAGACATATTAATCATATCATAATTTTAGAAAATATTATTTATCTTTTTCCGGCTCCCTTAGAAATGGTTTCTACTATACAAAGGAAAATGGAAATACAAGAAAAACATTGTAACTATATTTACCAAAGAATGATATATCACTTTATTTTCAGTAACAGATTCAATCTTCTTTTTTCCCAGATTAAAAATTAATCTTGTTCACTTTTATGACCCTGCACAGTATTGATTTTAGAGTATTTTAAAATAATATGTAATACTAGTGGATGTTTTTGTTTTTTATATTTGAAATTATATCTTGAGTTATAAAGTACAACAGTATTTATTAAAAGTGTAGTTTTCATAAGTTTGGATATTACTATTTTGGAACACTGATTTCTGAAGCCATAAGTTTTATTGTTATAGAGGAAGAACATTTTTATTAATATACCTTATTGCTAGCGCTTTGTATTATATGATGATTAATAAATTAATGTGCCAAATCCATAAATTCAAAATGTCTAAAACTATAATTTTAAAGTAAATTATATAATCAAATTTTTGTTTCATTCCCCCCCAAAAAAATGTCTAGCAAAGAAGTTCAGTAAAGGGGAAAGAAAAACTGGATTTTGTCTCTTTACCCAACTCCATCTCTTACCAACAGTGAATGTATACAGACATAACAGCGGATATACCAGCAGATTATTCTATAAACCAAAACGACAACCTATTAATTCACCGTCAGATCCAAAGTTACCCCAGCTGCAGATGAGCACCCCTCTTTGCGTGGGAGGGCAAGACGCAATCCACGTCAGAGCTTCCTGACATTCTTCTGAATTTGGAGTGAAGGCAAATAGACTTCGGTCATTTCAGTGTCTGCTTGCAGAAGGCCACAGTGACCTGAGGTTTCACTTACTGTGGGGATTTTGCTCTTCAATGACTCCAGCTGGTCATCTAAGCCCCGAGGTCACGTCCATAGTGTTGCCAGTGCTGGCTAACACGGGCCCTTCTGGAGCCCTTATCCTTGGGACTTGCAGTCATTACTTTGCCTTCGTGTTGTTCCTCATGGCCAAATAGAATCCCCAAGATTACAAACTATGTTATATTTATGGATTTTACAGACACTGTTTACTGGTGTCACTCGGGACCATTTCCATTTTATGAGTAGGTGTCACTGAAGTCACAAAGCAGGGTTCTTCAGCTAAGGCCAGCCATGGGTGTAATGGTGCCCACCCAGCGGCCTCGGTGGGACGAGCGAGAAGGGAAGACCAGGCGAGGCAATGCACCAGCAAGAGGTGAGCCAGTCGTTTTAAATTATGGTTAGTTGAAATTAGTATATATTGTAATCACCCCCTTAAATCTATTTTTATATTTTCTTAAATGTAAAAAGAACACTGAAAACCTTACATCTCAGAGGGATAAAATCGCCTGCAAACGGAACATCAGAGCCTCAGTGTATAATCTGTAAGATTTTTCAGCCACAGAAGAATGGAATAGGTATTCAAAGATTACAAAAAATAAATATTACTGCATTTTAAAAAATTAGACAGGTTTAGATCACAGAATTGTAATCACATCAATCACTGTAAAATTAATTAATACACTTATTCACAATCTATTATTAAATTAACATCTATGTCACATTTTTCCTGCCATTTTGGGCGCAGTCTTTCCCCTGACAGCAACTTCAAAACACCTTCCCACTTCCCCAAACCCCCGGCGATCCCAGCCCTTGCCCCTCGTCCTTGAGTTTTGTGTCTCTTTAGTGCTCTTTGCCCCCAAGGATGAGTCTGTTGCTCCTGTGATGTGTTTCTCTTTCTCTCAGCAGAATGCACGGGGGGCCGAGGGGCTGGCCCCAAAACCCAGCGGCAGGGTTCCCATTTAGGTGCGAAGGGAGCCTACTACCTAGATCTCTGATCCGGAAACTGGGGCGGTAATAACTGCAGTTGTGAGTCACACTGATTTCCCAAGATAGAGAAGACAGCGGGGCCTGCAGAGAAGGCTGGGGCTTCAGGGCTGGTGCCGCTTATGGGTGCATTTAGAATTTTCCAAAAGGGTCCTGAGGGAAATTCGGCTAAGGATTTCTAAAATTAGTTCTCTTTTTAAGCTGAAGGAGAAAAATGTTTTAAGAGGGTTTGTTCCAGTAGCTCAAATATAGGGGAAATATTCATCAGTGGTAGTCAAGGAAAGATAAATAGAACCTTAAAACTTGTGTGTTAAATTATTTCTTTTTAGATGAGATTTTCTAATGGTGGTAAGAGGGCAAAGAAATCTTTGTTGGAAATAATCGTTAGGAATTACAGTTTTAAAAACATGAATTATCTGTGAATAGTTCAGATTCATCGATCCAATCTAGAAGGCCTAAAATTAAAACCAAATTATTAATAAAGTTATCCATAGCAGCATTATTTAAAATAGCCCCACATTAGAAACAATCTACACTTAAAGAAAAAGTATAATAGCATATTACACAGTGTAAAATTGGGCTTAAAATGACAACGATAAGAAAGGTATTTACATGCAATCCTTGATTGTTACAGAAAATCGCAGGAGCACAGAGACTGGAAACAATGCAAACACATCTCCTACCCGCCCTGGCCCTTCCTTGCCGCCCGGCAATACGTCTCTTTCCCGTTATCTTCAGCCACTATTTAGAACTCCTTAAATCCATCTTCTCACAGCCCTGACCTACAACCTCTCCGATCCTCCTCACAGAATTTGCTTGGCTTCTCTTTCACAAAGCAAATAGAAGCTGCCAGATTTCTTCAACTTCTTTTTCAAAATGTCACCATTTTCTTCAGCTGTACTGGAACTTGTCTGCCTTCCCCCAAGTCGGGGGAGGAAAGGATTGCTTATCAGCCGCTGCCTGTCTTTTTAGGATCCCTTTCTCTCTCTCCTTCTTTCAATTTCTTCTCTAATGACCCAATTCTATCAGTTTTAAAAGTGTTTATCCCTCCAACTTTAACACAAGAACAATAACATTTCTTTTCCATGGTAGTTCAACTTGAAAAACTTCATTGTTCCCTCGACTCAAAACCCAGGCCAATCTGGCCTCAGGTCCTCATCTCACTTTGCATCTCAGCAGCCTCAGCAGCGTTCAGAGAGCTCTCATTCCCTCCTTGATGACTTACTTGCTCCCTCTGGTTTCTCTGAGGAGGTTCAATCCCACCTCCCGTCCCCTCCGACCATTCCCCTTAATGTCTCTTCTCCTGCAACTGGCCCTTAACGCTGGTTTTCTCCCGGGCTGGTCTAATCCTCCTACTTCTCTTACTCTGGGCACCCTCCCTAGGTGGTCTCTTCTAGTGCCACAGCTTCCGGTATAATTTGTCAGAAGATGAGGCTCAGACCTTTACTTCCAGTCCCAGCCTCTCTCTCCTGAAATCAAGAGCCGTGTAATCAAGTAGCTGGACACCTGCTACTTTACCTTTGCATTTTTGATCATCGGTCCAATTTAAGCATTGAAATATTTGGCAGCCAGATTTCAAATAAATGGGTGCATCCACCTCAAAATCACTGTTGTCACTTTTGAACAAAAGAAGTTTGAAAACATCAAGGACTGATTTAAAGAACTGGATGCAATGCAGTCTTAGGAAGCGTCACATTTCAAACAAAATACTCCGTGTATCAGCGCCCCCATTTTTTCCTTTTTCTTTACTCAACTGGTCTTTTGGGCCAAGTGGACAAAGATCCTCCTCTCCCCAAGTTTCTTCTAAATGAGGGAGTCTGATGGGGCAGACATAATAAGTAGTTGTACACTGTCATGTTGCTGTAAGCGTCCTGAGAACAGCGAGGCTGGCCCATGCGGCTCCAGCAGGCCGTGGTGGCGGTGCTGTGTGACTTCCCTCCGCGCTCCCGGGTAGGTCCTCTCCAACAAGTAGACATCTGAGTGAGACCTGGCTGGCATGAAGCAGGGCCACAGGCACATCTGAGAGGACAGTATTCTGAGAGTTCGGCAAATTGCACTGTCTTACATTGGAAAATGGGGTATGTAAAGGTCCGTGTAGTTGAAGGTTGGGGTAGTAAGGAAAACTGAGGAAGAGGGAATAAGATGAGCTGGGGAACGGGCAGGGGTTGGACTGATCATTAGTGCAGTGGAGTGCCGTTGTAGAGTTAACCAGAAGTGTGAACTGTTCTGCTTTTTACAAAAAAGTTTCTGTTTGCTGTGTGAAGATAAATAGCATACATTCACCATATCCCTTCTTATTACTGGTGTCAAGACTCGTAAAAGCTCACTTCATTGGTAGTCTGTTTAGAGGAGAATCTTAACATGATTTTGATGAAAGGGGCCCTACCGGCTATTCCTTTATTTTCCAGGTGAGATTCTTAAAGCTCACAGGTGAAACTGTCTTCCCAAGGTCAGCCAACCAGTCACCTGCTAAACCGGGATTAGCACAGGGTTCGCTAGCTATTGTTCTTCATTTCCTAGATGGGAGGCCCTCCCTAGAGGCAGCTTCACAGCGGGGACACCAGCCTGGGTCATTGCAGCGCCTCTCCCAGGAGGCAAGCAGAGTGTTGCTTAGAGTGAGCCCAACAGACCATCTCCACCAGAGTCACCCGTGTCATTGGCGACAGGGGTAGCTGATACAAAACCTCCGGGAGGGCAGCCTAACAGTTGCACCTGGATACAGAGAGACTGGAAAGGTCCAGGAACTGCTCAGGGTTCACAAGGGAGCTCCTGGCAGCTGTACTCAGTCTTCAGCGATGCTGAACGGGCTCTCTCCACTGGGTATTTTTCCAACACGTGAAAAAAGACCTCTTCCTTTTATTTCTAGCTCCACCCCACTGCCCCATCCACCCCCACAGCTTCCACAGACTCTCTTAAAAATAACAAGTCATCTGGTGAATGAAAATAGCCCCAAACCCTATATAGTCTCATGGACAAGCCCCCAAATCTAGGATCAAATGTAATCATGCATAGAATGACATCATTCCTATAACAGGGATTTAGCTATGGTATGTTCTGGTTAATAAGGAGAAGGAAAGTACAATGTATTTTAGAAATATATCCATCAAAAATGGTTATTTCAGCAGTAAAATTTTGGTAAATGAAAAAATTTATTTATAGAACGTATTCTATCTGCCTGATAAAGAAAGGGTCATTAATAATGTTTGCCTTTTACCATTGAAAAACACTCCTAAATTGGACTGTATTTGTGGATTACTTCCTGTATTTGTCTTGTTCCTGAATAAGGACTCTTGCTATGCACATCCTAAAGTTTAAGTTTCACACTTGCTTCCCAAATCGGCAGCTGGTGGTGAGGTGCCCTGCATGGTGGGCGGCAGCTCTGAAGGACGTTTAAAAAGTGACTGCTGAACATGTTATTACTGGTTGAACTTTCACTTCCTACTAGGTACACGGAACCAACCATAAGTGCATTGTCTTATTTAACCTCAAAAACCTAACAGGAGGTATTTTTATGTACTCTTGTATACTTTACAAGGGAAAAAAGAACCCCAAACAAAAAACACTGCACTACTATACTTTTAGCATTCTTTTCTATTGAGGAGCTCATATGAGCCCTCTGAGCAGCAGGGAAATTTTCCCAGGTTTCTGGGTGAGGATTCGATCCACGAGAATTGTGAAGGGCGTGAGAACTCTGGCGCAGGGGTCACACTAAAGGCATCACGGCCACTGGGACTGCTCTAGTACACTGTCTTGGAAGTAGTAAAAGCACAAAGAGCCTGACAGTGCTCTGTTGGCCCCTGAGCTTAGCTTTCGACTTAGCTCTGATGTTTCGGACATTATTGCTCTAGTGAAATCTAATACTAATTTCAAAGATATGACTTAGACTAAAATACAGAAAATTCAGTACTGTGTTTTATATTAGCTGTAAGTATGATTAATTGCCTGTGTAAGTCCTTTCTAAATTGGATGCAATGTTCATAAAATGTAGTTTTTCTCTTTTTCTCTCTGTATAATCTACATGTTAACTTAATTAACTTACAAAATAATTTTTTATTTTCTATTCATTTATTTTAGTTTGATTTAAACATTTACAATTTATGGAACTTTCAAAATATGTAATGCTAAAGTCCAAAATAACAACGACAAACCTCACGAAAATAAAATCATTTTTGAGCTTGAAAAGAGAAAAAAATTTAGGTGCCAGATGAAGAGGAAGCTCATAATCCAAAGAAGGTGTCCAGCTATAGCTTAAAGGATTACAGGGAAATCAAGCCAAAATATAGTCTTTAACAATTGGGCATTGGGTTTTAATAGTTGCACAAGAGAGAAATCTGTCCAAGGGCCAGGACTTGCAAGAAGCCAGAGGTGAGCTACTGGGGACATGTCAAAATAAGACTAAAATATCAACCTACAGAATTAGACATAAAGCATGTACAGAATTAGGCATCCAGACCTAGGTGGAAAAAAAGTCACCTGTGGGTAAGTGGTAACTCAGGTCTGCGCCATGTTCAAGGGTGAAATACTCATGGTACAGAGCCATGAGTGGACCCAATGAAGCCAGCAGAGGTACAGCCACACCTATCAAAGTGTATTGAAATTATGTGTGATCAATGATTTTCAAAATCACAGGATAAAAAAATATCAGCAAATGCAGTTAGGGATATAATGCCATAAACTGCCACTAACAACAATAGATGGCAGAGTACAATGCAACATTGCAGTGCTGAAGAAAATTTAAACCCAGCTAAGTAATCACTAAAGAGGCCAAAACAAGTAAACGTGCAGCCATATAAAGACTGAGAGATTTTATGATTCTCAAATCCTTACCTAAAACAAAATTGAGTCACGATGTTAGAAGGTCCAACATATGTCTAATGTGCAGTAAGAGAAGAGACTAGAAAAAATAAGAGAAATAAGAATAAAAGGGGAGGAAAGATGAGGAAAACACAGGAAAAATATTTCAGGAGTAAGTAAGATAGATATCAATAATTATAAAAATATTAAAAGATTGAGTCTCCAATTAAGAGACAAGACAGTGAGATTGGATTTTTGAAATTGTAATGGTTTGTTGCAAAAGCCTCATTTATGTGGTATTCTTGCTCAAAATGCATCACCCATGGGAACACATCAGCTATATGTAAATTAAATATTTGATATTAACTTAAATTTATGTAAAGTAACTGGCCTAAAAATGTTCACCTGCACTTATTGAAAATATCAAAATAATGAAAGACCAGAAGACTGAGGACCTGCGCCCAACTGAAAGAAGCTAAAGCTGTGTGATTCTGATTGGATCTTGGACCTCGAAGGGACATCACTGGGGTAAATGACAAATGGAATGAGGTCTGTGAACTTGATCATCATACTAGATCTGCGGTAACTTCCTGATTTTGATGGTTGTGCCGTCATTACCCAGGAGACAGAGCTTGTTTCTGAGGCCATACACTGAAGTGTTAAGAAGTAGTGGACCTTCATGTTTTAAACTTATTCTGGAATAATTCAAAAGTGTCACCATTTGGTAAAACCGGGTAAAAGATATTTACAAAATCTTTGTATAGTTTTCAAATTTTCATGTAAATTGATGGTACTTCAAAATAAAAGTTAAAAAAGTCTGACATCAAAATTCACAATATGAATAGACTGAAGGATGAAACTTTATGATCATGTTAAAATTGTAGTAGCGGAACTCCCTTACCTGCAGGAGATGCTTGATACAATAAATAATAAGGTTGAATTGTGGTGCTCTCTCCTACTTACTGTTAAAAGTACAGCAATATACATACACATACATAGCCACAGATACACATGCTATGGAGAAAGAAAGAAAAGCAAAAGCAAAGCAAAGGGTTGAATGTTTGGGCCTTCTTTGTACTACTGAGATTTCTTGTCCATGTCCCTGGAAGAATCTGAGGCAGAATGTATGTGTCCCACGGGGGAAAATTCAAGAGACAGAGAGCAACGCACTACAGTGAGGGGCGGAGCAAAGATGAAATGCCAGGTGATCATCCCGACTGAGCCCACAGAGGAGGCTGGAGCCTCTGTTACAGTCCAGAACTGTCCACCTTGCGGCTGACCCTCTGTAGCCTGAAACATGCGGTGATTGGCTGTGGGCTGTGGATAGGCAGTGGGAGGGGCCTGGGAGGAGGGCAGAGCAGGAATAGCTTTGCTGCAGAGGCTGCTCCCATTGGCTAAGACGGATTCTTAGGGAGGAGAAGGGGGCCGCTGAGTCCCACTCTCAGCTGACACTGGCTGCCATCAGGACCAGACTTCCAGCCCAGCAGCAAAGGGAAACAGGCGGTCCCTGGCAGCAGATGCAACATATTCTTTCGGTTTTCTGTATCTCTGAAAAATTTTCATGAGGAGAAATTGGGGGGGATCATAACATCTTGTTAGATACAAAGCAATTAATAAAATCCAACACCAACTTTGTAAACTATTACTAATTCGCTTTCAATTACTAACAGAGGCATCTTACTCAAAAACCCTTCATTTGACTAAAAAATTATGGCGAAATTTTGGAAGCATCTCCACGAAAATCAGAAACAGGAAGAGAAGAGGTATAAAATGGCTGCTCTTCACCAGGAAAACAGGGTTGGAACCAAAGAAAAAAGGAAGATAAATAACATATGTGAGATTTGGACAGGAAAAGCAATGCTGTTACTACAATTTGCACTAATTTTCTATTATAGAACATCTAAAACGATGTGTAAGCTAATAAAACAAGATCACTATAGACGAACAGAACCCAAGCTATTCTTAGATGACAGCAATAAGTAATGGAAACATGCAGGAAAAAGAATTTTCTATTCAGAACAGCAATGAAACTCAACAATCCCTTGGCTTAAATAAGACAAAAGAAGTCCAACATATTGACGCAATGGCAAATGTTATTGAGACAAATAAAATAGATCTGGATAAACAGAGAGAGACAAACTCTTTGCATAATGGATATATTTCCAAAATCATCACAAATGCTTGATATTGAATCAGGGCCTCAGTGTAATATTTACTGAAACTGAACAAATTCTAAAATGTATATTAAAGGTTAAACAGCCACGATAACTAAGACGATTCTAAAAAAGGAAGAAGAAAGGAAGGGGCTGTGTCATCTAGAAGTTAAAGGTTGTTATAAACACATAATAGAAACAATGTGTTTGATGCTGAGATGGATAGAAAGGCCTATAAAAATAAGGCCTCTGGGAGTAGACGCCAGCAGGCGTAAAAACTTGTTCGCCAAAGAAGTAGAAACACAACCCTACGGGGAAAAGATGGACAATTCAGTGATACTGAAACAATTGGCTTTCTCCATGGGGAGAAGTGAATCTGACCCTAACATAAAACTGTAAAATGAAGTAAATTCCAGATGGACAAAATTTCAAAGTGTGGAACAGAATTTTTAAAAACATTAGATGAGTATTTGAAAGAGCTTCACAGAGGCTGTGAATGGGCCCAATGAAGCCAGCAGAAGCATAGCCACACCTATCAAAGTGTGTTGAAATCACATATTATCAACGATTGTCAAAATCACAGGAGAAAAAAATACCAACAAAGGCAGTTAGGGATATAATGACATAAACTGCCTTCTAAAACTCGGGATAAGGATCTCTGAAGAAGTGCAGTACGCAAGAGAGTGATCATAAGTAAATAGGTAAATGATCATAAAAAATTTGCTTACAGCAAAATTTGAACATCTGTAGAACAAATAGTACTATAAGCAAAGTTTAAGAGAAGGTTTCATAAAGCCTATTAGGACAAATCCCTGACAAACAAGGGCTGGGAGGAGAGTCAGAGGGAGAGCAACAACAGCCCAGGGGAAAACTGAGCAAAGGTCATATAGTAATTTAAGACAAAAACGGTCTTTCTTTGAACAGTCAACAAAGAAATGAGAGATGCTGAATCTTACTAATGACAGTCAGGGAACTGCAAATTAAATCTACACAATTTGTCACACTGGTGGAAAAAAAGGAAGCCTAGCCAAGCCAAGCACAGCTAAGAGTGTGAGGCGAGGGAGACATGCAGGCTCTGTGTGTGGGTCCGGAGGGGCAGGACCACTTTGGAAGGCATCTTACTGAATCCACTGAAACTGGATTACGTGCACATCCTATGGCCCAGAGAGTAAACCTAATCTTACATGTGTGTACCAGAACACACTTGCAACGTTATTTGCGATGGAGAAGCAAAGACCCCATAAATGAGTAACCATAGGAAAAATGGGTAACTTGTGGTGTATTCGTACCAAGAACAGCAGTGGTAACATAACGTATGTATATCAAGAGAGCTCAAAAAAAAAAAAATAGCGTCAAGCAGTTTGCCAAATTATACAATCACATTTATGTAAACTATTGAAAACGCACAAAGCAATATACTATGTTGCTAGTGGGGATACACATGCATATGTATGTAAAAATATGAGAACTTAGATCAACTGGAAGAAATCAAACCAGTATCTTGGCACTGATCTGAGAAGGAAGCAGGTAGGTAATGGATTTAAAGGAAGGAACAAATGAGAGTCTCATGTACTCTGCATTGTTCTGTATGAAATAGCATGTTCAGTGTACACTTGCACATATGTGTACTCATCTCTGCAGGTACATCCGTCTGTCTCTGTATAATCTGAGTTAAAAATGACAAAAATAACATTTGCAATATTATGTAAGAGTCTTTTACATCAAATTTAGCATTTTTCTACTTTTCAATGTTAAAAAAATAAAAACCCGACTGTGGATGTGACGCTGAGTTATGGTAGTCGGAGGCCAAAGGCCTACCAGAGGCCCTGGAATCCTGAGAGGGAGCCTGGGAAACACTATGCATCAGAGATGGAAGTTTATCTGCCCCCTTAAGAGGAAGTCAAATCACAGTGTCAGGTCCCAACTGTGCTGCTGATTAAGGGCTGTCTCCCAGTGCTTGCTCAGAGGAAGCTTTGGAAGACGCTGAGCAGAGCTTCAGCCAAGAAGTTCTGGGGAGAGTGGGGCTCCAGAAGGTGGAATGTGAGTGAGAAAGTAGATTCGCCGGTGGCCAAGCGAGGTCAGCAAACCCAAGGAAAACAAACAACGCCCCAAAGGCTGAATACAGAAGAAGTATTTCCTCTTTGGAGGCGTGCCCTCAAGCCACAGTGCAACCAGCCTCCTTCTCCCCTCTCCATCTCCCTCTCTCTTTTTTCTTCCCTACCATCTCCTTTATCTTTAAAGAAACCAGGAAAACATGGAAATCCTGGTGTGCGAGGTCACTCAAACAATTATATTTTTTATTTTAGTTTCTGTGCTTTCCCCCAAAATCCCAGCCCCTCCTACCTCCCTCCTTGCTGCTACAACCCCTTTTTGCTCCGAAACAAATTAAAATAATTGCCTCTTAATCTTTGAAACTCTAAGACCAAGTAAACTTGATTTTGTGCCTTATATCATTTTATGATCTATGTAAAATGTTTATGGAATTTGAGAAAAATTGCCCACAAGTAAAAATGGGGGGATTGCCTCAACCTTGGATATAACACACTGCACTAAGGTTCCATGATCCTTTTCTGAAATGTCAAATGGCATGTACTTTTTTCTGCATACTTCCCTCAGGTATTGAAGAATTTCTTTAAAAATTACTAGCAATATATAATCAAAAGTGAAGAAAATATTTTTGTTTAACTTTGGGACTTGTGATATGTTCATCTCTGAATATACATTTAAAGAAGTTTTTTGTACAGTTATTGAAGAAAAAAATTTAAATGCAGTTAAACATACATAAATAATTTAAATAACTTATAATCCACAATCATAGATAAGTTATTCCAACAACTTTTTTTTTAACTTTATTCCATGGCTTACTATCAAAGGGAGAGCAGAGTTAACACTAAATTTTAATTGACCGTGGACTTTGAGCTGTCAAAGGTTGTTTTTGACCCGGGAGGATTCTTCTCAGTGTACCGCATTGTCTTTTTAGATCTGAAAAGAACCTGCAGTTTTAAAAGGAGATTTCAAGAGAACTGTTTCTCTTTGTGAAATTTCAAGGGAACTGTCACTCCTCGGGAAGCTCAAGCTTTCCAATGGAAAGGGACAGAGACTTCTCAGGGTCTGGGCAGTTCCTACAGCGAGCAGCGATGATGAGCACCTCTCGGCTTGTGCCACATTGATTTTTCTTCTTAGCCGACACTTCTCTCCAGGGTCTTCTCTGCTCACAATTCCATCATTGCCATGGTGATGTCCACCCGTTTCTCTACCTACTAGATCTCAGCGGAAGTCGACACTAGTGCCCGGATTCTCTGCCCTGAAAACACACGGCTGCAATTTCCAGGCTGGAGAACAGCCACCACAGTTTGCAGATTTTAGAATAAACACATATGTGGGATACACCTGCCAATAGGAATAAAACTGTTTTATTTTACTTCCTAATGAAAACACAAGCAAGATATATATTTGGAAATCTGCCATTTTAATCTGCCATTAAACTCAACTAATACACACATGCACACATGTGCATGCACTAACACACACAACACCTCAAGCTGTGTGACTTAGGACAAAAATATTGACTCACTTAATACTAACTTGAGGTAGAGTATTTAATTACCTTGAAAACACTTATTAAAATATGAAAAAGGCCAATCCTTTATTGTTCATTTTCAATTTTCTGGAATAGCTGATGGTGTTAGCCTCTGAGAGTACTTTACTAAATTCAGAATAGAAAATCTAGGTTACTGTCTCTAAAAGTTTAGTCCACAGCCTTAACACCGTAAGAGATATTAAGCAGAGTTTAAAATTTTTCCTAAAGCAAGAATTTTTAAAAATTAATTAAACAGGTTGGCTTGGGAATGATTCTCCTGCAAGGAAGTATCAGCAGTGTTTTCACACATTCTCCGTCATTACAGTTTCAGGATCATGAGGGAGAGCGAAGATGGCTGCCAAGTAGATGGAGGCAGAGTCCACTTGCTCTTGACCCCAACTCAGATACTTGGCTGACCTTGTGAAACACAAAGTGATCCCTAGATGCAACCTTAGCTGATACGATGTTTAGAAGCCAAGGCGTAGGGGAGTCACTTCACCACGAGTGGTAAGGAGATTCTATAGGTGGAGGAGGAAGTAACCCGGGGGTGGTGCCTGTGGCCTCGGAGAGCCTGGTCGGGATCACAGCTGTGTGGCTCCCTCCCCTCCCAGGGCAGAGAACTCCCAGACCCGGGGCCAGAAGGGACTTGGATACACAGAGCTGGGGAGATCCAGGCTACCCATACACTCAGCGAGCAGCTCGCCCACAGCTGCGGAGGCAAACGCCCACCAGCAGAGTGCCAGAGAGAGAGAAGGATTCTATCTGTACTCCAGTCTGGCAGAGTGAGGCCACAGCCAGCTTGGCTTTTTGGAGAAGTGGGTGTGAGGGAGGCCGGACAGTAACTCGGTGCTGCAGTGAGGCGAGCTGGGCAAGGACCCCACGGGCAGCTGTCCTGCCAAAAAGGGGAAAGGATGGAGGTGCCGTTTGCTCCGACTGAGTGCAGCAGCTGGGCAGAGACCAGAAAGGGTCACAGCAAGGGGATTTCCTGGTTCCAGCCGAAAGCTGCGCGAAGTGGAGAGTTCAAGACTGTGTCTACTGCAAGGTGGGGGCTGGTGGCTGGACAGGTGGGAGCCGAGCCCCTGAGATTATTTACAGCCAGACAGAGTCCCCTTTCCCAGTGGCAGAGATTGAGCCTCCAGGAAGGGAAGGGTGCATGAGGGCCCCCATCTCCTGCAGGACTGCAAGCACCACCAACCAGGAAGCCCTGCAAAGCAGGCAGGACAGGCTCAAGAAGCCCCTGCAGAGTGCGTATCGTCCGGAGAAAGACAGAAATAAAAATGCCAGGAGGGCCCATTTTGAACTTCTCTCAGAGAGACAAAATACACCGGTTCCTAGGATCCTTTTCCCCGAAGGCCAGCAAAGCAGGGAGATCAGAAGTCAGTGCAGCAAGGGGGAATCAGGGCCCCACCCAGCCTTGGCTCTCACAGAGCTGCCATCAGGGCCGAGCAAGAAAGAGCTGACCCTCTTACACAGATCGGTCCCTTCCTTGAAACAGAGAGCTAATTCAGCAGAAGCTATATATTATTGGGAAGAAGCTGGGACAGACGGAGATGGGTGTGCAGGGACAGAGGTAACATGTCAAGAACTCTCCCAGAAGTCTGAACAGAGTGCCTCTCCGGGAGACCCGGGGGTCCCACCCTCCTGATCACAATGGAAGCCCGCTTTAGAGGCAGGTGAAGGTGATAAAGGCAGAGCTGCCAGAACTTGGACAACACATCCTGGGACCTTGAGCTGGAAAAAACCACAGGCAAAACCAGAAAGCAGTTCGATTCCCAGTCAGGGCACATGCCTAGGTTGCAGGCCAGTTTCTAGCAGGGGACCCACAAGAAGCAACCATACATTGATATTTCTACCTCCCTCTCTCCTTCCCTTCCCCTCTAAAAATAAATAAATAAAATCTAAAAAAAATTTATTTCTCATGCATTTTATTTTTATACAAACAATATGAAGAGAAATTTTTATTTTTATTTTTGAAATATATTTTATTGATTATGCTATTACAGTTGTCCCATTTCCCCCCCCTTTATTCCCCTCCACCCTGCACACCTCCTCCCACCTGCATTCCCTCCTTTAGTTCATGTCCATGGGTCGTACATATAACTTCTTTGGCTTCTCCATTTCCTATACTATTCTTAACCTACCCCTTTCTATTTTCTACCTACCATTTACGCTACTTATTCTCTGTATCCTTTCCCCCTTTCTCCCCCTCCCACTTTCCCGCTGGTAACCCTCCATGTGATCTCCATTTCTGTGGTTCTGTTCCTGTTCGTGTTGTTTGCTTAGCTTGCGTTTGTTTTTTTTAGGTTCCGTTGTTCATAGCTGTGAGCTTGCTGTCATTTTAGTGTTCATATTTTTTATCATCTTCTTTTTCTTAGATAAGTCCCTTTAACATTTCCTATAATAAGGGCTGGGTGATGATGAACTCCTTTAACTTGACCTTACCTGGGAAGCACTTTATCTGTCCTTCTATTACAAATGATAGCTTTGCTGGATAGAATAATCTTGGATGTAGGTCCTCGCCTTTCATGACTTCAAATACTTCTTTCCAGCTCCTTCTTGCCTGAATTTTTTTTTTTTGAGAAATCAGCTGATTGTCTTATGGGAACTCCTTTGTAGATAACTCTCTCCTTTTCTCTTGATGCTTTTAAGATTCTCTCCTTATCTTTAATCTTGGCTGATGTACTTATGATGTAACTTGGTGTGTGCTTCCTTGGGTCCAACTTCTTTAGGACTCTCTGAGCTTACTGAACTTCCTGGAAGTCTATTTCCTTTGCCAGATTAGAGGAGTTCTCCTTCATTATTTGTTCAAATCAGTTTTTAATTTCTTTGTCTTCCTCTCCTCCTTCTGGCACCCCTATGATTCGAATGTTGGAACATTGAAAGATATGATAGAGTTTCCTAAGCCTCTCCTCATTTTTCTGAATTCTTATTTCTTCTCTGTGTTCTGGTTGAATGTTTCTTGCTTCCTTCTGCTCCAAATCCTTGATTTGAGTCCTGGTTTCCTTCCTATCACTGTTGGTTCCCTGTAGGTTTTTATTTATTTACATTAATGTAAACTTCATTGTTGCCTGGGTCGTTTTTATGCTGTGGAAGTACCCAGTGAGTTCCTGGAGCATCCTGATAACCAGTGTTTTGAACTGTGTGTGTGACAGATTGGCTATCTCTTTATCACTTACTTGTATTTTTTCTAGAGCTTCAGACTGTTCTTTCATTGAGGCCATTTTTGTTTGTTTGTTTGTTTGGGTATGTCTGATACATAGTAAGGGGCGGAGCCTTAGGTGCTCACCAGGGCAGGGCAACCCCATGTTCCTGTGTTGTGATGCTGTACGTGGGGAGGGGTCCAAGAGAAAAAAATAGTGCTTGCTCCACTCTCTGCCAGTTTTCAGTCACTTCCCCTGCTTCCTACAAGCAAAGTGAGCCCTTCTGGTGCTGGTTCCCGGGTGGGTGGTTTTGTGTACATTCTAGGACCCTGTGGGTCTCTTCAATGAGCTCTCCTGTGAGACTGGGAGTTTCTCCAGCTGCTGCCTCCACCCCCACAGGTGTTTTCAGTCAGAGGCTTTGAGGCTTTATTTCCCCGCTGTTAAGCTTGGGTTTTGAGGTCTGTCTCACTCCCTAGTTGCTCCTCCTGGTTTATCCGCATGTGAATGTGGGACCCCAGGTCCAAAATCCATGGCCTCACCTGCCCCAGTCCTCCACTGCCACCTTGCCACAAGTTCTCTCCACCGGCTGCCTTTTCTCGCCCCTCCTACCCTTTGGGTGAGTGTTTCTTCTTTAACTCCTTGGTTGTCAGACTTCCATACAGTTTGAGTTTCTGTCAGTTCTGGTTGTTTTTTGTTTTTAAATTTGTTGTTGTCCTTGTTTTGGTTGTGGGAGGAGGCACAGTGTGTCTACCTATACCTCCATCTTGGCCAGAAGTCCAATTAAAATTAATTTTTATGGAAGGGATGAGAAAGCACCACCTGACAAGGAGAGAAGGAACCTGTGAGCAGGACAAAGCCAGTGGAGTTTTCAGCAGATAGGATTCATCGTAACAGTTGTCTTTTAAATACCAGCAGTCAAAAGGGGATACATTTTAGGAGGTTATTTAAATATCCTTGGCTTTCACCTCAAATCCTGCAAGAGATAGTGAGTGGAAGACTGATTTGGAAGAGAGGATTTGAGACATACTTGGAAGGTGAGGTGTGAAGGACCTGGCAGTAGATGTGCTGTTGGAAAGAGCAGAAAGAGAAGAGGAGAGAACGATCACTTGCAGCAGTCGGGCTTGGGTGACGGGAACCTGGAAAGGCCAGCCATGAACAGAGGGGCTGGAGAGAAGGAAAACCCTGTGGGAGAGTTAAGGTGGGCCTGGTGCTCAGGGAGAGTGGGCTGGACTTTTGTAGGCCAAGCCATAAATAGGGATACAGTTACCATACAGAGGGATAGGTGTGGGAAAAGCAGAGAAGTGGGCATAGGAACAAGTTGACTATGGAAGCCATGGAAGGAACGCTACTAGGAACACATTTCACTAGAAAAGTCATGAATCAAAGTGTGGAAAGAGTAAAGAATTTTATTTTAGTAAACAGAATTCATAAGACTTATTTTGGGATAAATATGTCTACGCATTTACATAAATATGATTTTATATATATATAGGACTAGGCCTGTTAAGAAACTATCCAGCCACTTACTATGAAAAATAGAGATATTTATTGAAGAAGATACAAGAAATATTGTACATAGGACAATGACACCTCAGTCCCCTTCAAAATAGGTACCTTGGGACCTTACACAGTTCTCCCAGTAGCCATCAGCTGCCCTGTCATGTTTTCCTGACTCATCAACCATCTGAAATCTCTTCCCTTTCAAAGATGATGTTAGTTTTGGGAAAAGCCGGAAGTCTCAGGGCACCAAATCTGGGCTGTGGAGGCCCTGAGTCATATGGGTGATTTGAGGTTTGGACAAAAACTCTGCATGAGACGTGATGTTTAAGCAGGCACACTGTTGTGACGAAGCTGCTGATCACCAGTTGCCCATAGCTGTAGCCTGGTGAATCATCTTAATAGTTTTCGCAGAGGAATGTTCAAGCTTAATGTAAAATCTGATGCAGATTCATGGCTCTACTCACTCAGTCATTTTGATTGTGGTAGCCACACAATACAATCGCATACTCAACAATGTCTACCACCCCCACTGACTAGTACAGTGAAGTCGTCATTGTTCTCATATGTGCATTCCAGTCCACTCTCCTTGGCTGCCAGGTTATGTAGTACAAACTGTTCTCATTATATTAACAATGGCTGGACTTTTTCTGGATAGACCTTGTGTATCTCCATTATATAGCAGGTGGGCAAAACTAGGTTTATGGTTGTGAGTTGCAAAACATAAGTTTATTCTTGTGTTGTTATTATGTTATATTATTTTCCACACAAACAACTGTAAACCTCCTTTTGCCACTCTATATTTTTGTGTACATCTACAAATTTTGTGCATATACGGACATACATGTTATATACATATGCATAATATATGGCTTTGTTATATGCCTATATAAACATATATAATTAATATATGTATACCTATGAGTCTGTACACATCAAAAGCTTTTTACATATTCATCATATGTGTATTACAGATGTGTAATACATATGCACATATATGTATATAGACATGATGGCTATCCATTCATTTTGCATATATATACATATAGGGACTGTGAGTACAGGGAGTATAGATATTACTGTATTCATGGTCTGCTAACACAGATACACAGGCACACAAGAAAGAATTGAGTTGAATTTTCATTTGAATGTTAATAGCCACAAAAATAAAATAAAGAAGAATTCACTTAAGGCTGGGATATCTTTCAGGAGCATATCTGAGTTTTTAGCTTTAATATTAGCATTCCCAAAAGTCATAATTTTTTTGCAAAAAAATTGCCACATTGTAGGTTAAAAAGATTAATAAATTACATTCTGTTTTCCAAAGTTATTCTGTCTCATTTTTATTCCAATGTCAGTTCAATCTAATAGACTTATTTATACATATTGTTAGCCGGACATGCCAGTTGTGCTGAGATAAACTGTAATATTAATAAGACATGGGTCATGCACTAAATGTATATATTGCCCTGTACAAATGGCAGCAATATAAGTACAAATAAATGGTGATAAAATCAACAATAGAGAAAACATACAATATCCAATAGTAACTTATAGGTGGGTTAATCAGTTGTTCATTTATTTCTCATTTACTCCACAGCATGAAATAAAAGAAAACTGCGTAGTGAAGTCAGAGAAAAAAAAACCTTAAATAATTTGAAGTCAACAGCAAATAGTATGCATACACAGTATGCATAGTTAAGGTCCAGAATATGCTGGAACAGGCTACCCGTTAACCTCTAGGCTTTCTGGAAGAGAGGCAAAAATGAGAATGTAGTTGTACTCTTCATATTACCTGCAAAGAAAAAGAAAACAAACCTATTTCTTGGGCCAAAATGAAAGAGTTTTTCCTCAGAGGTCGTCCCAAGGAGGCCCATGCACCACCACCAACGACATCTGTACACCAGATGATCTCGCAGGGCTCTGTCTTACAGTGGCTCATAGCGTGGGCCAGGGATCACCTAATGCCAAAATTCGGTGAATAAAAACAGCTTCGCCAGAGAACAAATGGTCCATGTGGTCCGACCTCTGGACTCCTGCTTGTGCGCTTTATCCCAAGGATGGACTGTTTGTGTGTGCAGAGGAACACAGGGACTCTGTTTCACTCAGTCAATGCTTTGCAAATTTATGTTGTCCAAGAAAGTATTTGGTGAGTATCAAGCAGCAGTGAGTTCAAGGTTATATAGTTCTCTACAATCCCTTAGAGAGCAACTAGTTCAGTCCACTAATTAAACAATGGACATGCCTAATTCCCTGCCGGAATGAGATGGGCGCAGATGAAAGGAAGCATGGCATTTTAGCTGTTTTCATAAAAGTCAGTAAAATATACCTTAAAAAAATTCACTGCATTAGCCAATTTGTAGTGTACATTTCAGAGGCATTAAGATGGTGGTCGACCTTCACCACTGTCCATTCAAACAACTCCTCTCTGCATACGGACCCGATACTCCATCCCTATTAAACCACAGCCACCCCACCCCCCTCACCCTCGCCCCAGTCTCCCTGGCATCTGTGGATCCGACTACTCCAGGAACCTTCTCAGTGACATCACACAGTGTAGCATCTGAGAGGGCTTCATGCATTTCCTTGCCATCTTGGCTCAAAGGCCGCGCCCTTCTTCTCTATATTGTTCCTAAGGTAGCATGCACCCCTGAAGGGAGCTCTTTAGCTGATTTGGGGGGAGGAGCACAGGAGAGCATCCCTTACAATGGGGGAAGCTCTTGTACAAAGGCAGGTTGCTCTTGGTGAGGCGGAAGGTGAGATGTGGAGGGACTCTGAAAGAGAAGTTAAAGGAACAGACGCCGAGGGCTGCCTGAGCCCTGGGGAGGAGCAATGAGAAGGGAGCAGGAAATTGAAGTTTGTATTTTAGAAAAATTAATTCTGGAAAAGAGGGGAGGCATGGAAGAAGATAAAATTGGAGGCAGAAAGGCCGCTTCGAGGGCAATGGCCACTGTCTAAGTGATGTTTTCTCGGCGCATCACTACCGTGGTAGAGTGGGTCTTTCAGAACTGCAGATTGTAAGAAAATGTGAGCCTCCGCAGTGGATCTAGGGTCTTTAGACACAAGCTTCCTCTCCAAGCTAACAAGAAAACTGACATTTTTCGACAAGTTTGCATTATAGCGAAGGATTCGGATAAGCCAAAGGCAAAGTCTGAATCCACCTAGTCATCCAGGACTTTGGAAGCACCCCTCCCACTGAGCAGCATCCTTCTCCTCCTCCTCACATGGTTTGTGTAGCAAGTTAGGCTGCTAATTCCTTAACCGAGTAGTTTTCCTGTGGTCCTATGTGCACTGTTTAATTTTTAAATATTTAACTTCAGATATAATTGACATGTAATACTGTGTAAGTTTAGGGTATACAAGGTGTTGATTTATGCATCTATATTGCAATATAATTACAGTCACGTTAGCTAACACCTATATCCCGTCACTTAATTGTCACTTATTTATTTGTGGTGAGACTATTAAATATTTATAACATTTATTTTTCTTTTTTTACGACACTATGAATGTTAACGTGCAACACAGAAATGTTCAAACTTATTTCTTAAATTAAGTGGTAAGGTATATTGTATAGTGAACAACACGTGACTGAATTTTCAGTTATATAAATATTTGGTCACTAATATTAACATGTGTTTATACTTGGATATACTATAACTTAATTTATTTATGGTTACTTTAAATAGCAAAATGATCAAAACATGACCTTAAAAGCTGTTTTTTCTAGCCTACCTCACAGCCAGATATAAAACACCAGACATTGCTGGTGACTGTTTCCATTATTTAAAAGCCCCGCATCAAATCCAGTGCACATTTTTAACTGTTCTTGCGTCTTCCTTTCAGGACAGTTGTTAAAAGTAGAATAACCAGGCAGCCGTGTCTTAGGTGAGCCTGTTTCAGCTTGGAAATCAACAAAGCCCTCTGGATGAGCTAGGTTCATTTCATATTTGTGTAATACCCTGGAAGAAATTAGGTTTCAATAAAGTCCATTTTTGTCCCTGCATGGAGCAGTGACTATCCCACCCAGCAGGGCACAGTGGCACCTGGCCGCCCAGGCCCCAGTGGGGCACACACCATCTGGGGGTAATTACAGCAAGGTATTCTTTAAGGACCAGATGGGACCGAGGAAGAGAAGCCCCCACCCCTCCCTGCCATTTACAACATAATTCCTTTCAATGATATACTTAATCCTCCCACCAGCTAGGCTTTTCAGCTTGCTGTTGTCACTGTTCCTTTATGTTAATTCAGTCGCAGGACGGAGAAAAAGAGGGGGGCAGAAAGAGAGTGCCTGGGGGAAAAAGGGAGAGGGGGAGAGCGAGCCCCCCCACGCCTCTAGGGACCAAAAGAAATTATTCATCCCTAAATTGTTTCCACCACAGCAAGTACAGTAACAAATTTTTTTAAAAAGAGGGCTGAAATTATCCTAAAGAAGGTCAATGCGACAGCCCCGTGTGGCACCAGCTGAGGTCTCCTCAGCCACCTGTTAGCTAGAAAGCTCCCTGCACGCGCCGCTGATGCATTTAACCAGTTTAAAGAGTCTTTATTGACAGGACAGGCACCTCCATTCAGTCCGCCGGGGCCATCGGCCTGCTTTGTGGTCCTGCGTGGTGCACAGTCCTAATTCAATTAGGCTGTGAGCCCGTCCGCTCTGCGGCACGGCCGGCACTCGGTGCCATTTGTCTTGTGTGTTGTAAAGCATTTTATTCTGAAGAGGGAAAGGCACCCTCCAACCCAGCGGTCTGTATTCTTCCTTTAAGGCTTGTGCGCAGGTGCACTGCTACCTTTCAGCTCGCGAAACAAACGCATTCATCTCTGAGTGATATTTTAGGGGAGAGCGTTATTTATTGTTTGGTGACAATGCTCTCCTGGTGTGGCTGAGTTTTATTCTTTTTTAATTAGGTGTGTGTTCAAACTATCCACCAAACCAACAGTCCCTGAACTTGAGAATTGAACATTCAAAAGAAGAAAAGGAAAAACGTCAGTGATAGACAGACATGACAATTGGCTTTGTTTTACTGTTATTTTTATTTTAAAACAAATGTATTTCTTAGAATGAGCAAATGTGAAATTTTGTTTGCCTTAACTGGCTGGTATATAAAATCTATCAGTTTATATGAATGAGGCTCATAGAAGCTATACTGCTAAAAAATTTTAAGTTCCAAATGAGATGAATAACTCTTATCTGTTCATGTTGTTTTGTATTCTGGTGCTTCCAAATTTCCTTTGCATTACAGCAGTGTGTACCTGCTTCGCATTTTTACAATTGTTTGTGGACCATGGAAATGTAAAGATAGGTTTCTCAAAGTCAGCGACTCAGATGTTTATTTTCATAACCATAGTTTTCTTAAATGGAAGTTTGTCTCTTAAACATGCTCTACGTAGCATTCTTACAAGCGACCAAGTCCTATCCTCTGGGTTGAGTATCCATGCCTCCGAGGTCAAAGTTCTCTGATTTCTAACTGAGGGCACTTTCTGTTATGTCATAAAGTCTTCATGTGATTATTTCATAAACTTTATGGTTTTGACCAATCTGCATACCTCTCTCCTATGTATATGTACACAGAAACATGTATACACATGCATATATATACACATATATGTATATGTACACACACACATACATACACCTTTTCAGTACTCTATGAAGCAGGAATGACAACTAAACTTATAAAAGTCTGAAATCACATCAATAAGCAATAAGAAAAGCTGACCTGGGCTTGTTACATTTAAAAAGCACTATTAAGATAAAAAGCACTTAAGATACAGGATGTCTTTTGCCACTTTTAAATCTTTTATTATAATTTTGAGGAAAAAATAGGCAATGAGACTTGTTCAGGGTGACACTCTGCCACATGCCCCGCTTAACCTGTTTGCATGCTGTGTCCCCCTTATGACATGTGTAAACATAGGACACCTGAGACTTCCTTTTCTAAGCAGTTGGCATCATGAAACTGAGGGTAAAATGACCAAAGGTGTCCTTGATGTGACATATAAGAAATGGTGGCTGGAAGATGGAGACAACTGTACTTGAACAACAATAAAAAAAATAAATAACAAAAAATTTTTCAAAAAAGAAACATCAGAACCCACCTATGTATGCTTTAAAATACTTTAGAACAAAAGAAATGTAAAAAGTTAGTATTATTATAGAAATTTATCTTATCAGCATTGTACTATTTAAATTATTTTTCCAAATTTCAAACATTATATTCCTATCTGTAATAACTCCATATAATCAAAATGTTATTATATACTAATAGAATATCTGTTAATATTTAACTGTTTACTATACTTTTTTAAACATTACATTTAGAGATTTTATTTTTTTTCTATATTTTAGTTGTTGTTCAAGTACAGTTTTCTGTCTTTTACTCCCATCTCAGCCCACCCACCCAGCCTTCCCCCCTCCCTCCCATTTCCACCCCCCCCCTCTAGTCTTTGTCTATGTTTCTTTTATACTTGTTCCTGTAAACGCTTACCCTTTTCCCCTGAAATTCTCTCCCCTCTCCCCTTTGGTCGCTGTCCCCCTGTTCTCTATTTCAGTGTCTTTGGTTATATTTTGCTTGCTTGTTTGTTTTGTTGTTTAGCTTCCTGTTAAAGGTGATATCAAATGGTATTTGTCTTTCACCACCTGGCTTATTTTGCTTAGCATAATGCTTTCCAGTTCCATCCATGCTGTTGCAAAGGGTAGGAGCTCCTTCTTTCTTTCTGCTGCATAGAATTCTTTTGTGTAAATGTACCATAGTTTTTTGATCCATTAATTTACTGATGGGCATCTAGGTTGCTTCAAACTCTTGGCTATTGTAAATTGTGCTGCAATGAACATTGGTGTGCATAGGTTCTTTTGGATTGGTGTTTAGGGTTCTTAGGATATAATCCTAATAGTGGAATTGCTGGGTCAAAAGGCATATTCATTTTTAGTTTTCTTAGAAAATTCCATACTGTTTCCATACGGTTGTACCAGTCTGCAATGCCACCAACAGTGAACTAGGGTCCCCTTTTCCCCACAACCTCTCCAACACTTGTTTGTTGCTTTGTTTATGATGGCCATTCTGACTGGTGTAAAGTGCTATCTCATTGTGGTTTTAATTTGCATCTATCTGATAGCTAGTAATATTGAGCATCTTTTCATGTATCTCTGGATCCTCTGTATGTCCTCCTTCGAGAAGTGTCTGTTCAAGTCCTTTGCCTACTTTTTAATTGGGTTGCTTGTCTTCTTAGAGTGGAGTCCTGTAAGTTCTTTATATATTTTGGAAATTAAAGCCTTGTCTGAGGTATCATTGGCAACTATGTTTTCCCATACGGTTGGTTCTCTTTTTATTTTAATACTGTTTTCCTTAGCCATGCAGAAGCTTTTAATTTTGATGAGATCCCATTTGTTTATTCTTTCCTTTATGTCCCTTGCTCTAGGGGACATATCAGTAAAAATGTTGCTGTGTGAAATATCTTAGATTTTCCTGCCTATGTTTTCCTCTAGAACTTTAATGGTGTTACAGTTTATGTTTAAGTCTTTTATCCACCTTGAATTTGTTTTTGTGGATGGTGTAAGTTGGTGCTTGAGTTTCATTTTTTTGCACGTAGCTGTCCAGTTCTCCCAACATCATTTGTTGAAGAGGCTGTCTTTACTCCATTTTATGTTGCTGCCCCTTTTGTCAAATATTAATTGACTGTAGAGAGTTGGGTTTATTTCTTGGCTCTCTGTTCTGTTCACTGGTCCATGTGTCTGTTTTTATGCTGGTACCAGGCTGTTTGATTACAGTGGCCTTGTAATACAGTTTGGTATCAGGTATTGTGATCCTTCCTACTTTGTTCTTCTTTCTCAAAATTGCAGCAGCTATTCGGGGTCATTTATGGTTCCACATAAATTTTTTAAGTGTTTGTTCTATGTCTGTGAAAGATGCCATTGGTACTTTAATAGGGATTGCATTGAGTCTGTAAATTGCTTTGGGTAGTATGGACATTTTGATGATAATTCTTCCTATTCATGAACATGGCGTATGTTTCCATCTGTTTGTGTCTTCCTTGATTTCTTTCATCAGTGTTGTGTAGTTTTCTGCATACAGGTCTTTTACCTCTTTGGTTAGGTTTATTCCTAGGTATTTTATTTTTCTTTTTGCTATATTGAATGAGATTTTTTTCTTGATATATGTTTCTGCTGTTTCATTGTTGGTATACAAAAATGCCTTTGATTGCTGGATATTGACTTTGTATCCGTTGTTTTGCCGAATTCATTTATTAGGTAGAGCAGTTTTTAGGTGGAGTCTATAGGATTTTCTATGTATACTGTTATGTCATCTGCAAACAATGCCAGTTTTGTTTCCTCCTTTCTGGTTTGAATGCCTTTTATTTCCTTTTCTTGTCTGATTGCTGTGGCTAGGACTTCCAATACTATATTGAATAGAAGTGGTGAAAGTGGATGACCTTGTCTTGTTTCTGATCTTAGTAGAAAAGCTTTTAGCTTTTGCCCATTAAGTATGATGTTAGCTGTAGGTCTCTCATATATGGCCTTTATTATGTTGAGAAATGTTCCCTCTATTCCCACTTTGCTGAGTGTCTTTATCATAAATGGTGTCATACCTTATCAAATGCTTTTTCCAAATCTATTGATATGATCATGTGATTTTTGTCTTTGCATCTGTTTATGTGGTATATTACATTTACTGTAATATATTTGTGAATGTTGAACCACCCTTGCATCCCTGGCATGAATCCCACTTGGTCATGGTGTATGATCTTTTTAATGTATTGTTGGATGCAGTTTGCCAATATTTTGTTGAAGACTTTAGGATCTATATTCATTGGCGATATTGGCCTGAAGTTTTCTTTCTTTGTTGTGTCTTTATCTGGTTTGGGGATTAGTATGATGTTGGCTTGATAAAAAGAGTTTGGGAGTCTTCCATCATTTTGAATTTTTCAAATAGTCTGTGAAGGATAGGGGTTAGCTCTTCCTTAGATGTTTTGTAGAATTCTCCTATGAAACTATCCAGTCTAGAGCTTTTGTGTGTCGGGAATTTTTTGATTACTGCTTCAATTTCTTCTGCTGTTATTGGTCTATTCAGGCTTTCTACTTGTTCTTCATTGAGTTTTGGAAGATTATATTTTTCTAGAAATTTGTCCATTTCACCTAAGTTTTCAAATTTCTTGGCATACAGTTCTTTATAGTAACTTCTTACAATCCTTTGTATTTCTGTGATATCGGTTGTAATCTCTCCTCTTTCATTTTTGATTATGTTTATTTAGGTCCTCTCTCTTCTTTTCTTGATGGGCCTGCTTAAAGGCTTGCCAATTTTATTTATCTTTTCAAAGAACCAGCTCCTGGATTCATTGATCCTTAGAATTGTGCTTTTTGTATCTATGTCATTTAATTCTGCTCTGATCTTGGTTATTTCCTTCCTTCTACTTGCTCTGGGCTGTCTTTGTTGTTGTTCCTGTTGTCTTTGTTGTTGTTCAACTTCTTATAGGCATAGGTTTAGGTTGTTTGCTTAAAATGTTTCTATCTTTTTGGGTAGATGCATATTGCTATGAACTTCCCTCTCAGGACTGCCTTCACTGTGTCCCATAAGTTTTCGGTTGTTGTGAGTTCATTTTCATTTGTTTCCAGAAACTTTTTGATTTATTCCCTAATTTCATTCTTGACCCATTCATTGTTTAATAGCATGCTGTTCAATCTCTATGGTTTTGAGTGTTTGGGTTTTTTCCCTTGGAGTTGATTTCTAGTTTCAGTCCCTTGTGGTCAGAGAAAATGCTTGGTGTGATTTCAGTTTTCTTAAATTTGTCGAGGCTTGTTTTGTGCCCTATCATGTGGTCTATCTTTGAAAATGTTTCATGTGCTTTTGAAAAGAATGTGTATTTAGCTTCTTTGGGATGGAGGGCTCTATATATATCAGTTAAGTCCATTTCATCTAGGGCTTTGTTCAATGCCACATTATCTTTCTTGATATTTTTTTTCGGAAGATCTGTCCAGTTTTGACAGTGGGGTGTTAAAATCCCCTACTATAATTGAGTCGCTGTCAATATCTTTCTTGAAGACCTCTAAGATTTTCTTTATGTATTTGGGTGCTTCTCCATTGGGTGCATATATATTTACAATGTTTATGTCTTCTTGGTGGATTCTTCCCTTGAGTATTATGAAGTGACCTTCTGGGTATCTCTTTATGGTCCTTTTTTGAAGTTTATTTTGTGTGATATGAGTATTGCTACCCTGGTTTTTTTTTCCTGTCTGTTTGCTTGGAAAATTTGTTTCTAGCTCTTTACTTTCAATCTGTGTAGGTCTTTTGTCCTGAGGTGTGTCTCTTGTAGGCAGCATATGTGTGGCTTATGCTTTCTTATCCATTCAACTCTTCTATGTCTTTTAATTGGAGCATTTAATCCATTTATGTTTAAGGTTATTATTGATAGGTACTTATTCATTGTCATTTTCATACCTGTGTTTCTCTCTCTCTCTCTCTTTTCTTTCCTTCCCTTAAAGCAGTCCCTTTAGCATGTCTTGCAGAGCTAGTTTGGTGGAGGTGTATTCTTTTAGACTTATTTTGTCTGGAAAGCTTTTTATTTGGCCTTCTATCTTGATTGAGGGCCTTGCTGGGTAAAGTAGCCTTGGTTGTATGTCTCTGGTTTTCATTAAAACCTCTCATTAAGGTTCCAATATTACTTGGAATATTTCTTGCTATTCTCTTCTGGCTTGGAGTGTTTCCACTGAGAAGTCATTTGCTAACTTTATCTGGGCTCCCTTCTATGTTATTTCCTTTTTTTCTCTTGTTGCCTTTAAGATTCTCTCTTTGTCTTGGAATTTTGACATTTTTATTATGATGTGTGTTGAAGTGGGCCTCTGGGTTCCTCTTGATTGGCACTCTCTGTGTTTCCTGGATTTGTGTGAGTTTTTCTCTCATCAAATTAGGGAAGTTTTCCATCATTACTTTTTCAAGTAGGTTTTCTATCCCTTTCTCTTCTTCTCCTCTGGTATCCCTATTATTCAGATATTATTATGTTCCATATTGTCTTGTATTTCCCTTATTCCTTCTTCATTCTTTCTGAGCCTCTTTTCCTTGTCTTGCTCATTTTGGGTGTTTTTTTCTACCTTGTCCTCCAGCTCGCTGATCTGATCCTCTGCTTCATCAAGTCTGCTTTTGATTCCTTCTACTGTGTTCTTCAGTTCAGAAATTGTATTCTTCATTTCCTCTTGGCCCTTGTTTAGTTGATAGTTTCTATTTCCTTTTTTTCATGTTGATATAGTTTGTAGCAAGTTCAGTGTAGTTTCCCTGTAGTTTCTGGTAATTCGCTGTGAGCTTGTGAAGCTTCCTGATAACCATTGCTTTGAACTCAGTATCTGATCGTTGAGTTGCCTCTATTTCATTTAGCTTTCTTTCTGAGGCTTCCTCCTTTCCTTTCATTAGGGGATTGTTTCTTTGTCTTCCCATTGTTTGTGAGACTCTTCTTGTTAGCTTCAGCTTCTTAAATTGATCTATCCTGACTCCCTGGGTTTATGGTGTGAGCCTCCGTGGTAGAATACCTATGAGATTCAGTGGTGCGGTCTCCTTCGGGTATCCTGGTGTTCACCGCTTCCACCTACCTTTTTTGTGATCAGCTGGAGAGGTGAGGCAACATGGTTTAAGACAGCAAGAGAGTCTTCTATGCTATTTCCAGTAGCAGCCAGTAAGGAAGAGATAGGAGATCCTTTGGCTATGTATAGTGTTAACCATTATATTCCACCCAACTAGCCACCTTTTAGAAAGGATGGGAAGAAGATAAGAAAGACTCTTGTGGGGAGGGAAGGATTGCGAGTTGGATCTAGGAAGCAGCGAGGTTGTGGGAGGTCAGATTCTGAGGTAAGGTGAGAAGAAAGGATAGTAAATAGGTGTAGTGTGAGAGAGAATAGAGTTAACCACTACAGTAATATAGTTCAGGAAACTGTGAAGTGGGCTGAGATCTGGGAGGGGTGTTGTGTAGTATTTCCAATAGTATGGAACAGCTATTATTTACAATAGTATTAGAGCAGCAATCATATGACAGAATCTATGAGATCTAGATACCAAGAACAGAGAGTATCAGACCTTCAGTAGTGAGCTAATGGAACACAGGCGAAGTGAACGAGAGTGAATTAACAATACACTATGAATGAGAGAACAGGGGAAACCTGTCAAATGATGCAATATAACCACCCAATCAAAGAAGACTAAACAGAAAGAAGATGAATACAAAAATATTATTCAAACAAAAGATGTAAGAATAATAAAAAATAATAATACAAACATGCAATATCTTGCAGGTTCTCTGTAATAGCAAAGTGAAATTTGTCTCTCTGTCTCAGCTCTTTGGATGCCCCCTCTTTGGGTTTGACTCTCATCTTTTCACAGTTCTGGGTTTTTTTGTCTCATTTGTGGGTATTTCACACAAAAAAGCAGACTAAGGAAGGTAGAAGAGATAAAATTGTAAATAAAGGATGAAGGAATAAGACAAGAAAAAAGGAAAGAGAAGCAAGAGGAATTGAGAGATAAAAATAATAAAAATTAAAAAATAAAAATTACTTAAAAAATCAAACAAAAAACAAAAACCAAACTAACAAAAACCCTCCTGCTGGTTTCAAACTGGTCAAACCAGTTTTTCTGTTCTTGCTGTCTGCAGCAGGCTGAGGGGCGGGTTTGTAGATGTGGGCTCTCAGTATCCAGAGGCTCACATGCTCTCTCCAGGTCCCCGGGTGTGGTCCTCAGGTGTTCCACAAGCTCTCTCTCCCCGGGTTGCAGGCACACACGCCCAGCCAGGCTGCCTCTGGTCCATGGGCTCCGGTGCACACTCTTCCCAGGGCTATGCATGGGTGCTCACAACCCCCGTGTGTTTGCCACTTAGTCCTTACTCCCCTCTCTGAGTCTTCAAGCAACCAAGTCTCTCCCAGTGCTGCTCAAACCCTGCTTGGCTGGGGAGAGAGGGCCGACCCAGCTCTCTCCCAAGAGCCCTGTGGCTGGCCCAGTGGGTCCTAGGCCTGAGCTGCAGCCTCCCTGGTCCCCACACTGATCCCTGGGCCCTTATTGTCCTGAAGCACTGTCCTTACCGTCTGGTTTTTCAATATCTGCTACAATTTTTGATCTCCTATTTATATATATGCTGTGGTACCATTGGCTGTCTGCTCTGTTCCTCCATAGATTGGCCATGTTTCTCTCCTGTGTGTAGGGGGAAGTGGAATCTACTCCCTCTTCCCTAGCCGCCATCTTCTCTCTCCTCATTATACTGTTATCAGTAACTCACACCATACAATAAGATGGAAATATATATAATGTTTATTTTTAAGTGTCAGTTTCAAATAAATGTCATGTACACAACTTTTTCTGAAAATACCTTACTTGAGAAAATGTTTAAAAAGAGAATTTCAGAAAACCAAAATAATAAGTAATAGCAATAACCATAACTATACATATGTATGTATACATTAAATATTTATGTGTATAGATAATAGTTATATAATGCTATGTAGGTTATAGCATGTATAATTTATGTAAATATAATCATTGGGAGTCCAAACATAATATAGTCACTAAACCAAAAGACCAGAGAACATTTTGGATACTGGTTATTGAAAAGCTACTATTTGCAAGAAAACATTCAAAGCTCAAATTTAAGAGCACCTCACAAGCAATACCAAATGTATAATACTATAGGAGTTTTATTCATTCTTTATAAACTCTCCTATATAGGAGAGTTATAAGGAAAAGACTCCTATAATGAGAAACTGGTGAACTTCACACTGTAGCAGACCAGGCTTTTAACTTTGGGTGCACATTCTGTCCAGGGCAGCGGGGCCCCCTGGGGTCTAGCTGTGCCTTGGAGAAAACCATCGCTTTGTGCCCAGGCCCCGCTACCCCAGAGCCCCTTCCTGTTCGGTGGGATTTCCAGCACACCGATGGCCACAGGGCGGGGCATATGGGAGTGTCTCTAAGCCAGTCATGCAGTTTGAGTTCAAACAAACTATTTCTTCACCAGATTTTCTGGTCCCTAAGTATACATAAGGCTATTTGTCCATCTTGAGTTTTCAAAATTTCTCTAAAAAACCCATGAGATGGTATGTGTGTGTATTATTCTGCCACACTGAACTCGAACATCAAGAAGCATCAACATGATGCCCTTGTGTCCAGAGGAAAAGTAAAAAATGGGGCCACTCATTTGTTCAGTGTGCGGAGTGCCAGAACAGTGGTGTGTGCGATTTCCTCCTTGAATTCGCCGTTTCAGACATTATTTGGCAGAATTACATTAACATCTTTCTCCCAAGGGCCTACAGTTTTTAGGTTGGTATGATAGCTAGATCCAGGAGGTGTTATATGGCTTTCCAAAATGAACGGTGAGGACAAGCAAATTCTCACGAACCCAAAAAGCAATAAAAAACCTGGGTGAAAGCTGGAAGGCTGATGGAATAGATTCACAGCAGCTTTTCGTCTCATTTCTCCCTCATCCTAGACCTCTCCACCAGTGCCCTCGCTGTCTGAAAGAGACGTACGATGGGTCAGCGATAATTTTTTATCATCAGAAAAACCTCCTGGGCTCCCCCTTCTTTGTCCCTCCAATGGATTATAGATGTTTGTTATTTCAACTTTTGGCTCTGTGACAATGTTCTCAAGTAAGCTCTGGTTTTAAGATTATACCAGAAGGCTACCCATATTGAAGGCGCTAACATGTTCGAATTTAGGAACAAGGGGAAAGAATAAAACATAGATGCCTTATCGGGTGAGGTCCTACAAGTACACTCGGATGTGAGAGCAGGAAGTGGAGTTTTGTGACCGTGCATTTCTTGGGTCTGGTGTTCCGGAGTGTCTTTCGGACATCGAGGGTGTGCGTACATGTCAGAAATGCCCATGTGTCCTCAGGATGCCGAAGGAGAAATCAGCACCCACAGCTTAACTCCAGATTTCAATAACATACTTATTACACTACAAAACCTTGCACATGGAGAATTCTTTAAACAAATTCATTTACTGTTTAACAACCCAGCAGTTTCATTGTACAAATAAGAGAATGGAACCTAGAGAGCTGAGTAATTTACTCAAGGCCACATTGCTAAGAATGGCAGTTGGGGTTTGAACTCAAAGATGTTGCATCCTAGCCTGGGCTGTTAACCTCATATCACGCACTTATAAGGAAAACCTTACAAATGCCAAGAAGTAAACAGTGGCCGGTAATAAGTGGACGCAGCTCCATGGCACTGATACATCTCACATTCTCTTTCCCTCCCTGCAAAGCTGACCATCACCAGAAGTAGTCATAAAATCCGGAAGTCATTATTGGGGTGACACCAGGTACAAGAGGTGGTGAGGTAGTTTCAGAAGCTTTTGAACATGCCTCTTCCACGCTGCCTGAAAGGCCACCCGACGTGGACAGACTCATTGGCCGCTTGTTAGGAAGTAAGAATATCTGTTAGAGAAAGGCCCTCAATTTCACCTAAGTATCCCAGGCTGAGGGATACTTAAATGAGTGTCTGTGAATACATGAATAAGTGCTTAGTGAAAGAATGAAAAAAATATCCAAGTATATCGGTATTTACTACTCTGGGTGGAGGAGCTTATTTAAAGGAACAGTTTCAATTACATTTTCAGAGGAAAGGAGCAGGGGAAGGAGCAGGCGTAAGACCCTTGGAGAAGAGTGGTCCAGGCTGATGCCACAGGAGGGCACTCAGGCCGGCCTGAGGAAGATGTGAGCGTCACAATGAGGAGCCACGGGAAGGCAGAGCTCGGGAGAAAATGAGGGATGCCAGTGATTTTATGTATATTTATTTGTCGTTGTTGTTGGTTTACATTTTTCAAAGGCTCTTTCGCCTTGATTGGGCTTCTGGCGATGTGATTACAAGTTCCAGAAGGCACAATAGGTTCTGCTACTAACAGCGGACTTGTGTGACCACGCTGTCAACAAACAGAGCAGATTGCTGTACAGGCCCAACTCCACCTCTGTCCTGGTGACCATCCCGTCTCACTGAGTCAGGTGGCATTCTGCCTCTTGTCTGAGGCTTTCTCATACAATTTGCATTTTCCACTTCCCACCACTGCGCCAGGCCCTCTCTTCCCATGTGTTCCCTCGATAACAAACCACTTGACTTAACAAAACCACTAAACACTGAGTATGTTCTCAAAACTAGGCTGCGTCCTGGGAATACAAAAACAAATAGGACAATCGTGTAAGGGGCGCAGAGGAAAAGCACCTAACTCTGCTGGTCTGGACTTCTTTGCAGAGCCTGTAACCATGTGAACTGTGGAAAAGACTGGGAGAGAAACTCAGGAAGCATTGGCCTGGGAGACACCAATCTGGGCAGGTAAGATGCTGCACAGAAGTTCAGGGTGAAGGGCGTTTGCCTGACCCGCCTCAGGCCTTTCTTCTGGCCCAGGTGCCCTTTGCGCTTCTGTGGGTGGAGACCAGTCATCTTTCAGGACAGACTCATCTCAAATCCTCCTTCGCCTGGGTCTCCAAAATTCCCCTGCTGAGGGGGAAGCTCAGCCCCCCTGAGCTCTCTCTGGCCCTCGCCCTTTTCCACTTGGCACTCTGACTCCTCCTGGGCCTGTTTCAGTTTCTCTCCCAAGAGACTGAAGCATCGGACAGTATTGCTCTCATAGCCCTTTTCATCACAGGCCATGACCCGCTTCCCTACCCTTCACCCCAGACATCCCGCCTGCCAGATACAGAGGGCTCACAGATACTTGTTGGACGAGTTGACTGCTCCCTCTTTCCAGCAGGCAGGCCAGGCTTGGAGGGGCAGGACCAGGGTCAGAGGGTGGAGGTGAGGTGCGGTCAGAGGAAGGACCCGATCAGACTGAGGGATTCTGCCACACTGGTGTCTTACCTGTGTGTCCTCTGTCCATGCCATTACCCTGATATTGCGGGAGGCCGGCCAGGACCTTCCCAGGAACAGGACCTTCCCAGGTAGCATCTAGTGCGGGTCAGCATTCCCAGACTGAATTTTGTGTCCTAGGATTTCAGTTCTGGCCTCTCTGATGATATCTGTCTCAGGGAAGCACAGTCACCCCAACTTTTAGTGGTCAGACGACTGCTTCCTGGTCTCCCCGGTCTGAGTGTTCTAGAGAGAAAGACGGTACCATCCTGCCTCACCACCTGCAGCCAGCTGGCCCAGGAAAACGTCCCCACTTGCAGTGGTCTGGTGTTATGGCGTCTCAGATAAGGCAGTCCACTGTTGGTTTTCCCCCTCTCAATTCTTCTAGTGACATCACTCTCTTGTCAGAACTCAGGAAAACGACCCGAATTAGGTCCCCTGAATCATTTCACCAAAATGAAGCCCTTTTAGACCTCTGCCATTGCCACAGTGGCACCCTAAGACTGGCGAGGCTTGGGACAAGTTACTGAGTCTCTGGGAGCCTCCGTTTCCTCATCTCCTGATGGTAACTGTGGCAGCCCTAGGTGGTCACACTGTGTGTGGGTTATGGCAATCGGTGTGGGACACTCAGGACAGGCCACACGGAGAGAGCTCAATAGGTCATTGGTTGTGGCGTGGCTGTTAGGATGTCGGAACTGCCCTGTTCTGCCCACTACGAGGCCTGGCTGTTCCTCTTTTTCCTTTGGCTTTGTAGGTTGCTATAGTTCCCTTCAAAACAAACAAACAAACAAAACACTTTTTAAGCTCCAGCTGGTCAGTGTGTGTGGCTTGCTGCCGGATAACTCTAATGGCAGCTTCTCTCACATTCTGCAGCCTTCTTCTCCCCAAGTGTTTATTAGACCCTAGAGGGCAATAGGATGCATTATTAATCACTGCACCATTGAGAACTGCAGGAGGAGCGCTGGGTATGTGAAAATAGTCATTTTAGTGACTGGAAGACTCAGTGCATGAATAATACCATTGACCCCTTTCTTTAGGGCTTCATCGCCATTTTTCTCCTCAATAAAAATCAGGCTAAGCACATCACCATCTGCTTTAGAGCCCCCACCAAACATGGCCCTTCCCCGGGGGGGCAGCTGGGGCAGAGGAGGGGCAGCCGGGGCAGAGGAAAGGATGCTGGGGTCCCAGGCCCTGCGCTGCAGCTCACCACCTACCACCTAGGGGGCCTCAGGTGGACAGCGGCGGGGGCTCTGTGAGTCTCGGCTTCCTCACATGACAAATCGAGACGAAGTCATGTGTCCCACAGAGACTTAGGGACCAGCGGAAAGGGTCACATAGCCTCGGTGGACACCCAGTTCAGCTCCTTGCCTTGTGTTTTGGAGGTGCTAGTTCATCAACAGAAGGGAGGGGAAATTAAGCTTTGCATAACAACAGGTCATTCACAAAACTTGTAACCGGTGTGTGACTGGACCCTGAACGTCCAGTAGTTGAAGGAGGAATGAGGGCAGCGAGGAGTGTCGGGGGTCAGGCCGCTGGAGTGGAGCTTGAAAAGACGCCATTTTGCCATAAATGCCGGATTAAGGGCCCTTTCAGTTTTACCGCTGGGGTGCTTCAGTGCCCGGGGGGTTCTGTTTTCATGCTGTTTCTTTCTAGATCTCGTTTCACACCCATTTAATCAGCAGCTTGTCTAATGATGGGAGCACGCACCACGCATCTCAGTAGTTTCATGAATGCATTTTAGTAATAGGGGCATTTTGCTTTGAATTTTGTTATTTTTTTGTTGTTTGTTCTTCAAAATTGCCTATATTATTTTTAAATGATAGAAATAATCGAATTACATGGAAACCGATTTGGAATATTATATAATAAATGACTTATAATGTCGCTACTCTATGTAGATCTTTTCTTTTATCAGCTTATGTACTTGAATTATGTTCTATACTACTTTTCAGAATTAATACACCATAAGTATTTTTGGTGTTTCTATAGTATTCTAACAATCTCTTTTCCTGCTACAGATCTTAATGTTGGTGGATATCTGGGTCACTTACCTTCTTAACAAAATCTGTTTGCTTGTGTTTTTGGTTGCATAAGTATGCTTGCATTTTGATGTAAATGTGTCTCGTTTTGAACATTTAACAATATTTTAAAGTTGGTAATAAATATTATGGGTCAAACCTTGTTTGTATGCAGGAGAAAGTCACCTGCATACCTACAAGCACTGCACAGACAAATCGTGTTTGCGTGGTGGCACATCTCGGGGACCAGCACAGTAAGACCTCGGCGTCTCTCTGACGCGCACAGCCACCCCAGCTGAAGCCCTGGTGACCGACCAGGGCGCACACGCTCCGTGTTCCTCCATGCTTCTCCTCGGTCCTCACTTCTCCGTTGGGAAAAATGGATGGAGATGAGGCAGTCCAGGGAAGGCTGCGCTTTGTCTCGCAGTTATGTGGTACCTAGAGTTGAGGTTTATTTTAAACGTCTGGCACGATTCTAGAAAGCAGTTGGTAGAGATTAGCGGTTACCTGAAAGCCCTTGCTCCCCACAGCAGGCTTTCCCGCTGTACTGTGGACAGACAGGTCACCCTGTCCTAAAAGGCAGCCACGCGCAGAGGGAGAGGCAGAGAATGTAACGCGACGCCCCGGGCACTCACTGCGGGCAGAGGAGGAAGTGGGGGTGGACGCAGGGAAACGGTACTGATCTCAGGGGATGTCCGAGAAACAGGGCCTGGAAGTGGGAAAGAGCAGGCCCCTCTGAGAACTGCGGGTGTCCTCTGGGGCATAAAGTGTGCAGGGTGAGGGTGGGAGCCAGCAACACTAGGGAGACACGCTGATCAGAGATGTGAAGGACTGGTCACACAGTTTGCAGTCAGTTCCCAGGATGTCGCGGCGCCGGGACGCGGCAAGTTTACTCTCAGACATTTACTGGCCGCTCACAATATGCCAGGTGCACAAAGTAAACAAAAACAGACGACAGTTTTATCCCTGTGGAAACTGCCACTTGATGAAGAAGGCAGAGATGGATTCATCAAATAACCACACAAATAAAGTGAAATCGCACACGTGGTTCTCCGATTGTGTGGAAATGGAGGATCGGACCATTCGGAGACCGCAAGGAAGGTACATAAACAGTGTAGCAGGAGGAGGAAGAACTGACTAAGAAATGGGGGAGGGGAGAGCACTCTAAATGGATGAAACCCCATGTGCACAGGACCTGGGGCAGCACAGTGAATGCTAAGGACAGAGCAAGGGCCACTGGACCCAGGGGGCAGAGATGGGCCGTGTCAGAACAACGAGGGCCAGTCATATTAAAGAGGCTTGCCCATATTTGAAAAGCAATGGGAAAGTGAAGAGTTCTACAATGAGTTCTAAGAAGTAGAAATGGCTAGGGAACAATGTGGCTCTATGGAGGAAAAAAGAACCCCAAAACCAACAAATGAAAAATGTAAATTTTCAGATTTCAAAGGTATTTGGAGGAGAGCAATGTGGGGAGGAAAATTGGAACAATGCTTCTTACCCTTTTGGGGTGCGCACGCATGTATGTGTGTGTCTACGTATACACATATCAAGGGAAAACATGTTATTCATAACATATCATCTTGTGTGAAATTGTCTTAATAGGTCAGGAAAAAGTCTTGTTAGCCTTCCTCTGTAGTGAAAGTTTGCTCGAGTGACTTAACTGTTGGTGTTTAGCCATCCACGTTGGGTGTCACGCCTTCCTCCAGTGCTCCGTGTCCCTCTGGGAGGACCCGTGTGACTGTTGGGGAGTGTGCTCTGGAGCAGGGCAGGGCAGCTGTAGTTGAGCAACACACAAACACGCACATGCCGGTCTGAAATCCGGAGGCAGTGCCAACAGGACTCCGGAAACGAAAAACCCCACGTACAAAACATATTTTTAAAATATCTCAATCAATCCTGAGATCAGCCTCGTTATTATGACAGTTTTTTTACAGTGTGTATGTGTATTGGAATCAAAAGATGACTTATTTTTTAAAAAGTTGATTATTTCTGGTGTGTAAAACTAAAAAAATGAATGTAAAACAAATATGTAAATATTGCTCACCATGCTGACCAACTTCTCTTTGCCACACACACTTTTTATAATTTCGGAAATACTAGCTCGGCGTAAAGACTGTCGTCCTTGCCTGCAGCTATGAATGTGCTTTTAATCATCCTTCCGAATAAAAAAGGTTGGCACTGTGAGTTCATTATGTGTTCATCCCTTTAGCTCGTGTGTCTGATCGCCGATCTGTTTTCTCAAAGCTGTGCATTGCACTGTTGCTCTGCACCGAGCTACTTAGTAAATGGCCCACTGCAGAGATGAACAGGACACTCCCCATCCACTTCAGTACCCAGTGGAAATCCAGCCCAAGACCCTATTCTGACTGTAGGCTTTGATGCAAGGTGGTCATAACACCATATTCTGTAAAACGGTGAATATAGAATTCAGCACTCAAAGCCATATTTCTATACATTTGGAAATATATGGGGAAATTTAATCCTTGAGCCATGTTGTTTTAGACTGGATAATATATGCAGAATAACACTCCCTGTGTTTATTTTTCTTGATTTACCTACTTACTGTGAGTCACTCTTCATGATCTTTCTGTGCAGTGTGACTGCGCCTTTCACACGAGGAGGTTGGAGCATGGTAACTCATCAGCATGGGCCAACGCTGAGATCAAAGTCTTCATTCCACTTATATTGCAATCCGTTATCAACGCCACTTTTGTTTATTCACGCTGTCTCCTTTGTTTCTTCCTGACTTCGATAACATAGGTCACCCTTCCCCTCTGTACCCTGAGGATGTCAGACGGAGGCCGCCTGCGGGCCATGGCCAGCACCTCCTGTGTGCTCTCCTTTCCTAAGGTTTTACTTGCTAGTCGGTTACAGACTGTGCTTCTAGACAAGTCTGCATGAAGAGTTGGTAGCAGACCGCGAATGCTGCTCCGTTCACAATCCGGAAAAACCTTGTATCGTCACAAGGGCACGTGCCGGGCACTACAGGCGTCCCCCTCCCAGACATCAGGGGACTTAACAAGGGTAGGCTGCCTACTTTAGTTTGCCCACGCGTGTGAAAGTTGGGAATAAGCCAAAGCATGGGTAGCACCTTCTCAAACCCATAAACACGGCATTAATGCAGAATCGGCAACACTGAGGGAACCACCAATAAGAAACTTCCCAGAGATCATTTTATCTTCTTGCATCGATAAGCACTTAAAACTCCGCCTGGGGAACACATGCACATGTATCTTTTTGTAAAGCGTGTTAGCCATCCTCATCACTGCCTCCTCCGTCGCCTGGGGGGCATCTCTTCTGAAATAGGAAAAGCACAATCTGTATGCTAGGAAAACGACAAAGAAGCAATAAATTATTGCCGTAATGACATGCTAATTAAAATTTTGCTTGTAACTCATGTAAGTGTTTGAAGCCCAGCAAATTTCTCTTTTCATTTGTGAAGTGTGAAGGTAAATTGCCCGGCGACAGTGGGACGTCGCTAACAAGTACAAATTGAATAACGGGCTATCTTGCTCTATTAGCCCCGACTAGTGCTCTGAATGAGACATTCAGCACACTCCCCCTGGAAGGCCTGATTGATAAATGCTAAGGAGAATTTGTCAAAACAACAGGGGCTACACCCAGTGGGACATCAATATGCTCCATTTAGTCACCCACACGCCACTTCCTATGTAGGATTGTCACAGAAAATTAAGACTAGCCGCTAACCAGCCATCAAGCCTGGAGCAGACGCCGGGCAGCCTCTGTTCCGTATGCATATTCGTCACGTGCTTCACAATTTGGGCTGTCAGGGCAGAAGCACGCGGTGACCTCTGGAGCAGAGGTTGAATTTTCCAACTGCACTGAAACATCACGCTCAGCTGTTCGAGATTTCAGACCATTTCCTGCCAGATCTGGGCACAGATGCAGTGCCCTAAGCTATAATCTGGGGCCGCCTCCAAATGACAAATGGTACTGGGAAGATTATTGCATTATATATTAAGTACCACGAGTCTGTAAATTATAAGTAAACTACTGTTCAGACTGTCTCCTCCAGCTTTCAGGATATTTTCCTCTCCATTCTTTTTAAAATAAACGTAATAAATATTGGGTGAACCGGGAGAGATCAAAGCCCAGAGTTTGAATTAGCCATCTCCATTGCTAATTAGCTGCCTGAATATCAAACAGTTTTGGACCAGCTGTAATTTAAGAAGCCATGATTGAGGTTAGCCTGATGCTGTTTCCCCTGCTGAAAATTCTTCTCAGGTGCAAGTTTCTATGATTTTAGAATTCTTGGCGATACGTTGTTTTTTTCAGATTTCCATTGTAAACATAAGCAGCCATAAATACAGAGTAAAGCTAATAAAATTCATTGCAATCTAACAGAATATTTAACTGGATCTGTTTTACATCTATTGCATTATACTTAAGCCTTTTACATGAGTTTATCTGCTCACAGAATAAAGCATAAATATAATAATGTCATTAGTTTGAACTAAAATGTATTCTCTGCAAAAGTGAAAAGTTTATCCTCCTGAGATGCCGCCATCGGTCATGGAAGCCAGGATAACATTTTGAAATAAATTGCTGAAGCTTCCTTGCACAGATAGTCTAATGATACATATTTTATGATAAAGTGAAGAGAACATGCCAATTTTTTTTGTTTTTTTTTAAATCATGTATCTGTTGAAACTCGAGGAAAACTGTTCCAACTTGAACTTTTAAACACTTAACACCAATCATTAGTCTCTATATATTTTGTAATTCTAGCCTTTGTTCTGAGACCTGACTTAGAGTCTCCCAATGGACACTAGAAATATACTTCTACAATCACAAAACGTATGCAGAACATGATGAAAAATCACTGCGAGATGTGCATGGTTTTTCTTTCTAGGACACAAAAGCAACCTGCTACTTGGATCCTGTATTTTCCATTTCAGAGACAATGTGAGCTTAAAACCCTACCTTTTGACACTTTCTGAGTTTTATATATGCTAGAGTTTAAAAATTTGTAGATTTTTGATAAATCTCAGCAGTAGTACTATTTATAACAATGTGACAAATCTAATCATAGAACTCATTCCAGAAAATAACTATTTTTCATGAAAATAGAAGGTATCAGGTTCCTTAGTATATATAAAATAAACATCTAATTTCCAAAAATTGATGGGCTGCAAAATGCTCATTAATTTATGTTAAACTGTTATAAGTCTAAATAGGATGGCTGTGTATCGAACCTAAAACAAAGTTTGCTCACTGTGGTCCAAATGAGAAGTGGGGCTGTAAGGACCTCTAAACAATGGGCAGCCACTCCCACTCTGTGGGGACTTCCTTGAAGACAAGTTGGGGTGAGGGGGAAATGTAGAACACTTAGAGATAAACCTTTGCTGTTCAAATATTTTTTGAGAACTATCCCAATGATGTGACCTAATCTCACATTCATTAAAGCTGAAAACACCAACCGATTTCTTTAAAAACAAAAAACATCACTTTGAATTCTTCAACCATTTTTCGTTAAAATTTTTGTCATGAATTTTATAAATTCTCCCCCCCTTTTTTTTTTGGCTCCCACCTCCCTTCAGCCTCCCAGTAGGAACAGGAAAACAAAGGACAGCAGGGTCCCTGCGCCTCAGGCAACCGTCTGCTGATGGATTCGGTGGCGGCTGAATTGCTCCCCGTTCCCAGCCTGAACCCTTTCTCCTAATTGTCGTCAGTATCTTCAGCGTCACTAGGGAGTCCACGGCCACAATTCTGCAGCCCTTCAGAGCTCTGCTGCCTCTGGCTGTCTCTCCTGGGGCTTGCTCCTTGCACAGGGTGCAGTCTGTGGGGCCACTTAGCACAGGGTCTCTGTTGACTTATAACAGGAACCAGATGATGCGCCCAGACCTCTAGCCTCCCTTTACGGCCTTACGGCTGGTGCGCCTGCCGCTGAGGAGCGTGTGTCCAGATGTCAGGGAATAGGGGTTGCTTCTGCTGCCATTTCTGCACAAGAGCTTCAGGCTGGTGGGATGCATTCGACACTAGGGGAGAAAGCCTTGTGTCCGAAGGAGACTGTGTCGTTCTTCCGCTTGAGGGCTTTCGACGTTCTTTAGTAAACCTAGCCCAGAATTCCCAGGATGCATATCCATGTGTCCCCATCATTGTGGTGATGGAGGGAACTGATGGAATGGTCTGTCTTTGCACTCATGCCCATGTTCTTTCAGTATTCTACCTTGTCCTCGCAGTTTATACAGTTGAGAACAAAACATTCATATTAGCAAGTTATCGATAATGATTTGGAGAGAAGATACTACCAAGTGGACATGTTTTATAATAACAACTTTTATTAAGAGTAATGTTCTCTCAGTGAGAAAAAATAAATTTCTTTTCCCATGAATTTATGTTACACAATTCTTCAAAAGGGTCAAATTTATATTAAAGTTCATATATATGTATATATGTGCGTGTTTATATGTATACACACACCACACAAACACAACTTGAGAAAAATTATGTTTCTATGTTATTGTTATGTATCTCTCTCAGTAAACAAATTACATATATAAAAATAGCATTCACTTCTCATGTGGCATAAATAACTTCACAAAATATATCAGCCACTAAAATAACTGTTAGTTAAACAGTTCATGATGTATGTACATTTTCTACAGCTGAACTTCCATGATTCCACTGATTATCTATTCCTATTGAGATTATTTTGTTAATTACTTCTGTAAACTCCGTGAGAGAAGGAAGCGTGTCCCCTTTTTACCCATTTTTTAATCCACTGCATCTAATAAAACACCCAGTTTGCTCCAAGAGTTTGTTGAATATTGGCTGAATGAATTAACCACATATGAGTGGCTAAATGAAGATAGAAAATTACTGTCATCCTAAATGATGTCAGTGGGTTCACAGGGCTTGGAACATTATGAAGAATGCGTCACCCCTACCCCTTCCGAAAGCCTCAGCAGACCCACGCCTCAGATGCCACTGGTTTCAGAGGGGACTGTCATTGGAGAGGAGCTGTTTGAACCAAAACAGATAGTTCCCAGGATAACTTACCTTCGAGGTGGATTCTGGCAACTTCCTCTTTCATCCTGCCTACAAAATGCCAGTTCAGTTCAACATCGTTTGAAGAATTGTGCTCTTGGAATGTGCTCTCTCCTCTTAAAACATGGACAAAAACAGGGCATTTGCAGTAGGATGAATACAGTGAAAACGAGGGCTGTGGCAGCTCCTATATTTTTAACAGAGTGGTGCCAGTAACGTTTTTCCTCCCCCCACCCCACCTCCCACATCTCAGCCTAGCTGAAGAATTGCACCATGGTTCTCTTTGCCGGGTTCCATGGTGCTTTGCTGTGCAGATTGGATTACAGCGATACTTCTGGCCTAAGGTTTCCCCGGAGGACCACCCACGAGCTCACTGCCACAAACGAAACAGCCTGGGTCAGTGGGTTGTTTGCCTGAAGCATAAAGTGCCTGTTAAATATAGGGGACCTCTGTCCGGCAGTTCATGTGGTTATGAAATAAATCATTTAAAAATCATCTCAAAAGCTCCAACAAGTTAGTTCAGGAGAATGCTCGATCCTGACAAAATCTAGGTGTCAGCGTGTCTGTGCGTGTTTAAACGTCTTTACCTCCTGAATGCCTTTATTTGCACAACCAGGGTTCATCGCGGTCATCTTCCTGTTGGAAGCAACACAACTACTTAATGCCAATTTGTCTTATTCTGCATGTAAGAAGGGACTTTTCCAGGGCCATGAATCTAAATCTGTTACTGTAATAATACATCTTACATACTAATCCTTTCTTGTTAAGTACAAATTTAAAATGGTTTTAACCTTGAGCCAATAAATGTTCTGTAAAGTTAAAAACAATGTGATATATCAGCAGAAGTGGCATTTTATGATATTTACTGTATAGTATGTTTATTTTCAGTCATAATACATGTTAAAATGAATAGAAAACACCTGCCTATGCCTATTAGACTTTTACTTTTGATGCAAAAATAATATGCACACACGCGTTGATCCTGTAGAGGAAAGCATAGTGAATAAATAACAGAATATGGTTTCTGCTTGAGCTAGCAAATCTAATGATTTAATTCCAAAAAATATAATTAAAAATTGAAATCATGGTAGATTATGACATTGGTCAACACTATGGGGTAATTGCCCCCAATCCACTTCACTCTGTGCATGTGCACTAATACGACTCTGGTGAAGGAACGTCTCATATTCCCCCATAAACCCTCCATACCACCACACCTACAGCAAAACCTGGGCTTGCTGTTTTTCAAAGCAGCCAGAGGGACATGAGGTCCAGCGTAGGACATACAGGCTCTAATATCATAATCACTGGGTAGGGTGCTGAGTGGGTCCTGGAAATGTTGGGGGGACACTTCGTAAAGTACATGATTATCTAATCCCTGGGTTGCACACCTGAAACCAATACAAACTAATATTGAAAGTCAACTGCAACTGAAAATTGAAAATAAAAAATGCTCCTCTCCTTCACTTGCCTCCTGCATGTTCTTTTCAGGTGCAACCTCTCACCCTCGGATCTTGACGCACCAATACCAGGCGACTCTTTGTAAAAATTGCTCACTTTTTTGCTAATGTCCTCAGAGGTATTTGATGGCTGTCCACGCTAATAGGCGAACGGATGTGCTAGGATTCAGGGCTCTTGATGGTCTTGCTTCCACCTCCCTTGCTATCATTCTCTCCCCCTCGTCACTCAAGCTGGACAACTCTACGTGTGACGCTCTGAACACCCTGCTTGAAGTGCGCTCTCCTCTAAGAACGCAGAGACCTGTCTCAGGCAGCCTTCCTCATTCCCCTGACTCTCAGCGTCTTCCTTGGCCCTGCTGTCCTGCTTTCCAGGGCTCGCTTAGCTCCCGCGGTATTTCACTGCGTCATCACTGTATTTGTGGTTCCACGTGCTGTGGACCTGTGGCTTTGAGAACAAGGTCTGTTTCCTCCTTCCCCATGGTGGGCATCACACACGTGGATCCCCCAGACTGCTCACTGACAGAATAGGGAACTCCACACTGCCTGGTGGGAGGTGGTATCACAAACCACAGGAGCAGGCAAGATGTGAAAGGAGGGGAACCCTCATGCACTGTTGGTGGGAATGCAGACTGGGGCAGCCCCTGTGCAAAGCAGTTGCAGATTCCTCAAAAACTGAAAATGGAACTGCCTTTTGACCCAGTGACCCCATTTCTGGGACTATGTCTAAAGGAACCCAAACACTCATTTGAAAGAAAATAAGCACCCCTACGTTCATTGCAGTGTTATTTACAATCACCAAGATATGGAAGCAGCCCCAGTGTCCATCAGCAGATAGTGGATAAAACAACTGTGGGACATTCACACAATTGAATACTACCTGGCCATGAAAAAGCAAAAGTTTGCCATTTGCGACAGCATGGATGGACCTGGAGAACATTATGCGAAGTGAAATAAGCCAGTCAGAGAGGGCAAACACCATGTAATTTCACTCACTCATATGTAGAATCTAATTAACCAACTGAACTAACAAGCAAAATAAAGATAAACTCACAGATAGAGAGCAAGCTAACAGTTGTTGGGGACGGGGAGTCTAGGGGGTGGAGCGATCCAGCAAAATGGGAAAAAAAGACCCATGAACTTGGACAATGGTGTGGTGATTGCAGGGTGGGGGGTTGGGAGGTGTATAAAGGGGATAAGTGGTAATGAAAAAATACAATAAAAAGGTAAATATAAAAGTAAAAAAGAAACTCCATACCAAAGTGCTGTTCTAACTATAAAAAATTACCAGACATTTTACATAAAACATATTTCCTAGAATCCAAGGAAATAAAGTTTCAGTAAAAATTAGGACAATGGAAATTTCAGCCCGATCCAACTTTATGTTTTTCATAACTAATCATGTTAGTTAGGCCAAGAATTTTTTAAATTATACTTACATACATGAAAATTAACAAGAAAAGCAACCTAGGAGAGTCACGTTCATGTATTTCACTCATACACCAGCAGACCACCGTGCACAATATGCGGACTCGAAACGACGTGCATCTGGAACCAAGTTCAATAGGAACGACCAAGCTCCCACCTGCAGTTGGAGGCTCGTCCAGGTTGGCGCTGGATGAGTGGTGCAGCTCCTCCGATGGAAAAGCGAGTTAAATGCCGTAGCCAACGCACTATGATGATACAATGTATCCTTATACACATCTGAATATCACATTGGCTTCTGTGTCTGACACTGCAGGGTCTTCATCTCCGACAGCTCCTTCTACCCCAAACTTAGCGGCCATAGTAAAGTGTATCTGTTTAGGGGTGCTTTCCTTGACGTTTTTGATGCTTCTTAAAAGTCCAAAGCTAGCTTACTCATTTGGTAAATTTGTGCTGCGCAGTATTAATTGTTTATTAGACAGTCGCCAGAAAATTTACATTTGCAGAAGTAGCAGCACCAGGGGATACGCCTTTTCTTCCGTGACTTGGGCACGTCATTGTTATGTAATTTATTGCTCTGGTCACTGGGGAGCTGTGACATTATTGGGTAAATATATTTTTAGTTACTCCTCAATTTCTTAAACCTCCCTGCAAGGTTCACTGGAGCAGGTGGTGAGTGTATGATCCAAATGAGAGGCTTGGTCCCCCAATTCAGCAGACAGACTTCCTCCGTTGCGTGATCACAAATAAACTGGTCATGCCTTTAAACTTGCAAATGTGTGCTTTCAATCACAATAGGCTGAAGGATCATTGGTAGGTCTGTCTAGTGGAAAACGAGTCCTTTAATGATGAGGAGTGCCAGCACCAACTTTGTTAGGAAAAACAGAGAAAAATATTACATATATATGTGTATACATATATGAAAAAAATAAAATTAGTAAAGAAGTCCCATAATTATATTTTGAACTTAATATGCTTTAAATGAAATTTTCTAATACTTATTATTATGTATAACATTACATATAATTGTATGTTATGCGTTCTATGATAATATGATGTAAGATGTATAACCTAGGTAGGCATGTTTTTAGTGTATTTGTGTTACACAAATGTGCATATATAATATATATCTAGTATATATTTGTATCTCTATCTATACCTATAATAATTCTCCATTATTGGGCTAACCCAATCATGAGCTATTTTTTTATTTAGGATTTAAACCAATATACTTCTGTTAACAGACTTAACCATACCTTTCTGGTACAGTCCCTGTACAATATGCCTCATGAGTAAAATCTTATAAGATAAATTGATTTATTGTTCTTTGGTACCTCTTGTCAATTTTACACAATTTGGCCTTACTCAGTAAGTTTGTGTGCCTTGCCAGTGCACTGGCTCTTACTGACACTAAAACTCATTCTTGAAGAATCAAGTTTCACTACAACTGAGAGTCATCAAGTAAGAAATCCAGAAATATTTGTCAGCAGATCACATCATTATTAAAATGAGTATGTGTCCTGCTGAAACCAACTCCTCCCGCGTTCTTGTCAAGACGGACATGTGTACTGGCGGTCGCCTTGCCACATGTGTGTGTGTTGGTGTGTGGGGTGTGTAGAGATGCTTACATGCATACATATTCATAGAAGAGATCCAAGACTATTTTATTTTTATAAGAGTAATAATACCAGCTACCTTTTGTGTTTTTGCAGGGAAAAGTTCCAATTTTACAGCATTATCTCATTATTAGCTGCCACAAAGGATCCTGCGAACTGTTGTAAAACAAGGGTGGATTCATTAAGCTACATGGAAGAATCCATTTGTTTAACAGTCCGTCCCTCCTCAGATGTTCTTAGTGGTCTGAGAGTATGAAATGTGATCTCGAGTGAGATCCTCTTTGTCAGCTCTGTGTGCTGGGTGAGTCTTGGAGGTAGTTCACTCACTTGCAAACTGGGCAATATTTAGTTATATTATTTTTAAGTATAAAGTAATTATTTTACTAGTGGATATTTTTGTGAAGAAAAAGCACTATAAGAAAATAGATGATCCCAAAATAGTGAAATTTGAGAGTGAGGAATCAAAGCTGTAAGAAATAAATTTTTGTAGATTGGTGACAATCTACAAAAATCCAAGCCTTTTCCATTTTAAAAGTATGTTATCCTGTTGGTTAAGAAAACACGTTAAGAGATATTTTTTTCCTGACCGTGACATTAACATACACTCTATTAGACAAATATGCCTTGTTCCTCATGCTGCAAAAGAGATCTACTGTGGTGGATGGAAAATTAACTGAAAGTAATGAGGGGTCGTATCTTTAAAAGACATATGGCTGTTGAAAAATATGGCTGAATCACACTGGTTGACTGTTTCTGTAAATGGGTTAAAATTTACACACCACTGGAGATCTGTTTAAGAGCATGTGGGTTAAACACACTGAATCTCCATCCCAAACACAGCGAGGCAGCCCCAAGTCAAACATAATGACAGTGCTGATTAATTAGATACTCCTACCCCCAGCACTTCAGAGCGATTTATGGAGACACATCTCTAGGCTGAGCCATGGTGCTGACTGGATTAATGGAGTGAGCTGGAAAAATCACTGGCGACAGTATCTGGCCGCCCAGCAAAACATTAACCCTTGGAGTTTTCTTATCTAGCCTATTGACAGAATATTAATTATGACCAAAAATGCATGTCTCACCTGATTATCTTTTGATAGTTCGGCTTATACTTGATATATAAATATAGATGTATATATTGTGTTGGATACTTGGGTATACTGAAATTCCTTGCATTAGAAAGAAATTGTACATACACAGTCAAGAACAGAATTCGAGTAAACTGTGTATCCACTGCGGGAAGGAGGTTATGGGAGCATACCTGTTCTCTGCATCACATGCTCAGAGACATTGAAATTTCTCACAGAGTGAAGGCAACATAAAAATTCTTTTCCAAAAAATGATATTCCCATTGCATTAAGAAATGTGTGAATTGCCTGATGGCAGTGATTTTGGCATAAAGAGAAATCCTGCTTAGGGGAGAAAGATATGCAATTAAATTAGAAATATTCTGAAGTGCGCCTAATTCAAAAGGAGTGCATTAGCACATAAATTGCTCTTGGTATATACACATGAAGTATCACGTGTATCTGAATCTCAAAACTGAAGAGCTTCCTGGAGCTATTTTAGCACATTATATAAAACTATGTAACATTGAAATTGAGCCGTCCCTAAAGTAGCAACAATTATGAGACATATCAATAAGTTCAACTTTAATTATTTTTGTGTTATTAGATCCATCCTATTTACATTTTCTAAATGTATTAGACTAAACATATATAAATATGTTTTTTAAGTAGATTTGGTTTAAAGGCCTCTGAGAAGAAAAGTGTCTTTTTATTGAGTGAAAGCTGGAACCAAATAATACACTCCTAATTGAGCACTTTTCACTGAAACCAAATGGACAGAAAATTAATTAATTAAAATATTTATAAAAACTAAGTTAGCATTAATAGTATTGTAAGCATCATATAAAGAAGTTTGCAAAAGTGTGGACAATGTAAAGAACATAGTCACCTTCTGGGGACTCAAGGCTCCTACTTTGAGGGATTAGCTTGTTTGTTGTAGATTTTCTTCGTTCTAATGATGGTGTAAAAGAAAAGAAATGCAAAACTGACTAAATCTAAGCTCCTAAATTTTTATTGCTCAAGCCATCAACTAATGGAAACTTAATCCAGGCTTTAATGCCCACAGCCAAACCATGCCTCACGGAGCCAATATGGTAGATCAAAGCCAAAGTGCCATCCGAAACCTGCCAGGCTGACGTTCCTGATGGCTCTGCAGGGGTCGCCCTGAGTCAGCGGTTCTCCGGGGGCCACACCCCAGTGCCCAGAGACACACTGATTGTCCGAAGGGGGCAAGTTCCTGACTACTAGTGGGCAGCGCTTAGCTGATAAATTGTATTCCACAATGCACAAGGTAGCCACAATGACGTTGAAGTTGAGAAGTCCTGCCCTATGTAGAATACATGTCAATAGTTCTATTTGAAGTTTTCAAAGAAACTCATTACTCTCGAGAATCTTACCTATGTGTAAATGTTAAGACTCGTTGAGCAGTTACTACAAAAGGCGTTAGTGTCCAGCTAAGAAAACAAGAGGCCTGGGAGAATTGGAGAGGTAAGCACGGAACTATTAATGCTCTCCGAGGATGTCCTCATTAAAACAGCCCCAAGACAGTGAACAGCCCCAAAAGGAGAGCACAGACTAGTCACTGAGTCCACTGATGAATTCCAGATGCAGACTTCCGAATGTGAGTATCTTGGACTTCTAAGATCATATATTATCTAAAGTGGTTAGTAAGTGCCAGAAAAAAGTGTTTGTCAATAATGCTGAGCGTATGACTGGAATTAAAGAAGAAATCACTAACCCTCCTAGTGCACAGCATTATTAAGTGTCACAGGTCTATAGAAGAAGTACCACCATTGGTTACACGCGACTGAAGTTAAACGGTGCATGTGACAAAAGTGTTTTAATTTTCTTTTCCGAATTACTAAAATATTTTCAGGCCAAACTGCTCATCTCGTACATTGTTCAAAGGCTCTATTTAGCAGATATAGACTCAAAATACAGTGGCTCCTCTCTTCAAACCTTTCCATTTTAATATTACATTTTGTTATTAACAGTAATAACAGTCTTCACAAATGACTGTTTCTCACTGGGGAAGGCTTGTCCAAGTTACAAATCTACTAAAATTTTTCTAAGTTCAAATTTACTCCTAGTGCAGACAAGTCCAACCCCGCCTTTCCCAGCAATTCTGGCTTACAAACATCTTTTTCCCTTAGAACAATTAGAGAACTTAAATTTGGTATCCCTTATTTTGGCATGTAATGCTACACCCGAAGTTTTTTTCTTAACCAATTATTTTCCACTTCTTTTTCGTCTTCCTAGTTAGATTATAAACATCATATCGTGTCTCTTCTAATGATAAATGTTTGATACGTATCGGAGAATGAAAGAAGGAAGGAAAGGAGAAAAGAAGGAAGAGAGGAGGCAAAAGCAGGAAAAAGAAAGGAAGATAGGGAAGGAAAAAAGAAGAAAGAAAGGGAGGGAGACTGTGGAAAAGGGAGTGTTAAGGGGGAGAAGCAGTCAGAGAGGAAGGAAGAGTCTTTTGTATCATTTTCTTCTGTTATTCAGGAATACAATATTTCCCTAACTCCCTAGGAAAAGGAAAATCTTTTCAACTGACTCAGGGATGCTGATATTTATCCATTTTAATTCATCAGGACAGATTCTGCTCCCGTATGCCTAGGTATAATGATATTTGAGGTTTCTCTCGTTTTTTTTTTTTCTTTCAAGACCGGTAATTCTAAAGTCTAACAGTGCAAGCCTGTCCTAGGGAAAAATACTAAAACGTGGGAGAGGGTTAACTTGAAAACCATGATAAATTTACCATAATTACATATTTATTTAAAAGCCTTATTTTCATAGAATACAGAAATGAAAACTCCTACAGTCAGAATAGACTTCTTAAACCAGATTTGAGCGAATTGTGTTCCCCTTTTAAACCCTTACATACCTTCCTGTTTCCTGGAAGAGAAATCCCAGTTCTTCATTACATTAGGCTGTCCTTTGTTCCTGTTTAATTTCTTCTCTTTTTAGTCCCCAATTCAGACTCTGAGATTGAACCAAACCAAACTCCTTCTCCTCTTCTGGATGCTCCATGCCCTCCCTCCCATCTGCCCTTTCCACATACTTGCTAACCTCGACCCAGTTCCCAAGCCTCTTGCCCCCCCAACACACATGTAAGTGGGTACACACGACTGTGCATTCCTTATCTACTCCCTCCTTCACTTCCTGAAAGAACTGTTCTGGGGGGCGAGCTGTGTCAGGGCAGGTGTCAGGCCTGTGGGTTTCTCTAAGTACCGGGCACGTCATCCTGTGTCTCCCCCTCCCCCCCACAGGCTCCACACTCCAGTGAGATCACCTGCATGGCTGCTGTGCATGTTTTGTGAAGACCTTTTTTTCACTCTTGATATCCTGGCATTCCCAGTACCTAGTGCTGAGTCAGGCAGATATGTTTTTTAATAAGTCCTTGTTAAATTAAATTAAAACAAACTTAATGACATAAATTTAAGTGTAATATGTAGCGGAGCTACCCAGAAAAATTTATTTGGATTAAAAGACAATGTGGTGTTTCGTTTTAAGGATTAGTAAACACCTGTGCTCAAGTCTCCCCAGCTTCTCAACACCTTTCCTCTGTAAGGAAATTCACTTTACGTTTCCCTCGATCTTCCTACTTACGAGAGTTAACTTAAGACGGATGCCAAAAATTCCAACGGTGACTCAGTGGTTACACACGACTCCCAAAACACTCCTCCCCCACTCCCAAAATAGCTACTTCAATCTGTAACATTTTACTGCTCGCAGTGTCTCTTTATTGAAAGGTCTTCTAATAAAGTTTTGCTTTTCCTTTCTGAAAATTGAAGTAACACATAATCATTGGTGAAGACTGGAAAAGCCCAGAAGTATGAGAAAACAGTGGTCACATCTGGGATCCCAGCATACAGAGTGGCCTCGATGACGTGTGGTTGAACCCGCTGTCCGTTTCCCTACACAGCTACTTTTACATGGTTCAGATTGACCCAGGTAAATGGCTTACATCCTGCATTTAAAGATAAGTTTATGCCATAAGCATTGCCTCGTGCCATTACGCCATGATCTTTGTGCACTAAATTGGAGAAGGTGACATAATACTCTTGGGTGACTCTGGCGCGGCTGACTTCCCTCTTTCCCTAGTACTGGTCATCTAGATATTTCTCAGTGCGTAACGCTGTTCCTGCTTTTAAGAAACAGAGGCCATGGAGACCCTTGTATTATTTTCCTTCCTTCCTTATCTATGTAACTTGCCATATAACAGTTGCTTCAGTAAAATGCTACTATTTAGAGAACTGTGCAAGAATAACACGGGTGAGAATTTGGGGGGAGAACCGCGGTTTCCTCTGCCTTATGTGTTGCTGATCAACACAACTGTGATGCAGAGAATGGTGCTGTAAGTGTTTAATTATAAAGGACTTTGACAATGAGACACTCTTCCTCGGTCACAGAGGCTAGATCCCCATCAGAAGATGAGACCAGGGCCCTGGCTGGCGTGGCTCAGTGGATTGAGTGCAGGCGAGCAAACCAAAGGGTTGCCAGTTCATATCCCAGTCGGGGCACACGCCTGGGTTGTGGGCTGGGTCCCCAGTAGGGGGCGCACGTGAGGCAACCACACACCGATGTTTCTCTCCTTCTTTCTCCCTACCTTCCCCTCTCTTAAAAAAAAGAAAAAGTGAGACAAGTAATTTACGTAGCAAGGATACCTTTGTTAGGATTTTCTGTCTGTTTTAGAGATACCACATATCTCATCTACAAATAGAGTCCAAGAAAGGTTAAGAACTCCAGCTTTATTTGTACTTTTAGACTAGAATTCAAGGAATCTTTTTCTTTGTTAAAGACAGCAGTGGAACTAAAACAGGAAAAACCCTGGTCTTAGGTGTGAGTCCAGGGATTTGACCCTCATGTAGCCCAGGGGGAAAGGTCTCATCGTTGGGAGAAGAGAAAATACAGGAATCTCTGTAGGGATGCAAGGCAGAAGGAGGAGGGTCCTGGAGGGATAAGGACCCCGGCCGCAGTCCAGATAGTAAGTGCTCGGGGAGGCTCTGCTGTTCCTGGGCTGAGACCACTGCAGACCTGGGAGTGCTGACTGCACCTGGAGCAGACAGGCAGGTGGGCTTCTGAGAGGACGCGCCTGGGCTGCCGCCCCCGTTTTCTGCATACCTGGGCTCACAGAGGGCAGTACCAGCAGGCAAACGAAAACAAAGATGTTTCTGTGTCTTATTTACTCTTGTAAATTGTCTTCTCGTATGTATAAAGTTGATTCTCAACACTTGTATAGATGATTTCACTCTGTTGTTTTCACTTAACCATGATGATTCTCTTTTTATTCAAAAAATGTTTAAGTTATAATTTTCTGTATTGTTTGTATGGACTATGCAGGTTTTTGAATGACATCATGTTTTAGCTTGAGTATCTAAGGGAATGCAAACAAAATTTCCAGGAACAAGAAAAATTTCCAAGAACAAAGAAACAAAACCTCATTTTGTACTTAAATTCTGTATATTTACTTGAAAAATAGTTTGAACCGAAAATTTGAGAAATTACTTTTAAACTACTAATAATTTTAAATAGATTGTTTTCATCTGCCTACCACTAAAGATATTATTGACACTTTTCTATACATTTGGAATAGTTTTAAATATCTATTATTATTTCATATTTTAAGTGTGTGCATGTTTCATGTAGCTATGACGAGAAAAGCTGTCATAAAAAATCATCATTTTATTTTAACCAAATGTCCTATCTTGACCTTTTATGAGGCCTATTCTCGGGAAGGGGGTCTCTGCGCAAAAATGCTCTCAAGTGGTTTCCAGTTTGGTGGAGTGGAGACAACACGTACCAAGGACCCACCCAAAACTTGTCGTGGAGGGAGAGAACGGGGAACACTAATATGGAGTAAAATAAAGTTCATTTTGAACTATGAGGAAAGAGTACTCAGCTGGCTTTTCTGACTTATTTGTGATGAATGGGTCCCTCGCAACAGTGAAAACTGGACAATGGCTAGCCTTTCCTCAAGCAAAGGTTCAGAATTTATGATACCAAACTGCACAGTATCAATATTTAACTGTATTTTGAAATGCAAATAAGATTGTTTTGAAGTAATCCTACGTTGCCCATGTAAACCATACATTTATGTGCTTGGAAATCCTGTCATAAACAGGAACGCCTCATGCATTTGGGTCAAAAGAGGTAAGGTTTATCTGAGTGGTCCCCCATGTGGATGACTTTGCTTCTCTGGGGACATTTGGGAACACCTGGAGGTCTTTGTGCTTCCGCAGCTGGGAGAGGGGGCTGCTGGCAACTAGAGGGTAGGTAGAGGCCAGGGCTGCTGCTGGACATCCTACTGTGCACGGGACAGCTCCCTGGCAACGTCGTCGGCCCAAAATAGTAATTAAGGTGCCGAGGGTTAGACATTTATCTCCACGTGCATCTGTTCAGTGTTTAGAGGGAATATTGGTTCCAAGGAAAAGACTGGCCAAAAGACTAAGAGAGTCTGTAATACAAGAGGTTAGCCTGTTCTGCAACCCCATGTACATTTTAGATGAAATGAAATCATTTCTTTAAAAAATATTCAAGTCCTTTTTCAATTTAGTCCCATTTACAATCACTTTCCCAAAACGCCCTAAAACATATACCATTTACGCCGGTCAGTGTCTCCTCAGCCTCTCCCCAAGAGGGTAAGGGTGGATTTAATACCATCCCGTTACTTCTACTGTTCTTTTAACGTCCAGCTATTTCTTTTTTCCTACGCCTTTCTACTCTAGCTATTCAAATATTCTCTAGCCTCTGATAGTTAGGCAAATGCATGCCTTTTCTTGAAAAAATTTTTAAAAAAACAAAACCTGAACTTTTGTACCTTTATTACCTTTGCCACAGAATTTAGCATTTAATCATTACCCTTTCTTTGTCTTCTGATGGGTTAGGTCTTGCTTTTATCTAGACTCGCTGTGCTCTGGAGGGAAAGAACCAGGTACCATCCTTAAACTCCAGGATTCGCTTGGTATTTTACACAGAGCAGCATATCCAGTGAATGTGCATCAAATCCTCATTATTTTATTGGTTTATGCCTTTAGGATGGTAGGAAAACAAAGGGTGAAGAACAGGAGGAAGAAAAGAAAAAACATCAAGAGAAAATGGGCCTTGCAGCAAATTTAATCATTTTTTTTTCTCAGTGATCTTTGCTCATGTCTGGTGCGTCTCTCTTACAATTTAATCTAATTAACTTCCATTTTACCCTGCCTCAGCCTGTACTTATGGATGTTGAAAGAAGTTACTATTTTCTAAGAAATACCAAGCAAGTTAAAAGCTGTCATTTTCTCTGTGCTCACTGGAGAGAGCAGCCCTGATTCTAGCATTGGAGGAAAAAGGTTCCCTCCCGTCTCTGGGGACAGACTCCCCGGGTTTGAATCCCAGTTGCCCCCTTATTAACTGTGTGACATTAGGGAAGTCAGTTAACTGTTCTGACTCAGATGTTTCGCTGTGACCCGGGAATATTAAGAGTGACCAGTTCGGATGTTTGTTTTGATGACTAAGTGAGGTAATCGATGTGAAGGGCTTAGAAGGGAGCCACGTGAGGGCTGAGGGCTCAGGAAATGGAAGATCGCCTCCTCACCCAACACATCACTTAATCCTGGGATCCTTCAAGATCTTATCTGTCAACATGACCTTAGATCTCAGATCTTCAAATCATCTTAGCATTTCAAACATGGAATAAATCCTTTAAATGAAATTATTTTCTTTCTCAATTACTAGAGAAGTAATATTACAGCTCATTGTGCTTCGTTGGGCAGATTCACATGCTTTTCAAATGTATGTTGTATTTTTAAATCTACCTCACCTAAAAAATCTAAAATCAAGAATGAAAATGTTCTTAATCTCACATACTATAAATCTGCTTTTGTGTGTTCATAAACACTGGGTTCATGGTGAAATAAATTAGCGCTGTAAAGTACACATATGTCAACAATTACTGAGTGCAATAATTTAAGGTCCGACTCACTAAACTTTCCTTCAGCCAATAGGCACTTTTGCACAAGAAGTGTGATTTAGGGGCAAAAAGGACTGAAGTATAAATATCGCAGACTCCATCTTTCATATTCCGAAGTGCTATAACGTTCAGAGTACTATTTCCTACATGTATGGCATACCCAATTAGCTCCCTCCCACCAACATTTATTTATGCCATCATTTCCCCTGGATTAGTTCTGATTTATAAATAAGCATGCTTGTTGAAAGCAAAGTAGAAATGTGATTTAACCCAAGGCAAGAAAAATGTGTAGGTTTAGTTTATCGAAACTGGTAATAAGCATCGGTGGAAAAAAATTCACCTACACAATAAATGGCAGAGTGTTTAAGCTTTACCTGCTTGATTTAGAAGGGCAATTATTTTAGCATCCATTCTTCTGCTTTTAAACATAAAGCTTTAATTGACCAATCCTGACTTAGCGTGATGTAACACAAAACTTCTCAGCATGGCTGGGTATCTGACTTCCTAATATTTTCCCTGGCTTGATTTTTTTTTTAATTTATGGAAACCATTTAAAAAGTATGACTCTACGAGAAAGCATTTGTATGTTAGAGAAAAATAGCACATGTGAATTCCTGCAAATTATACAAGGGAGGAGAGGACATCCTGTTAGCAAAGGGGACCTGGGCGAGGCAATAGGCTACTCAGATTCGGCGACTTACATCCTTCACAATCCCCCTTCTCCCTTCACCACAGATCGGCAGACAACCAGCCGATAAACATGCAACAACAGCCACAAACACCCGGAAAAGGGAATGGTGGAAATGTGCGGAATGTGTTGTTCCAGTTCTTTCCTGCAAAGAGAACCAAAAGTCCTGCGTGGCACTCTAATTGGACAGGCAGTGCTGTGTGGATTCAGGTCTGTTACTGAGAAGTACGATGACCACAGCGGCCTCTGCACCGGCTGCTGGCGTTCCTCACTGCCAGCCTACGCAGTGCGCTGGATAATTTCCCCTGGAAACGCTGCTCCTCCTCCTGCACTAAACGCCCATGCCTTACTGCCCGTGTGATCTTGGAAAAGGGGCCCTTTCTGACTCTCAGTTTCTCATCAGCAGAATCTCTTGTACCAGTTTAATGAGATAATGCATGTGAATGTTGTAGAAGCTAAGTACATGTGAACTTACGAATCTGAACTGTTTCTGTTTTTAAGAGAAGCATATTACTATGGCTCATCAGAAATTCAGTTAGGCAGAAATCCAACAGAATTTGAATAAAATGTATTGAATCGTATGGTAAACATCTATTACAGATCTCCTTTTCCCCAGTGTCTCCAACACCAATGACCTTGACACTATTTGCAGATTGATTTTCTTAAACAGTGTCCCTTAGGGTGTCACTCCTCTATACCAAAAACCTTCGGTGGTTTTAAGTTGCTTAAGAAATGAGGATAAGCTCTTACCAGTTTGAGGCCCAACCCCACCTGCCGGCTCCTCTCCACTGCTTCCAATACTCAGAGACAAACTGGACCATGAGCTGCCTTCAGATATTCTCATTGTTTCCCTGCCTTTACTTATGTCCCTTCCTTTCTGCCATTTGGACTTGCTGAAATTCTACTGAATCAGGTTCTTAATAACTATGTGATAAATTCAATAAAAATGAATGAGATAACTATAATTTGTTCTCTAAGTCTACAAGATGCTCTGTTGCATTCCTAAAGGTTTAAAATTAATCAACTCTGGGTTAAAATAAAAATCAGTTTAATGTAAAAAAATAGTCCAAAGTTTATTTCAGGGGTGACTAAACATTTAACTTTTCAGTTGGTTGAGCCCATATCAAAAAGACATGAGTAATGTGTCACTTCACACTTCTGCAGAATTGCCCAGGAGGCCATCGCTGCTATGATGAAGACACGGCATGGAGAGTATGCAGGGTATGTTCACGAAGACTTTGGACACTGGAAGCAAACCACATGCCACACCCCTTCTTCTGAGCAAACTAATACTTTTATTAAAGCCACATGCAAATCTATGCCTTCTTTCTAAATTTGGATGCTAGAATGAATAAAGTAAATGCACAAGAAAACAGCACACATATTTTTAATATTCAAAGCAAGATGGAGAAATGCAGGAGACCGGTGTGAAGGTCACGTCTGAGTAGCTGCGCTGATGTGCCGTGATGTGATTTGTCCACAGAGACCGCAAACTGAAAATTGACTTAAAGTTAATCTAAAAGTGTGGCTCATATGGTTCACAGGCAGGAGTTCTGGCATGTCCAAAGAATCCTGCGAGTAGAAGAAAGTTCGACCACATTTAATAGCGATTATTTAGATTAAGTCAACCCGACCCTCATCTTAGAGGCCTGATGTGCTCTCTGGCAAGTCTTTTACAAATGTAAGTTCTGAGTGTGCTTGTTGAAGGGGTGAATGAGTGCGTGAATGTTCTGGGCAGTAGTGATGTAATTATCTGACTCTTACAGACAGCTCAAGATTATTTGTAATTGAATCCAAAGATCTCTCTATTCTATTTTTGAAAATAAGGATTAAATTTATTCATTCAACCCTTACCAAGTGCCAGACATACTGTTCCCAGGAAGGGACATGAATAATAAGACAAAGTCCTTGCCTAAATGAGTTTATGGTCAAGTAAAAAGAAAACAGAAAGTTTCGGATTTATAGAGGAGTTGTCTGAGGAAATTATCAGTCAAGATGGACATTGTGTTGAAGTTTAGAAAACAGAGACAGAGGAGTATTGTTTGAGAAAAATATGGAGACCCTAGCCACCAAAACAGTTCTACAAAGATCTATGGATATTAACTTCACTTAAATTTGCAATTTTTAATTTTTTTTTGAGTTGTCCTCATTCCCAGTTCCAATTTTTGGGTACTCATCTACATACAAAGAGCATCATAACTCAATTTCAGAAGCATTGCTTCCCTTGTCCTAACCAGTTAATAAAACTGATGATCTAAGGTTGTTATAAGAGGAGCCTTAAAATTTTGCACTTATTTTTATATTGAGGGTTATCTTTTGTCAGAAATGTTACCAATAGCAAATTTAACAATTCCAGATCAGAAGCAATTGTTCCCTCTGAGGGACTTAACGGGATAAAGAGAGAAGAAACCTCGCTTCTCATTTTACCTACATCTGTGTATTTGTCATGATCATATAAAGTTTTGTGATTAAAAATACATTACAAGGTACAACTACCACAAAAGGAAACAAACATTTACTGGTTTGAGGCCACATCCAGAAAACTGAACCAACCTAAAAACACTGACACTAACTCGTCATTTGGAAGAAGGGCCATGCGTCTTGGCGGTTACGGAGAAAGGGCAGCATGACCTTCTAGGCAAACCGCAGTGATATGGAAGAAGTGGTTGAATATGGTATGCACAACCAGCTGACAAAACTCTTCCCAGAAGAGCCACATGGTTAAATACATCTAAGTATGTGTTCGCAATGTTTCAATATATGTACACACTTTACAAGTTTATATTTAAATGTGCAAAGACTCACAGACCATTGGGAAAAGACTCACAGCCTCGTGGTGTATCTAAATACATACTATGGCCATTGCTCATTTATAATATTGACTGTGTCTCTGAGAAATTAATGCCGATAACTCTTCTTGGTAAACAGTATTATCTAAATCTGCATTTCACTTGGCCTCTCAAAACTTTATCCTCTGTCTACAGTTGAATGAGCTTAAACGTCAAAGTTGTAGGTCAAGGCCCAAGAATGTGGAAGACGTGGTTAGAAGTGATTGCAGAGCTTAAACGTCAAAGTTGTAGGTCAAGGCCCAAGAATGTGGAAGATGTGGTTAGAAGTGATTGCAGAGCTTCTTAAATATTTGACTTCAAATTTCACTGGTCCTGCAAAGTTCTGCTCCATTCTTTCTCTTTTCATTTTCTAGCATTCCAATTATATATACATATAGTTTTTCATGTACATATATATGTCTTACTGTGTGTTTATGCTCCTCTCTACATTTTCCATCATTTTTCTCTCTAGCTTGATCCCACATATATTCAGTGTTTACTCAGCCTCATTTCTGTTCTAATTTACCCTGATGCCCATCCACTGAATTCTCAATTTTAGATATTTCTTTTTTCCAATAGAATTTCTTTTTATGTTCAAAATATATTCCGGGGCTCTGGTAAGATTTTCCATTCTGGCACACCTATTGTCTTCAGCATATTAATCGTAGTCATTTTAAATCCATATCTGATAACTTCAAATACCTGGACTACAAATTCTTTTGCTTCTTTATTCACTGGGTTTTGGGTAACTTCATCCTCTGTTAATACATGTCTTTTTGTGCTCATGAGTAATAAATTAGAACGAGTATAGAAGTAGAATTGCTGGGTAAATTGGTCATACACATAGTAGCTCTTCTAGAAACTGTCATCCCAGAAACCATATTTCCCATTTTTCCATGATCTCAGCAACATTTACTATTGCGAGACTTTCCAATTTTCTGATGTATCATATATGTTAATATGAATTTCCCCCAAATTGTTACATTCTTAATAATTATTATGTTCCTGAAGATTGTAGTTCTGTTTCAAAACTGTTGAGATAAGTTCATCTCGGCTAGCATAATTAAATGGAGACCAATTATTTAAACAAATATATTTTTCTGCCATTTGCTTTTAGTTGTAAATAAATGACTACATTTGCTCATTTTATTTTTATCATTGACTTGTATTAGTTTCTCAATTCACTAAAATAAATCAATGGGTCAAAAATGGTTTGTTGGAGGGTAAAGGGATGCCAAAAACCATAACAAAAATCCTATTGAAAGCTAATACTGGAAATGCAAATAGAGGACAGGTAGATAATATGAATACAAAATATGATGGGTTCGATCCATCAGTATATGATGGAGTAGATTAATCCAAAACGTAACAATTTACATGAGTGGACATAGGGAGAAAAACTGCTCATAGGAAGCGTAACCCTCTGAATGTTTATGGGGTTGCTGTTTTCTTTTCTTTTTTCTTCCATTGTCTGAGAAGAATATGACATCAGGATTTTTGAACAGTGGTACAAAAGGATAAATTGTCAAGAATTTTACTCTTTTCTAATATTTTTTAGTCTATATTCACTTTTCCCTACTAGGTCCAAAGGTGGTAATGTTATGTTGGTACTTGGCACTTACTAATATGTTATAGATCCAATTATCACTAAGATTGAGAACCAAAAAGAAAATGATGATTTCAAATCTACTGTTTGTCTTCTTGAGTAATAAGGCTACATGATTATCTCATCTGGCCCACAAAATGATTAAACTATTTCAGTGCAAGTGAAAGCAAATACTATAGAAGAAATATAAGCACCTTTTTCTAACTGCACTTATCTAGAAACAATGGACTGAGTATCAAACTACTTCATCTGAATTTATTTATTTTGATTTTCAAAATAATATTGCGTAACTTTCCTTCCCTTTATATCAGTTGGAGCCTGTTCTAGATGATTCGCCTTTTACTGAGCAGTTTCTCAATACCTGCAACAGGTACACAGTCATTTGCCCTCCTTCCAACCAGTCAGTGCTGAGTGACATCAGAAGATTCCCCCAGGAGCACACAGTGTCTGCAGGTCAAAACTCACTTCTTAGTTGTATGCCCCCCAGTGTCACCCGACGTGGTCCTTGGCCTCCTTTCCAAGTGTGTTTGTGTTGGGCTGGAAGCCAGAGGTATTAATGCGTGGAAACCAGGTAGCTGTCCAAAGACTGTGGCAGCGTGTCTAATTTTGCTATATTAAACCTGTCACAAAGCGTTAAGTAAGAGATTACAGCAAGTATGCACAGAACACATGGTTTATAACTTAATAAACTTGTAGTGTTGGAAACAAGCTAAAACCTCTTTCCTTCATCTTCTTTCCCATTTGGTTTCACCAATCTCTTTAAACCACAGTTCGAAGACTGGGTAAAACTATAAAACTTTTTCATGACCACAAGAAAGCTTGCTCCCGAGTAATCGCCATATCAAGAGTTAGTCGGAAATACTTGGGAAGCTAACAAGGATTTTCTCTTCAATCCACACAAAAATCTATTTCATATGCCATAAAAGTATGGTGAATCCTTTTAATTGCTGATGTCTAAATATATATATCTTTAATTTTCTAGGAATCTGGTTATTTGGATAACTAGCAGTTTCTGTTGTAGAAGCCAAGGACATCCGGATTTTAAAAAGTTTTAAGGACAAAAACTCCTGAGCTTAAAATTAAGTAGTATTGGTTGATTTATTTTTCTGAATTAGCATGGGCAGAGCTAAGTGTTGCGTGCCTGGGACATACAGACAGTAAGTGGGAGGGTGTTGTATAAGAAAGAAAAAATAACTTACTGGTTGAAAATTAGGTACAGTAATTCAAGTGTGAAAGAAATCACATTATAAAAAGTATAAAGAATTGAAAAATAGCCCTGGCTGGTGTAGCTCAGTGGATTGAGCGCAGGCCACACGATTGCAGTTCGATTCCCAGTCAGGGCACATGCCTAGGTTGCAGGCCAGTTCCCAGCAGGGGACTCACGAGAGGCGACCATACATTGATATTTCTCTCCTTCNCTAGGAATCTGGTTATTTGGGTAACTAGCAGTTTCTGTTGTAGAAGCCAAGGACATCCGGATTTTAAAAAGTTTTAAGGACAAAAACTCCTGAGCTTAAAATTAAGTAGTATTGGTTGATTTATTTTTCTGAATTAGCATGGGCAGAGCTAATTCAGGCCAGTTCCCAGCAGGGGACTCACGAGAGGCGACCATACATTGATATTTCTCTCCTTCTCTCCTTCCCTTCCCCTCTAAAGATAAATAAATAAAATCTATGAAAAAAAGAATTGAAAAATACCACGAAAATTGCTTTTAAAAAACACAATACTTTTATAAAGTAGTTATCCACTCATTCTCGGTCACTGACATTGGTGACTGCTCTGTCCAACTGGCTTGGGACGGCTACGGCTCTGCTGTCCCTCCAGTGTTCTCTGAGGTCCTCTTCACCTCAGGGTGTCTCTAGCCCTGGGGAAACAAAACCCAATGAACCCGTTTTGTTGAAGCTTTTTAAAGCCTCTGAAGAAAAAAGTTAATGTGCTTGCTTTTTAAAAATGTGCGTGAGGCCAGAGCCTGCATCCTCCACATGGGACCCTAGAAGCAAATGTCAGATGCAGCAATTAGGAGCCGTCATCTAGGCTTCATCAAGAAGGCAGATATGGGAGGAGCATATTCACGCCTGCAGCTCAAACATGCGTGGTCAGCCGGAAGCGCACACAGGCTGCGCGAAGGCCGTAAGGAGGTCAAAGTCAGAAATGCACCAGGGTCCAGCGCAGGGAAGCAGAAGGGGCAGGGAAAGCAGGGAAGGCAGAGGAAGGGGCGTTTAACCATGTGATCTTAAGAACAGAGTGGTCTCTGTCTGCAGATAGGCGGCTCTGAACAACCTAGGGTCCCAGGAGGGTTGCTAACCGGACGGGGGTCAGGCAGGTTCGGCCCACATGTATGGACCTGGCCCAGCCTTTGGCCCAGCAATGCTCTGGGGCGCTACTTTCTCTTCAGGGTAACTTGAGAGTCTTCCAGAAGTCCAACAAGACGCGGGTGTTCCCAGTTTTGCAGTCTGTTACCATTTGTCATTCCTCCCCCCACCCCAACCCCTAAGCTAAAGCACAGGTCTCTCCTAATGTCCCCTCCCTTTGGAGGGGGACCCACGGTTCCAGGCTGCCTAGGACTGCAGAGGTCCTCCCGTGCAGGTCTTCAAACCAAGATGAGCTGATGACCCTAACTGTGGGCTGCATAATCCTGTAACTGCCCCCTAATGCCACAGCAGAGCAGTGACAGGGGCTAACCCACACCCCGAACACGAGAACTCCAACCCAAGGCACTTTTCATCACCATTAGTTCTTGGTATGATTATAAAGTCCCATTTCTAGAAGATATTAATTTAATAAAAGAGCTGGAATTTATTTTCACATTTACACTCGTAATGTGTAAACAAAATCCTAGGCTGAAAACAAAAATATGTTCTTATGAAACATCTGATTTTATTTCACAAACGCACGTGCTCTCTCTGTCTCTCTCCATCTCCGTGTGTGTAAATTACAGTGCGCTGACTGGAGCAGGGTGAAATTTACTACTAGACACTCAGACACCACGGAACAAAAAATCCTATTCTAATAGCAACTCAATTTTCTTGGAGTGGCACTGCCATGGAAATTGAGCCATTGAGCTACTGAGCAAAAACATTTTCTGAGCTCTAAAGCAAAGTAGATCTTATGAAACCCATAAATTAACATTTGGAATAAGATTAATGCATCATAATCTCACTCCATTTTGCAAATTCCACCCTCTATTTCACGTGCAGGCAAACGGAAGTAATGAGGAGGCTCCCAAAAGCCCGGGTCCCTGTAGAAGTGCTAAGCCCGCAGTGTTTACATGGCGCCAGCATTCACGGCTAGTGTGCGTGACTCAGGGCTGGAGGAGAGGGAGATGTATGGATGTCAACTTAGTCTTACAGAGTAAGAGCAAATTACGTATTTTGAATCTGTGTGGATGTCTGTAAGTGATGGGCCTCTGCATTTGGAGGATCTTAGCATTTCAAATGTGAACACTTTGTGTTGGGATTTCATGGAGTGGTTCTCTTACATTTCTTTGTCAATCATGTTCAGCATTGGGAAGAACGGTAACACTGCACAGTGAAAGCGGCCAACGCATGTCTGAGAGACCGTGAGTTGTAAAGTAATAGTGAGATATTGATGGAGCTAGTCCACAGCCCCATCAATGATGCACGCGAGCTATGCAAATTAAGGCATAGAGTAATCTTGGTGCTGACTCCTGGGGTTTCCGTGTGATCTGTGGAGAGGAGGCTTGGACTGGGCAGTGGGAGAGCTGACCGCTGGGTTGTGCCTGTTGACTGAGAGCTCACCATAGTACTGAGTGTTTAGTATTAGTCAATTTAACTAATTCCCATAAGAGCTCTGTGAGAAAGTACTTCCCCACTTACAGAGGAAGATACTGAGGGTTACAGAGCTTAAACACTTGCCCAGACATACACAGTGGCCGGGCCAGAGTTCAATGTCAGGCCACAGAGTCCACCAGCATTCTTTCTCGGCCAGTGAATGTCTCAGTACATGAAGCGGGCAATGTATTCTCTGGCCTACCCATCACATGCCGTGTGGAGATAAGATACACTAACATTACACGTTTGATAAGAATAATTTTAAATGCTGAATAGAAAACAGAAAATTTAGAAATAGATTTCTAAATTTTAGAAAAATTTGAGTCATTACAATGATTGGTGGGGAACACAGTTTCATTTTTATCGAGGTAAATGAAAAAAGTAGGATATAAAACTGTGATTAAAATTAAGTTAAATAACATAAATAAAAACCAGAAATGTAAAATATTATTGTAAGTGTTGCTTTTCAGTAGTAGAATTGCAAATACATTTCCTGAATTTTGTATAATGTGGTAGTATTATTTTAATGATGAAAAGTTTAGTATATTTACAAATTGTAAGCATGAACTTGGATAACAGAGCATGGCTGGAGAATACCCAACATTAGGAACATGTTAGAAACATAAAGTGAGTTCATTAATATCAGCAGGATCCTGTTAGAAATGAAACCCATCATAGAGTCCTTAATTTCTGAAGTGAAGTCTGTTTTAAATGTTAAATGAACTATAGAAGTATGTGTACTAGTCCACAGATTTTTCAAAACTGTCCTCATTAACCTCTTCCAGTCTTACCAGTGAGGAATACTTACAAGGGCAGAACCATCGGGCTGAGTGAGGGGAGAGCCCTCTGCACAGACTCCTCATTGGCTAACCGACCACATGACACGTATACCTTTTTGGTAAAACATGCATCTACCACCTGTGTTCTTACAATGTTTGTCAGAACCTGGATCAGTTAATGTTACCTGTATGAGATTATCATTTTCCCACTGAAAAAAATTTATTCAGAAATAAATAAGATTTTCTCTTTTTTCTCGGACTTTCCTACCCTGGAAAGCACAGAAGACTCTTTGTTACCACCGCTAACCCAGTGTGAAGATGAAGAAACGTGCTGACTAAGGTCAAGCAACGCCGGTGTGTCCAGTTTCTATGTGGATATCTTAACCGAAGTTCCACCCCACCTCTGAAGCTGTCCCCTGGGGAAGGAAGTGAAACGACGCTGCCATCACTCAAAATACTGCTCTTTTTTGAGCTGCTTTCGTAGAGCCCCCGGAGGAACCTCTAAATTAAATCTTGTGTCCATATAGACCCACTTCTCTCTTTTGGCCAGCTTTTCTCAAACTTTTAGAAGGTTCCCCAAATTCTGGCCTACCCATGAATAATAAAGATGGCACCTCTATGGGTAAAAGTCTACTCTGGAGTCTGATCCAAAAGATAATGTTAAATATTTTGAATAATTTCAACAGTGTTAATATCAATGTACATTCTTTAAAGGTGGAAATTTTGATGGCAACATACTTACTTGGAACTTTATGTTTAGGGGATTTGTGGATCACTGACATGGAATTAACATGGAAGAGTCTATGCACGGTGCCGTGTACGTAAAACCGGGTCAATTTACTGAGATTTGTCTTCAGTGTCTTCAGGGTATATGTCATGCTATAATTCCTGAACAGAAGAGTAAAACTGGTATCTACTCTGCTACGGTCTCTAAGACCCCATTTCATTCTCAGTTTCTTAGTAAGGATTTCCCAATCAAAGCAACTCTAATTGGCTTTCCCACTTCTGCATGCCTAATATAACTTACTGTTTAAAGCTCTCCTTTGGGCATTTTATTAACTATCATCAATGTCGCCGCTAGCTCCTTTACCATATTTTCCATCTCTCCAAGACAGATGGTAAACCTCTAGAGAAAGATCCCTGTATCACATAATTTGGGGGGTTGCCATAGCAGCTAGCACAGCAGTAGGCTCTCAGTAACACTGGCTGGAAATAAATGGGAATGAATGAGAATAGCCAACATGGTAGTTCTCGGACTATGCCAAGAGTTTGGTACATCCATTCAAATGTAGGGGTGTGTGTGTGTGTGTGTGTGTGTGTGTTGAAATTTATATTTTTCTGGCATGGTTTTAAAGCAATTAAAATGCAGAAAACAAATATAATAGCTTGATAAATATAATGAACACATATAACAAGTTATGAACCATCAGCTTTATATGTGCAATGCTAAATAGCATTAAAGCAGTTCCAACCTCACTTTATTAATTTGCACTCCTGATGCAAGTTGGCTTTTTGTGTTTCTTAATGTTTTTCCCATCCCCATAATAAGGTATTAAGTTATTGGGAAACAAGTTGGTCTTTAATATAGAGATAGTTTTTCAAACCCTGAAACAAAGCTTCCTCCTTTCACAGTGTGTTAAAGTGTTGGACCAGCTGCTGTGATCATGAAGATTAATCAGAAGAGGGACCTCCGCTCCCTCGCCAGGGACCGAGTCACCCGAGTGTCCAGCCTCCCTCTGCTTCCTATGGTAGAGTTTGCTGACCCATCAGTCTGTTCACTTTCACTCTATCTATGCAGTGGGCATTGTAAGAGGGCCTGCTGTAGGTCCCTCTTTCCTCTTTCCCCCTGAGTTACACGTGACATTCTGTAATGGAGATTCGGCAGGAGGAAAGCTTGTGACCCCTGAGAATTACTCCCCAGAATTACCTGAGGAAGTGAAGTTTTTCTGAAGTTGGAGGGGGGCTTTCCAGACCCGCCTGGTGTGTCCAAGAGCAGATAGTCCCGATGGGGTGCTCATGAGCCTGGGTGTGTTCTTGGTGTTGCCACGGGTTAGTGAGTGACTTTGTATAAGTCACTTTGCTTCCCTAGTTCCAATCGAGTTTTCTATCAAGTGAGGAAGTTGAATTGGATTGGTTTTTTTTTAAAATCTTCACCTAAGGCTTTGTTTGTTGACTTTTAGAGAGAGAGGAAGGGAGAGAGAAATATTGGTGATGAGAAATGTCGATCTGTTGCCTCGTACATGCACCCCAACTGGGACAGAACAAACAACCTAGGTATGTGTCCCGACCAGGAATTGAACCCACAACCTTTTGGTGTGTGGGATGACACACCAACCTACTGAGAAACCTGGCCAGGGCAGATGGGATTGCTTTTAGAATCCCTTAGAGGTCTAAAACCCTCTGACACCGGTTCACAGGGGACATTGCTCCTTGAGGCAGCGGAGACAGACTCTAATAACAAAAATAGTCAAAATTCACAAAAAGTCATTATTGCTTTTATTTTGAACAGCATGACACCTGCAAGCTGCCCCCCACACACCTCCTTTTTCACATGGCCCTTTTTGAAAAGGGTGGAGTCGGAGAACTTTCAAAAAACAGCTTCCAGTTTTGCCCATAACAATAAATAAATAAACAATAAACAAGTAGTGTAAGAATCCACTTAGCACATGACTGACTACTATTCTAGAATTAGTTCAGTTTGTGTATTTAGATGTCTTCAAAGCTGCCTCTGCAGACAACTGCGAAACGAATTTTATTTTTGTTTCACACAGCGTGCCTCTCCTGAGGGCACATCACAGTCTGTCTGCGGGGCTCTGCAACCTGAGAAAGGCGGGCTGCATCCAGGCCCTGGCCCCAAGGAGGGTGCTGTTACCTGCCACACGGGCCAGACACTGGGAAGAAGATGCTGCTGTATGGGGTTGCCCTATGATGCAAGGTTTGGGTGTGCTGTAGTTTGGTCTGGGTTTATTCCACTCAACTCCTCTCCCCGTTTGTCCTGCCTTTCATGGGTTTGGTTTGCTGCCTAAGGAGCAAGAAGACAAAAAAAATCATCAGAATCATTTCCAGGGCTGAGAAATCTGGAGCAAGCAGACAGCTGTTAAAAGCTGTTAATTGCAGTTTACAAAGGAGAAATCCCTTATCTTTGAAAGTTCACTTGCTTGAGTGACTCATTCTTCCTGGGAGGGATTAATGCTTAATTAGAAAAAGATGCCAAACAACCTAATGTGCTTCCTGAATGAAAACCTTACCTTAGTTTTAAAGATTCTTAACAAGGTGACATGCTAATTATTTAATGAATGATTTGAGCTGAGAAAGAGAGATACGTGTTAAAATGGCAAAATGCTTATCGCGTTTGGCACCGCTCCCAGAAATCCGGGCACTGACTGTTCAGGGATTTGGTGCCAAGCCTGTTTTTTGTTGTGCTCGGTGGCTGGTTCTGTTTTCCCACCTTTGATGTAAACATGTTTGTCAAGGCGCACTGTGGGGAGGGGAAGCCGAGAGCTGGGAGAGGCAGCCCGAACGCCATCTTCCTGTCCTGGTGAAGCGGGGACCCCGCTGTACTTGCGAACCCCGGAGACTGCTGAGCTGCAGCGTGGCTGGGGGACCGAAGGAAGTAGGAGCGTAGCGTGCACGCTTCCGAGGCAGGTAGCAAGGCGCTGCCAGCCCCAAGCCGCACTCCGCTCCACGGCCAGGGGTTTTCCTCCTGCACAACCGACCCCCGGGTTTGGTAGGGAGACGCCTGTGCACGGGGTAAGTGGGAGGCACGGGTGGAATGCCAGGTATGTGTGAGAGCAGAGCAGCGCAGGCAGGCTGACGCCAGGAGAGAATAGGCAGGTACCTATTGAGTTACAGGATTTCTACAAATCTAATCCGCTTGTAACGTGAGACTTATTACAGAGCCGGCCTCTGCTAGGGCTGCGGAGTCCCCAAGTCCGGGGTAGGAACTGGCTCTGAAGCAATGATCCCCCTTAACCCATGGACACCCAGCTTCACTTGACCAAAACTAATAGCCCCTTATCCTTGTAAAGCTGTTTAAGGGTGATGGTGTTTGCAAGTTGCTTGCTAATTATATAAAAAATAGCCAAAGTAAGGTATTATGGAACTGAAACTGAGATATTTAATACGCCTACAAACAGCGAACACACAATACCAGCCACAGCAAGCAGGGCCGTTTTAAAGCAGTCCCCATTTGGTATGTCTGACCCAGCGTAGACTATGGATTACTGAAGATGGGTATCTGTATTTTATGGTACATTTTTGCATGCGCTATGTTTGTTATGAAAATTTTAAATACAACAGTTATTTATTAGTATTGAGAAAGCATCTACTTAAAGAGCATTTTTTTTCCTGAGACATCTTTATTAATTGTCATAATAATTTGATGAAAAATGTATTAAAGGAAGGAAGTCAGAATTGCCAACGTAAATAGGAAAGAAGCCCTGTACTAGAGTCTCAAATATTCATGACGTATTCATACACTTTTCTTGGTCACCAGCTAATAAACCTCTTTAAAAGTGGGTGAAAGTATGCTTTTTATACTTAGTGTATGATCATAAGAATTCCCTAACTCAAGCTTGAAGTATTAAAAATGATCAATCTTCAGCTATTGCATAATTACATAAGAAAATCAAGACAATAATTCTTTACTGACGTAATTGTGATAAAACTCCAACCATAATGTAAAACTTTACAAAATATTTTTAAAGGATTTTTTAAAAAGATTTTATTTATTTATTTAGAGACAGAGAAAGAGAGGGAGAGAAACATCAATGTGTGGTTGCCTCTCATAGGGCCCCCACCGGGGACCTGGCCTGCAACCCAGGCATGTGCCCCGACTGGGAATGAAGCCGGAGACTGGTTCACAGCCCAAGCTCAATCCACTGGGCTACACCAGCCAGGGCACAAAATATTCTGAAGACTGAGTCATGAATGAATAGCATTAATCTCAGAAATATTCTACAAAGCATGGCTCCTGACCTGTATGTGATTTTTACTTCTCTCCACAGGTTGTGTTTGCTACCATGTTCAGATGCCTTGCATAAATCCGCAACAGTTACTTCTTGAGTTTTATTTAACACGAAGCTACCGAAATTAAGGATTTAAGAGTCTGTAGGATGCTGATAAAAGAATTTATATTTGTTGAATGTTTTCTGTCGTCCATGCATTCTAATAGGTAGTTTGGGCATGTTACCTTATTTATACAGTGTTACGATTCCTACTTTTCAGATGAAAAGTAACAAGGCTCCAATGAAGCAACCCCTGAGAAACAGTGGCCAGATATGACCCAGGACTGGTTGACTCCTGCCCACGTGGAGCGGAGACAGAGCACTTGCCCGAGGAAGACAGAAGTGTAAGGATGAGAAGAAGCGGGGATTTCCGGACTGGAGGTCGGAGCTGAAAAGTGGCTTTGCTACTTCCCACCTCCTTGTTTCCGTGCCGCCATAAATCGCCGAGTTTCTGTGTGCCTGGGTGCTCTCCCCTCTAAATGGGGTTAGATAAGTTACATCATCATGCTTTTGTAAGAACTGGGATAACGCTGGTGACGACAGTGTGGAGGTGTGTGGCGGGTGTCGTTAATACCGGCTAAGCTCTGTAACATATCACAAAAGTCTATCTGTGAGTCTTGAGCCGTGTCCTGTTTTTCACACGCATTCTGTATGCAAAAGTGATTTTCTGTTTTGAATGGAGGTGCAAGGGGAGAGAAAAGATCAGGTCACCTCCAGCTCCCGCACGGCTCAGGTAGAATTTACTGGAGGAGGTTGCTTCTGAACACTATCAAAAGTTTGCTTTTAAGTTGATTTGTGACATTAAAGCCAACCCTATCCTAAATTTGTTCACTCCCCTACAGGGCTTGTTTCTTTCAAGCTATTGCCAATTTTATCCCTGTCTAACCTTTGCGGTAGATAAGCAGATGCTATTAAATCTTGGACTACTGAGTAGCCCTCTGGAAAACAGCCGTCAGCCTTTGACAAAAGAATGTACAGCGATATTCTAGGCAGTTTTTAAAAGTAAAAACCATACATTAAGCCAATAAATTTAGGGCATTGGCAAAAATAGCATCTTCTGGTGGTGTTCCTAATCCCCAATATTAGTATCTTTAACATTTGATAAAGATAAGAATTCTCCCAGTGAGATTGAGTGGTTATACTGGGTGATAATTCTTATATTTGGTTGCTTTGACTTCGGTTTTATATGGCATGAAACTTTATTTTTTTCTTCAGGCCAGACATTTATTTGAAATATCAAATGCATCTCTATAATTAAGTGTATTTCCATATTTTATGCATGCTACATTTAAATTTCCAAAGAAAAGGTTGCGAAGAATTCATTTCTATAAGAAGCAAAGCAGAATAAATGCTCATACATTAATTTTTAAGTAAATCGTATAAAGATTTTAAAGTGAAGATCAAAACATCTTAATAATAAGTGGTATCTAAATTGAATTGTTTAAAGTTGAATTTCTTGGTAAATTTTCTGTGTGCACTTGAAAATACACATATTCTACTATAATTGGGTGGGGCGTTTTATAAATATTAATTAGGCTAAGTTGGTTGGTAGTATTGCTCAAGTTTACAGAGATGGGTGTTGCAATCTGTTATTATAATTGAGTTTATCTATATCTCCCTGCAGTTTTATCAGTTTTGCTATATATTTTTTTGAAACTCTTTTATTAGGTGCTTACTTGTTTAGGATTGTTATGCATTGACTCACTTTTCATTGTGAACGACCATCTCAGTTCTGGAAAGAATCTTCCGTCTGAAATCTACTCTGTTTTATGTTAATATAGCCACTCTGGCATGCATATAATTTTTTCCATCGTGGAACCTATTTGTTTCTTTACATTGATGTGTATTTCATACTGGCAGCATATAGTTGGGTCTTGATTTTCTTTATCCAACCTGACATCGCTGCTCAGTTGTTTAGGCCATTTACCCAGTGTTATTCACCTAATGTATTTCATCTTACATCATTTTTCTTCTACCCGAAGGACTTCCTTGAACATTCTTTGTAGTACAAGTTTCCTGGTGATTAAGTCTTTTGGCTTTTAGATGTCTTTATGTTGCCTTAGTATTTGGAAGGTATTTTTTTGTTTTTACCAAGAATAGAATTACAGGCTGAAAGATTTTTTTCCAATAAAGATGATGCTCCACTGTCTTTTCATTTCTATTATTTCCAGTGAGAAATCTGCTTTCATCCTCCTTTTTGTTTCTCTGTGTATATGATATGGGTGGTTTTTCCCCTTCTGATTGCTTTGGCTACTTTTAAGATGTTCCCCTTAACACTGTCTATGAGTAATTTGATTATGAGGTGCTTTGGTACGGTTTTCTCCATGTTCCTTTGGAGTTGATTACATCTTAGATATATAGTTTTACAGTTGTCATTAGGGTAGTTTTGGCCTTTCCTTCTTCAAATTTTTCTCTGAATCCCACATCTCTTTTTTAGGGATTCCGAGCACACGTATGTTAAGGGGTTTGAAGTTACCCTCCAGGACAGTGAGACTCTGTTTAAAAGTTCATTTTCTTTTCCTCTGTGTTTGGTTTTGGACTGTATCTATGGCCATATTTTCGAGCTCACTAATTTTCTATAACACCTAAACTGCTGTTAATCCCACCTAGTTTTTTTCTTATTTCACGCATTGTCATTTTCATCTCAACAGTGTAACTCGGGTCTTTTTTATATCTTCCATAATCTCCAATTAACTTTTGAGTATGTAGAATACAGTTAAAATAATTGTTTTGATATCCTTGTCTGCTCATTTTGGCATGCCTGTCAGATACGGGCCAGTTTCCACAGACTGATTATTCTCCTCATTATGGGTGTTTTTTCCTGCTTCTTTGCATCTCTGGGTATCTCTGGTTATATACCAAACGTTGGTAGGTGAGAGATATTTTTGTATTCTCATCAGTGATTTTGAACTTTGTCTAGGATGTATTGATACGTAGTTCAGTTACTTGAAGTCCCGTTTTAAGATTTGGGGGTGGTTCTGGATCAGTGCCCATTCCAGGGCTGACCATCCTTATCTTACAGAGGACTCTAGCCAGTGCCCCTGGGAGTGTGTCTTTCCAGGCTGGAAGGTACAAACATCCTTTCTCCCGGGCCCTGGGGTGGGGCTGTGGCTGCTGTTGTCTGGAGTCGTTTCTGGTGGCTCGTTCCTTAGCCTCACATGCCCGTGCTGATCAGGGCTAGGCCACTTCAGTGGCCTCTGAGTTTCTTTTCCCGTGAAGTGTTTTTGTCCATTGCCCTGTGAACTAGCCCCTCCGTCTTTTGTCTCTGGACTTCGGGGAGACCCCCAGTCTCCAGGTGAGTTTTCCTGCCCTGCGCTGCACCCTGGACACTCTGTCGAGGCAGAAAGCTGAGCGAGTCCTAAGGTCAGCCTCACTCCCTGTGTCTCAGGGCTCACTCTCTCTAGCTGTGTAATGTCCAGGGCTTGAAAACCACTGTTTTCTTTCACATGTTTTGTCTTTTTGTTGTCATTTTGTTTTAGAAGGTGTACTCAGTTACCGTTTCTCCCTCGTGGCCAGAAACAGGGAAAACAATTTCTAAGCCAGAGTATTTCATTGTTTCTAGAAACTAAAAATATTCTAATTATATTGTCAAGGACATTAATACACAAGAAATTGAGTGGTTTTTATAATATCATGCAACGAGTTATATTGCTATTGTTATCATTATCTTCAATATCACACTTTTGTCTTCCTATACCTATATCCTAGACTTTGCATATGTTTTAGTCACTGACAAATTTGAAAGAAATCATACAAGTCATCTTTCCCACTTCTTAATTTTCACCTGATGAAACTGAGAGCCAGAGAGGCTATGTGGGGTTGCCAGAGGCCAGCATGAATCTGGGCAAAGTAGGAGACTGATCCCACTGCCGGTTGTGTCCTTCTTCTGGTTTCTCATCTGCCCTAAACAGAAAGCTGAACGCCAGAGGTCAGCCACGGAAATAGGCCCAGTGTGCCAATTCTGGGTTAATCATAGTGCAAAAACTGAACAAAAGTAAGGAACCCACCTTGTAAAGAGGAATCCCCTGAGACTGTTTAGCTTGAGGGAGTCAGGAAGTGACAGTGTCAATACAGACGTGCAAAAACACAGATCAGTTATTAGTGGCATTGTCTAAGATAATCAATAGCTCTCCAAGGAAAGAACCATGCTAACCACACAGAAAAGGTTAAGGCTAGAAGGAGGTGGAGCACGTGACTAAGACATTGATGGCCGAAGTTCATGCTCCATGGCCAGTCCTGTTTCTGCTAGCCTTTGTTATTCAGCTCTTTCTTCAGAAAACCATCTGTGAAAGTCCTCAAGGAGACTGATTCATACCACAGATTAAGTCTTGGATGAATTACCCTCCCTAAGGTATTCCTAATTTAAAGGCATAATCTTGATCATTCTAAGACAGCATTTTCAAAAGTATATTTCATAATCATTAGTAGATGGTCAGGAAATATGAAACTTTCTGAGTTCAATATTTGGCTTCTCAGAGTTAAGCATCTTTCTTTATCGTGAGTTTCTTGGTCTATAAGTCACTGATGGCCAAGTATGAAATAAAATATTCATCATTTCCTACATTTGCCCATAGAGCCATTGTGTAGAGTGTGCCATCAAAACCGTGCAGGAAGAAGTTAACCGAAGAAATACGTGCTGTGGGTGTATTTTAAGGTGCCACAGTAGTCTAGTGGGAAGGTAGTTTTGAGGTAAAAATATATTTTTGAGATCCTAAGAGACTTAACAACTTTAGTCTTTCCAATGATGACCTTATGGATTTTCAAAGTAATAGTTTGAATTCCACCTTCCTAGAAGGCTTACGTGGACCCTATACTTGAGCAAAAGTCAGTAAGGAAATGTCTGTCCCAGACAGGTCTCAAGCAGAAACCTTTACCCCGTCATTACAGAACACTGAAACCGTGTCTCGGGGAACAAAGAGGGAAGGGAAAGCCTTTTGGTGGGTGGCACACGGAGGAGGAATTGGGGGTTCACTTTCATCTGCTCCCACGTGAATTGCCGGGGAGGTTTTGAGTCATGAGGAAGTGAAGTGCCCTGGCAAATGGCCTCCTCGGCTTCTGCTAATCACTTTATTAATGCTTTAGCCGGGTTGTGAAATATGCAGTAGTATTAATATCTGAGGAGAAAAACCTTTGTTGTGCATAAATTACAAATTTACTATCTCAATTGCCATTGGGTTTTAATGTTTCCTTCCAGAAAAAAACCCACTGTATATTCTTTAGGGAGCAATTCCATACTCTTAAGGGAATGAACCGAATGACCTAATAGGTCCTTCCATCTTTAATTTCTGTAATTCAGGAAAGCCTCATAAAACACAAGCTTCCTCTGTGAATTAACTTTTCTCTGAAAGTATTGGAAGCACTTTCTTACTCTCTTTGGAAGTACTTTAATATGTTTAACAATATTAAAATATTTACTGGACCCATATTGAAAAGTATCAGCTAAGTTATCCTCAATGGTTCAAGTGTAATTCTTCTGAAGGGTACAGTATATGGCACGTGACCTCTTCATTCTCTTTCCAAGCAGAAGAAGCCAGCCGCTCACACCAAGAAAAATGACTTTAAAGAGGAAGAATCTAAAACAAAATCAAATCAAACTGACAATTAGGGAATATCCTTTAAGCATAAAGTATGGTGCTAAAGTATCATTGAAACTCAAAAGAGGTAAATGTAATAAACATAAATAATAATTTTTACTGAACATATAATGTGCGTTAGCATGAAAATTTTAGTGGAAGTATATGCCATGGCTATTCACCATAAATGATTGCAATTTAGGAAGGAAAACAAAACCTACTGTTACAGGATAATTAGTCAAAACATAGTAAATTTGAAGCATATGAAAGCGAATTCTGTTGAAGCTGCAAGGGTGGAAGTATGCATAAAAAAGAACGAGTTAAGAGACCATTTGCAACCCCTATCTCTGCATCCCAGCACTTTCCGTCAAGTATAATCAAACTTACAGTTCTTTACCTTGGAATTCAAATCTTGGAAGGGAGCTTCTGTAGGTGCAATATCACCTGCAAAATTTTGTGTCTGATTTTGTGTTAGTGGTTTTATGACATATTCACAGGTATTCATGACCCTAACATGTTTCAAGACAGTAGATTGTACTTATGTGGTTATAATTTCACCCTAGTATAGAAATTCATTTAAAGAACATAAGTCATAGCATTCAAAATAAAATCTATTAAACGATATTAATAAATTAATGGTGACCACATTTCGTGACTGGCTTAATAGATTGTGTGACCTGATATCCAACTGCATAATACTGAAAAAATTTTAATACCATTTGACGGTGGTAAACTGTGCAACAACTTCATTTTTAACACTTATCTTCCCAAAGTTCAGATATAAAGCTACATCTATTAGGCTTTACATTTGGTATGAACTTTGGAAAGATATAATATTAGAGAATGGCATTTCCAAGTTTCAAGAAATAATCTAGTCTATCAAAAACTGAGTAGATAAATAAAATGTAGTATATAAATAAAATGGAATGTTATGCAGTCCTAAAAAGGAATGAAGATCCGGTACACGCTACAACATGAGTGAACTTGGGAAAAATTATGCTGAGAGAAACAAGCCAGACCCAAAAGGACACTAGCTTCATGATTCTACTTCTTGAGGCCCTATCTAAAGTAGGCAAATCTGCAGAGATAGCAAGCACATTACAGATTGCTATAGGCTGGGGAAAAGGGTGAATAGGAAGGTATTAATTAATATGAAAAGACTTTCATTTTGGAATGATGAAAGGGTTTCAGAAATACTAGTGATGTTTGCACAAATGACGAATGCAGTTAATGCCATTCAATCATACATGTAAAATGGATAAAATAGCAAATTTTATATTATCTACACCTTACAATAAAGGTGTTTGAAAAATTACTGAGAACACAGTAATTACTGAGAACACAGTAATTTCTTCTCTTACCTTTAATACAAGGGCCATAACAATTTAAGTTTCTCACCCCGATAATCCAGGGGATTATAAAATGTTTGCGAAAGCCACCTACTTTGCAGATACTGGCATTGAGAGCAACTTGCTTTGATTAGTCAGCCAGGTTTGGGGAAGATAAGAAGGAATCCTGATCAAGATATGAGTGTTGATGAGAAATGCGGTAGAAGGCAAGCAAGCAAAAAACCTTTGACATGTCAACAGTGAGTTAAAGCACCACGGTTATAGCATTTTCTGGGACGTCGGATTTTACTGTAGAAAGAAGAAAAATGATGTGGTTGATGAACAGAGGGCTCTAGGCCAAGAATCAGAGTCACATTCTGCTCTTGATTCTGTTGCTTTCTGCACAGAGTAATTCTGGAGGCTCACTTCTTTACATTTTCCATTTCTTGTTTGTAAAATTGAAATGGCTAGATGAATATTTTTAGGTCTCCTTCTAGCTGTAATATTATGTGGGTAGTTAATTCAAGTATTGTGATTCAGTGACAGATTATTTGTTGGGGCTAATTTTTTAAATCAAATTTTGATAGACTTCTAATCATTGTATGAGTCATTGTCAGCACAGATTCAGAGTTAGACCTTGTTATCTGAGTCTAAGAGTTAATTTTTGTGTGTGGATGTACTTCAGAATTTAAAACACGAATTGGTGACTTTATCAACTTGCCTATAAGATGCTGCATGTTCTTCTAAGAATAGGATGTGATATCTCAGTTTGGAGACTGCAGAATATAACCAAACTATAAGTCATAGGCTTAATTTGTATTTTCAACAATACTTCTAACCAATTTGGAAAATAATCATTTATTTTAAAACTCACTGACAGTAATTATAGTCTGGTAAGGTCAATTAAAGATACCCCTCGTTAATATTGCCTCATCAATATTGCCATCAATATTTCTTCTTCCTCATGAATCTCAAAAGGACTTTGGACTTTACAAATAATATTTCCTTTGACTGGACCATCCCATCCTGTGTAGTTCCTATACATCACACTCTTTTAGATCCATCTCAAAATCCTCCCCCACCCAAATTTTCAAAACTCTCACCACACTAGATACTTGTAGAAGGTTAAAGCTATAGCATGTGTTCCCAAGTCCAAGAAACTTCTCCAAAGCCATGTGGTTTTGAGGTTGAATGTGACAATGACAATAATCTCTCAAAGTTCTAAACACAATCTTTAAAGTTTGTTCTTTAAATATACATCTCTAATGTGTGAAATTGGGCACTATCATTTGAAATGCCTTATTTCTTTTAGATGAATTGATTTGTTTAGATGTTGAATTCTCTAACAATATTTCTAAGGGGAGGAAATGATGTCTTCTATTTATTACTTTGATCCCACCCTGAGGTAGTAGCCACTAAATCACATAGTGGGTGTTCCTTTTTGCTGTTTCATCTGTTTTTATATGTTCTCTTTGCTTTTATTAGCTGTTTCTATCTGCTTCTGTTAAGAGGCCTCAGTGGCTAGGCCAGCTCTGATCCACACACAGTACATCAGTGCACTGACAATAACTCTGGTGGTGGTTTGGGCTTGACTTCCAGTCGGGTTACTCCAGCCCCAGACTCTGGGTTCTCCAGCCTCTGCACTCCACCTCACTGCCAACCAGATCTGGGGTTGAGCATGCACGGGTGGCCTTGAAATCATGGCTTTGGATGGTATTTGTGCTCTGGTGACCCAGCCCCTAATCTGCATTGATTTTCTACCTAGTGTCCCAGAGTTCCTTCATTCTCTTTAGGACCAAAGCCTTGCCCTGTTCCGACTCTGGAAATTCTTGAACACGACAAAGTCCCACCAGACTCCTCCATTCTAGATTCCATCTTTGGCCAAGGGAACCCTATAGTCATATGGGTGTATCTTCTATTGAGTGAACACTAACTTTTCCCCAAAATATAGTGCTTGGTGATGCCCTTCACAACCATGCCTCAACCACAAATTTAACCCTCCTAGAACGTATGACAACTGATTCGGTCACTGTTCGCTCACTGCATGAGACACAGATATGCCTAACAATGTCTGTATAATCTTTTATGTTTCTTCCTTAATGATGTTCCTTTGATGATGCCACTAAAGGATTAATTGTTGTTCCTGTTGCAAAAAAGGGTATAAAACAACTGAGGAATAGATATTTTAAAAGGTAAAAAGAATTTAAAGTGGTTGCTTTAAATAATGCAGTAATATAGTCTCTGAAAAACACCGCAGCCCAGACACACGATGCCATTAAAGGCACTTCATTTAGCAGACACACTGTCATCAAGAAACTGCATTTCTAGGGACATGGTCCGCAAATGTTTCCCAGAAAAATGGTTTTTAAAAGCTACTTATTTTTAAAAATAAATACAAGGATGGGCGAAATGAGCTTTACAGTTGTGGGTATGCAAAACAGACTTTACTCTTGTGTTTTTATTTATTAGTTATTGTATAATTTTTCTTACATACAACTGTAAACCTACTTTTGCCCCATCCTGTATGGCTTCTCACTGGCCCTCTATTGAACCTTGCATTGGAGAATCAACAATCGTATAAAAGTCTAGATCTGTCTGTAAAATGAGATGCTCAGTAATAATCAACTCACAGTGACTGATAAGCGTAGAGAGGAGAGGAAGTTGGGAGAACATGCATTGAGCTTGCTACGGACACACTGTGTCTTCCCGCCCAGCGCTCTGTCTGCCTCAGCCTTCCTGCTTCCAAGTGCAAACGCGTGTCTGGGAAGCCTTCCAAGTCCCTTTTACAGAGAGTAAGCCTTCACCAGGGCACAGGAAGCACTAACTCCAATACCGGGGGGTTGTATGTTGTTCCAGCCCTCATTGCCAGAACCCTCAAAGAAGGATTGAGTAATGGTCGATGATGGGAAATTTTAGATTTGAAAATTGAGCTGTGTGTGACCTTAGCCCGATGCCCGTGAACTGGTCTTCTCTGGGGCGAATAGTTTTCCTGTCAAGTATAAAATGAAGGCTTCTCAGCAAAATGAGGGCATGCACAGGTCCGAGATCCGACCCTGAGAAGTCTGCTATATATGTTGGTTTGTTTTAAATTTTCTGTTTAATTTCAGTGGTGTGGCTGGAATACTACGTAAGTCTGAACTTGGGGTTTTTATGTTTTAGCTGAGTTTCGACTCAGCTAAATGACTTTGGAGAGGTATCCTTGATTAAAATTAAAATAAATAAATCTAATATGGTTTTATCAGATGTTAGCTTACAAAGCTCATAATTAAATTGCTTTATTATTGTACAAAAATTTATAAATAACTTGCATTCATTGTACCTTCAGTGTGATTGAGGAAAAATGTTAAAAATATAGGCTCCTTGTCCTCCAAATATGCACATCCCTTCTGCTTCTTTAAGAAAGAATCTTGATTTATGTGAAATCATCATGTACTTTTATTATTTTTGTTATGTTCTAAGCAGTAAGGCCTAATAAGGTATCTGTAGGCACCATAGGGTTAAAAGGGGCATGAGGTCATTATCGCCCCATTGAGTTTAGTGATGTACTTTTTGTCTCTTTGTGAGCCCTAGAGTAACTGTGGCTTTTATCCACCCAACCCAACCATCATTATCTCATGGCAAACATAATTAGCTTATACTCTTCTTGAAAGAAGCCAAACAAAGATTGCAGGCAAAGCAAATTATGAATCATTTTTCCTGGTGATTTTTTCTACTATCTTACAGAATTTGGAAATGGTTCCAGATAGTACATTCACCAAATGCTGTTTAGCAAAGAGTAAAATCATCTACACTGAAAATAAACGAACATGGTAATGAAAAGTCGACATGGCTTAACTAAACTGTCGAGAGGGTTGAAATTAAAGCCACCTGCATCTGCCTGAATTTTACTAATTCTTTTACAACCTGTTTGTTTTTTCTTTGACACCTTCTTCCTACTCAACCTCTTGCTGCCACCAGACCAGCTTGGACCCACAAGGCCTCATACACAGGCGACTATGACAGCCCGAGTCTTTGCTGCCTCAGCCCACGTCACACAACCCCGTCAGCCTGAGCTCCGTGACAGCACCGATGTGCCCGTGGTGCTCTGACTCGGAACTGTCGCTTCACCTGGGGGTCGGATTCCAGTCTCCCCCAGTATATTGTCAAGTCTTTTAAAACAAGCTCCCCCCGGACTGGTCTGCTCAGCTGCTATCCCCTGACTGCTCCTTGCCTTTATATTTACACATTCTGATGCCCTTCTTTACAGCTGCCTTTTCAATGATGCCTTTTCCCCTATAAAGTAGTAGTCATGGTAATAGTCATAAAACACACATCTTTAATGATTTCACTCACATGCCGCCAGTTTCAGGAAGAGTGCCATGAGAGTCTCAGCGGGTGGTAGTCTTTTCTTCCCCTAACTCCCCTTAAGCGTCTAATGCCTGTAACAACCCTGCATGCTAATGATAATCTGAATGTCTAATTGTCCTAGAAAGAGTTTTAAGGTGTTACTGTTTCTTGAGAGGTCTCTGTATGGCTGTCCCCAGGTCTTAGAAGTAACAGGATGACAAAAACAGTTTTTAAGGGATGAGGCAGAGAGGGCGTGTCGGAAATATTCTCCGAGGCCACAGCTGACGGCAGACAGGTCGGAACACTGCTCTGACTGCCCGGCAGCTGAGTGATTAGGAGTCGTCTCCCAGCTTCTTATTTTGACTCAAACAAATGGAAAGCCAAGAAAATCCTCCCAAGATCTTTTTCAGAACTCTAAGGAATCCATAAAGACATTCAAAAAGGCTTAACGTTAAATCCTTTCATAAGCAACTTACACAAACGGCAACATTTTGCTCCAGCAGTTCTCAGTGGAAAGTGTTCAGCTTTGTCGCCAGAACCAAAAATGGTTTGAGGTTATAGATGCCCATCGTGTGTATTCACGGAGACAGAGTAGAGAGGGGCACCTTACTTCATGGCTGTTTGAGATACCTTTCTCAATTTAATAGCAAGCGCAAAGGAGTTTATCGAGGAGATTTAATAAAGAGACCGTTTCTTGGGCAGAAGACCTGAACAGACGCCTCGCCCAAGAAGAGGTAGAAATGGCCGACAGATGAATGAAAAGATGCTCAACTTCACTAGCTGTTAGGGAAATGCAAATCATAACTACAGTGAGATACCGCCTCACCCGTTATAACAGCTGTTATCAACTAGACGGATGATAACAACTGTTGGGGAAGTTGTAGAGGAGAAGGAACCCCGTCCACCACTGGTGGGAGTGTGGAGTGGTGCAGCCACTGGAAATCAGTGTGGTGGCTCCTCAGAAAACTCAGAATGAAGGTGCTATAGGACCCGGCGATTCTTCTCTTGGTTATCTGCCTGAAAACTTTGAAAATGTGTGTTCACAAGCATATGTGCACTCCTAGATTCATTGAAGCATTACTCACAGTGGGCAAGATACAGAGACAGCCAAAGTGTTCTTCGGTAGAAGACTGGATAAAGAAGATGTGGTACATTAAGTCACTTCCAGCCAAGATGGAGGCATAAGTAGATATGCCTCACTTCCTCACACGACTGAAAAAAAAAAGGATGACAACCAATTAAAACAACAAAAACAACCAGAACTGCCAGAAAATTGAACTGTGTGGAAGTCTGACAGCCAAGGAGTTGGAGAAGAAGCATTCATCCCGACTGGCAGGAGGTACGGAGACAGGCAGCTGGGTGGAGAGGACGCAGAGCAAAGAGGTAGACCGGGTGGGCGAGGCAGTGGCTGGCACACTGGGTGGTCCCACGTTCCCATGTCGATAAGCAGGGAGGAACCACTGGGGAGCAACACAACCCAGGGTTCTGGAGCAGAAAAGTAAGCCCTCGAAACCTCTAGCTGTAAAGACCTGTAGGGGTTGCAGCAGTGGGGGAAATTCCCAGCCTCCCAAGAGAGTTCCTTGGAGGGGTCCACAGGATCCTAGAACATACACAAACCCATCTGCCAGGAAACAGCATCAGAAGGGTGCAGTTTGCTTGTGGGAAGCAAGGAAAAGACTGGAAGCAGGACAAAAGCCAAGCAACTGGCATTGTTCCCTCTCGGACCCTTCCTCCCCAGATTGCGCCACAGTGCACCCTGGTGAATAGCAATGCCCCTTACTACATAACAGGTGTGCAGAGACAAAGAAATATGGTCCAAATGAAAGAACAGATCAAAACTCCGGAAAGAGAACTAAGTGACAAGGAGATAGCCAACCTATCAGATGCAGAATTCAAAACACTGGTAATCAAGATGCTCTAAAAAATGGTTGCATGTGGATGGAAAATAAAGGAAAAAGTAAAAGCTATGCAAAGTGAAATAAAGGAAAATATACAGAGAACCAATAGTATAGGGAAGGAAACTGGGACTCAAATCAATGATTTGGAACAGAAGGAAGAAATAAATATTCAACCAGAACAGAATAAAGAAACAAGTTCAAAAAATTGAGAGGCTTAGGAACCTCTAGGACAACTTTAAACGTTCCAACATCCAAATCACAGGAGTGCCAGAAGTAGATGAGGAAGACCAATAAATTAAAAACTTATTTGAACAAATAATGAAGGGAAAACTTCCCTAATCTAGCAAAGGAAATAGACTTCCAGGAAGCCCAGGAAGCCCAGGAAGCCCAGAGAGTCCCAAAGAAGTTGGACCCGAGGAGGAATACACTAAGGCACATCATAATTAAATTACCCAAGGTTAAGATAAGAAGAGAATCTTAAAAGCACCAAGAGAAAAGGAGACTTTACTTTCAAAGGAGTTCCCATAAGAGAATCAGCTGATTTCTCAAAAAAAAAAAAAAAAAAAGCCTTGCAGGCAAGAAGGGGCTGGAAAGAAGTATTCAAAGTCATGAAAGGCAAGGGCTTCCATCCAATATTACTCTATCCAGCAAAGCTATCATTTAGAATGGAAGAGCAGATAAAGTGCTTCCCAGATAAGGTTAAGTTAAAGGAGTTCATCATCGCCCAGCCCTTACTATATGAAATGTTAAAGGGACTTATCTAAGAAAAAGAAGATCAAAATCTATGAACAGTAAAATGACAACAAACTCACAGCTATCGACAACTAAACCTATAAAAAAACAAAACTAGGCAAACAACTAGAACAGGAACAGGATCACAGAAATGGAGATCACATGGAGGGTTATCAGTGGGGAAGAGTTGGGGGGAGAGGGGGGAAAGCTACAGGGAATAAGAGGTGTAAATGGTAGTTACAAAATAGAAAGAGGTTAAGAATAGTATAGGAAATGGAGAAGCCATATATGACCCATGGACATGAACCAAGGGGGGGGGGGTGCTCGAGAGAAAGGGGGTGCAGGGCAGAGGGGATACAAGAGAGAAAAACTGGGACAACTGCAATAGAATGATAAATAGAATATACTTCGAAAAGATGTGGTACATTATATACATAAAAAGTCTGTTCAGAAGGTATCCAGCCATGTAATATGAGAAATGGAGACATTTATGAAGAAGATACAAGAAGCATTGTACATAGGGAAATGATGCCCCAGTCCCCTTGAAAGTAGGCACCTTGGGACCTCACACAGTTCTCCCAATTGTCATCAGCTGCCCCATTGTATTTTCCTGAATGTCATCGATGGTCTAAAATCTCTTCCCTCTCAAAGATGATTTTAGTTTTGGGAAAAGCCAGAAGTCACCGGGCCCAAAATCTGGGCTGTAAGAGGGCTGAGTCACCTGGGTGATTTGATGTTTTAGCAGAAAACTCTGCACAAGATGTGATGCATAAGTGGGTATATTGTCATGATGAAGTTGCCCATAGCTGCGGCTTCTGAATCATCCGAACACTCTCTGCAGAGGAAGGTTCAAGCTTTATGCAAAATTTGATGTGTACTCATTGCTCTATTCACTCAGTCATTTTGAATGTGACAGCCACATAGCACACATGCTCACTCAATGGCTTCCACCATCCCCACGGACTGGTACAGTGAAGTTGTCACAGTTCATGTATGTGCATTCCAGCCCACTCTCCTTGGCTGCCAGGTTACATCGATGTCACCCAAACTGTTCTTGTCATTAATAATGACTGGACTTTTTCTGAACAGACCTCATATATAACGGAACACTACTCAGCTATAACAAAAGACAAAGTACTGCCGTTTGTGACAAAATGGATGGACTTTGAGAATATAAAGCTAAGAACCCTGTGACTTTACTCATAGGTAGGATAAAAACTGAAACGTATGGGCGCAGACAGCAGTGAGGTGGTTACTAGAGGGACAGGCATGGGGTGGAAGGGGCCTAATATATGGTGACAGAAGATGGTTTGACTTTGGATGGTGGGCCCACAGGGCAACCTATAGATCTTATATCATAGAAATGGGTACTTGAAACCTGTACAATCTTATTGACCAAAGTCACCCCAATACACTTAATAAATGTTTTAAAAGAACACATAAAGAAGACTACTCACCAAGATCCAAGGTCTGCAGGAAAGCCAATAGGACTGGTGTGGCACCCAGAGGCAGCAGTGTCCAAGAGCCACACCCATCTCTAGGCCTGAAGGGGCAGAGGGAGGGAGCGGTCACCACAGCCTGGCAAGAGCTTTGTCTGAGTTTGCAATGCAGGAGGGACCTCGTAGGAGGAGCTGGGTGGCCTGGAGAAGAATAAGGTCACTGGCAAACTGAGGACAATCAGGAAGGGAGCTGGGAGAGTAACTTCCCTGACTTTCTTTTTATATTCCATCTTGGGCCAGAAGGACCCAAACTAAGGAGGGCTGTGAAGTGCACCCTCCGAGGCACAGAACAGAGTGGAAAATGGATCTGAAGGGACGAACTGAAAACCCCAGGCACAACCCCCATGCCGGCCACATGGGAATCTGTTTATCCCAGTCGTTATAGCACATCTGATTAATCATTTTACATTGGGGAAAAAACTGTAGGGAAATCTATTGAAACTATTCAAAATCTTTTTGGAGACAGAGGCATCATACCCTACATACTTCTTCACACTGACTCCTTGTGTAAAGTCTTTTAATCCAAATGTGGATTCCCCAGAATTAACATGCAGAGTTTTTGGCTGGATGGGCTCACAGGGATCTCCCTCAGAGCTCTCTTCCATGAATTACTTTAATTCAAGGGTCTGCATGATTATTAGGTTTCAGTCTCGCAGATATGCTAACCTATTGCTGTATTCTATTATATACAATGGAGGAAATGGGCAGCATTATTTAATGTATTCATAGCATTCATTGATCTACTGGACTTTGATTCTGTGACTTTTGTGGAGAGTATGTATCTGTCCTTGAGCTCGGAGGCACAAGCTCTGTATGGGTGCCAGGCTGTCGATGAAGTTTGAACACCCACCATCTGCATGAACTCATTCGTTATGTGTTTACTCACGGGCCACCGCATGCCAAGCATTCCACTCACTGCTGGGGCGAATGACAGAGTCAGAGCAAAGAGGAATGGGGTTTTGACACATCCTTAAACATTATGAAGTTTTTACGTGTTTAAACTTCCTTCTGTTGGACTTCTAACATTAACTACGTTCGGGAAGTATTCCAGATGCTAGGAGCTCTCAGAGCGCTGGGCTAGGGTGATAATTTCCATTATAAAATGCAGACAGGACCCACAGCATGGAGGGCCTTGTAAGTCCTGAAAAGGAGATTGATGTTGGACCACGTCCAAGTGACCATGGGAGTCCACTGATAAGCAGTAAGGGTGGAAGTGATGCTTTATTAAGTTTTATATCTAAGTTTTCAAAAGAACTCCCAAACTGCAGCATAGGAAATGGATGGGAAGTGGCCAGTAATAGACATAATGACATAAGTTGCACATTATTGATTAACCGAGATGAAAGGTGGCAATGGCCTAGATTACATGGAGATAATAGGGATGGAGGGAAGTAGACTAATTCTAGTTGTTTTTGAAAGTAGAATTCCTGGGTCTTAATGATCAGTTTAAAGCGAATATTGGAGAATAAGAATCGAGGATGACTCCATGTTTGAGGCTTGGTCAGCTGGATATAAGGGAGGATAATTTATTTGATATCAGACTTCGACATCAAGGTAAAGGACATACTATTGAAATAAACTGAAAGTGTTAAATTATATTACAACCTCTAAAGATGGTTTACTATTGTGGGCATTAACTTTTCCTTTAAAAGATGTGTAAGAACTTGCCTGTAAAATCAGGATACTACTTTTGGATGGGAAGAGATTATTTACCTTTATTGGTGTTCAATGTTTTTTAACCTACTCAGATTGTCTATCCCTTCTTGAAACAATTTCACAATTCAAATTTTCCTCATAGCATTTTTAAAATTATTAGAATAACTTTGCATAATATTTGAGTGTGTTTACATCCCCTTACTTCTATAGAAATGTGTTTTACTGCACCCACTGGGCGGAGGAGACTGAGACTGTCGACCTGCAGGCCCTGGAGCGCGAGGAGCTGAGCCAGAAGATCCAGTCCTGAGCCCCTGCCCTCCCTGCCCCGCCCTCCCACCTCCTCCAACCCCCCCCCACACCCCCCCACCCCCGCCCCCCACACTCCCTTCCTCAACCTCCCAGGGAAGCTGGCCGGTGCCCTGGGGCTCTCTCTCTTGGTGTCTTAGCTCTGACTGAAGAGAAGTGCTCAAATCGACTTACTTGTGGGAGAAAGTTTTGGACACTTCATAATTATTAAAGCAGTTTGGGGGGAAAGGATGTGTTTTCTGATGTTTGCCAAAGAGTATAAACGAGGGGGGGGTTATTCATCAATCCGTGGTTGAATGTCTTCTCAGATTCTCCAATTTATGCTTCATAGATGCTTTAACTCCTTCTTGTTTTCCTACAATTTATATTCATCAGCTTAGTTTATTCTTTGTTGTTCTTCCACATTTAATAACTAATGTACTTAAAGTTACCCATCCTTTTCTGACTGCATGAATCCACTTCAATTTATTGGTTTTGAAAGCAGACAATGAAAAAAAGAAAACTGGAGCAGAGCCCCTCTATGTAATTCCCAGAATTTACCGATGTCACCATTAGTAACACATGCGTGGCACACCTTAGGTATTCAATACCTAGTTGGAATTGAATGAGCACTATTCACAGGCTATCACACTTACCAAAATTGCTGTTTTGATAAACACTTTCTAAGATTTTCGACATGTAAAATTTTATAACTTACATGTTCATTTTACAAATTATGTTGGTACGGTTGATTAACTTTTGCTTTAAATTTTAATGTCTCTTATTATTTTGTCAATAAGCATACATGATTTTTAAAAAATATTTGCCGTTTTGATCTCCTTGCTCATCCCTATATTTTCAATGTTTCTGTGCCATTAACTTTCAGCCTGTCTCTTAACAATCCACAGCTATTTATGTTTCTTAATACGACTTTAAATTAGCAACCTCCTCATCAGAGTTTAATCCATTAATATTTATTGAAATAACTGATAGTGGGCCCATTTTTCCTACTAGGTCTGCTATGTGTATTTTATGTGTTTGTTCTGGTTCCTTTTTTATCCTCCCCCAAGGGCATGCTTAATGATTTTAGAGTGAGGGGAAGGGAAGGGGAGAGAGAGAAACATCAAGGTGAGAGGAAAACATCAGTTGTTTGCCTCTTGCAAGTGCCCCATCTGGGGACCAAACCCCACCCAGGAACTACGCTGACTGGGAATCGAACCAGCCACCTTTCCGTTTATGGGACAATGCTCCAATCAATTGAGCCCCACCAGCCAGGGCTTGGCTGGTTCCTTTTATCCTTTTCTTTTTTTTTTTGTCATCAGCTATAAAATCCAGTTTCTTTATTCTCTTCTTTCTTCAAGAATTGGGAAGCTGCACATAGTCTTTCCTTATTAATGATTATATCTATACCTTATCTTGTGTTGTTCTATCAGTGTTTACAATAAAAGAAGAGCCAGATCTCACCAGCTCCGGTGCTTCGACACACTGACCCATGCGTGTTTGTCCACACTGTCCTCTAGATCAGGCTGTTTTTTATTAGCCAGGACATGCACAGTAGTTCATTTAGGAAGAGTTGGAGTTGCATGTTTTACAAGCCCATATTGTTTTGAAATATTAATACATAAATATTATATATTCTCCCCCAAACGCCCTTCACTGAAATTGTTGTGCATCTATAACACAGTTAGAATCTTCATTTTAAAATAAATTTATACCCTCTTCACTTGTTTGGCCCTTGCTTACACTATCAGGGATGCTAAATCATGTTATGATATGAATAAACTTATTAGGAACATTTAAATTTATGAAATATTAACATATTAACATTTATGAAACATTTAAACACATGAAATTGATTATGAATATTACCAACCACTGTTTAGTCCAGTATTTTTTGAATACATTGACTAAGACATTTTCTCATTTTTAAAGTTAAAGTTCAGCTAAATATTGAGTTCTCTTGCAATAGAACCAGAGATTTCAGTTGATTTCTAATTTATTTTGTTAACCTCAAGGACTGCTTTTTAGCTGGGGAACAATAGATCTTATATGGCATTGCTACTGTTTCAAATGCAGATAGAATTGTCTGAACTCCAAATTTAACAGCTATGCGATTTGTTTGCATTTTGAATGAATAATAAGAGAGAAAGTATGATATTTCTTTGTGTTTTACATTGATGACCTACTTGCATTAATTGCAGTTACACATGCTTGTGGGAGCAGAAATAGTCTCATAATTGCCGATTGCAAAATGACAATGTTAGACGGTGTAGGAATTCAAACGCATTACAGGCTTAGTGTTTGGTTTCTACTTTTCCAAAGTAGCACTCTCCCTGACATTCAGCAACTTCCCTGAGTATGATTAATGATGAAAAAGTTAATTAATGAAGGTGTTTCTTTTCAGCATACACAAAACATGCACCTTTAAATCAGTCAGGGGATTATTACAGCTTTCGGGCACGAGCCCAGGTTCCTCAGCATGCACGTGACCCGTCTCCATCTTGCCCTCCACCCTCCCTTTTCTGGTCTTTCGAGCTCTTCGGTTCTGGAAGAGTCTCTCCGTCGCCCTGTCACAAGGTCTCTCTCCCTCTGCCTTCACCGTCAGCGCCCTCTCTGGTGGGGCTGCTTTTTTGTGCTGTCTCTCTCCCTTTCGTCTTTGCAGCCCTGTCTTTAAAGAATCAAGTTATTTTGTAGTATATCATTGAATATAAGGAAGGATTCTTATGTCTTACGTAACACGCTATGCTTTTCCAGTTCACGGCACTTAGGACAAGAACTTACAAATCTCTTTATGTGTCCTTATCTCTCGATAGACTGTATGTTTCTCAATAATGGGAATTGTGCCTCATTTACCTTTGCTTTTTGGTGCTGTGAATATTTATCCACTATAACCTCCTACCCCATCCCTCCAAAAATATTAATTGGCAACATTTGAACCAATGTTGATGAAACAGTGCTCTTGACATTGTGAAGGTTGGGGCTCCACCTCATCGTCAGGCGTGAACCTTCACTTTGAAAATGACACGTCAGGGAAGTTGATAGAAAGTCAAGAGACCTCCGCCCTGGTTCTGGTAATACTAACTAGTTTTGGGGTCACTGAATTCTGAAAATTGATGACTTCCTCACTCAGACTCAAGCAGTGATCTTAGATTGGTTCTTAAGAACTTCAGGGTGATCATGACTGGTCCATGCGGTCGAGTGGGCTGGATGTTGTTCAGGGGACCAAAAGGTCACCAGCCAGTTCCATTCCTGGTCAGGGCACAGGCCCGGGTGGTAAGTGAGGTTGGGGCCATGAGAGAGGCAAACTGATCGATGTTTCTCTCTCTCTCTTTCTCACTCCCCTCCCCTCTCTCTGAAAATAAATAAATAAAATCTTTTAAAAAACTTCAGGATGTTCAAAATTAAGCAATAAAATTGCCATTTGATATATCTGGGAAATTGGAGAAGAATAAAATACTACTTATGATTACAGTTGAAAAGTCATTATTAAATATTAATGTTCTACATTCTGTATCATGGAAGAAAAAAATACTAGTTTTTCTACGCTCTGTTCATGAAAATTGGATATCTACACATTTGAAGTTTCCACTTTTAAATCAAAGGTGCATTTTATTTTCTGTGCATAGGTCACCTAAAGATGTTTACGTGAGCATTCACGGGTGTATGCAGTAACACTGTACGTCCTAACTCACCGTGGTTCCTGGTTTCTGGAAGAGTTCAGGTATAGAATTCCAAACTCCCCTGTTATCGCTTAACATACAGAATTCTCTTTTCTTGAGGAGTTAATTTAGCTCTTATTGTCTGCAGACTTTTATCCAGCCTTCTGTAATGTAAGCAACACTATTTCCTTTATGCTAAGCTATTAACCCTTCGCATCCAAGAATAGAGTTGCTGACTGTACGTCTGTGCGTGGGGCTGAGTCTGGCATGACCCTATATGAACTGCAGGCCAGACACATCCTGCTCATCCAAACCTCCCAGCCTTTGGGAGCTCCGCACATGTCCTTCTTCACCATTCGCCTGGAGAGTTCAGCCATCGAAGGGGCACTAAATTAGATCTAACAGCCACATATTTGGAATTTAAACAAAAACACTAAAGCTAATTAATTATATCGTTTTAAAATCAATTTAAAAAAATAGTTTCTTTCATTCCTACTTGATTTGATCTCTGGAGGGGACAACAAACCCTCAACGTTCTCAGTGTAATTTTTTTCCCCTGTCTTCAGTTCCCTGTCCTGTTTAACCATCCTGTTGTAGTTCGGCCTTTGTCTGACGTGATGAGCTCCGCCAAGTTCAGCTGTACAGAATACAATGTCATGTCCGTGCTCACCAACTGTTCTCCAAGTCTCCCACAGGGAAGTCGTTTCCATCTGTTGCTATTAATGAAACATATTTACAGATAAAACATGTCAGTAACAGCAGATGTAAATTCCCTGCAAACATTCTCTCTCCCCCCACATCTGTCCGGGGAGCACACCAGAGCTATGCAAATTTAGGGTTCCTTGAGGAATCCGGGCCGCACTAACTATCCTAGAGGGTCACGTGCTGAGTGTCCAAAGGCACAGGCTTGATCGCTCAAGGATGACCTCTAACTTGGACCTTCCCTTGCACGCTGACAAGAGCCTCCATTCCCCAGTAACCGGATAATCTCCAGCTTTCCCTCTGGCAATTTCCACAAGTAGGAGCCATTTTCAAATGCTGTTTTTCCTCTCAGAAACTACAGTCCTCTCTCCTGCTTGTTGATCTGGAAGAATCAAGCCACTGTCAACAGTGATCACACTGAGAGCAGCTCGTGGGGGGGATTTTCACATTCCCGGGGAAGAACTTACTCCTTTCAGGCACTCTCAAAACTGCAAATTTAAAATAATTTCATTATTAATACACTCTGAATTCTTTTCTGCACTACTTCTCCATGTGGTAGCCTTTGCTCCCGCCCTCTGGCGTTCTCTGGCCTCCCGTGGCATTCTGGCTGTGCCAAGTTCCCACTATGGATCCGGCTCTGACGTCACCAGGGGTCACTCACATTAAAGGGGGAACTCACAGGTTCACTGCTCAAGGAAGGGCATGTGGAGTCTTAAAGAGGATGTTTCGTATCTAGTATCTCAGAGACAGTTGGTGGATAACTAGCTGGACAGCTAAATAGACGGATAAAAGACAGAGACGAAACCCTTTTCGATGCCACTTGGGGATTCACATTATGTCCTCAAACTGGGGGGACCAGCAGTAGGCGCTCCGTTTATGAGAGCTCGTCCTCACTGTCCCTGCATAATTCATTGTCATAGAAATACAAGTGGAAAACTGGTGTGTCTGCTGCTACACAAAACAGGTGTTGTATTGTGAATATGAAGTCTTTGCAGACATGCGTCGTAATGTGTTTTGAACAAAAGTGTAATTTTAAGAATGTCTTGATATCCGACCACAGCCAGTAGTACAGATGACTCACTGAACAGGATCCCATTTTTGTGCATATTCGTGCATGAAAATAATAACTAGATCAACAAACAAGAGCCTCTTCAAACGTTTCAACCTTCTCCATAACACAATTAACACTGTTTTTCTTTTTGGAATACAGCCGAACTTCTTAAGGGCACAGTCCCATTGATACTGCAATGCATGGCATGAAATCTTAGTGCCGGTTTCTTTAATTTTTTAACAGGGTATGACTTTCCAATTGTCTCTTCCCGTCGTTGTCTACGAGCCTCTTATTTATGTTAATAGTGGGTGCTATTGTTGATAAGCTACTTGTAACAAATGAGTCAAACAAAAAGGCACGAATTCTGCAGATGGTGGAATAATTCAGTGGGATAATCTGCATAAGCAGATTCACATTTTCATAGAAAACATTTTAATTTAATGTTTGGCTTTGATCACTAGCTTACTGAACATCCCTAATTTTTTTCATCTAGTTCCCACCTTCTTTTTTAATTAAAAATTGTGCTGTGCTTAGTGACTAATCTTTTTCCAAATAACCACATGGTTACACTGTGCTGTGTCACATGGTCCAGATTTCCCATTGCTGTAACTGATTCAGATGTATAGCTTTATGTCACCTGCCCCATTAGGGACATACTGTTTGGCGTGAGGGCAAAGCAAACAATCCAACATTAGCTTGTATTTTGTTCATCTGGAAGGAAAGAGCCGGGCTTCTGGTCAGGCCTGCAATGAGTTCGAAGTTACCACCCCATTCTAACAAGTAAAGAGCTGAACAAACCGAAAAATCAAACTCAGATCCATCAGAGAAGCAAGGTCACAAACCACTGCCCCTCCCCACCCCCGATGGGGAGTAACACACAGGACCGGGGGGGGGGGGNCCCCCCCCCGCCCCGGGGGGGGGGGGGGGGGTGCACGGCGGTGGGGGTGGGGGGCTCCCAACTTGTCAGGGCAGAAACCCGAAGGCGGGAAGGGCTGTGTGCCCTGGTAGGGAAACCTGAAACTCTAACTGATGAATTTTGCGGCATATCAGAAAAACCTTCTACTTCCAGCTGGGAAAGAGGAAAAGAAGCTACTTTGAAATGCACCAGAGCATTCTGTTCTTAACGATTTTACTGAAGCATAAACTACAGTTTTGTTTTGTTTTTTTTTATTTATCTAACTGCAGTTTTTAAAATTTATCTAACTGCTCAACTCCAGATCTTTCAAGCCACTCACCCCGGGGAAAAGAACTGCCCAATTTCAGCCATCCTCTGGCCTCTAGGAATGGGGTGGGGAGAGACTGAGCAGCCGGGGTAGAGTTCGCAGTGCAGGGCTCACCCAGTTGGGACTGAACCATGTGACCAGGGAACACGCCCTCTCCCCTAAACCTTAACATTCCATTGCTAATGGTCTATTTGCTGTCGTGCACTTCAGTCGGTACAAGATGTCCCCACCTTTCAACACTAAAACGCAAAATACACAGTTTGAAGAGGCTGAACAAGCGTAAGAGTCGGAGTCAGATATGGCACAGCCGGCAGAATTATTCTACCAAGGATTTTTTAAAACTAAGATTAATAGAGCAAGGGGTTTAATGGAAAAAGTAAACAACGTGCGAGAACAGATCGATTGTGTAAATAAAGAGATGGAAATTCTAAGCCTAAGAAATGCTAGAAACAAAAAAAAACAGTGACATAAATGGAGAACACTTATAGGCTTATTAGCAGAGAATACACACGACTGAGGATATGACTGCGTTTTGGGATAGAACAATCAAAACTCTCAAAACTGAAAAGCAAAGAGAAAAAAGACTGACTGAAAAAAATACAGAGCAAGCATTTATAGACAATGGTTTATAATTTATAGATTCATAGCAGTGAATGCATATAATAAAAGTGAAGAGAGCTCTAAAATCAACTTTACTCCTTAGAAAACTAGGGGGAAAAAAGCCACTTAAATCCAAAGTAAACAGGGGAAAATAAGTAATAAACATTGGAGCAGACATCAATGAAATTTAATATGGAAATCAATAGAAAATAGACATGAAACCAAAAGCTTGTTCTTTACAAAGATCAATGAAACTGATAAGCCTCCAGCCAGGCTAACGAAGAGAAAAAGAGAGATACAAATGACAAATATCAGAAATGAAAAAGGAGACATTATTACAGACACCACGGACATTTAAAAAAAGGAAGAAACACTGTGAACAACTCCGCACTCACAGATTTTATAACCCAGATGAAAGGCACCAAATCCTTGAGAGATACAATCTGCCAAAACTCACACAAGAGGAAACAATCAGAGCAGGCCTATGCTCATTCGAGAAATTAAATCAATAATTAACAACCTTCCAAAACTTAGAGCATTAGTCACAGATGGTTTCGCCGGTGAATTTTATGGAACATTTCGGGAAGAAACTATACCAACTTTCCACAATGTCTTCAAAAAGATAAGGGCAAAGAGCATATTCCTAACTCATTCTGAGGCCAGCATTACCCTGAACCAAAGTGAAAGACATTTCCAGAAAACTATAGAAGAATATCTCTCACTAACATAGTTGCAAAAATCCTCCACATAATATTAGCAAATTGAATTCCACAATGTTCAGAAAGACTATACTCTAGGGCCAAGTAGCACTTCTCCAAGGGACCCAAAGCTGGCTCAGCGGCTTCCTGGAGAGGGAGATTCAATGTCACCAAGCTGCCAGCTCTTCCTAACTTGATCTGTGTATCCAATGCAATCTCATCAAAATCCCAGCAAGTTATTCCATGCGGATCAACAAGCTTACTCTAAAATATATATGTAGAAGCACGAGACCCAGAATGGACACCTCAAGGCAGAAGAACGGTCAAAGGGCTGATAGGACCCGTCTTCGATGACAACGACTTGCTGAAGACTTCCTCTAAGGCTACAGCAACCGTGGCAGCATGACATTGAAGAAGAAATAGGCAAATGGATGGGTGGAATGGGAAATCAAAGTGGTACAACCATTTTTGGAGACCGTTGGGCAGTTCCCTGCAAAAGTGAATATACTCTTACCATAATTGTGTTCTTCGGCATTTATCCTAATTCATTGAAAACTTACTTCCACACCAAAACCTGCACACTGATGTTTATAATAGCAGTTTTATTCATAATCACCAAAACTTGAAAGCAACCAACATGTCCTTCAGCAAGCGAATGGATAAATGCACTGTGATACAGCTGGACAGTGGAATGTCATTCAGTGCTAAACAGCAATGAGCTAGCAAGCCACAGAGGTGCTTGACAGAAACTTAGATGCATAGCACTAAGTGAAAGAAGCCAGTCTGAGGAGCTACATACTGAATGGTGCAAACGGTGTGGCATTCTGGAAAAAGTAAAACTATGATGACAGCAGAAAGATCAGTGGTGGCCAGGAGTTGGTGGGGAAGGGGAGGGATGAGTAGGCAGAGCCAAGGGAGGGGGCGTTTAGCGCAGTGGGGCTGTTCTGTATGACACTACACTAACGTGCGCCTGCCGTACGTCTGCCCGAACTCATACTGTAGGACGGACAACACAAAGAGTGAGCCCTGAGATGAACGACAGATGCTGTAGATTCATGGATTGTAACAAGGAGCCACTGTGGAGCCAGACATCAATAGCTGGGCAGTCTGCGTGGGCAGGACAAGTGGGGACCCTGAACTTTCTGCCCCATTTTGATGCGAACTTACATTGATTTAAAAATAAATTTTATCAATTTTTAAAGCACAAAGTTTCTATAGGCCATACGTATTCAGCTGGTTTATTTCCACAGAAGTACGAATCGTACTCAGAATCTGCTTCTTACAGGTTTGTTCAGCTCATTCAACAGCTAGTATTGCCCTTGGACGGCAACCAGGTCCAAGTCAAAACCCCTCCAACTTAACAGAAACAATGTCCAGTGACCCCTTCCCCTGACACTGTTTTTCACGTTAGACGTCATGGAGCTTCCAAGGAGATCCCCTCGTGTGTGAGGTCTGTGAAGTCGACGCTAAGCCAAAGAAGATGATGAAAGTAAACCTTCAGGTTTCGGTTGTGGTGGTAACCACGTTCAAGGCCAGTCCACATAAGCACATGATGTGAGAAAAGGATCTGCACGGCACCTTGGTTCTCCCCCTCTGTCTTTCGTCCCCTGCCCCCCCACCACTCACCTGAAGTATGTGCTTGTCAGTCACTGCTTTAGCCCCTTGTGACTGCTGTAACCAAGTACCAGAGACTGAGTGACTTACAAAAAGCAGAACTTCATCTCTCACATTTCCGGAGGCTGCACGTCCAAGACCAGGGCTTAGCATGGTCAAGTTCTGGGGCGGACCCTCTTCCAGGTGGCAGACTGCCCACTTCCTGTGTTCTCACATGGCAGGGGGCGGAGAGGCAGCAAGCTGTCCTGTGATCTTACAAGGGTACTGATCCCATTCGTGAGAACCTTCTGAAGGTCTCACCTCCTCTTACCATCCATCGGATTGTGGACGAAGGTTTCTGCGCATGAATTTGAAGGGGACACCAGCAATCCACCAAAGTTTTCAAATGCTTTTTAGCTTGCTTGTCATCATTATTATCCAATTGTGCATTTAAGATTTAGGGTAGTTCATTTCTACACCATTTTGTTTCCTTGTTGTCTATTTTTTAGCTTTCATAGTTCTATGAATCAGTAAAAAGGGTAAAATTATTTAATAATCCTATGTAGGAAACGTTAATTCTGTTTATATAGAGAAAGAAATACATTGAGAGGCTTTTAGAAACAATTTCACAAGGGGCAGAAATGGGAAGTGAATGGATCCTTCCTGCTGTACCTGGAAGCAACAGGCCTGCCCTGGACCAGACAGAGAGCAGCTGCTTCCGGTGAGGAGGCGGCCTTGACCTCTGGAAGGCTATTTGGAAGATTTCTTACAATATGTAGACAAATGAAATGAAAGAATTCGCCAATTCGCTGGACACAACAAACTAAGAGAAACTAATTGAATGCGATTGAAACAGGATTTAATAAGTAGTTACTCTGTATCGAGCTCTGTGGTTAACCTTTCTTTGTTCATATTCTAAGTTATTTCAAATACCAAACACCAAATGAATTCCCCATTTGACACCAGTTGAGACCCAATTGCTTCTTTGAAAACAGGTCCAACAGAATAGAGAATTTAGCCTAGGTAACTGCTCTAAATTTGAATCTATTCAGTAAAAAACCTCATACAGTGCAATAGTATAAATTTCTAGTTCTAACTTGATGATCTAAACTAAAAAAAAAAAAACTTAAGTGAAAAAAAACAAAATCACAGACCAATAAAAATCTAGTAATAATGTATGCATGACCTCACTTCTCTATATTTTAAAAGTCCATTGCACCTGGCACATATAGAGAAATGAAAAACAGGAATAATGTGTTGATAGAGGTTACCTTTGAAGGAAAGAATGAGGGGAAAGTGAACATTTTTCTATGTACATTTCTGCCTGTTTATATCTTACAGTGATACTCATGTTTATAGGACTTGTTTGGTGAGCACAATGGCAAAGTCAATGATACCTTAAGAAAAGTGGTACATTTATAGGGGTCTCAGGTTTAGAAAGCAGTATTCTCCCACGTGATGCGTTTGTATTTCTCTTCCAACATATCGACCTGCGACCAACTCCTTAGGCTTCCTGGCCTTGCTGAAACAGCATCCCGGTCCGCTCACCTTCCCCTCAGTGGGGCCAGGGTTCGAGCTCTGCACCACGGGGACCCCCGCGAGAGCGCTCAGTGAACGTGAGGTCCCATCAGTCACAACTCTCCCCGCCGGCTCCCTGCCTGTAACCTACTTCCCATTGATTCTCAGGGGGGTGATTTCGCAGTAGAAATGCAGTCGCTGTTTAGTCAGGTCTCTTGATTTCTTTCTGAAACCCATAGGAAGATAGCACCGGTCTCTGGGGTGGCTCTGGAAACTTCCATCGCTCTGCGCAGCAACCCTTCTCCAAGCAGAACCTCGCCCCCGTAGGCCCGAGGGCGGCAGGTGGAGAAGCCCAGAGAAAGGAGACACGTAGTGGACACCACGTCTGCCCTGATCTGAGTGTAAGGAGAAAAATCAGAATCGAGCGAAATAAGGGTACAAAGGAGCAGAGGAATCAATGAGGGTGAAAAACAGACGTGATTGCATCCCACTTTGGAGGAAAGGAAAATTTTAAGTCGTTTGAGGGTCAAAGACTCCAGCTTTGAAGTTTAAATTATAATGTGAAACAAAAAGAGGCCAGAGGTGGCCGAAGTCGTCCTGGGGAAGGATGTTATTACCCACGTGCCCCCAGCCCCACCTCAGCGCCGCCTCCCTCACTGATCGTACTCCACGGTCATGGCTGGTTTGGGTGTCTGTCTTGGTTCTAACCGCCAGCTGTTCAAAGGCGAAAACGCAGCTCTATGTCTCATATTTGCCATGACTGCGCTGCTTCCCAGACTTCGTGAAGACTCGTATGCAGAACAAATGAATGACCGTCAGTCATTCCGTTTAAAGCGAGTTCCTGAAACAATCTAACATGGAAAGTTTTCAGAGTTCTTTCAGAAGACTCTCGGGGGCGACTACGACATTAGGCCCATCTGTTTCAGTTCTGTTATTTAGAATTCTGTGTATTCTGGTCTTCTTACAATTTCCTTCGTTTTTCTCTTTATATGGAATCCCCAATATATCCTGTCTTTTCGTTTTTTCCTTAGATTGACTTCCAAATTCACCTTCCTACTCTTAAGCTGTGCTTCCTAATTGTCGATGCAGTGAAACCTGCCGGTCCCTTTGTTTCGTTCCTACTTTAAACCCAAATAAAATGAAACAGAAAGAAACTCGTCAAGGTGACTGTTGGGAGTGGGACTCTGAAAGAAGGTGGCTGCCAACAGGTTTTCTTTCGGAGCCAGAGAAAATCACCATGATTTTGTTTTCCTTTGTGGGACTCCCTTTCTACACATTGATTGTCGCCGTGGCCAGTAATGGAAAGGAAAGGAGAAGCCATTTCAGGACAAGCCTGGTGGCACGCAGGTGACTTGGGACACGGAGCAATTCCAGACCCACTCACCACAATGGAAGTCAAGAAACTAGGAGGCCAGGAAGAGACAAGGAAAGAACAATTGAGGGCCATTCTGAGCAAGAGATCAGGCCTAATAAGCAGAAGCCGGATGGAAGTCCAGTTAATTTAGAATGGAATCTAGGACAAGGAGAGAAAAGCTGTCAGTGTGAATGCATTAATTTTACAGACAAGCGCACTGCCACGCAGAGCCGCCTGTACAGTCTTCACATCGAACAGAGACCAGTCTTCAAGCTGGAATCTTACCATCTCATGGGATTCTTTCTTTATAATCCCAAAGTGATGTTTTGTTTTTTTTCTGAATTCCTTTAGTTCTCACGGTATGCCCTTCCCATCGGAGAGCCAGCAATTATTTCTTTGTGTTATGGTTACTTTTCATGCATGAAATGTAAACTCTTCTGCTGAATTATAAATTTCTTTTTTGAAATGTCTACACTGCTCACCTGTTACCTAATAAATATGAAATTACTGTGATAATAATTATCAGGATGTAATCATAGGATGATATGAAAATCCCTCATGGGAATGATACCATTAGGCCATCGCAATTCAAGTTCAAAATATAAAGCTGCTTTTAACTAGTTCTTTGCACAAAAATGATAAGAACTAACAACATGTCACTGGTTCATGGCAGGTGCTTATGATAAATACATTGTCAACCAGGCCCAGACGGTCTTGAATCACTGTTTTAATTTCTTCACGCTCTTAGTACTTCTGAAATTATTGTGTCCTTGTTTTTACTATCTTTTTCCCACTAAACTGTAAGCTCTGAATGGGCCCAGAGTACCTTCCTCTCACTCCCTGCCAAATCTTCAGGGCCTCGAAAAGCAGCACTTAGGAGGTGTACAATAAATGCCTATTAAATTGAAAAAGAGTAATGCCGATTCCAACACTCAATTGCACTATTGCAATAATTGTGCCGTGTTGAGAATCGTCTTTACGCTTCATTGCATGGTTCACCCAATTACCCACAACAGAGCTCTAGCCATCGGTCTTGTGTTTTCAAGTCCATTCTGTGCTTCTCCTCCACTCACACACATGTTAAGAGTGACCAACGAAGAACAATATGTCCACAGGCCAGTCCCTGTTCCCTACTGAACGTCAAGGGGAAGTGCATACTCAGCACAGCCGCACGGCAGATCAACACAGTGTCATCCAGTACAGACGGGAGAGTCATGTCCTTCACCTTGGGGAGACCCGTACCTCATGACCAGGCGCATGCTGTTCAAGAAAGTCCTTTGCTGCCTTGTTTTTTACAGAAAAAAAAACTAGAAATAAACTAAACTTCCATCGCCTTGAAAATGAATAAACACACTGATAACCCACACAAGGAACTATTTGCCAGTGGTCAAAACAAATGAAGTACAGCTGTATCTGTTAACATGGAAAAACCTAAAAATGTAACGTTGGCTGAAAAACGTTAGATACAACATGCATTCCAAAATGTAGGAAATCTTACCTATACATTCCCCGGGAGAGAAACATTTTGCCATGAACCAGGGCACCATTTATCACCTGGGGACTTCCTCACAGGTACCAAATTTCTGTGAGAAAAAAACCAAATGGAACAAAATAAAAACCTTCCTGGGAATGGCTACTCACACTTACAGCCTCATCTGGCCCATGCACTCATGTTTGTTTGGCCGGGGAACAGACAACTGGTAGACTTTTACTAGAGGTGTCTCTTCTCTGAGGAACCTAGGGAGCAAGGCAAGAACAGAGAGGAAGAGTTGTGGGCAGGGCGAAACAGTCAGTGAGGGAAAGGCGGAGAGGTTGAAAAATAAAGACCTCCAACCAGAAATCAGGTCTATCACTAAGAAAATATCGGTAATCATTTTTATTAAAGAAACCACGGGAGCTTTTAATCTGCGAATTCTGTGTGTCCTGAAGTAGCACCGAAACAGAACCAACTCTCAGGAGTTGGGCGTCTCCTCTTAACTACTCCGTTCTTGTTAGCTGACTGTTCGGATGTGGCACTATTTGAAAAGGGAAAGAAAACCTCTTTTTGGAACAAAGGAGTCTTCTCAGGATCCTCAATATTTTTACAATAAATACATAAAATTTGAATAATTTAAGACCTTCAGTGTCAGCCTTTGAAAAACTTAAAAGCATAAATACAAATTCTTGTGGACAGCCTGCAAACAGTTTCCTTTCAAGTGGGATCATTAGCTTTGAACTTGTCTGTATCAGTTCTTCTGAGTTGTTTTCAGCCAGTTGTGTAGCCACGCTCTCTGTGGTGATCCAGCTCTCTGTTAACCCCATTTTATGACAATTGAGCTGCCCTTTCATGGAGTTCCGAGTTATCGGAATTCCCAGGATGTTTGCCCCTATGCAGAATTCCCTAAGGCAGCGGTCATGCTGTCTCCTGGTTCACTGGCTTATTACAAAAGAACAGATGTGACGGGAAACGTCATGGGGGTGAGCAGGGCAATTCGCTCTTTCTAAATTTCACCTCTCGAATGGAAGTTAGCACTTTGGATTTTGCATTAAAACAAAGCAGTGTGCTTGTAATATCACGTAACATTTTTGCCTGGGGCCTACAAACAAAGTCCTCATTTGAGAAAATCAGAGGACTTTAGAAGTCTGTCTGTCAGGCAAACCGCCATGTGATGGGACGTTTCAACTCTGTTCCAGACTGTTTGAAAAGGTGGCGGGTTGGGGGCGGGGGTGGGGGGAGTGGGTGGTGGGGTTGGTGGGCGGGGCAACTCTTCTCTGTAGAAGCATCGGATTCCATTCCTGGAAAAGTCCCATGGCCCTAAAAGTTTTCTTTGTATCAAGCCTCAATCTGTTTCACTGTCGTTTGCACCCTTTGTTGTCTGCCTGCTCTTAGACACAACCTGGTTCCAACTCCGACTTCCAAGGGCTCGACAGCCCTCAAAATAATGCACAGCAATGTCCTCTCCTCGCTAGTCTTCCCCAACTTCAGGATTCTCTTGGTTAACCTTTGTTACCACCTCCTCAGGGGATGCAATATACAGAACTTCCTCTACCCTGATGACCCACACATCAGGCCACTGTTGCTTGACATTCAGGAAAGCGGTTAAAATGCCCAAGTGTTACAAGGAGAGCTTGGTGAGAATCTCAGTGTTGCTTCATTTTGGTCATGTAACTGAGTAGAATATGTTGGTCATCCTAGCCCTCCTTCATTGAACTTTCTCATCGGATCACTAGTACCTAGCCCCCAATCCCTGCCTTGTGTCCTCAGACTTCAGGAGCCAGCTCTGTCTGCGGGCTCAGAGTCGGGGGAGTACTGGGGAATGCACGTCGCCCTCGGCTGAGCTTCCAGGGATGGTGCTCAGCAAGGGGAGCTGAAGGCCCGAGTCCCCGAGTTGCAGATGTGGGTGACCCGCAGGCTGACCCCATGCTCCAGAGCTCCCAGTGCTAACAGGTTGGGGCCGTGGTGTGAGGTGTTAAAGAGAAAACCCCAGGCCCGAAATGGTGTCACTTCTGCTAAATAAAGCCCATGACGCCAAACTCAGATGAACATCTGACCCAACTGCAGTTTCAGCCTTCTCTCTGGATGGATTAATTGAGGCAGTACCAGGGAGGTCCACTGATGAGGCCACCATTCACTCGGTGGTCCCCTCCCTCCCCAGATGGAGGGGAGCCGAGGCTGTCTGCCCAAAAAGGAGCCCCAAGCCCCTTCCATTAGGGAAGGCAACCTTGCCTCAAACAGTTTTTTTCTCCTCGTAATAACTTGATGCACACCCAGTTTTTGCCTTTACTAGCCTTCCGGGCTGGCTTCTCTGGGCTCCCTGCTGCTTGCTGAGTGGGGCGCTGCCCAATTCAGGAATCCCCCCATCAAACCAATTAGATCTTCACAATTACTTTGCTGAATTTTTATTTTCAACAGAGTCATTGCCAAGTTTCTTCTCATTAAAGAGAAAACCACACGCCCAACATGGCATCACTCCTGCTAAAAGCGCCTAATGCCAAACCTAGACTTAATGCCTGGCTAACTGCTGTTCAACCTCTTCCAAAAACACAACTTTAATCAACCAGTCTTGGCCAATTCCCTGGCCAAGCACCAGGAAAGCACCCTGCCCCGTGCACAGGCCCTCCCCGCTTCCCCTCAAAAGAAGCGGCCATCTGCCTGCTAAAACCCCTGACTTCTCTTCCCCTAAAAGAAGCTGCTTTGGTCTAAAAATAATCCTTTCTTTTCTTTTGCTAACGACTTCCCTGCCACACCCTTCTTTCTATAAAAGTATTTCCTTTTTAGTCAGGCCCTTGGAGCACCCTCCTTGTTGCTACCTGAGATGCTGCTCGACTCTCAAATCACTTAAAGCCAATCAGGCCTTAAATTGACTCGGCTGAATTTTATTTTTTAACTTTCCTTACTCAATTTCTTCTCATCCCCTCCCCTGCTTCCAGAACTTTCATAGTGGCTTCTCCTGTACGCACGTTAATAAATCACTTGTACCAGGACCCTCATGTCTGATTCTGCCCTAGGAGAAGCCTGGTTGGGGATAACTTACTGTAATTCTAAACCTCATCTTTCATAACTCCAAAGGGAATCCGATGGTACCTGCTTCTAGAACTCTTCTCAGTTTCTCTGGGCCCAAAATTGAATGTGACGTTTAAGGTGCAGAAAATTCCAGATTCTGGTGTGGCCATATTTTCCTCATTGAAGCCTAAGGATGCTGGCTTTCTTCAAGAGGGGATGGCAGTGGTGTGCCACAGAGGGGCTCATCCTGGAGAGCTCACGGCCAAGGTCCTAGGGACACGTGACTGGCGCCCAGGAACTGCTCGGGGGCCTTTGCTGGTTTCCTGTCTCTTAGCTCTGGATGGCTGGAGCCAGGAAGCCCCATCACCCGCAACGTTATTCTGTTCTCTCTGGAGGAACCAAAGGAGAGGAAGGTTTCCAACGTGAAACGGAACAAGTCAGAATCTAGAATACTCGCCCCAAATACTCGTTTCAAAGAGCTCTCCAAAAGATTAAGTGTGCTCTAAATCGCTATCTCCCAAAAGTAGAGGAAAACTGAGGCTTTCTGGTCTTTGGTTCATCAGCCTGCGTATTTGAGAGCTGTAACATTGTACAACCAACGAATCATTAGATGAGATTGAGATTCAAGGGTGGCACTCTCCCAGCTGCCGAGTCCAGTCAGGGTTATCTACGCAGCTGAGGCAAACTGGGCACCCATTTCATTTAGTTGGCAATTCTGAACCTCTCATGCTAAAAGCTTTCTTAATGATTAAAAATAAAAAAGAAATGAGATGGAAAGGCAAGGCAGTTTGAAATACGCAGTCCCGAGTGACTGAGAGATCACCAACTCTGGGCTTTTAAGCAGCGACCAATCTTTCACGTGGTGATTATACGCTCCATATTTTCTAGTTATAAAAATCTTACAGAAAAGAAAACCAACCTGGAATTTTGCGTTGGTTAAGAGCTTTCTGGCTCCCCACAAAGATACTGAAGTAGACTTTAACACTGTTTGCTCTCGAATAAAAACTGTAACAGTGGGGAATTGTAACTCATCCCACAACGCCTTTGACACTGTTGCAATGGATACCGACTTTGGCTGGTGTGTGAGTGCAGGTGAGCAGCCTGTTTGCTTGAGAATACTAGGAGCCGACTTCAGGGGAGACAGACTCTGACCTCCAGACGTCGCAGCTCCAGAAGGTTTGCTGACCTTCCACCAGTTATCGGAACAGGCGCCATTGGCTTGCGCGCAGTCCTCTCAGTAGAGAACTCTGGGTCCCCTCCCTCGATCTCTTCTGCTTTCCTTCTCCCTCCTTACAAAACCCTCTGCCTGCACTGAGATGTTGGGATGGGCTTTGGGATGAGAGTCCCCCATTGTCTCAGGTGGCTGCCACTTGCAAAAACTGCTTCCCTTCCCACCAGCACCTGTCCCTGGAGTTTGTCTTCCACCGCTACAGGCAGCCAGGCCTGGGTTTCGATTACACAACTGTTCCATTGGCTTGGCTGTTAGACTTGGCATGATGGCTACATGCATGCTGTACTTTATGGTTCATAAAGTCCTTTCATATGTTCTCCTTTAATCCTCAAAACAAAGGTAGAGAAAAAATTATTGTCATCAACCTTATGTCAGAGAAAAAGAAAATAGAGCCCTAAATATTTTTAATCCATCCAAGACCATAAAGTAAGGGGTGGTGCAAGTCAACCTACTCAGATTGCCTCATTCCAAACACCATGGTCAGCTCACCTCACATCAACCCACCTAATAATCTTGGTTGTCTTCCTAACCCGGCACAAGAGATTCTATTTTATCATGATCAAAACATCAAGAGAAATACACTAATCTCTTGATTTCAGTCCAGTGTAATTCCTATTCAGTGGGAAAAAAAATCTTTCCTTAAACTCTGATCCAACAAAAATCCCAACACCTACCCAACTTCTCCCAGTAGACATGCCGTTATATAGCAGTCTTATACTACTCATATTCTTGATAAACTGCATTTAATTTTTTGTTCAGTAATATGTTTCCTGAATAGATAAATGAGTTTGTTTGAGAATGCACAAGTTACAAGAGAATTATTATGCATGAACATTGGGAAGACCTAAAATCTTGTTGAATTTAGAAAAAAATGTACACAGATAAAGAGCAAGTAGGTGCAAAACTAAGCAGTTCTAGTGATGTGCTTAGTGAGACTTGGATCCATGGACTGCTGCACTGTCAGAAGAGAAAGGTGCCCGGAAGCTGGTGTGAAAGCACGATGCTCCACCCACCCCACCACGTAAGCAGTTTTGCACTCACACACTCCCTTGCACTTCCATTTCCAGCAGCCATCACCCACGTGCCTTTGCCTGAGGAAAGCTGGGATTGCCTGTGAATTTCTGCCCCAATCCAAACTCATGGCCCTTAATCGATGCCTTCAGGTCCCCTGGCTCCCGCACCAGGGATGAGGCCAGTCGGAAGGTATCTCGACCCTGTCTCTAGAGCTCCCTGTGAGGCTGAGCCCAAGTGACCCTCTCTGGGACTTCATTTCCTACGGCACCTTTGCTTGTCCCTTCTCGTCCTGACCCACTTGCTCCTCCCCTACTACTTTTTCTTGTACCTTCCTAATAAATCACTTTCAGACAAATCCTTTTCTCTGGGTCTACTTTGGAGGAACTTAAGCTAAGACAGAAGTCTGAAATTTAACTGGGTTTTAAATACCCTTCAGGTGAACAGTGTTGAAAGGTTTTTTTCTGGGGAGGGAGAATGTCACCAGCATAAGCCTGGCAAGGTGGGGTTTTGTATCCTTTATGTAGATGTCGGAGGGAGAAAAAGCCTTCCTGACAGCTGCCTGTGGGCTTTGGAAAGCCAAGGGGAGCACACTTCGGGGTAGGCAGGACAAAATGGCAAAATCCAATCAGGTAAATTGTGAAGGGGGGAAAATAAACCGAGAAGCTGGTCTGAGGTCCTCAGCAGGAGAAGAAGGTAAGAAAGCGTTTTCTCTCATTGCACTTTTAAAACATAGTCACAGATGCCATGTGAAGAAAAGACTCTTCCGTCAAATAAGGTTGCAGCTCACTGAAGATTGCCGAATGACCACAAGCCAATGGAAAAGGGTGAGCTTTGGAACTTGTCAAATTTCCAGTCTCTTCCAGATTGAGGACCTCACTGACTGCACTGTGGTGACATTCAAAGCGCCACCCACCCGCTGGCCCAAACGCTGCTGGTGCTTTGCCAAGCGTTTCCTAAGCATGTCCTCCCACTGACCGCTGTAGGGAGTCGTTCTCATCATGGTGGTGTAGGAATGGTTCTCCTGCAAACTTACTTTGGGAGCTGCTGTCGTAGGAAGCTCTGTGAAAGAGGTAGAGACCGCATGGGGACCAAGGCTCTGGGCGGGATGAGGCTCGACTGGTGGCTAGAGAAAAATGTAGGAAAATGAACATAGAAGATCCTAAAAAAAGTCATTGGATGTCATGAATGGAGAAGCAGGAAAATTAAAGAACTGAGTTTTCCAGCCCCATCATAGTGTGTGAGTGAAATAAATGCCACAGTCTGGTAGTGGACACTTGTCAGACTTTGGGGGCTAATATCCCGTGGAAAACAAGAGATTAGATAGCATCTTAAGGTGGAAAATGAATTAAAAATTCAATGACTCGGTTCACCTGTCTATATTATCCAGCACCATTTTAGTTTGGTGTTCAGCTCATGTAACAGAACAATGAGAAGTTTTAATACCATTTTCTAGATAGGCTGAGTGAGTTTTGTTGTTACAATTGTTGTTTTCAAATTTTAAGGAGCATAGGAGATGCTAGGAGATTGGGTTAAAATGCTGATTTCAATCCAGTAGGTCCCGGGGGAGGGGGGGGAGCCCAGGATGCTGCCTGTCTAACCATCTCCCAGGTGACCCAAGGTTGCTGGTCCCAAGACCACACTCTGAGAAACAAGAGGATCAAAGATAAAGCCTAGGGGACAATGTAAATGTAGAGACTCTAACTTAGAATTACAATACAAGTTACTTTTACCATCAGTTAGTTATTGTACGCTCTCGGTGTTGCATTTGTTCATTCACTTTATTTTTTATGATGGTATTCGCTGTCAGGTGAGCATGTGAAAGAAGGAATGATCCTAAGAAAAGTTGTGGGTAAAGGAAACATAAATGAGATCTAGACCCCACCCCCACCCCATGGGAAGCTCTAGTGAAGATTAATGGAATGCTTGCAGAACGAGTGTGGCAGGAGTGGGAAGTTCCCACTGCAAACTGACAAGTTTTACAGGGAAAAAGGACATTTTATTAAGGTACATTTTAAACATATTTTTCATTCTGAGCTCTTTTTTCTAACTGTTTATTTTACATATGCTGTGGGCTGAGAAATATGAATAAGCTTTCCCTTTAATTGCAATGTTACCTAAAAGCCAACACCACCTGTTTTTAACAGAATCTTTTTTCACTATTACATCTTGTTATTTCAATATACTTCATTCTCTAAGGAAGTTTCCGATAGTATTCCCTTCGTTTTTACGTGTTAGTACCTTCTTAATTCTAAAAGCATGAGCTGATGTCTAACAAATCAGAGAAGGGCCATTCTTTTAATCATTTTATTCAGAACACAATGGGCAAAATAGAAATAGTGACTTTCATTGCTTTTCAGATATATCGTTGTTACTTTGTGGAAACCAAATCAAGGAGATTTTAATAGCAAACCTTTGAAATCCTGGTGGTTACTGAAACAGCGATGACTGACGAAAACATAAGCTCTACTCTTCTTTTTCTTAAGATGGTCTTATTGACCATCTCCGGCTATCTTGACCCAGATATCCCCCTTAATAAGGGAGTAATAAAAATGACTTCATTTTCGAAGTCTCAATGTCACCACAGGATGTTATACATAAAACAAGTTCTCATTTTACTTTTAAAATATGACTATACCTTAATTATATATGCAATGTATTTTTAAGAAGATTTATAGGTAAACTTCCTATTATGTTATTAACTTGCCATGGCTTCCTCTATGGATTAAAGAATTAAAACTTTAATGGAAAATTCATGGCTCAGGAATTAGACAGCTTCCTTTTCCCTCTGAATGACTGAGTATATATTTAGCTCTCTCCAAGATCATGACCCAGAAAATTCATTACATTTACATTAACAAAGTCAGCAGTGTATATTAATTTTCTCAGTCTAGAGTCTAAGTAAAAGGTGGGAAAAACTAACAACTTTGGAGCGTCTGCAGTGTCATCTCATAAAACATTAAAAAGCTAGAAAGTTACAAGCCATCACTAAGGAATCAGAGTACAGTCGCTGTTGAAAATTATTTCAGTTGGGAGTAAAAGAAAACTGTACTTGAACAACAATTAAAAAATAAATAAAGTAATGAAAATAAAAATAAGAACCATTTTAGTTCAAGAAATACAGTTTATTGTGAGCAAGGATTGCTGCGTTCCTCACAGTAAGCACGTAAGTGGTTAGGGATCCGAGATACTGAAAAGGGAGTCTGCATAGGATGGGGGTCCACCAGGTTCCCCCTTCTAACACTAGATTCCTGCCCATGGGTCTGAGAATTTGGGGTTAACTGGAGCTCTCGTATCCCACTCAGAGACTACCGCGTTTTCCGCTTGTGTTTCTTATATCTGAAGGCGAATAGTGGAGGCACAGAGCCTGCCTTAGCGGGCATGCATCGTTAGTACTCAACTTGAGTTTGCAAACCCCTTTGGTCGCAAACGCTGCATGTCAGAGCAGCTCAAGTCTTTCAGAACTGAGTTAATAAAGAAGTCAATGCCTATAGAAAATGTTTAAAATAGAGGAAACTATCCAACCATTATGAAAATAAATAAGAATGAGAGTACTTGAAAAAAAAATAAAGCAGGCAAAGCAAACAAAAGAAGGAGAATTTTAAAACTGTATCTGGAATCGTATGAGTTGAAAATCTCATGGCCAAAGAATCAGTTCACACATATTTGTTTTGCTCCCCCTTGGGAATCATTAACTGTAACTAAAAAAAAAAAATGCCTTTAAGGGAACTTTTTCTGGCAGGATCCCATCACACTGCTGTGGTTCAGTCTCCAGCACTCCTGGTGTTTTCTTTGGTGTATTAGCAAATATACATTGAAATGGTTAAGTTGCTTTTAGGTTTTACCAGAACTTACGCACACCAAGATTTGTTCATATTTTCACAACATATTGTTCTGTTCAGCTTTCCATGGGGCAGCAGGGAAATGGTCACACTGATGTTAGATTTTTTTCTTTTTTGAGTAGATTTAGAATTTCTTTGAACTGTCTCTTAGCATGTGGATTATTCCTACCTTGTGTAAACATTACTGCATCCTCTATTAAATTGCTCCTTTTGTCCCATTTTGGTTGCTAAAGCTACCTCTAATTTATTTTAGACAAAACTTTATGAACCACAGTCAAAATTTGTTTCATGAAAGGTAATTTCTAGAAAATACATTGGTATTTTTTATGCATACACCAAACAAAACCACACAATGTCCATAATTGTTAAACATGATTTTTTAAAGGGGCTGAAGCAGTAACACGTGTGCACATTGGCTGTGCTCCGTAGTAGGTCCTGGGAAGCACTTGGCACCTGTCATCTGGTTTAATCCTCGTCACAGCATCATGGCATGAATTCTAGGGTTTTATCCTGTGCTACCAATGAAAACTTATTTTAATGTTCCCTTTGTTTAAAAAACATTTTTCTAAAAAGTACACTGTTTTTATTGAAAAAGAAAATCGAGCTATTCACAGAACTGCAAAGAAGAAAGCAAAATACCTCCAAAATCTCCCCACACAAGGAAATAAAAAAAGATATTTGTGTTTATTAACAAATATCCCAGACTTTTTTTTTTGCATGTGGACAAAAAGAAGTTATTTATGTATTATAGCCACATAGATTGGCAGGTGATCAATAAGATGATAAATAAAGGAATAGCTAATATAGATCAATAGAGAGAGCTGATAAATGAATGGCAGAGAGAAATCCAGCCAATTGTTTGAAAAGCATTGTCTTTTTCTCTATCTTTCCATGTACACAATCAGCCAAAGCACCAGTGTTTAGTAAAGGTGGCGAGCTTCAGGTGCCTGAAGGAATGCAGAGAGAAAGGAAGAGCTACTTGTCAGTCTCTGATATTCAAAACAGGATTTTAAGAAGGCAGTAGGCTTGAAGGTCACGCATAATGAAAGGGAAAAGGGGTATTTTATATGTTCCTTTATCTTCCCTTCGGTATAACGAGAGTCAATCTTCCAGAAGTAGCCCACGGAGTTTTTAAGCTATGATTTTCACACAGGAAGGAGTCGTGGGTGATTTCCATCTTCCCGCCTCTGAGAGTCAATCTTCAATCATCCTCCGAAAGTAGGTAAATGGTGCTGAAGTCCTTCCCCAGTTTGTAATCAGGACTTCCTTGATGTGCAGAGTTCTTCTTTTAATTCTTGGAAATTGCTTTTAATTTTCTTGTCATATACATTCGACCCCATGTTTTTATATAACCATATTGTCTTTTGAAGTTCTTGTGTTTATAGTACTAAGACATACTAAGAGTAAGTATGATCACTTACTCTTCTTACATGTTACCAAAGTGCACAGGCTTATTCAGATAATGTTATTACCTGATTAATAAAGCTTTGGGTCAATATAGAACTTGATGACTGTGGGGCTGGTGTTGGTGGAAGAGGGGGTAGGGATGATAAATGCTGATGAAAAATTAAATAAAAATAAGTAGATAAATAAACAACTTTGATAAATGCTTTTTCAAAAAGCACTTAACTACAAACATAACTAAGTTTTAAAAAGTTCAATTTCTATTGAATGGGGGAGCGGAAAAAATGGAGTCACCAAACTCAAGAATGACTTCCCTCAGGTCATAATGCTAGAAACTGACTGGCAGCTAAGAACAATTTTGATCAGTTCTCCAAATCCCCAGCCCGGTCTTGCCATCACTAAACATTCCTTTGGCGCTGTCTCTGGAAAAGTTTATTTACTTCAGGCTCGAGGCAAATAACATTCCTTACGCAATCAGTGCATGGCCAGCTATCAGAGCTAGTCTGTGCCTTCCCATTGTCTAGTCAGTTCATCAGTGAATGCACAGGCGGACTGTGTGTGATCTACACTGTCCGAACCTGTTCTTCCTTGTCATCTTTTCATTGGTAAGCCTTACCCATTGTTGATACACTGATACACTACCGCACACTGATACACTGATCTGACGTGGAAACACAAGGACATTTTCTGGTTACTTTGGGATCACCTGTTTCTGCCAAGCTGTTCATTGCTCAGGCCCTTAGTGCATCATAACTGTGTTTAGTCCAACAGCAAATCCTGGACATCAAAGAAAATCAGTGTGTTTGTATACGTTCTAACGAGTAGGGGAGTCCTTTCAAAAACATTCCTTCTAAGCCAAGAATTAAAGATGGAAAACAGTGATTAGATACCGAGGGGAAAAGTTTAGGAGCCCAGAAGCTCTCATTTCACCACGTACTGACTCACTTCATGCTTATAACAAGGGTGTTGTTCCTAATGCTTCTATTCTTTTAGTTTGTCTACAGAACTTTTAAAAATAGGAAAACAGAGGAAGCTTGCAGTGTGAAATTAAAATTCACACTCAAAAATTCAAAGCTATGCAAAATGGAAACACTGTGCAACAACCCAGTAGCACTACCAGATTTGACCGATAGATTCTGTCTACAGCTAAACATTTTTTTGTCCTTACATATAATAGAATTCATCACATAGTAAGCAACAGAACCAGTGGAAAATAAAATACGAAATCAGCATCTCGAAGACAAACTGAAAGGCTTTTTCTCACAACAAAATAAAATACTTGAAATAGTCCCTGCCCGACAAACGGCCGGGGAACAATGGAAGAGACTGGAAGGAGGAAGAAGGTCAGGGTCAAACTGAGGAACAAGAAATGAAAAAAACCCAAACCCCAACTGTGAGCGTGCTCCTTCATTGCTGTAGCACATTACAAACTTGAAAATAGTGCTCTGGCCACTTTCATACCCACTACTCTTGATCCTGCCTCATGTTTTGTTGCATTTGAAAGAGGTTTTTCTACTTTAAACCTCTAAATATCTGGCCGATGAAGCCCGACTTAAGAGCACTTATTAGAGCATTTCACGCCTATTTTATTACATTTAAACTGCCTTGAAATCACTGGAGTGTCTCAGCTAGGGTTCCCTTGAACTTATTACCTTACAGAGGCGCATTGAGGTCTACCCCAAAGGCAGTATCTTTTTCAAAAGTACCATCTCATATCAGCTTATTAGCTACGACGGCCACTTCAATTGGTTGGCAACGCGCAGGGAATAGAGGTCTCAAGTATACTGGAAAGTTTTTGATGACATAATAATTCGAGGATATGGTTTTTGTAGTGTTTTGTTTTTTTCAACCTTTCCCTTGGTCTTTCATTCTCGAAATCTGAAAAAGCTTTAGCCTCCTGTCTGAAGCTCTTGCTTCGAGAAAACTGTGGAAGAGAGAAGGCGGGCTCTCAGGGAGCGCTAATGGGTAACTGCTCGTCCACTCCAAATGCCTCCGCTAGGGGGGTCCACCCACGTCTCCGCTCGATTCTACTCCAGCCTCTCAGAATAATAGGACATTTGCACTCCGACCCCTCTCTAGAAACTTTAGAGGCCACACTGCCACATAAAATTTCTGGTTTACTTTGATAGGACAAAGCCGCTGAGTTCTGTTTTGTTTTTTAAGGCTTTCTCATTGCTTCACACTTGAGATATCCAAAAGCCATCTGTTCAGCTACTCTTGGGGCGAACCCCATCTTTATAACAAAAATATGTGTACATTTCTATGTCAGAAAAGTTAAAGCTAGAAGTGATTGTTTATACCGAGCCTGGGTCTCCATAGATAAGGAAGCAGACTGTTCTGATACTTTTAGTCTTAACATCTCTTTTGAATTCCAGTCTAGCATTTCCAGCTGCCTGCTGGACTCCCTTGGAGCTGCCCTACAGCTCCCCACCCCCACCCTCAACAGGGGAAAGCTGGACTGCGTTTGTCCCTGTACAGGTTACTCAGGGCCCAGTAAGGAAAACAGCCATTGTGCCAGGTATTTCAACAGATAGAATTCGCATGAATGGGTTCAAGGAGTACTGGGTGGTAACATAGGGAGCGTAGCTCAAGTAAGCCGCTTCCAAGGGGAAGAGGCTTGAGCTAGTGGGCTTCACAGATCATAGCCACTTGGAGTAGGAGTCCCATGGGCTCTGAGAGCTGAGGCAAGAAGTCACCGGATGAGAGCTGGTATCCGGGGAGTGAGCAGGGCGGGCGGAGGAAGGGTTCTGCAGAGGGGCTGGTGTCTCTGAGGAGTCATGGTGAAGCTGGTTCTTGGAACGTCAAAAAGAAGAAGAAGAAGAGAAAGACGGCACTGCCAGGGTGCAGAGATTTTGCAGGGGAGGCACTAACAGTACCAGCGAGTACATAGGAAGGCCTAAGCCCTTCTCCTGCCTTCCGATTTCCTTAGTTTCCCGATGGCAAACCTAGCAGGGAGGCAGATGTTGTCGGGGTTCTAGTCCCAGCCTCACAAAGCGGAGGCTATGGAAAGGTGGGCTGAGCTGAGACATGAGCGCTCTCCTCTCCTCATGCACAGCTGGCACCTCTGCCCATCCTTCCAGGTCAGTGCGGAGATCCACACCTGACCTCTGGCAAAGGGCTCGGTAAGAGGGCTTGGTAAGCTCTCCCTCCACCTGCCCTGTGTGGCTTGATTAGGAAAGAGCAAAGGGCACAGTCAGAGAACCTCACATGCATGCGTGCACGCACACAATGCATGAAAACTAAATGGGAGGAAGATGTTCAACCTCAGCATGATTGAGGTCAAACAAACATCTAATAAAATAAGAAAATATTTTTCATCTATCAGACTGCAAAACCAAAAATTAAATGAAAGGATCAGTAATGCCATCTGTGATCAAGGATTTAGTAAAAAGCAGTTGCTAAAACCTAAAGCAGTGATTTATCATATTGTCACAATCTGTTCTTTGCAACTGCCCACAAGAGTATGAGCCTCTAACACGTCCTCACAGTCCATGTGCTTCGTGGAAAAGGTTGCTGAGCTGCAGGGAGGCCTAAGGCCCAGAGAGAGCTTGGCAGGAGGCAAGTGGAGGAAACCAGAGAATCCCAGGGTCTCAGGTCTCCTTCTAGGGTTCTGGGGTCCCCACCACTCTGGTGAATCTCCCCACTCTCTGTATGTGTACAAAGCTCTCCATAATGAGATTTTAAAGTTCTATTACCTTTTGGGGATATAAAAATGTACAAAGTTGGAAGCAACCTAGATGCCCATCAGTAAATTAATGAATCAAAAAACTATGGTACATTTACACAAAGGAATTCTATGCTGCAGAAAGGAAGAAGGAGCTCCTACCCTTTGCAATATCATGGATGGAACTGGAAAGCATTATGCTGAGTGAAATAAGCCAGGCGGTGAAAGACAAATACCATATGATATCACCATTAACAGGAATCTAAACAACAAAACAAACAAGCAAGCAAAATATGACCAATGACACTCAAATACGGAACAGGCTGACAGGGTCCAGAGGGGAGAGGGGAGAGAATCACAGGTGAAAAGGGGATGGACTCACATGAACAAGTATAAAGGACACATGGACAATAAGTAAGGTGGGGAGGAAATGGGAGGGAGGTGGGAAGCACTGAGGGGGGCAGGGCTGGGAATACAAGACAGAAAACTGTACTTGAACAAAAATTAAATAAAAATAAAAAATTAAAATAAATAAATAAATAAATAAATGTACAAAGAATAAAACAAAAAACCTGCAATTTTACCATCTATATAATCTCAGGGGACACTTTTAAATAAGTAATATATGTGCATCGTTAGAAAAGAATAAAGCTGTCCAGGGAAACACAAAAGAAGGACATGAAAACTTTCCTCTCCACACTGTAGTCCCTTAAAAAGAAAGATGTTTGTTTATGATTTTAAAGATGTCAAGTGTTAGCGAAGCTTACTCCAGGTACAGATATATATCTGCTCTGTTATGGGTCAGGCTTTTTACTTTCAATCTGAATCACATTAAATTTTACTCTTAGACACTCTGCATGCTCTAAAAACCACCGTGTGAATGTGGCACCCTGCTAAAACTGGATAGGCCTTGCACCATGCAGAGTCCCAGCCTCCTACTGTGGGCATGAGGACAGTGTGCAGATGGGGCGTTTATAGGTGGACTGAGCCCTAAAGTTGATGTCTAATGAAACAAGTCAAACTTCTTGCTCTCCCATCCTTAATAAATACCTGACACCTGAATTCAAGAAGCACATATAGGGAAATTAACTAAAAATGTATTCTTATTAACGACATCATCTATGATTGTTTTGTTTCTATGCAGCACAAATTTTGAGACGAAAATAACACTTCCTTATATACGTGTAGTACCAATGTTAGGACTATTCAGTCCAAGAAAGAAAAATCAACATTTCACCAGGTGTTTCCCATGAGTCTGACAACTGTTTTAAAAACACTGCTAACCCTTTCAGCTCGTAGCCCAGTATAATTTGTGTTTGTGTACCTTTACACAAATAGAAACAGGAATATTCTCTAAATATTAGATTCGATGAGAATTTCTCAGCAGCATCCCAGCCTCCCATGCTTGGAACTGTTCACGAAAGGAGATAGTTCTTTTGCACCAGCCAAGATGCCCACGTTCAAGGTTCTCTGCCAACATCGGAGGCACAGTTACCCTGACAGAGTGTGGGGCCTGGGGCCTGGGGAGGTGGGAGCCAAGAAAGCAACACCACGCTTCCATCCCTTTTTGAGAATATTAAGTGGAAAAAATAAATGCAAATACTTCCTAAAATGCATCTGTGTTTTACGAGAGGCAGGCATTCCAGTTAATTACTAAAATAAACATCCAGATCAATTAATAAATTCAATCTGTGCTCTCTGGGGATTAATATTCTGATAGAGGAGCAGAGGATTTATTAGGCATTTCACAAAAGGGAAAAAATGCAGAAGATTACCTAATAATCAGATTTCCCAAATGGATAATAATAATAATAATATCCAATGTGTTCAAAAGTGGGAAAATGGAGACTCCCCTACGCCGTGGCTATAGGTGCAAATTGGCTCAATTTTCTGAAAAGCAATTTGGCTGCCTATTAACATTGTCCACGTGTGTGCCCTTTGACCCACCAAGTCCAATACTAGAATTTCTGCTGAGGAATTAATGAAAAATGGCACCAAAAACATCTAAGTAAACAGGTGTTTCTTGCATTGCTTATAACGACTGCTGGGTGATGTCCTACATGTCTGTCAGCGCAACATTGGTCCTTATTTAATCAATATGCAGCCGTTAAGTAGAACAAGGTAGACAGACCCATTTACACTGCCAGGGGAAGATGCCAATGCTGTGTCATTAATTCAAAGGAAAGAAATGTAGGGAATGGGCTGCAAAAATACATCTAAAACTTTTATGTACTGCTTTATGCACTTTCTATTGTTAAATTATTTTACAAAGAGCTTTTATTATATTCATAATCAGCAAAGATAATAAGGACATTCTAGCTCGGAGGATAAAAGACTATGCAAATAACTGTCAAGTTATTAAAAATTGGGTGTGGAAGCAGTCATATAGTCAAGTTTCATAAAATAGCCATTTTTTTCCTCTCTCTGTTCATTCTACATAAGGTTAGTACTAAATTTTGCAAGCCGTTGACAGGATATAGGCATGGTGAGGATGCCCTGATTGTGTAAGCTCAGGAGCCGGCCAATTCAATGTTAATGCTTTTCCATCCCTGGGTAATCTGTAACCCACGTTCTGGGGACGTCAGGGCAAGGGTGGATCTTGTGATGGCAGCCAATACTCAGGGCCACTTCCGACAGGGCAGGGTCTGGCCTAAGTGCTTCAGGTGTATCAGCTCATTTAGTCCTCACTGTACCTCTGAATAATTGTGTGCTTGTTTGTTTGTTTGTTTGTCTGACAAAGGAAGACTCTGAGGTAGGAGGAGTTTAAGTAGTTGGCCCCACAATGCACAGCCAGTTAGTAGGAGAAGCTAGTAAGAAGGGGTCCCACAGCAGAGTCCAACACCAGTACTTCTTTTCCCTGTAAGCCTGGAGATCCCTTGCTTGATTTATGCTTTCACCAGGGGGAAAAACGTTGCATTTGTACATCTATTTTCTGGAAATTATATAAATCAAGAGGCTTCTGAGAATCTTTTTTTTCCTTCACATTCATCTAAAAGCCAGCATGAGAGCTAAATGCTGCGCATTTAGAGTAAAATCAAGCCCTGCAGGAGGAGTGAAGGCAGGAAGAAGCCCTCCTTCCCATAATGGAACTGAGATGGGCGCTGCGCACTCACCCCAGCGCAGCACGGGGAGGAGAGGGGCTCACCCGCCGGGCAGGGGCGTGGTGGGGGCGGGGCGGGAGGGGGAGGGACAGTGTTCAGAGAGCGCCCTGGACAGGGTCTGCTTGGGAAGGTGGATGGAGCCTTCAGAAAGGCAGCCCACACAGGGGACAGCCCTTGGAAGACGGATATTATTTATAAGTTTTATTATTCTCTTCTTTATATGTATATTTTATTATTCTATTATATATAAATATAAGTATATAAACATAACACTCACTGTGGAAGTCATACCAAGTACAGGAAAACATAAAAAATGGCAATAAAGATCACCACCCTCAGAGATAATAGTATTCTGGGGTGTGACTGGCTGGGTCCGATTTCAGCAGTCTGTGACCAGAGTGCAGATGATTTGGGTAGAACAAATGCAGAGAGCTAGGAAAGACAGGCTATATTCACGTTACCGTGTAAATAACTGCAACGGAAGGCAGTGGAAGGTGTGTCTGAAAGTGTGGATTAGAGGAGATGATCACAGACACCTCTAAACGCGAGGGCAGGAGAGAGCCGCGGGGAGCTACTGAGGCCTTCCTGCGAAAGAAGGGTGTGTTTGAGGCCGTGCTCCAGGAAGATTAACCACGTGGTCAGTCAGGAAGAAGTTAGAAGGGAATGCTGGGAGTTGGCAGCACCCACAGTTTATTAATGTAATATAGGGTAGATTCATGTAGTAATTCTGCATTAAAAAGACAATAATGAATAAAAGAGGGGAAGTACAGGATCCACACTCATAGACATAATAAAGTCCGCACACTGTGCCTCAAGTTAGAATACCTCTCTGTGTGTACTTTTTATTATCCTTCATTCTATTTTCCTTGTTTTGGAAGAGCCAGAGAGAGGCAAGATTTAAAAACATCAATGTCGACAATTCTGTAAGAATGGTTTGCTTCTTAATTATTAAGTTGTTCTATTTTTGAAGGAAAGCACAAGCCAAGAATTAGTTACGTTCATAAACTAAGAGACTACATTACCAAAAGATCAAGTTTTCATAAGGATTTGAACAAAGGCCCTCATCAATTTAATTTTTTGCCTCTCATAAGTGGATTGTAAGGATTTATTAAATGTAAAGTTTTTCTTGACTTTAATTGTTGCATTAAGTTTATATTTCCTATAAATTATATGACTTAGCAATAACAAACAGTTCAGCAAATCATTTCTACTTAAACCGAAGAAGGACATGATGGTTATGATCACAGAAATTTAGCATTTACCTTATGCATGTCTAGTAAATTACCTTAGCTTGCTTTGCAGTTTTAGGTTGAAGTCATCTTATCCATGACTTCAGTGGTGGATGATATTATAGTTCCTGTTGGAGATAAAAGAACCATTTAAGAGCAGTTAGAAGATTTGTTTGAGTAGGAACTCTGGCTTCTTTTCGCAGGTCTGACACCAGGAAATATATGACCTCATGCTGCATTTTTCTACTTTCCTATGTAGAAATAGAAGTTGAAGAAATTGTAGAAGTTGAAGGAGTCATAGAAATAAGAGGATTGGATCCCCATCTGTACATGTGTTTATATATATACACTAGGCATTCCTTAAATGTATACATAATATAAACATGTAGAAAGTGTTTTCTGCTGAACTTGTCAGGGTATATCTGCACCCAACCCTGCAGGCTTGCTTCCAGAGCCCTCTGTGCACCGCAGCCCGGGCGCCTCCGTCAATGACTGGCCGGTGAGGGGTGGGGAAGCCCAGCCCCCTGGTTAGGAGGGGCAGCTCGGACACCCAGCACATATTTCAGAGCTCTCCCGTGGAGTCTGCCTGACGTAACCCTATGCGGGATCTTCCCTACGTGACACCCTGCTTAGCTCCCATCTCCCGCCACGTTCTCCTCACCACTTTCTTCTAGGTGCACTCGGCATTGTCTTGTACATGAATCCTTCTCCCAGAGTACGACTGTGGGGAGCCCAACCTAAGACACTGTCACCTAAAAAACAAAAGTGAACTGACGTTTGCTGCAAACACATTGTCATCTCCTTGTAAGACAACAAGCCATGGCTGTGGTGAGAGCAATGTGACCACCACAGAAATTCCCGAAAAACCATAGAGTCAGTAAGAACTTTTAAATGTGCTTTTCCAAAAATAGTGTCCTGTCAAACTTAAAAGGAGAAAACAATGAATGTGATTCACCCTTTTCACGACAGTAATAGCTGCCATTTATTGACGTTTTAACCGTGATTGTCATTGTTCTGGCATCTTTACATCTCTTATGCCATTTAGTCCTCGTAACAATTCTATGATGAAGGCATTATCTTTACTCTTCAGATGCCAAGGGTGTGGTTCCGCGGTCACACAGTTTAGCAAATAGCCAAGTCAGGATTCACACCCAGACCTAACCTGGCATTAAGTTTATCAACTTGCTACCTCAGCTCATTGTGTTGTTCTTCTGGAAGAGCACCTCATAGAAAAGTGGGGGCCTCTGACCGTGGGCTTACTATTGCTTCCCCTCTGGCATTGACCAGAAATGACAAAGTAGTGTTTATCTAATGACTTTCATCAAAGAAGCTACTCTGGGTACATATAAATCAAGCTACTTACTTCAAAGGGTTAAAAAGAAAGACCTCAAATCTCCCAGTTTAAGAATGCCAAGGTTTGCTTGGTTCTGGTTATTTTGTGGGTGCCCATTAAGGAGATCATTAACAACTTGCTTGACCAGCTAGTGCGGAAAAGATAGCAATAAACCACGTGCAAGGGCTGAGTCTAGACAGGGCCATTATGCTCAATACCCGTGGCTCACACATAACTGCTGAGATTGTTTAGATAATAACTCTGGCCAACCGTTTTTCTGTGGTGGTCATTTCTGGCTCCTGAAGGCTGATCAACGTATTAGATTCCTATTACCGCACCCTATCACAAGGCACATTCAGTTGTAACATTGTCTTTTTTATTTGTAACTACTGTGAAGAAAATCAAGAATGTCCACACAAGTGTGGCACAAGACGCTGGAGCCAATTTGCGCTTTGTGGTCAGACACAACAACATATAATTCATATCAATCTTTGACACTGAAAGCAGCATAACTCAAGTCGCTGGCGTTGTGCGCGTCTGGCCTTACAAAATAAAAATACCATCTTCACATCCCGTGAGCTCTCCCTTTAACCCTGTGGAAGCAAGTGCTTTCCCCCCCTGGAATGCCTCTACAGTTGGTGTATCACCCTGGGGATTTTCTGTGTGCCCCACCTTAGCCATCACTGGGTGAAGACACTGAATTTAAGAATGGACGCTAATGAAGCTGACTGAAAGAATGACTTACTGAAGAGAGGGAAGCCGGGAGTTTATTTCTATTCCCGCAGATTACTTTGGAATCAGAAGTGATTCATTTCTAACTATCTCTGTAAACAAAGAGAACAAAAGATTTGGACAGTTCCCAGGCCCAGGCTCAGAGAGCTCTGCTTGGTGTACTAAGATCCGTTTCATTTCACCCATAGTATGGGCTGGAGAGTGTTAATAAAAATGTAATTTGATGAATTACTTTTTTTAAAAAGCTTTAGGTCAAAACTTCCTAGCATTTGAACTGATCTTTAAAATGTATCAGAAAAAGCCCTGGTTGGTGTGGCTCAGTGGATTTAGCACCAGCCTGTGAACCAAAGGGTCACCAGTTCAATTCCCAGTCAGGGCACATGCCTGGGTTGCCAGCCAGGTCCCCAGTGGGGGCAATCACACAGTACTGTTTCTCTCCCTCTTTTTCCCCTCCCTCCCCCTCTGTCTAGTCTTTAAAAATATATAAATGAAGTAAGAGAGAGATAAATCAGAAAGAGAGAGAGAGAGAGAAGGCACCTTGTACTCCTAAGTCAACATTTTCCAGCCTTGCAAAAACTCAGGTACAGCCCATCAGTCTGAAAGAACAATGATTGTTCTTGTACAAATATGGTGCATGTAAGCAGGTGAGTGCTGAATAGTCGCTATGTTTTCCTGCCTGCCAGCTCTACTCCAAACGTACAGGACAACAGGAGAGACAGAGGACATCGGGCATACCCAGGGCTTCCCGCACCCAGGGTTCTTTCTTTCCTTCCTTCTTAGTGTGCCACCTGGAGTGCAGGTTGGCATGCAGCCTCGATCTTCCATGCGCTGGGGAAGCGAGACGCCGAGTGTCCAAATGGCACCCACAGCTCTGCAGCGTCGTTACTGCTGGTAGCACCAGCGTATTTGACGAACTAGGTCTCATTCTCTACAAATAAAGGAATTGAGGAGTCCAGGAATCTTTTTAAAAATGCCAGTTTACTTACTAGTGGAGGAAAAACTGTGACCTCTGCATACACCGCCCCTCCCATCGTGGAAATCAGGTGCCCTCTGCCTGCAGTGTGTGTGAGTTCCTGTTGACCACACTGCCAGAGAGACGCAGGAGCCCCAGCCAACAGGAACGAGGTCGCACCAGCTAATCAGATGCCGCCCTCTCCTTCCCTGGCCTGCTTTCATTGTCTCTACTCTCATCACTATGCTTTTGAGATGCTCACGGAATCCTCACCAAACCCACTGAACTTGCCTTGTGACTTTTCCTACTTTATACACTGTATACTTATGACAAAATCCACATATCTAGCAAAACATGGTAACACGATAATTTACATGGTTGGGGGGTCGGGGTATGTGATGATCAAGATGCTGGTCTGTGTGTGTGTGCCTGGTTTCATCTGGGACTCTGTCTTCTCTCCTTTAGCTCATCTTTTTGAAATGTCTAATTTTGACCCTAATTTTAAAATCCATATTCTATTTTACACTTTTACCTTGTCCTTTTCAGTAGTCTTACTGGAAGGGAATTAAAAAGAAAAAAGGCTAGCTACACCAGAAAGCATAAAGATTAAGCAAGCTGTAATCCTTCTGTGAGTGAATATAATCCACAGAAATCTTACACAGAACTGATGTTTCCATTCCTTTACATTTATAGAAAAGGTCAAGACAACTGCTTTTTCATCATCAATTTTAGATTACAAACCAGCCGGTTACAGGAGGCCGGGAGACCATCACTGTCTGGGAGAATGCATGTTTCTCGCGTAGAGTGAAATGAGAACTGCATTCCGAACTTTCTGGGAGAGACGCCGCTGTCTTCCCTGGGGTTCCGGTGGGGTTTCCTGAGGCTTCTCCAGGCAACAGCCACGTGCTGCTGATGGGAGCACGCCAAGACCAGACGCCATGGGTTGGAAGGCCTCTTCATTTGGACGGCCGGCCTGTCTGGCTCTCTCCTTGGTGCTGGCTGCTTCCAAGACACTTACTTCGCTGGGCCTTGTTTTAGCAAGCTGGCCTGACTACGGGGCACCCCGCACAGTGCTCGGTGCATTAACCTCCCCAGTGATCTCTTGGCTTTTTTACCTCCCCCTGGCCCACCTCCCTACAAAGCTCTCCGAACCTGCTGCACCCTGGCGGCACCTGACGCCTACCCTTCCCTGGGTGCTTAGGTTTCGGGCGGGCTCAGGTGCTGTTTCAGTTTGCAGTGAGTTTGCAAGCCACATGTCCTTACAGCTGCAGCACCTACTATGTGGTAGGTTTTCGGGAAATGTCCTTTGATGGTAACAGCATCTCCCCGTCTTCTTTTCAGGAAGCAGCACCTACAGTTTTTAAATAAGATCCTGTCATAACCAGGAAACGTCTGGGATTACAGGTTCAAGCGTGTGGCCCACAATCCACAAATCTATTACTTTGATCTTGCCCTTCTTTTTTTCGATAATCACACAAAACCCCCTATCCCTCTGTCTTTCTCTCTGTCTTTCACACACATACGCAAACCGATTCAAGCTTCCCAGTTTCATCTTTCAGCAGAATGCAAAGAAGAGAGGTTAAAGGCACAAACCCTGAAGCTAAATCGACTGGGCTCCTCTGGCAGCTCCGGTAATTCACAGCTTTGTGACAGTGTGAGGTTTGGTTCGTGGCTGTGTGCCCCCGCTTCCTTGCCTATAAGAGGGGGTAATAATAGAACCTAACGTCGCAGTCTGTTGAGTTCATCGCAGAAACCGTTTTAAATAATCTCTGGCTTATAATAAATAGTATACTGCAATAATATTGTCCATATTATTGTTTCGAAGCGGTTTAGCCAAGACCTCCCCTTTCCCTGTCTGGATCATCCAATCAGATCCGATTTCCCAAATGTCCAGTCTCATCCCCAAGAAGCAAAAGGCAGTGACAGTCGCAACAAGAAGACCCTCTTCTGACCGAAGGGAACCCAGTCTGCCACCTGTACTTCTTTAATGGAAAAGATGCTGATCCTAAAAGAAACAGATCCGTCTGGGCTGCAGAGAGTTTTACAATTCCTTTACACAATTAGACTTTGTGGAGCTTCGTACAATCGCTTCTTTTAAAAATGTGTGTTTGGAGCAGCTAGTCTGAAGGTCCGGTGCTGAATACATAGGACTATCAGTGAGCCGCCGCAGGGAAATGACCAAGGAAAAGCGCGATTACCGAGTGAGAAAGGTTGGTGCCCGCGCGATGCTTCCTGTTGCTTCATCTTTGGACTGTTTCTCAGCTTCCCCACCAAAGGCTTGGCAGTGGATGAAAACGCAGAACTTCAAATGCTCAGTATTTAAAGTGCATTTGAAAGGACCTGAATTGGTGGCTGAGAGCAAGGTGCAGACTCGAGATCCTAGCGAATGAGGCTTTAGGACTCAGCGTCACTGAAGGCACATCTGGGGTGGCAACAGCTCTGCTCGCTCCAAGCGTCCCTCTGAACGGGGAGTTGTGTCCGGGGCCGTGGAGGATGCCCCAGAGCACGCCCCCCAAGACCATCTGCTCATTGACGTCAGTTCTAGTTCTTCTGACTGTGTCACATTGGATTTGGACGACCTGGAGGGTGACCGGGTGAACCTGGGGAGAGGGCCTGCAGCATTTGTCCCGGCGAGGGCGTGGCTGGGACTCTCCCCGCTTTGCCGGATGAAGGGTGGTCTGGAAGGAGGCTCCGCTTACAGAAGGCCTCACTTCCAAGTCCTTCCAGTCACTCACGGCTGGGCAACACACCGTCCCAGAGCGTTGTGGCTTACAGCAACAATAAGCATTTATTTTGCTCATGAATCGGCCATGAGGGCAGGACTTGGCGGGAGCTCCTCTCCTCTCTGTGAGCATCGGCTGAAAGGGCTTGCGTGGGACCGGAGGACCCGTCAATGAAACGGCCCCCACACCACCGCTGGCAAGTTGCACCTGGCTGTCAGCTGGGCATTCAGCCAGAGAGGGAGGCTGGGGGCTTCCCTCCTACCCTCGGGAGCTGAGCTCTAAGAAAGAGTGTCCCAAAAGGCTTGGTCACATGTGCAAGGCTTCCTATGACCTTCCCTTGGAAGTCCCTGACATAGTGCACAGGTATTTAACAAAGTCGTTAACCAGCCATACTCCATCTTTAATTCGCTGCAGAACTTCCCCAAATTCCTACCTCTCAGTGAGGCTATTGATGTTCCCTCTTCTGTATAGACTAACGGTGCTGATTTCTGTTTCTTTTAGACAAGTGAGTCTTGCTTGATATTTCCAAGAGGTTTTCTGGTGCTTTTATTGGTCTTTTCTTCCCACCGCTACTTGGCAATGACATCATCTGCCTATTTCCATGTGCATCTCTGTCTTTTAATTGCTGTATTTAGAGAATGACATTTAAAAGAATTATTAATATACGTGGAAAATAAAATACCTCCATATATACTCTTTTGTATTTGCCCTTATTATTTGTTCTTATTTTTGGCTTCCACACCTTTTTCTGCCTTTTGTGGTTTAAATTGGACATTTTATATAATTCCATTTTCTCCTTTCTTTGCATATCAACTATACTTATATTTCTTTTTAAATCGTTTAAAATATATTTTATTGATTATGTTATTACAGTTGACCAATTTTCCTCCTTTATTCCCCTCTTCCCTGTGCACCCCCTCCAACCTGCATTCCCCGCCTTTAGTTCATGTCCATAGGTTGTACGTATAACTTCTTTGGCTTCTTCATTTCCTATACTATTCTAAATCTTCCCCTGTCTATTTTCTACCTACCATTTATGCTACTTATTCTCTGTACCTTTTCCCCCTTTCTCCCCCTCCACTCCCCCACTGGTAACCCTGCATGTGATCTCCATTTCTGTGTTTGTGTTCCTGTTCTACTTGTTTGCTTAGTTAGTTAGTTAATTTGTTTGTTCGTTAGGTTTGGTTGTTAATAACTGTGAGTTTGTTGTCATTTTACTGTTCGTATTTTTGATCATCTTCTTTTCCTTAGATAAGTCCCTTTCACATTTCATATAATAAGGGCTGGGTAATGATGATCTCCTTGAACTTGACCTTATCTGGGAAGAACTTTACTGCCCTTCCATTCTAAATGACAACTTTGCTGGATAGAGTCATCTTGGATGTCGGTCTTTGCCTTTCATTACCTCAAATACTTGTTGCCAGCCCCTTATTGCATGCAAGTTTTTTTTTTTTTTGAGGAAGCAGCTGATAGGTCTAATGAGAACTCCTTTGTAGGTGACTCTCTCCTTATCTCTTGCTGCTTCTAGGATGCTCTCCTTCTCTTTAATCTTGGGTAATGTAATTATGATGTGCCTTGGTGTGTTCCTCCTTGGGTCCAACTTCTTTGGGATTCTCTGAGCTTCCTGGACTTCCTGGAAGTCTATTGCCTTTGCCAGATTAGGGAAGTTCTTCATTATTTATTCAATTAAATTTTCCACTTGTTGCTCTTCCTCTTCTCCTTCTGGTAGCCTTATGATTAGGATGTCAGAATGTTTCAAGTTGTCCTGGAGGTTCCCAAGCCTCTCCTCATTTTTTCGAATTCTTGTTTCTTCATTCTGTTCTGGTCGAATGTTTATCTTGTCCTTGTGCTTCAAACCATTGATTTAAGTCCTGGTTTCCTTCCCTTCACTCTTGGTTCCTTGTGTATTTCCCTTTATTTCACTTTTCATAGCCTTCATTTTTCCCTCTAACTTGCTACCATATTCAACCAGTTCTGTGAGCATCCTGATGACCAGTGTTTTAAACTGTGCATCTGATAGGTTGGCTATCTCTTCATTGCTTAGTTGTATTTTTTTCTGGATCTTTGATTTGTTCTTTCAACTGGTCTTTTTTTTTTTTTTTGGTCTGGCAGGGCTGTCACATAGTAAGGGGTGGAACCTTAGGTGTTCACCAGGGCGGTGCAACCCACGTGGCTGTGTTGTGACACTGTACATGGGGGAGAGGTCTGAGAGGGAACAGTGCTGCTTGCTCTGCTCTCTGCTGGTTTTCAGTCACTTCCCCCACTACAAGCAACAAATTGGGCTCTTCTGGTGCTGATTCCCTGGTGGGTGGGTTTGTGTCTGTTCTAGGACCCCATGGGTCTCTCCAACAAACTCTCCTGTGAGTCTAGGAGTTCCCCCTGCCGCCACCTCAACCCCCACAGGTGTTTTTAGTCAAAGGCCTTGAGCCTTTATTTCCCTGCTCTGGGACCCTGGGTTTTGGGTTTGTCTCACTCCCCAGTTATTCCTCCTGGTTTATCTGCACGTGTATGTGGGACCCCCTGGTCTGCCAGCTGACACCCCACCCTCCTGGTCCTCCAGCTGCTGCCTTGCCAGGAGTCCTTTCCACCCCAGCTGCCCATATCTGCCCTCCTACCGGTTTGGATGGATGTTTCTTTTTTAACTCTTTGGTTGTCGGACTTCTATACAGTTAAATTTTCTGGCAGTTCTGGTTGTTTTTTATCTTTAAATTTGTCGTCGTCCTTCTTTTGGCTGTGCGAGGAGGCACAGCATGTCTACCTATGCCGCCATCTTGGCTGGAAGTCCCTATACTTATATTTGTTTAAAAACGTTTTTCAGTGATCACCCTAGCATTTGCAATGTTTATAGCTAAGTCAAGTTCACTTTCAAACAGCACTGTGCCACTTCCCTTTTAAGAACAAACGTTTCCACCTCTCTCCTCCCATTCCTGTGTCACTGCTCTCAGTGGTGTCCCTTACACGGGAGCACACACACATATTTATACACCCTTATGTGTGGGTGAGCACACACACATGTTATGCACATAGAGCATGTGTTAATTAGGAGACATTTAATACATTTTGCTATTATTTCTGGAATAAACTGTTACCTACGAGATAATTAGGACTAAGAAAAATGAGTTTTCTCACAGTTTTGGACCTTAGGTCCTGTTTTTTAGCCTTTATTCTCTTTGTTTTTCAGTTTTGGAAGTTTCTATTTTCATGTCTTCAAACATAGAGATTGTTCTTCAACTTTATCCAATCTACTAATGACCTCATAAAAGATATTCTTCATTTTTGTTTCGGTGTTTTCAATTTTTAGCGTTTCTTTTTTATTCTTTCTTAGATTTTCCATCTTTTTGCTGTTGTTACCCATCTGTTCATATATGTTGTCTACTTTTTCCATAAAGTCACAGTTTTAAAAAAAATATTCTTGGTCTGATAATTCCAACATTCCTGCCACATCTGACTCTGATCCAGTACTTGTCGAGTCTCTCCAGACTACAGTTTTTGCATTTTATCACGCTTTGTAATTTTTTGTTGCAATGTGGACATGACGTGCCAAGGCAGAAGGAGCTGTGATAAATAACCGTTTAGTAAGGTAACAGTGTGGCGAGGTGTCGGGAGGGGATGCACTCTCTGTGCTCTGAGGGGCTCTCCGTCCTGCGAGCCTGTGCCCTGACTGTCTGAGCTTCTCCAGTGCTCAGTCTTCCTCTCTCTGGGATGGGAGGGAATGACCAGAGGGGCCTGAAATTGGATGTTTCCCTCCTCCCCCACCCCGGTGGAGTCAGACTCTGAGAAAGCCCCAGCGGGCTAGGCCTTAGGAACCTGCTGTCTCCCGAGGCCAGGCCTCGTTAAAAAGAACAGAATGCTGTGATGTGTTTCAAAGTGGTTTTGTCTCTCCCTACTGGGAGCATACGGGGATTTTTATCTTATCCCATGGGGACCTGGCGGAGCCCTGAAGTAAAACTCACTAAGGTAGGGGCCCCCTCGGGCTGAGTCTCCCTGGAGCTTCTAACTCTTAGCCTGTCCACACTGACCGTCCGACTATGGAAGCTGCTGCTCACGGGCGCTGTGATTCCCTGTGTTTGTCTGTGACCGCACCCCCCCGTGTCTCTCCTCTCCAGTTTGAGGAACAGCAGTTCTCCCTGTGACCTCGTTCTCTAACCAACCCAAAAAGAATGGCCGTTTTCCAGTTTGTTCGGCTTTTCTCTTGTTGTCAGGATGGTGTGACCTCTTCTCAGTTCCGTTCCTGCTGCAGGAAACTGGGACTCTCGGTGCATTGCATTTCTGATGGTTAATGTCCGAATTCCAACCAAAGCATTCAACACTTAAAGACTTGGCTGGCAATAGTGATCCACAAAGAACTTAAGGTAACTTCTGGTCTTTGAATTGTGTTAGTTTTCCATGGGTGTTTGAAGAACATACTGAGGGGAATTTGTGAACTTTTTTCCCCTAGTGAGAATACTCTGAATATATCATAAAAGTAGGCATTGAATTGGAAGAGAAGATAAAGCAAATATTAACTTCTGTACTGACTGATGTTGGCACACTTGTTTCTGTTATTCCACAAAGCTAACGTTTGAGTCTTTCTCTATGATTTTCATGTATATGGAAGAAGTACTCTCGACGCTTCCTAAGTCTAACAAGGAAAACATCCACATGGGTGCTTGTCATTCTCTCCACTGGGAGAGAAAATGTGCTGTCTTTCAGGGCAAATCTGCCTTTTCGTCGCAGTCACTGCGGCTGGTCTGGAGTCCTTGTGAGCTGGCAGCGTGGGGCACAGCTTGGCCTTTCAGATCGGGCGGATTAAGATCCCTGTATTTTCTACCCAATGCAGTGCCCACGGCTAATGATTACTCAGGGCACAAATCCCACAGCCGATTTTCTGTCGTTTGGAAATGATCAGAGCCCAGGTCCAGCAAAATCCGGCAGTGACATTTTTGGCAAGCTCTTGCAATAACAGATGCTTTCAGAAAGAGTGGGAGCCAGCACTGGGGACGGAAGTGTCCTGTACTTCAGGTGACGTTCGTTTTGTGTACCCTTCAGCTCTGCACCGCACTCTTTCCGAATGATGTGTTGCGGCTGGAGACAGTGGGTGCCGATGCACCGTGCGTCACTGCGAGGATGGAGTAGTGCTGTCCACTCTCCTGCCCCGGGGCTACAGCTGTGAGTTCTGTTTCCATAACATTGTCAGAAGTGCACAGAAATAATTTCAACCACAGGCAGTGAATGTTCCTTAATATTCGTCAGGAAAAGTTCCTTAGGTCACACAAAAAAAGGATTTTGAAAAGCTGACCTTTATTAAAATAGAGAAGAGGCTATAGAAGAACAAAAGCAAGGTGCGGAGTTGCATGGACATGGGAATATGAAGTCCCCTCCAGGAGCAGGTGTCTGGTGGATGTTTCCTCCTTCTGGGCACTGTTTCCGTTGTTGCTTCTGCCGGCTCCTTAGTCCTCTTCACTTTCACAGGGGATGGGCTGGTGGGCAGGACACAGCATCGCACATCAAGTAGACAAAGGGCCTGGGCTGCGCTGGGTCTGGTAAGGTTTCCAGCCTGAGAGCTCTTCGCGATGGCTGTCTTCCCTGGTGGCCTATGTCGCCCTATGCTTATGATGTGTCCCCAGACACGATGCATGCAAGTAGCTCACTGGTCAAAATCGCACAGCAGCCAGAGTCAGCTTTCGATCCTGCTCACTTTGCTTCTTCTAATCACTCGCCTTGCTGCCTGTCAGTCACGCAGACCCCTGACGTGCCCGTTTTCAGCTGTCTGAGTCCCCCAGCTCCACCCAAGTCCACCCTGAACCCAGCACTCCACACCCTAAACAGAGCATCTGGAACTCATCCAACTCACCTGCAGTCTGAATTCTTACCATTTGCTGAGCTCTGCTAATGTCAAGCATGTATTCATTTGGATCCTTGATTATAGTCATAGACATCAAGTCATGAGTAACCAATTGGCAACATTTTCTGGAGTACCCACATGCAAAGCAAAGACCTATTATTCTAGATTACTCTAGAATAATAAATTATGAGATTGGACTACGAAGGAAGAGTACATCTATAAGAGATTTGATGACATTTCTCCCTCTTTCATTTTATGGATTGCTTAAGCAACTGCATTAAAGTGACCTGAAAATATAACCATAGATAATAATGTGGGGCTGAAAATACTGCCACCGGTGACATGTGGTCTCCAACAAGTCCAGGTCAACTGCTCCATTGCCATCTCTCAGTAAACGGAAGAAAAAGAGAAAGATACGGATTGTTTTTACTTCCATCTCTTTGACAGGATGATCAGATGGCCACACAAATTGCCCAGAAGGCCCGGAGATATGCTCTCTAGCTGAGAAAACATATTCTTAGATAAAACGGCCACGCTTTAAAAACCGAGACCATTACCTATCAAAGAAAAGGAAGGTGGTCGATGTGGGGTAAATACAGGAACCACCGCACCGTATTTGTACCCGGTGGGCAATTTGTCCCAGGAGTCAGGGCCGTTGGGCAGAGTGGATGTTGGTTAAACTCTATCACCAGAGAGTTTTGATTCCTACATTGATTGCACCCTGATATGGCTATTTCTCAAGTTAGCCAAGCCATACTTCACTTGAACACCACGAACCACAAAAAAACAAAGAAAGATGATGTGTCCTCATCAGTTTTGAAGATGACACAAATGTGAGTAGAACAGCTAGTTTACAAGATGATGGAATCCAAATTCCATAAAGTCTGGGAAGACTGAAATAATGAGCTGAAATTTAAAAGGTGGGAATTACTAAATGCTAAATGAAAAGTGGTTTTAAGCTCAAAACAACTGTACCAGTGTAGAATGACTTAGGCGTTCATGTCTCAAGGATATAAAGTTCCCCTAAGCAGATTCAATAAATATTAGCATAGACGTACAGCTACCCCAAGAGCCAAATCCATTTCTGAAAGGCAAGCAATGAGTCTCCTCCAGGCGGCATCAACTTAAACATCCCTGTCTCACTGTCACTGAGTGCCCCATCCGAAGGGAGATTCCACAGCGTGGAGCACGTGTGTAAGGCCAATTACTTCATGTTTGACATGATTGCGATAACTATGAATATCTTCCTTGAAGAAGGCAAGGCTTCTGAGAGATAGTGAACCATAACAATCCATAAGTATTTAAGAGCTGTCGACAGAGAATGTCCCCTAGAGCCAACCTGGAACAGAGATGGACTTTTAATTCGGCAACGGAAAGACATTTTCCATAATAAAGTTTAAGAGTGGTATACCTTCAGAGGGAGCAATGTTTCTGATCTGTAGTCATTTGTAACCTTTAGGTTTCTTCCGAATCAGAGACCCTATAAAATCATTAAGTATTTGTGAGCGAATATCTGCGATCGGCTCTACTTCCCATAAGCATGGATGGGCAGGCATGTATACAAACATGCACACAGAGTCCGTCAGAACTGGGGTAAGTGGCACTCACATTGGTCGCCCAGTAGGGTGCATTGCCTACCACCAGTTCTTCACCTTTGCCATAGCTTTCTTGTCTACCACAGTTTAATTAAAACGTGGTTATGGCTGTGGAATGTGAACCGGCACAGCGCAGAATACGCAAAGCCTAGATATAGAGCACTTTTCCCTTTATTGGGCCTTGGGCATGTTAAGCATTTAACACTCCTTAGCTGACTTAATCTGACACAGCACCAGGAGTAGCTGGTATGCAGCTCTGAAACCCAGAGCGCTCACTGTGAGTTATTGGGAAGCCAGAGTGCGCCTTCCACTCCAGTTCCCAGGGTGCGGACACAACCACGTGTTGCTCATTTCATCACCGGGGTGTGGTGGTGTGAGTGTGCCCCGGGAGTCCTATGACTCGATTTTAAGTTATTGTCCTTGGTATTTTTAGGACTGTGGATTTTGTCGAATCACTTAATCTCTCTTATCCTTGATTTCCTCATAATTAAGTGACAATAATAACTGCCTTACACTATTACCCTGAATATCAAATGAGATAATTATGCAAAATTCTATACCAGTAAGATCCATATTAATATTGTTCCTGGAACACTGACATGTTTTCAAAGAGCAAGTTTTCTCTTATTTGCAATGGTTTATTTATCCTCGTGGATTATCTGTATCCTCTTTTCCACGTTAGTCAGGCTTTCCCTGCCACCTGTCATACATCTGGGCCATTTTTTCCATCCTCATCCATTCCTGCCAGTTATTCATTTCTCAAATTAAAGTTCATTTTTAACATTAGGTTAAGAAGAAATGGGGTACAAGTGGCTGTAAAAGTCAGCTGTAACTGCTCCTTATTCAGTTAAAGGGGGGGCAGAGAACACACCGAACAGCAACAAGTCAGCTGGGGCCCCCAAACTCAGAAGGGCCTGGAGGATTCCAGACAGCGTAACCTGCTCAGTATCTACAAGGGCTGGCGGCTCCCCAGCCCCCAAGGAGGGCATCTGTGGTCACTGCGATGCCCCACTCACTAGTCCTTGTCACCTGCCTCACCCCAGACATCAGAGTGTCACCCTCACCTTCTGAGCGTGTCCGTGCTGCCGTCTTCTCCCAGAAACAGAAGCTGACGGACAAGGGGAGAGTTGAGGTGAAGAGCACGTTGGGCGTGGCCATCAGGTGGCCAGGTGACCTGGTGACAAGCAGCAGCCGGACCCCAGCAAACAGAGGTGTGAGGAGGACTAAGCCCGGCCTCCTCCAAAGGGGTTACTGTTCCCAACAGGTGGAGAAGGAAAATCAAGGAGGAAGCTGCTGAACCCCCCTGAGTGCAGGCTTCCCTGTGAGAAGGAAAGCGCTGTGTCACCTCCTTGCTGGCTGTTAAAGAACCTGCGGGGCTACCTGAGGGGACCAAGGAACGTTCTAGGCATTTTCTCCTTAAAATGAGAATTAAGATAAGTAGAATTTTGGATTTTAATTGCTGGCCCAGCAGAGTAGCCATTCAAAGGGTCCTCCTCTGCCATAAATAAGCCAAAGCCATTCTCTGTGATTTAGAAAGGAGGGTTGAAAGTGGATGTCCACTGATAGCCACACAAAAGCATCATCTCAGTCTTCTCCAGGTCCGGTGACGTCTGGGGCCATCGAGCTGGCTGTGACTGTAGAATTGTGCGAAAAAGAGGCCAACCCTGTCAGTCAGCATGTCCTTCGTGTCGGGTGTGCAAGGGGGGTCACGGTCCTTTAGATGCAAATGAAAAATTTCAAAGTGCGGATGCATAAATTGAGATGGGCAGGGAAAATTAATATATGAAGTGTCCTGTAAGCCGCAGATCTTCCCTGTGTTGTTAACCCCAAAAGTCACAGTTGAAACATTAACAAAATTTACATTCATTGAGGCAGAAAGGAAATTCTGGGGTTACAGTATACATCTCATTTACATGGGCAGCATTTTATATACTTGTCAGAACAGGACTTCAGGAGCGTCTTAAGCTTCCCTCCCTTGACTTCTGTAGTGCAAGTTAATTATGCATACCTCTGTGTTTCTGTGTTATCTTGTACATATGGTAATTAGAGCACTTACCACATTGAATTTAATCATATACAATTTAAACCTGCAGCGTCTCTGTTTCAGGTAGTACTACACACTGAGGATAAGGGAATTCCGGTTCTTGAACATGACCCACATTCAAATACTTCTTTTATTGTTCATTAGCTCATTATCAGCAAATTGTGCCAAGCATTATTCTGAGCATGAGGTGTGGTTTACGAGAGGTATTTGAGAAATAAATATTAAAATGCATCTTTATAATTCAAAAAGATACCTACTATTGGAATAAATCAATCTTTATTATCTGAGAATGAAAAAAGCTCTCACAGAGAAAGCGGCACCGCAGATGAGTCTGGAGGGAAGGCGGGACTTGGGGTCAAGGAGAACGTGGGGACGGGAAGGGCGCCGTTCCCTGCAGTTGTACCTCTTCGCGTTCACTCACGTGGTTTGGATTCTCAGAGCCCGAGGTGGTGTCTTCCTCACTATATTGCTTTCCCAGGGCCACCACAACGAGGTGCTGCTACCACCTGGGTGACTAGAAACCACAAAAATTTATTGTCTCAGAATTCTGTAGGCTAGGAGTCCCTACTCAAGGTTATGGACAGGCCAAGGGCCTAGGGGAGGACCCTTCCTTGTTTTTCCAGGTTCTGGCCGCCAAGGGCACTCACTGACTTGTGGCAGCAAGCCTCTGGTCTCGGCCTGTGTCTTCACAGGGCCTTCCCGTCCCTGCAGCCCACGCGACGTCTCGACATGGCTTTCCCTTTGCACATTGCTCTCGTCACACGGCTTGCTCCCTTTTCTTTGTCTGTGTCCCGATTTCCCTCTCGGTATAAGGACACCACCCAGAGCAGGTCAGGGCCCACCTTCATGACCTCGTCTCAACTTGACTACATCTGCAAAGACCTGGTTCCCAAATAAGGCTGCACTCACAGGGATCCAAGGTGAGGACTCCAGCGTGTCTTTTGGGGGGACACCATCAACCCACGACACTCACATTCATAACCCAAGCATTTATCAGAAAACCCACAAAGTTCCAAGCACTCACACACCTGCTACTGCACACTGCTCTTTCCTACCGCAATCCTCACACTGTCACTTAAATCTGTATGATTTATTCTTCATTCAAGGCAAATGGCAAATAAGTGATTAGGGCCATCTGAAAATAGCCACCCTATTTGAAAGTTGTTGTCACCCTTAGCCATGTCTTTCTCTAATTAAATTATTCAAATACTTCTCCATGTAAATCCTACTTACTAGTGTGCCAATGATCTTCGTTACCCCCCTCCCCGTGCTGGTATTTGCCATGCAATTTATCCTTTCAGAAATATATTTTGGTCTTTTGACCCAAAAGCCTTAACAGTCAATATCATTTTTCCTAAACTCTAGTTCTCTTTCCTTTGTGACAACATATTCCCTCCACATAGTTCTCATGGAGACATTGGAAGCTTTATAATAACTTTGGGGTTTTAATTTAATATTTTTTTTCTTGAGAATGACCAAAAATATGGCCAGAAAGTTCATCTGTGAGCTTGATAACTTTTTTGTTGTTGTTGTTGTTGTTGTACTTTAAAATGAGAGAAAGTCACATTGAAAGTCACTGTTGAAGTTAAGCTGGCGTGTCTCACCTAACCCCCCGAGGTAATGTGAAGTGGGTTTTATTAAACTCCGCGAGCCATGGCGTTCTCTCGCGCGGTTCAGGGCTCTTCACTACCTGTGGGTTTTATTTTTCATCAGGAGCAGCTGAGTTTCACACCTATGTTTGCCGCCCTTCGAGGTCCTTCCTCCTGAGCTTATTAACCACCCGGCAGCCACCCTGAAGATACACTGCCAGGAAAAATACATGTTTTCTGCAAGGAGTGAAAAGGTTTTTTATTCCCATAGGTCAGGCCTTCCGTTCAGGCCTATTGCCAAAAACTAATAGCATTTCAACAATAGTTCATTGAGGTGAGAGCTAGGAAAATGCTCCTCTTCTAAGATGATTCACCAGATATTAGTATTCAGAAGTGAGAAGAAAATTGGTTGATTTTCCATCTAAAAACTACAGTTCCAGCACACTGAAAATGGAGCCCTGATTTCCAGTGAAAGTTTCACACATGACTTGCTACTTGACAATAAATTTTCCCATGAACTTTCAACATCTCCATTTTCTAATATGTAAGTGTAAGGGAATTTTTACCTTTTTTTTTAACCGACTCATAATGAGGCTAAAGAGATATTGCATGCACAATCACTCTAAAACGTGAAGGCACTGAGCATATCTCAAATACTATTATTCCAGTTTAAACATTAAAAAATTAAAATCTATAAATTGAGAAAGGTGACAAAGGAGAGTCATTACCAATTAATGGTTATTCAGCTGCTTTTTCATTCTGTGTTTGCATTTTAGAAAATTAGCTCCTTATGTTTTATTTTGTGTGTGGACTGTTAATTCATGAACATTTCCTGTTATTATAGCCTCATGGTTTCTTTTCTGATAAATCTTACAGTATGTTGAGTAGAGACAATGACTTGCCAATGTGTTGAGTTCAGGGTCATGGGAAGTCGCATGCTTGCGCTATTTGACTGAGGGATTAATAAACTCTGTACAACACTCGCTTCTGGCTTGAGACTTATGTCTAGAAATGAAAATATGACCTTGTGTATAGAATCCAAACACATGTGGGACCAATTATGATCACAATTAGGAAAAGTACAAACGCCACATCTCTGAGTCCTGGTTTAGTACAAAATCATTCATCAGGTTGGTGAAGGTCACCTGACTAGAGTAAACATTTAACATGATTTTGACAGACAAGCATGGATCAAGTAAAACAGTCAACAAAATATGAATCCTAGGGTTGTGCATACTTTAAATTTATTATTATTTCAGCTTTTTTTGTATTTCCTAATATTGTTATAATGAACATCATTTACCTGTAAACTTTAAATACATGAACAAATAAATGAGTAAATAAATAAATAAACCACCATGCAATCTCATTTGAACTACTGCTGTTATAATGAATCTTATTTCTCTTACCAATACAATTGCTTCCACAAATTCAATTCAGTGAATGTCCAGGGCCTGTGCCAAGTTTATATTTGCATACCCTATGTGCCTAGTACAGTGCCTTGTTGTAAGTAAATATTTATTGAATTTGTTGAATTGAGGTCGTGATAAAACAAGAGAAATCAATGGCATCAACTATAACCAGGTGGTATCATTCGATTACAGAAAAAGAAGCACAATATATGAAATTTAAGAGTTTTTTTTAAGTATTTGAAAATGCACTCCGAAAGAGATATTCAAATGACCCAGCTGGCAGCGGGACTCTCAGTATAGGGCTGCTGCTGTTCTCGATGCATGACTTGAGCACCAGATAAACACACTTAATTGTCTGACAGAAAAATGTCACCATAAAATATGAGAACTCAGCGCTTCAAACTATGAGAAATCAGGGTGACGAGCATCCTGGAGAAGGTTAAGGCTCTCGCAGAGCTATTTAAAATTGTTATTAGCAATAGTATTCTGGAGGGGGAATGTGACTGCGGGGTGTCTTGAGGTGATGAGTTGTCTTATCTGGAGGCTCTTAGGGCAAAAGCAAAGTTCATAAGGAAAACGCTCTTCTGATTTACGTCCCTAAACTGTGTGGAGTTTGTTTTGGCAGGTAAATAAGTGCCAGGACGCATGGCTGTGAACAGAAGGTCTTTGTCATTCCTCGACAAACTTGCCGCTTCCTCAACCAGTCCAGGAGATACAAAGAGGGTCATTTTCTGGGATAACACTCCCTCCCTGGTCACGCTTGCTCACGCAGACAGCTCACAGTTGAGGCGCTCTGTTCTTCTGCGTGGAACCCAGACCTCTGCCCTTAAAGTCATGCAGTGCTCTGGTCAGTAGAAGATCACAGATCACTAAGGGCACGTCGTTTAGCTCAATTAACTAGCTTTGGTTTATCGGGTATGTGATATACAAGGGGACACACTGTCCAGGTCCTGCCTCGATAAAGAAGTTTTTGTCCCAGCTGCTGAGAGCATTGGCAGCCTTCTTCTGTCTGTTCTTTCAGGCACTGGCCTCAGCTGCAGAAAGACACCGTGGCCGAGGTAGGACTGTAGGAACTGATAGACTAAAGAAGGATTTTAAAGACCAGACCTTCCCCACCTCACTCAGGACCACGGGGATGGGGCAGTTTCACTCCAGGGCTCCCAGTGAGGTCCACTGAAGTGGTGCTTGGGCCTGCTGGGCGCCTCAGCTCCTCCCTTGGTCTGGCCCTGCCCCTTGGTCTCCGTTCTGCAGGTTTTGAGTCCAAGGAACCTCCTTGCTCTACATTCTGCATGTACAATCCCATGTCAAAGTGGGCTTTGGAGAACTCAGCCTGTAACAGTGTGGAACAGACACGCTTGGAAGTTAACTTCTCTTAGTAACAGCAAGATTTCAGAGGCGATCATAATTATCAAATGTGAAAGAGCACTCCTGGCAGTGTGAATACATTATAGGAATGTGCTGTGAAAGACAGACCCCGGCATCACGCAGATAAGAAAGGTAAGCTCTGTGAGAGGAAGTGTCAGAAAGTGGAGAAATAGGTGACTCTGAAGTCACCAGGACTACAGCTAACTGTCAGTGACCTCTGGCCATAGGAGGGTGTGACTGGATTTTTGAGAAAGGGGGACGGCGGCGGGAGAAAGGTGGGTTTCGTGTGGTACTCAGTGAGAACTCCTAGTTCTTCAACTAGGGGTCGAGAGTCATGTCTTTGGAACCTGTGAAGTAATCAGCGTGGAAGGTGGATTTGAGAGAAAGGGGGCGGTGGAAAGGCAGAGGGTGACAGGAGGAGACTCTTATACCTGTCCCATCGTAATGACAGCCAGGTGCAAAACAAAATCTTGCAAAGTTGTGTGTGTGTGTGTGTGTGTGTGTGTGTATAGCAAGAGGGAAAGAGAGAAAGAGAAAGTCTTAAAAGTAATTTGAAAAAAGATATAACGGGAATAATCATATTATAAGAGGCTGCTATCTGTGAATTAAATTGAGTAACAGTCCTTCCAAAACTTTTCCTAGATGCCGAAGATCATTTGACGAATACCATCTAATAAGAACACTAAGTACGCTCTGGCTTTTAGATCTATGACATTCTGTTTTTAATTCTCATACTCCTGTGAGATAGGCATTTCTCTTTCCAGTTTGCAAATAAGGAAGCTGAATTTAGAAAAGGTTGAGAACCTGTCCGATGTCACCAAGCTATGAAATGTACAAACTGAATTATTATTAACACAGGCCTGTTTCAATAGTCAGCCCACCCCCGAACACTGCACTACCATGCATCTAAAGTATGAAAGTTTCCATAGTTTTTTTTAAAGTTTCTTTTTATTTATTTATTATTATGGGGGAAGAAACTTCAAATCTTTCATCCATGGCCACTTCCTGCTTGCCAACATATTTGTGGACTGGTCGAGCCGCAAGTCATTATGTCATGTGGATGGGGAATCCGAGAGGAACAAATGACCTAAAAGTAAACTCACCAGGCGAGTTCCAGTTCCCCCTGCTACTGACACAGTCTATTAGCACATACGGGTGCGTTCATTCGTGTGCCCACCTGCGCGTCTTCTCAGCAGGTGTGGAAGTCCATCCTCTGCTTCAGCAGTTCGGTGCTTCAGAGCCTCGTTGCTCTCCTCACTTAGAAGTTTTTGTGCCACGAGGGGACGTACAGCCTGTTACCAAACACTTTGCATTGCTTTCTCTGCTGTTCCATCCCCAGTGGAAAAGCAACTTAGCAGCAGGGAAGGTGTGAAAATTGGAAAAGCATATTCATTCTGCAAACCGGAACTGACTTTGGGCCAGCAACAGAGCTGTATAAGGCTTGTCACAAAGATTTACCCAAACAACGTACAGAGCTGTGTATTCACATTACACCCTTACTTGCATTGCATGCCCTTAACCAGGTCTAGAAGGAGATACTGAAGCATATTCTGGAATATCACCGCATTCAGAAAAACAGTGCAATGTAGAGAATGGAGTGATTTATTAGTGATGATAAATCAACTCAATTTGTTGGCCAGTTACCTCTCAGCAACACTGTTCAGATCAAGCTTTGCTACCTATATCATCCTCATAATCTGACTATTTACTTAAGGTCATAAAGGGACTTCTTCACGAATTTCTTAAACTCAACTCATTATGTCGATTGTGTATTTAAGTATTTCATAGATTGCATTATTGCAAAAAAAGTCAGTAAGAACCTATTTAACAAATTTATTAAAAGATCCCATCCAAACATGGCCCTATAAGGTCAACATGGACTCACAGTAAGGCTCTCAATCGTCTTCCATGGACATGCAGCTGCCTTCCCATGGGAGATGTGTATCTTTCCATCAGGCTGCGATGTGTATCTTAACACATCCACATTCTTTTCATTCTGTTAACCTACCTCCCACCCAAAGGCCACAGGCAAAGCTGTAATTTCCAGGCAACCTCCCATCCACGTAATGAGCTGCTGTGCTGCAGGAAAGCACGTGCTGGAGGAAGGACCCCCAGAGAGTCCTGGGGCTCTGCTCACTCCCATATTATGCCCAGGCTGCCTTCAAACAAGGTGCTACCAACTGTTGAGAATAAAAACGTCATGTTAGTCATCATGGTAACACTCTGTGGAGCGTCATCGTGACGGCAGGTCAGTTGCATGGAATAATCATTTCCAGTAGAATAATAATTACCAGGCACATCAGCAGTGATTGCATTGTGTAAATCGCACACCCAGAATATCCTCGCACACACGAGCAAAATGAAACTCCCCAGGGAAGCACTGGGCTTGTGTTTGGGTGTTTTGAGATCGTGGGATGTGTTGTTATTTTGAGGAAGTCAGTATCAGTGGTCTGGAAGTAGCATTGGGATAACCAACTCATGCCCACTAAGAGCTTCCAGAAATCTTTAAGTTTCTCCTTTGAGGATCCCATGATAGGGATGTAGCTGGTTCCTTCTTCTCCTCTTCCTCTCATTCAGCTTCCAACTTTAATTTGAGTTTTTTGGGGGGCCTTTGATTGTTCAAGCTAAAATAACTCCTTTTCTTTAATACATTACTTTTCTTTTCTATTGTCCACTAGCATATCATTGTTTGATATTTTCTTGTATGTTTATGTAGTTATGTTCTTTCTTTCCCAGTTAGAATTTAAGCTCTATGAAGGTGGAGCCCTCTTCAGTTTTATTCACCAATGTATTTTCAATACCTGGTACATTAGAGGATCTCCATTATAAATGAGTAGAAAAATATTTTTTAAGATTTTATTTATTTATCTTTAGAGGGGAAGGGAAGGAGAGAGGGAGAGAAATATCAATGTATGGTTGCCTCTCTTGTGTCCCCTGCCAGGAACTGGCCTGCAACCCAGGCATGTGCCCTGACTGGGAATCGAACTGTGGTTGTTTAGTTCACAGGCCTGCGCTCAATCCACTGAGCTACACCAGCCAGGGCAGTAGAAGAATATTTTTAAATTACTTCAAGCATGAATGGTATTTTAAAGAACATGCAGAAAGGACATATAATGTGCCTCTTAGCTATAACATATAATTATAGCCTTTAATCTTTATAACAACCTTGTGAGGTGAGCATTAATATCCACATCTTATGCTAAGAAACCCAAGGCTCAGGCACCTTTCCTTTATACTCCATTGTCCACGTGGCACATTTCCACACAGTCTATTGCATGATTACACTCTGTCATTTTAGTTTTGAGTTGTTTGCCATCCACAGGTGTTACCAACTGCACCCGAAGCTCCACAACGACCAGGATAACGTCCTCTGTTGGTTTTGTGTTCACATCGGCATTCATCACAGTGGAGGGTGTACGAAGGCTGACTAGTAAAGTGCACACTGCGGCTACATAGGAGGACGGGAAATCCATCCCCCAGCTGGGAGCAGAAAGAGATCCTTGGTGGAGGTCATGCAGTCTTCCCTCCATCGCTCCAGGAAGTGGATCCCTAGCTAGGCACTCAAGATCAGCTGACCTGCCTGGTCTCACTTAAAGCTAACAACGGGCACCATGCAATTCTCTATGTTTGGGACCCTTGGCAGGAAGAAAAGCATGTACAGTCCTCTTGGGCCCCCACCCTGTGTTTCTGTCCGCTTTCCAAACTGCTCAGTTTTATAACTGTTCTCATCCCCAACTCCCGCTGACCGGGACACGCTAGGAAAACAGAAATTCGGTGTCCCGCTCATAAAGATGGCTCGTGCTGTTGTGGACTCTCTCCTGGTATCAAAATGTTGGTTGTGTTTCTCATTTTTTTCCATAAAATCTACAAATAATACCAGAATCCTGGTTTTTTGATCAGTAGCATGGAAAATACTAGTACCTTTAAGCTGTACTGAGCATTCTAGCTTCTATCCAGGGAACAAGGAGAGCCCCTTCTGATTCTGGGAGAGTGTGGAATCTAGGAGGCCTCCTAGCCCCTCCTCCGAGCCCCGGCCTCCCTTTACCCCCATCTCGCTGTTAGTGCTCCGTCAGTGCCCAGTTTCAAGTAGCTCCACGTCTGTGTCACTCTGCCTCCTGCCTCGGCAGCACCCATGTGCTTCTGTCTGCTCGCACTGGCCTGCCCGAGAGGGACAGCGGAGCAGAGAAGCGTGTTCCCGGCAGAGTCGGGCCTGCAGCTGGATTCTAAATCTGGACTCTAATGTGGGTTCCTTGAAGAGTCATCTAACCTCTCTAAGTCTCAGTTGCCTTATCCATGAAGTGAATTCAAAAGTAATTCTTATCTTTAGGTGAAATCACAGATGTGAAGGGGTTGGGAAGGGCTGCACACACAGTAAGGACTCGGTGAATGTTAAGGAGTCCGGGGATATAAGGTAAGTTGGTATTCTAATAACGGATGCTAACTGTGTCTCGTCCATCCTGTCCTCTGTATGTAACGGGTGCCGTTAATGCGCCGCCTGAGTCCGGCTCTATGGCTGTCATTGACCTTTGTTTATTTACACAGTCTAGTTGAAGTTCTGAAAGGTCAGGACTGTTTGTTTTAAAATGCTCATTTCAAAATTGATCCCCGCCCGAGCACAGGCTACTTCCTGTGGGGGCTGACGGGGAGCGGGCCGGGGCGCTTCTCCCCTGCACGCACACGTGGGCGCACCTTGGTCCGGGTGGTCCTGTGTCTGGCCCGCGGGGGCTGTGGTTCCAGCTTGTTTCTGGGCATGGTATGGACAGGTGTTATTTTCAACAGGACCCCCTGAGGAGAGGGCCTCCTGGAGCAACCCCCCAACATTGTGATTGTGCCCCTCCCCGCCAGCTAGGCACAGGCCTAGGTCACGCGGCTCGCCTCTCCGCTCCAGTCCGTGGCTTTGCCTGGACCAGCGCACACAGTCTCTCGGCCAACATCCAGGGCCTCCCGCCATCCCTCTCCCTCCCCCCGGGGTCGGGGTTTACTATGACCTTCCGCACCCACTATCTTATTTCCGGGCGCAACTTAGAACCCAAGCGGGAAGTGCTACTGAACTTACGTCCAGAAGTGCCTCGCCAGGAATTCTCTCCCGACTCTCTGTTCACCTCCAGTGCCTCCTCGCGTGGACAACCAAGTGACGCTCTAGGGCCCTTCAGCTCGCGACTTGGAAGAGGGGGCGCCGCTCTTTACCAGCAGTGTGGACGAGGGGGGTGCCCCTCTCCCACTGTGATCCATCACGAGGCAAGCCTGTCATCCCTGCTTGGACGGTGGTCGGTGTGGTTGGTAGGAATCTGGTTTCGTGAAATGGCTCCAGCTCACTGAGTCCTATGGGAGGTTGAAGTTCTTCCGAATTTGTACCTTGGGGTCATTGAAGACGGAGATTCCTAATCATAATCCTTGAGGTCCATGTTCATTTTGAGCATCTAATATCATCTTCCTACATTTTTATTTTTCTCTGCCTGGCCATATTGTCTCGGATGTCTTCCCTAAAGTACCAGTTGGATTTAAAAGGTTCCTTCTCCTTGCTTTTAAATCACCCTGATTTTAGCACTTAGAGAATATTGGGCATTTCAACATTCCTTCTGCTCCACCTTGAACTTCAGCCAGTGCCCAGCAGGAATGACAGAACCCAAGTAATCGGTGGCACCTGGGCAGGGATTTGCCTGAGGCCTGTGCTTCTGACCTCTCAGCAACCACCCCAGGCTTTTCCCGGGCTAATGAAGAGTGGGATTGCTATGGTAACCTGCCAACTCTGATGTGAGTTCGGCCTGCATTTTCCTGAAGTGAATGGAGTCACGACTGACCTGTGTGTGGCTGGAGCTGACAGAGGAGGCTTCCTCCTTTTGGCCAGTGGGGCTGATGGTTCGGAAAATGCTCTTCCCGAGACTGCTCAAATAGCCCATTCCCTGCTGTGTTCCCTGGGGTCACATTCCTACACAAACCACTAATATTCGTGCCTCCCCGCCACCCCGCACCAAGACTATAATTTTTGGAGGAAAGTCAGCTAAGGCACCATATTATATTGAAATAGTCTGATTTTGGAACTGTGTTCCCCTCATCACACTATAAGCTACTTCCACATCCCAGCACTGCCCTCCACGGTGGGTACTCCAGTCTTTGCTGAATTAGCATCATTTATAACTTCTCTTTCAAAACATGTTAAACAAGTATTGTCACCTTATAATCTAGGTGAAGATCAGGCTCAAATAATATCTACAGTCATTGAAAACCTAAATGTCAGATTTCTACACACATAGAATGGAACAGATTTCTTGAAGATGCTTGAACTCTGCATAAATTCAGAATGCTCAAGTTGTCAGAAATTAACATACAGATTTACTTTATTTAATGAGGCTTTATTACCTTCTGTGTTTGGAGCATAGAATGAGACACTTTGAGGTGAAGAAATGAACTCATTTGGTTGAAGGGCTTAGGGTGGATGAGAGAGAGAGGCAAAACCTGCTCATGTTAAATTCCTGGGGAACTGCACCAGTGAATGAGTCAGAATATATGAAATAAGGTGGTATTAACTAAAAGATGTGCATAAATGTCTAAGAGGATACCAAATCCTTCTAAGTTAGTCTGAGATTATCTACTTTATATTGCAGAGAGTGGATTGATCAATTGATCTGTTTGTCTATATTGAGACTCCTGTTAACGTCCCTTCATAAACTGTGAGAAACCTTCTGTATCAATTTCTAAGCTGGGAATTAGGTTTTCCTAAAACAAAAGTCTCTTCCCTTTGGCACCAAATAATACAATTTTCTGGATTGAAAATAATTGATTAAAAGCACACCTTTGAAAGCTGGCTGTCTTATATCCCTAGATAAGCTGAATACAGGACAAACTGGTAAGATTTAATCATTTATCAAACCCAAAACGGGAAGGGCACATGCACTGCCTTGCTTTGCTCACTCAGTGAATGCGCTTGCTTGTGTCAATAGAATAATCTGCCCTTAACATACGAACATTAAACACACCCTGAGCACTTGAGAACAAACACCAGAAAATTTCCCTAAAAGAATTTGCTTTGAAAGTACAGATCTTAATAGCACACTTTGTTCCCGTTCTTTGTGAATTGGAAGATGTAGATTTAACGAGCTATGGGGTGCACGGTAATGTGGGAGCTGAGGTTGCAAATAAGAATTCTGAAAACGGGAACATCGTCCCGCATCACCGCGGAAGAAGTGCCATTGTCACTTACACAAGGGGGAACCAGTAGTAATTCAAAATGGCTTGCATACCGACAGCTGACTCCTTTGCCAGACTTCCCTACTCTTTCAATAGTAAAATAAATAATGAGTTTTCCTTGTTCACTTTACCAAGTAATACAGTCTTTGATTACAAATACATACATTTTACTACATACAAAAATTTTGTGTGATATTTTACAGCTAATCAAAAGGCAAGCTCTAAATGAAGTAATTAAAGTATGATAATATGACTTTAGGTCATATTTTGCTTGGTGTGCAAGCCTGTTTCCCAGCCCATGAGTTTGGTGATTCAAATGCACAGTCTGTGTACCAGTGCCATGGTTTTGTGCCAAGAGAGTCTATTTCACTTCTTTAAATCAAGTCTTTCATATTTTTCTAGCATATTCAAAATTCTTTGGAAAAATCCAATGAAGTCTTTCAATAATTGTCTCTGAAATAGGCAAAATTCTTTTGTTAGAAAGCAAAAATAATTAAACTATAAATATTAATAATGAATGATGAATTGTGAATAAGGAAGTAATTATTTATCAGAAAGGTGATGCTTGATAAAAGCATTTTCCTAAACTAGGTAACAGTAACTTTTTTCCTCTAGGTTTTGTTGTTATTATTATTATTAATATTATTATTAGCTATCAATAGCTCTATTTTTGAAAGCAAGAAAGAAGGAAATTTGTCCCGGATAGGAATCCTAACTGAGGAAATGCATGTATTTGAGTTATAACTACCTCACAGAGATAAACTTTATTTTTAATAGTTTGTACATATCTTATACCACTTACAATGTAAATGGAATATAGCAGAGACATATAGGACAATAGAATCCCACGAAATAATGAGTCTACAGCATTGTTAGAAATCACAAAGGACAGTGTTATTCAAACCCTAACACTTACTCTAGTTACCCCTAACATTACTTAAATGTCACTATGTTCTCAAACTATACAATTGGAAAGAACTGTTTTTGATTACTTCAAATTTGAATCTTGTCAAAAACCCATGCAATGCATGTTTAATTCATCATGTTTATTAGTTAATTATTAAAAGGAAATGTTACCAACAGGAACAGTAAAGTAATTTTTAACAGAAGCATGAGTAGATGGCAAAAGATCTCATTTGAACTCCCATTATTAATTTAAAGCTATTGAAGAAAAATTCAGTTGCTAAGAATTCTGGCTGGTTCAAATGTCTGTTTGTGAGAAATTATACAATGTTTTGAAATGCATATAGCCTTGCTACATGCTTTTATCTTTAATATAGTTTAAAAGTTATGATTGTAAGATGCTTCAAGCCAAGTACCCTAAGAAGAAGCCCACGTAGAACAAACCCCCTGGGCAGAAACATGTTGTATTGTGGGATCCCCATATTCTGAATTGACTTGGAGGTGGAAGGTGCATTCAGGAGGACTGGCTCCGACCTTGACTGTTAGGCATTGTAATTTTGTGTCTTCTTCCAAAATTTTGAGTCAGCTGCTAACCATGCAATCTTGGACCTCTTACTCAGCCTCTTTGTGCCTCAGTTTCCTAATCTGTAAACACAGACGTACTAATTCTTGTGAGTGTGACAAGGGTGAATTTCTGTAGAGCGCTTGGTGAATATCAAGCACTGAATAAATGCAAACTACTTTTTATTTTTATTTTTTTAAATATATATATTTTATTATGTCATTACAGTTGTCCCATTTCCCCCCTTCACTCCCCTCCACCCTGCACACGCACTCCCCCACCATCCCCCCCTTTATGCCCATGGGTCACAAGTTCTTTAGATTCTATATTTCCCATAGTATTCCTGCCCTCCCCCGTCCATTTTCTACCTACCGTCTATGCTACTTATTCTCTGTACCTTCTCCCCCATTCTCCTCCTCCTACTCCCCTGTTGCTAACCCTCCATGTGATCTCCATTTCTATGGTTCCGCTCCTGATCTAGCTGTCCTCTTGGTTTGCTTTTGTTTTAGGTGTGGTTGTTAATAACTGTGAGTTTGCTGTCCTTTCACTGTTCATATTTTTTATCTTCTTTTTCTTAGATAAGTCCCTTTAACATTTCATATAATAAGGGCTAGATGATGATGAACTCCTTGAATTTGACCTTATCTGAGAAGCACTTTATCTGTCCTTCCATTCTAAATGAAAGCTTTGCTGGATAAAGCGATCTTGGATGTAGGTCTTTGGATTTCATGACTTGGAATACTTCTTTCCCGCTCCTTCTTGCCTGTAAGGTCTCTTTTGAGAAATCAGCTGACAGTCCGATGGGAACTCCTTTGTAGGTGACTGTCCCCTTATCTCTTGCTGCTTCTAGGCTTCTCTCCATTTTAATCTTGGCTAATGTAATTGTAATGTACCTTGGTGTATGTCTTCTTGGGTCCAACTTCTTTGGGACTCTCTGAGCTTCCTGGATTTCCTGGAAGTCTATTTCCTTTGCCAGACTGGGGAAGTTCTCCTTTATCATTTGTTCAAATAAGTTTTCCACTTGTGGCTGTTTCTTTTCCCCTTCTGGTACCCCTATAATTCAGATGTTGGAACATTTAAAGATGTCCTGGAGGTTCCTAAGCCTCTGCTCATTTTTTAAAATTCTTGTTTCTTCTTTTCTTCTTCTTTTTTTTAAAGATTTTATTTATTTGTCTTTAGAGAGGAAGGGAAGGACAGAAGGAGAAAAATATCAATGTATGGTTGCCTCTTGTGAGTCCCCTGCTGGGAACTGGCCTGCGACCCAGGCGTGTGGCCTGACTGGGAATCAAACCACGATTGTGTGGTTCGCAGGCCCACGCTCAATCCACTGAGCCACACCAGCCAGGCCATCTTCCTTCTTTTCTGTTTGGTCATTTCTTTCTTCTTTCTGATCCACTCCCTTGATTTGAGTCTCAGTTTCCTTTCCATCACTATTGGTTTCCTGTGCATTTCCCTTCATTTCACTTAGTGTAGCCTTCATTTGTTCCTCTAATTTGTGACTAAAATCAACCAGTTCTGTGAGTATCCTGGTCACCAGTATTTTGAATTGTGTATCTGATAGATTGGCTATCTCTTGGTCACTTAGAAGTATGGGCTTTGAGCTGTTCTTCCTGAGACATAATGTTTTGGTCTGTTCATGCCTGTTATGTATGAAAGGCGGAGCCTTAGTTGTTCACCAGGGTGGGGCGACCCAGTTGCTGGGTTGTGACACTGTATATGGGGGCAGGGTCAGAAAGGAGCAATGACATTTGTTCTGCTCTCTCTTGGATTTTGGTACCCTCTGCTGCTTCCTGCAAGCAAATTGGGCCCTTCTGGTGCTGGTTCCAGGGGGTGTGTGGGCTTGCACACCCTCCAGAACCCTATGGGTCTCTCCAACAAACTCTCTGTGAGCCTGGGAGCTTCTCCTGGCACCTCAACCTCAAAAGTTTTTCCAATTGGTGCTTTTAGGGTTTAATTCCCGTTGCTGGGGCCCTGGGTTGCATGGTCTATCTCACTGCCTCGCTCCTCTGCCTGGTTTATCTGCGCACAAATGTGTGACTGCTATCAGCCAGCCACCTTGCGCCCTCACTGGGTCTGCTGGTTGCCACCCCACACCTGGGATCTGCCAACCTCTGCCTGCGCGCCTGGGTCAGCCGGCCACCTTTTCCTGCATGACCCCACTCCACCAGCCGCTGGCTCCGCCCCTCTTACCAGTCTGGCTGAATGGTCCATTGTTGTCGAACTTCTGTAAAGTTCAATTTTCTGTGTTTTGGTTGCATTTTTGTTATTAAAACTTTGTTGTCTTTCAATTTGGTTGTGTGAGGAGGCACAGTGTTCCCACCTATGCCTCCATCTTGGCCGGAAGTCCGAGTCAGGAGATTTTTTAAATGTGCACATAAACAACCAGGGGGATCTTGTTAAAATGTAGATTCTGAGTGGGTCTGTGTGGAACCTGAGATGTTGCGTTTTAACAAGCTCCCAGATGGTGCTCATGCTGCTGGTCCAAAGAGCCAGGAGCCCTAGCAAATCTGAAATCAATTTGACATGTGAAACAACCACTATGTTTTCAATGTATGATTCCAAATTGCTGCTCTCCAAGCTGGGGCTGGAGCTCGACCGAGAAACCGGGCGAGCCCGGATACAGCCAAGGCACTATTTCCGCGACGTCCGTACTGGCCCGGTCTAAGGAAGGAGCCAGCAGTGTAGTCCCGCCCGCGCTACAGGAGTGGAGGCGCAAACTACTTTTTATTAACATCACAGTCATGCTCCATGCCTTGGCCGCCATCCCCTGGCTCAAGTCTCAGGAGGCACTGGGGGCATTTGAAGTGTTTTAGGAAAGGCCATAATGTGGTCAGACCTGTGCTTTCTGTCAAGGTTAATTCTCTCGCGTATCTATTATCTTTGCTTTAGCCAGATGTTGAACGTTTCGATTTCACCTGCCCACTTTGAAGGTCCTCTTGGTAACAAGGAAAACCAAGCAGGAGACAACAGAAGGTGGCTGTTCACGGCCACGGCCACGGCCACTACTGGGAGAGCCCCATACGAGACACCCTAATAGCGTCCACATTTGAGAATGAAGAGCCAGAACATTCGATTCGCAACCCTTAATTAGGAATGTCACAATTCATTCTGAGAACTCTCCACGTGAATATGTGGATGACTAGGACTAGTTTTTTCAAAAGCTTCATAATTGAGCAGCTTTGGAAATTTGACTACGGCATTGACTTTGTGCAGGAAAAGCTTGTCCATGAGCTAATTTTCGTGTTTAGGCCTAGAATTTCATGTGACTAATTTCAAGGTCGTACCTCTGAACTGCTATGAACATTTTTTCCTATGGCTCTTTGGACATTATGAAATGAAATATAATCTTATAACACTCTGAAATTCCCCCAGCCCTGGGGATTTTATTTCATACCATAGGCAGTTTCACATCTTGAAGGGATGGAATTTCAAGCCGAGTTCTTAGAAGAAAATTAGCAAATATTGTGAAATTGATTATAATGTCACCCAACATGCGTGGCATATAAACTCTCTGAAAGTGTCGTAAAAGGCAAAGACGACCAAACTTAAGTCATTGGAAAAAAGCCAAAATGCAATCGTCTCTGAATCTGAATCAGAATTCTTATTTTCAAGAACACTTACTTAATAGTAAGAAATACACCTAAAAGGAGACATATCTAATTACAAAAAGTAAAGCAGACATTCTATGTTTAGTATTCACATACAATTCAATATAATGTTAAGTTGCTATAAACATACCACTGCATTTCCTAGTGTTTTAATGTACGGAATTTAAAAAAAATGGCAGACAGAAATGAAAGGAACGTCTCGCCTAAATGCACGGAGATATTTGTAATTTTTTAGGCACTGAAAAATGCACGGCATTCTGGCTATGGCATTGAAATCACAAAGCAACATCTTTTAGTTGACATGTTAAATCAAAGTTTTCCAGAGATTAAAGATTACATGGCAAATCTGGCAAAAAGAAGGGGTCATAAATCTAGGATCCTGGAAAATGTCTTCAAAACTCCTCTTATCCCATCTCTAAAGCAAAGGCCTGAATGTAACATTAACTTGCAAAAAAATTTTTCTGTTCCGAAAAAGCTGCGAAGGGATTATTGAATATTTAATGTTGTAATACACATTGATAACTTGCAATTTATGGAATGCTACAGTTTCATAGTTACATTAAAGCTCAATTTCGTTGCTTTTCACAGCATACTAAATGGCCATGGCTTGTTTTACTCGGCAGAATCTGGACATGTATGTATGAGAGTGAGATGACAAAGCATACTGATTAAGGGAGGTTGAACTTGTAGGACTCTTGTAAGAATCTTCGGTAAAGAAATCATTTTCTTCTTTTACTTTGGGAGACAAGGTAAAAGTGAGGATAAGCAAGATTTATGTTCAGGCACTATATAAGAGAATGCTTTGAAAAGTAAAATATGTAGAACTCACAGATTTTTTTCATCTGCTATCACTAGAGTAGCTAAATGTTATTTACAAAAGACGTAACTGTAATAGTTACCACCCTAGAAAAATTAATTCTGATATAATAAGGAAGTCTGCGCTAAATGTGAGTAGCTTCTTCGTAATGATTGTTGGCGCCCAAAGAGACTTATTTCTGAGTTAGTACAAACAGTCAATGATTTATCGTGACCTATTTGTCGGGGTCTTCCTGTTTTTAGCAAAAGGTAGACGGTACACGTTTTTAAGTTATTTGGGAAGTATTGCTAGGGTGATAGGAAACTATGGACTGTGTTCCAACGTCAGAGCAACCTGGTGCTCTAGTGAAAAGGGCCAAGGTGGTTCTGGAGCCTGGACATCTGTGAGGCATGTGAGGGTCCCAGTGTCCCCACACTCCCACTTTTAATGGACACCATGGTGGTCAGAAGACAAACCAGGGAGAGAGATTAAAACAGAAACTTCTGCCCAAAGGCAGGACCCCCAAGAGCAAAGCTTTCAGTGGGAACACTGATAAAACAGCTACCTCAAGGGGAACTGGAGGGAACTCTTGTCTGATTTTGGCTCTAGGTAGAAGGAAAATAACGCAACTTTCTTCCCAGACAATGCCTTCCAACAAAGTGCTCATTTAGGGCCGGCACCAGAATTGTTATAGTCTGAGAATCTGAAAACTCTACCTCCAAATTTCAGAGGAATGTAGTCTTCCCTCTTCCCTGCACCCATCTCTCTCTCTCTCTCTCTCTCTCTCTCTCTCTCTATCATCTATCTATCTACCACCTCTCTACCAATCATCTTTTCTCCCTACCTCCCTTTCTATCTCTTCAACCTGGCAGGGCAATCCACATCTTGTTCCCTGAGGGGCCGAGCGCTTGGTAATCACAGCGTTTTCATGCCCAGGTTCCTGTACATGTCCACCTTGAAGATTTATCAAACACACCAGTTCATGTTCAATAAGTGTTCATGTTCGTGACTCTCTGTGGACTTGGTCTACCTTTTAAGTATCACAAATTACCAGCTGCTTCAGATATTTTTTTTAAGTAAAAAGAATTCTGAGTGGGAGTACTAGTAAATAATAGGAAATGGTGAATTTTAAGTTAAAACTCCCAATTTTGAGAACTGTTGGTAGTAAGAACTGTAGGAAGAAAATTATTGAATGTCAAGACTGATTTGAAAACACTTCAAGTTCAGAACATGTGGTGCCCCTCCGGGAACGGTGTGGCAAGAAGCTAGAGAGAAGGTGAGTGTGGAACTTCAGTCCTCCTGCTCACGTGTTCCCTGACACAGGTGTTTCCTGGTTCCGATGGTCTTCACAGTAGAATCAGGATGATAGATGTGTCTAACTAGGAAGTCCTTGGAGAAGAGAAAGAAACTCTTGAAGATGAGTCGTAATTTATAGCGCTTATAAGTGAAGTTATAAGGAAAGAGTAAATAGTTCTTTTCAAGTTTCTAGAAAAGCATAAATAGTACATGACAATGAGTATCTTACTTGTTTTATAATATCTCGAACACAAACTAAAGTGAACTGTAAGGGAGGGTTAAAAAAAAACCCCCACCAAAGTTTGGTTAAGTTTGCAGAGCAAATGCCAACATTAAAACAATATTAAGTGTATATAAATGGAGGTGGTTTGGCCCAGACAGGCTGGCAAATATAACATTTAAGTGAAAAAGGCACTAAAATGCTTCCTCCTCTATTAAAACCCCAAAGAATTTTAATTTAAACTTAATTAGAGCTTTAAGTAAAACACTACACATTAATTATCCAGTCCCTAAGGACATGCAAAGTAATGTCCTTTTGCAGGAAGCTGGTTCAGCACTGACTAGCTGCCAACTGTTAGACTGAGGGTTTTTCAGGGGACTCGCACGCAGAGGTTTAACAAGGTAGAGGTTTCAAGGTAATACACATGTATAAATAATTATATGACTTATAGTTCTCTGTGAAACTATACTTCCCTAATGAAAGAGAAGCACATTGCAAATGGGGAGGTATGCATTTAAATCTGTTAAAGACGAGAAAAATGCTATTCTTTTTAATACGTTATCACTTTTTTCTCTCTTTTAAGGGAAATAGCTTCAGTTAAGAATATACTCAAGTTTAGAGATTCCTGTCCTTACAATCCGCAAATCTTTTCTAATTTATTCCTCAATGTCTATTTGTTTATTCAAGTAAATAAATGAGGAATCTATAAATTAAATACATGAATGACAAGTAATGGTATCTAACTGAATTTATAAGCAGAAATTTCTCCAATGCAAAATGTCATTTACACTTATCATCTTCAGATTTTACATGTACACAATACACGCAATTGAACTCAAAACACAGAAAGTCGTTGTTACCCAGGGTTTGGTGCTGATTATGAACCTAGATGTTGGCTGCCTTCAACAAATAAGAAACTTTAATCAAGGGCCATTTGCAAAAGCTCCAGACCACCAATTAGCTGTTTGAATAGAAATTAAAGTACGGCATCCACTGGGAGAATTTCATGTGGCTTGAAGTTCTTGCTTCTTAGGAAAGTAATAATGTTGTAATCTACCTCTATCTTCCAATAGTATTTTGCATATTACCATGTGGACATAGCTTGGAAATATGGATTTTTACATGTAAATGGAAAGCTATATCAAATTAAACATTTGTTAAGAATGACAAGCTACATTTTGCTTTTAAATGTTTCATGGCAACGCCTCATCTTCATTCTGCTTCCCTTTCCATAACCAGGTATTCTAAAACGTTTGATGCATAAGCTTCCATTCGTATGCATTCTTATATGATGCATATGGTGATTTTGTGTTTATGTATTTTACATTTATAAAAAGGTTTTGCTCTAGAGTTCTTGCTGCTTCTTACTTTGTTTTAATTTAAAATGATGCCCTCAAGATCTAGACATGTTTTTGTTACATTTAGACTGAGGTGGCCAGCTCCCAGGCTGAACCCCAGTGACTCACACTTCTTGCTAGTAATGGTCATGTGTGATTGTCTCCCATGTTAAATCAGAGCTAGTTAAATATGTGACCAACAGGATGCAACAGAGGGGATGTTGTGTGACGTCTGAGACCAGGTCAAAAAAAGCACCGTAGCTTCAGCCAGGCGCTTTCTCTCTCGGGCCTCAGAGCCCAGGGACTGTGGGGAGGAGAGGCCACATGCATACATTCCAGCGACTGTCCCCAGCCAGGGTCTCAGCCACGAGCCACCCTCACATGTCAGAATGTGAGTCAGTCTTCAGATATTCTAGTCCCTGGTCTTTAAGTAGCTCCAGCTGTGGCCAGGTGGCAGGAGCTGCCGATCCCCATACATCCCTGATTCGAGGGTGTCGGGCGGGTAAGTGCTGAGAAGAGGTCAGCTGTGGAGGACACCAGTGAAAGACAAAGGAGGAGCGAGCAGAAGGAGGGGGCCCTTCAGACTGAGATGAGGTATGTCACTTCTGCAAAGAGAGAAGGAGAATTGGGTAAGACTATACTGCATTTCTTAAAAAAAAAAAAAAAAATCCTAGCTAAGCTGAGGGAAAGCCCCTAAGCAGAGGCTGGCCATAGAGGAGTCTCACACCAGGCAAAACTGACCTGGCTCTGTGCCCTCACCTTGCTTAGTCCCTGGCTGAGGGACCCCGGGAGGGGATGGCCTTGGCCGTGAACACCACCCATAGATTCAATGGGATGGCATCTGAAGGCTGTGTTCCACACTGTAGGTCCTTGTTATGGCTGCAACAGTCCCCTTCAGGGCACAGGTCCACCTCTCTGTGCGTCTTTGGGAAGCAACCCCCGTGGACTTCCTGTGCACGTCACCTGCTGGAGGCCCTTCTTTCTTAAATCGTTCTCTTATTGGTTCTGACGGTGCCGCACAGATCTGAATTTCGCTAGTCTCCTTCGATGATTCATCTTTCTCTGCATAACTTCTAAGTAAGGGTCCTCCTCTTAATAGATGGAGACGAGTAAGACAAATGACAGCTCCCGTCAATGCAGCTGTTGCCAGGGTCACACTGGTTTCACTATGTCCCTCCCCCACTATCCATCGTATCTATTCAGCTGTCGCCTCTGTAGGTTTGATGATTCTGTGTGTGCGTGTGCGTGTGTGAAGAAAGCAAGAGACGAGCAGGGGAGGGAAATTTGTTACAAGGAGTTGCCTCGAGTGATTATACAGCACGAGGAATCCCAAGACCTGCAGTTAGCAAGATGAAGACCCGGGAGAGGCGATGTGTAATTCTAGCCCGAGTTCAAAGGTCTAAGAACCATCTGAAATCCAGCAGGCTCAGTTCCCAGGTGAGCTGATGTTTCATTCTGAGTCCCAGGGCTGGATAAGACCAATGTCACAGTGCAAGTAGTCAGGGAGAAGTTTCTTCCTATTCCAGGCAGGGCAGCCTCTTTGATAAATCCGGGCCCTCAGCTGATTGGATCAAGCCCTCCCAGGTCAGGGAGGGCAATCTGCCCGACTCAGTCTACCAATCCAGCTGTTCATGTTACCCAGAAACACCTTCACAGACACGCCCAGAATAAGGTTTCAGCAAGTATCTAAGTACCTGTGTCCAGTCAAGTTGACACGTAAAATTAACCACCCCTGGGACTGACCTGGGGGTGCAGCTCAAACTTTCTTTCTTTTTTTATTGTTGTTCAAGCACAGTCATCTCCACCTGCCCCCCCACCCCCTCCCCCGCCCCCCACCCCTACCTCCCACCCTCAGTCCTACCCACCTTTTCTTTCCTGATGGAGCTGAGCTCCTGGCAATCATATCGCTCCCAGCCGAGCTTGCCAATCATGTCCACTCACAGTTATAACCAGAAAAGATAGTATCTCAAGGTACCAAATTGATGGCCTGGTTTCCACACAAATTACTCCTTGTCAGCTTCACCTGCCACAGTAATCATTTTGTCTACACGATGTTAAGTTTATTTTTTAAATGTGGTGCCAGGTGTGCGTGGGTCTTCTCTGTTGCCTGATATGGAACATGAAGTTAAATGAATTCTTTGGTGAGAAGGTTCTTTGCTAGATGAAGCTAATACTTCTTCAACATTTTCACTGTTTACTTCAATAAATCTAATTCTCTTTGCTAGCTCTAAGATATTTTGCTTTTCATCGATCATTTCCTTAAACTTTGGAAAAGAGCAACAAATCGTGAAACAAGTGTCTTCCATACTTTTTTCTTTAGATGTTGTAATCTGTTTCAGCAAGGCCTGACTGATAAGTTTCAAAGACTTTCTTTTAACATTAAAGCTACTCTGTAAATCTTTTAATGGTGTCACACCACACACTATACATACTATCTGAGAGACAAAAATGACCAGTTAGAGGGAATCTTTCTAATCAATAACACTGCAGGCCAGAAACAGCAAACAAAAACCAACTACTGAGACAGGACGTTCCTAACCAGTAACAATAGAGGGATGTCTGGGAACATCATCTTGTTATCAAAAGGCTTGTTCACAAGATTTCCCTCCTTCATACAGTCCATTAGGGATGATCCCTAAGGGCCATGTAGTGTGGGGAGTGGTAAACCAACACATTTGTGGCCCGCCATCGGCAGTGCCTCCTAATTTCCACCTAAAAGCAATGTCAGCCCATTGTTGGATGCTTCTGGTGTGGGGCACTGTTTTCTCCTAGTTATCTGAAGTAAGTCTGCGTGATGACATCCACCTCCAGAGACACCCAATTCCGCTGTTGTAATGTGCTCTGCAGAACCACCACGTTCATCAGTAGTTTTCTGTAATTTGCTGGGGGGAATCTCCAGTGTGAATCAGCCACAGCTGCTTCACCCCCGACCTTCAGATGACACGGCCAGGCCGGGCTTCTGAGGCTTCCTGGACCCGCACAAACTAAGGTCGTTGGGTGAACCTCTGTCTCCTCTGTTTCTTTTCTCCTTTGGATCTGACGATGCCCGGTGCTCTCCACTATATCGGCGCAGTTCTTGACGGCATTCCACAATGGCTGAAGCTTTCCGTACAGGGCACATGGTTATCTCTCTACTTTCTACATACAAACAACACTTTCCTGTTTTCTTCTCCCCCTTCTCACATACAAAAAAAAACGTTGTATGTCTGGTAAATGAAGACAAGCACATATGTGCATTGCCAGGCTTATGTCTTTTATGAGTTTTCCTCTCTCAATTCAGTTTAATACTTATACGTTTTCTCCCAATGGATCAGTTTTCCTGAATTCTAGGCTTGCCTTATGTTTTTATTTTTTATTTTTATACTTGTTAAATAGTTTATTTATTTATTTTTAGAGAATGGGGAAGTGTGGGAGAAAGGGAGAGAAACAAGCATCAATGTATAGTTGCCATTTGCACGCCCCCTACCGGGGACCTGGCCCACAACCCAGGCCTGTGCCCTGACTGGTAATCGAACTAGGACCCTTTGGTTCACAGGCCCAAGCACAGTCCACTGAGCTACGCCAGCCAGAGCCCTCATTTCTTTCTTTTTTAAAAATATACTTTATTGATTATGCTATTATAATTGTCTCATCTTCCTCCCTTTACTCCCCTTTGCCCTACACACCCCTCCCATCTTCATTCTTCCCTTTAGTACATGTCCTTGGGTCATACATATAATTTCTTTGGCTTCTCCATTTTCTATACTATTCTTACCGTCCCCCTGGCTATTTTCTACCTACCATTTATGCTACTTATTCTCTGTACCTTTTCCCCCTCCCTCCCCCTCCCATTCCCCCACTGATAACCCTCCATGTGATCTCCATTCCTGTGATTCTGTTCCTGTTCTATTATTGGCTTAGTTTGTTTTTGTTTTTGTTTTAGGTTCAGTTGTCAATACCTGTGAGTTTGTTGTCATTTTACTCTTCATATTTTTGATCATCTTCTTTTCCTTAGATAAGTCCCTTTCACATTTCTTGTAATAAGGGCTTGGTGATGATGAACTCCTTTAACTTGACCTTATCTGGGAAGCACTTTATCTGCCCTTCCATTCTGAATGATACAGCTTTGCTGGACAGAGCAATCTTGGATGTAGGCCCTTGCCTTTCACAACTTCAAATACTTCTTTCCAGCCCCTTATTGCCTGCAAGGGTGTTTTTTGTTTGTTTGTTTTCAGGGTTTTTTTTATAGAAATCAGCTGATAGTCTAATGGGAACTCCTTTGTAGGTAACTATCTCCTTTCTCTTATACTTTTAAGATCCTCTCCTCTTTAATCTTGCGTAATGTAATTATGATGTACCTTGGTGTGTTCCTTCTTGGGTTCAACTTCTTTGGGACTCTCTGAGCTTCCTGGACTTCCTGGAAGTCTATTTCCTTTGCCAGCCTGGGGAAGTTCTCCTTCAGTATTTGTTCAAATCAGTTTTCAATTTCTTGGTTTTCCTCTTCTCCTGCTGGCACCCCTATGATTAGGATGTTGGAATGTTTCAAGATGTCCTGGAGGTTCCTAAGCCTCTCATTTTTTAAAAATTCTGTTTCTTCATTCTGTTCTGGTTGGATGTTTCTTTCTTCCTGCTGCTCCACACTGTTGATTTGAGTCTTGGGTTCCTTCCCATCACTGTCATTTCCCCGTACATTTTCCTTTATTTCACTTCTCATAGCCTCCATTTCCCCAAATTCAACCAGTTCTGTGAGTATCCCGATTACCTGTGTTTTGAACTGTGCATCTGATAGTTTGGCTATCTCTTCATTGCTAAGTTGTATTTTTTTTCCTGGAGTTTTGATGTGTTCTTTCATTTGGGCCCTTTTTTTTTTGTCTTGCTGCACCTGTAAGGGGTATTCACCAGGGTGGGGCAACCCACATGGGGTAGGGGTCCAGGAGGGAACAGTGCTGCTTGCTCAGCTCTCTGCTGGTTTTCACTCACTCCCCACCCCAACTACTCACAAGCAAACTGGGCCCTCCTGGTGCTAATTCCCTGGTGGGTGGATTTGTGTCTATTCTAGGACCTGTGAATCTCTCCAACAAACTCTCCTGTGAGGCTGGGTTTTTCCTGCTGCCACCTCAACCCCCACAAGTGTTTTCAGTTAGAGGTTTGAGGCTTTATTTCCCTGCACTGGAGCCCTGGGTTATGCGATCTCTCGCTCCCCAGTTGTTCCTCCCGGTTTATCCACATGTGAATGTGGGACCGCCCGGTGCTCCAGCTGCCACCTTGTCGTGGGTCCTCTCCATCCAGCTGCCCATCTCCTCCCCTCCTACCGGTCTGGGTGAGTGTTTCCTCTTTAACTCCTTGGTAGTTGGTCTTTCATACAGCTCGATTTTCTGTCACTTCTGGTTGTTTTTTGTTTTTAAATTTTTGTTGTCCTTCTTTTGCGTGTGTGAGGAAGTATGGTGTGTCTACCTGAGCCTCCATCTTGTTCAGAAGTCCTAGGCTTGCCTCATTTCTTAAAAGACTTTTTCACTTAATAATGTGTAGAACATAAAAGATAACACAAATACTTTCAAACAAAGATCTTATTACGAGAAGAGCTAAGATATGACTGAAAGAAAATCCAGATCCTTTCATTCAAGCTCAGAGAACAATTTAGATGTTTTTTAATAATTCTATTAAATTTATTGGAGTGACATTGGTTAATGAAATTGTATAGGTTTCAAGCACATAATTCCATGATACAAACTCTCTATATTGTGGATGTCTTCACTGGACTGTTTTTAGTAATGAATGTGGGGGAAATTTCATGCGTATTTACAGTGATGATATGGTTAAGGGTTCAGATAATGAGTGATATGTGGATATTTGCAATATTATATGTTTAATGGATGGCTCGTTCGTGAGAAGAGGACATGCCTTGGTTTGAACCTACAAGCAAGCATGAGCGGGACATGGCTGTCCAGAGGGCGTGAGGGCGCAAGTGTGGGTGGAGCACTGCTTTAAAACCCAGGAAAAAATGCTACTCAACAATATGCGATCAGTGGGAGGAAAAACAACTGGTTTAAAAAATAAGAAAACTAAATGAGTGTTCCTTCAGAAAAGCAGAGTGAAGAGACATTATATAATGAATGATGCTCAACATTTGAGAAAATACTTTATTTTCACACAGAAAGTTTGGACAGCCTGAAATGACCCCAGATTTTTATGACTGGTTTAATTAGTACTCCCAATAACCTATACACTTTTGGTATATTTTTGAAAATAATAAGATAAATTATATAGTTCTATTTTGTGACCAAAGAACACTTTCATATACACGTGGAATGGTAGCTTCAGAAAACTGCCCAAGATGCAGCCAAAAAATACTTGTCTCTGGATCCTTATTAATATTCATTTTGAAACTTCAAGTCTATGTACCTAATAAGAATGCATCACCACCTTGTGGAAATTCCTTTAAGCTACAAACACATGGTCCCAAGATCCAGATGGATTCAAAGAACGGAGTAGGGGATCAATCTGTTTCATTTTCCTTTAACTGAGATTGACTGTTATTTCTAGCTCACAACCTAATAACCCAGCTTCTCTCTTCCATACGGGTCTTACCTTTCCAACTACGTTGCCACCTGGTGCTTTGCTGCTACTTAAAACACCCAAACCTCCAAACCAAATTCTTCATAATAGTTCTGTTTTAATTAGTGGACACTCATCTAGTGTTCAGTCACCCCGGCAACAAATTTTGGACTTCTTTGACTTATTTTTCCATGAACATACATTCCATCTAAGACTCAGTCTCCAAGTCCTGTTTTATCTAATTCCTAAAAAGCTAACTGCTAAATGTCTTACTCAATTATCTTCTCATTTCCACTGACAAAATCCTAGATTATGCCTTCACAATTTCATACCTAAGCCATTCTAACCACCTTATAACCACATCTTGCCTTCTAATGTCTCGTCTTCCCCCACTGCATAGATAATATTGCACCTCTCCCCTCGGTAATCAGTTCACTTGCTACCCGATTATCTCAGGCATTGTGGCCTCCAGTACTCTTACCGTCATCTACATGTTTCCTGTGTTCTCTCTCACCAGCGAGCCGAGTATCTGCTGTTCCAACCATGCTCTCTATCTACTCACTATGCCCCAAATGCGCTCCAACGCCTCCCACGTCAGCTGCTCTGCTCACCACCCCTCTGTCTGGCACCCTCGCCCCACACCTGGATGTCAAAACCCTTGTGAGTATTTGAAGATTTTGCAGGGAACTAGAAAACCTTTGACAGAGCAACAGTTTCCCCCACGGGAAAAGGTATTCCGACCTGGACCTGAAAGGGATACACAAGGAGTAATGACATGCCAGGCAACTAAATCCATGTTGGTAGTGAATAGCACTGAAAAAAGTTGGCATATGACGGAAGAGTGTCTCCTAACATGTCCAACTTTGATTCACTTGGTTTGCTAGATGGCTTCTGTTCCTTCTGCATAAAGTGTGGAAAAATTATTTAACTCACAGGGCATTTTGATCTTTAGTTTTGTTTGACAGCCCACATCTCTGTACTGACTAACCTTGTATTTAATCAAATGAACTTCATGTGTTTCTAAAGAATAATGCACACGAGTTTTGTTGCCAATCGATGATTTCTTCATACTGGGCAAAATAATAAAGGGGGAGCGGATGCCAGAAGAGACACTGGGTGGTAGGTCCGGGCAATAATTAAAATCTGGCCCATGTTAAAATCGCATAAGGCACAACTGCAACAGGGTTTCTCCCGATTCAGTGGAATTGGGAGGAAGCAAGCGGGTGCCCTTTGAGACGAGACAGACGAGACGGCGCCCGGAGGGGGAGCATCTGCAGGGAGACTGAACAGAGGGGTCGTCTCCGGCCACGTCTCCGGGCAGCATCAGGGAGAGCGCCCTGCATTGGCCTCCCCACTTGCAGGAATGGAAGGGTGTCTGTCCCTCCGCGGCAGTCAGCCAGGAACCTTCCAGGTGGACCTGAGTCGCAGAGGTAGTCTACCTGACAACACAGGTCTCAGGCCTGTGTAGTCAGATCCCCATCCTCAGTGTTGGGGGCTCCCTTCTCATGTACCTAAAAATTACTGGGATACATGATGCAGCTTGATTTGGGGTTTGGGTGAGAAGATAGGTTTGGGTGGAATCTCCTAACATCATTTCCTATCTAGGCGACTGAAAACAATCCAAAAGTTTTTCTGATGGTTCAACGGTCATTTTAGGATCTTGATACATCATAGGTTGATCAATATATACACTGTGGTGGATGCTTGCAGGGACAAATGCTGAGGAAGACTTCTCACTGATCGGCTGCTGGATCCCAGAATTAGGATATCACAACACATTCTGACTCCACATGCTAGACGCAAAGACCACCAGAGACCATCAGGCCATCCCTTAGCTGCGTCACACAACTGGAAAGGAAAACGATTAAGTATTTGTTTAGGTTCCAAATTATAAACATGTTGGTTCGTCTATGTGACTTCAGAATAACTGGGGAAGAACGTGAACAGTACTAGTGAACGAATGCAAAAATGTGACAGGCCAGTCTGGGGCATCATGGGTGCCTGTCCCCTCGGCTCACAGAAACCACTGGCTACATGGAGCACCTTCATGAGCAACTTTGCTCACAAAGGAAAGCAAGGTCGCTGTGATATTGTATATTTCCTCTGAGCGACTACAACCCTCCTGAATAAATCGGACACGTACTCCCTATCGGTTCAGCGCTCACCCTACCTGGTTGTCAAGGAAACAGACATCGGCATCACTGAGGAGGTGGTGAGAGAATCTGTGAAGGAACAGACGTGTGCCGTGTGCTGTGGGAGCAAGAGTTCCCTCCCAGGAGGCAGAGCTAGATGGGTTTCCCACGTTAATGAGTCAAACCCGAATTCACCGCAAAGCATGAAATCTGAACATGACATAAGGTGCTATAAACAATGCCTGCTGATGGCAGAATAATAACAAAAGCAAATTGGCCCTATGTTTACAGATAGATCTATTACATAACATATGCATTATACCCAACAAAAGGTATGCTGTGTTCACACCCGAAAATTAATCATGTGTCTCAGTCATGTTTTTAAACTTAGTAAAACAAGCACATAGGCAGTTGACTAAATGCAACTAATTTATTTCAGGTTCTAAGTCCATTTGCTTGGGGGATGTGTTTCTGTCAAAGCCAATACATTGAAGTGATTAAGGGTTCAGCTTCTAAGTTGGAGAACCTTGTAATCAACTTGCAGCTAACTTCCAAAGGGAGGAAAAAAGATGGCACACTCCGAGGAGTTTGGGTGAAAAGCAATTGCATTTAATTTAATCTAATGAAGGGATTACTGGCGGAGGCAGAAGAGTGAAAAGAAACAACGAGGGGTGGTGAAGAACCCAGGGGCTGGCGAACACGGGAGAACCAAGGAAACCATGTTCCCAGAACTCAGTGCACACAGAAGAGCACCTGACGGGGAGGGCACAGCTGGAGGGAGCAGCAAGATGGGGGGGCACATCTGGGGACAGGAAGGTAGGAGAAGAACACGATGTCTCTCTTCTTTTACCCTGAAAACTTCCGCTGCACTTCCTCCAGCTGGAGCTGAGCAGAGCCCGGGGGAGGGAGCCTGATAAAGCAGTTTACATTGTTCAGCCTCCCACAGCGGGGCGGAGTTGACGGCTGACCTAGGGAGGCAAATGGAAAGTGATATCCATCATATCCACGTATTAGTTAGATTCTCAGTGACACATTACATCACCTGCTTCTGTCTCATCATCTCTAAAATACGGTTAATAATGGCATCTTCCTTACGGGGACAGTGTGGAAATAATGTATAAAAAGGGCAAGGCAATCATAACCACTCAATAAACCTTACCGACTATTATTGTTCCAAGTTTGTATTTTTATAAAAACTGTCAAAGTAGTCATTGTGGCAAGGGTAACTTGAGAAGCTGAAAATTTAGCAGCAATTTGGACCATGGAGGCCAAAACATATACAACAGAAATTAACATTAAATAGAACATTAGTTGGATACTTTGGCATTCTTCAAGAAAGAAAATACTTTTCAAGTTGTAAACAAGACTTTGTTTTTAGTTGTTCAGTGGGCAATCCACCTCGAGTTTCAGCCCGCCCGTAACAGGGATGTCCATGTCCACTCCTCCACGTGCCCAACCTGCTGGGCTCTGCCACTGGCAGACCAGCGACGGCTGCCCCAACCCCCACGTCCCGATCTCAGAACTCACCCCTGTATTGCCTTACACTATGAAAGGCACTTTGCTGGTGGACTTCAGGATTTTGAAATAAAGACATTACCCTGGATTCTCGGGTGGGCCCACGGTCACCACCAGGCTCCTCTGGAGAGGGCCAGGGTAGTGAAGACACCATTGCCACAGTGATTAGAGGAAGGGACTGTGAGTTGGAGGATGCCTACAGCCCCCAACAGCTGGAAAGGGCCAGGAAAGGGACGCAGCCCTCCCTGCAGACACCCGAATTGAGAGCTTTTGACCTTCAGATGTGTAAGGTGATTAATTTGTGTTATTTTAGCCACTAAATCCATGTTAATTTGCTAGATCGGCAATAAGAACCTACTACAGTGTCTGCGCGAATATTTCTGAGTCTCCAGATCCATTTCCCACCCTGAGTCCTGGTCTGTGCCTGGGAGGCAACGAGGAGGCTGAGAGGGGGCTGGAGTATTTATCCCTGCACCTCCCACGGCTTCGACTGTTGGCGTTTTCCTGTAGTTTCCACTCGGAACAGGCTCCCTCCCTCCACTGGATTCAAGGCTCCCAGGCCTAGCGGTGTGGACATCTTCACAATCCCTGTGGGACCATGGCCCTGCTCACACCTCTCAGCATTATTCCCACCATCAGGAATTGTCCAGTTAAGCCCATTGAGTTGCCCCTCTTCACTGCCAGTAAACTGTCTGCTTCGACACCGAATATCTCTGTCACGACTGCACTGCCCTCCAGGTGCTCTCAGGGCACCCCAGGCATGGGACAGTTTGACACAGGAGAGCAGACTATCGAAATGGTCACTTCTTCCTCTTTCGACTTGAGTTCCAACAGCTGTCCCCCCACTTTAGAAATGCAACTACATCTTCCCCCATGTGAACCAGCCATAAAAGAAAAAAAACACCTGGGGGGTAGTTAGTCATACTTACCCAAGAAATCATATTTATAAAAAATTCATTCAGAGAGCAAACGTGTTTCTGGCCCTTTTTGAACTAAGCAGCAAAAGCAGAAGAAGAGTAGAGAGAGGCCATTCTTCATGAAGGAACTCCATTCACGGCCCTACTGGTGACCAATGAGATACAACAGATCATTCCCAGAATGAATCAATGGTAGATGGAATTAAGTTTTAAAAATGCACGCGCCCATCAGAGGCACCATGATTTCGTTTATAGTCTGTCACCACAACGGCCACACCTGCCCCCAGGCACTGTGTCACGGCCGTGCTGACACCTGGACTGATCAAAAATACGTACTCGGTCTCCAGCAGATGTGCTCTGCTGCGGAAAACAAATATGCAAAAACGGTCTCCAAAATGCATTTGTCACTCAACAACTTGTTCTTTTACGCTGTGCGCATAGATGCCCACGTCAGAGCTGGGTCAAAGTCGTGAGGAGAAGGCTGTTCTTCTGTATGTGCTTAAGTCAGAACATCCATATGTCACGGAATTAGATCAACTGAGGTAAAGTAATAAAACAGACAATATAAAAACCCCTTCTCCTGTCCCCTCCAACTGGTTAAGTAACTGTATTTCATGCAAATTGTGAAATTCTCTCCCTGTCCCACAACTATCAGACTCTACACGTTCATTTATGTCATGCAGAGAGATGATGCAAGACTCTGAGAAATGAAGTCAGAGGGCCACACCCCGTGGGTTTGAGGTTTCTCACATTAATTAGAACTGGTTTGGGCTGGTTAGGCTTCGGATTCTAGATCAACTGTTAACGACCTCCTTATCTGGGGGAGGGGGCATGGAGGAGGGGGTCACGGAGGAGGGGGGCACGGAGGAGGGGGGCACGGAGGAGAGCAGGGGACTGCAGACAACCCCGTACAGACTGTCCCTGGAAATGCCAGGAAGTCCTACACATGGAGACGCAATCATGGCAGCCCTACTTTCTCACCGAAACAAAGACACGAGAGCAGGCTTCATTCTCAAAACAACGCCTACTTTAAAAAAAGCCTCAAATCAAAAGATGGTAAAAATATAAAACTAATTAAATATGTGTATGAAGATTGTAATTCTAGCACTTGGCATTTAGCTATAAAATAGGCCCCTATTTCTACAGGTTTCCTAAGAGCAGAAAACATTTATGTTTATGTTGCCTGCACTAATCACTGTTTGAACTACCCTGCCCTGCCTCATAATACTGGTACTTGTTAGTGATAAATAATGTGCTTGAAGTCCCAAGTATGTGTGAATACTTACATTTTCAAGGTCAATTTAACATTTTTACCAATATTGTAATAAATCATTTCTACTTTATAAGAAAACTAAAGGTGGAACTAATTAATATGCATGATAATTTGTCTGTCTTGGGTATAAGATATTAGCTCCCCTTCAACTTGATGGGTCCTATATCACTAGATGCATGCAGTCAAAATTATAAAGCTGTATACGAGAGATGACCCAAAAACCCAGAACTTATCTATAAAAATATTGTGTTTTTATTCTCACATGTTTAAGCTTCACTCACCCTCAAAGCACTCTTAACTTGCTACAATACACCCATTGATACTTGCTGCAATACACCTATTGATACTTGCCGCAATACACCTATTGATACTTGCCGCAATACACCTATTGATACTTGCCGCAATACACCTATTGATACTTGCCACAATACACCTATTGATACTTGCCGCAATACACCTATTGATACTTGCTGCAATACACCCATTGAGACTTTTTTCCATCGCTCAGAACAGTTTTCAAGCTCATCCATTTGGATGTCTTTTAGTGCTTCTGCAGTTTTTTGTCTCACCTGTTCCACGTTGGCAAAATGTTTCCCTTTGAGGGCTTTTTTCATCTGGGGAGACAAACTGAAAAACAGTCAGGGAGAGATCAGGTGAATAAGGAGAGAGAGGCATGGGGTCATGCTGATTTGGGTCAAAAGCTACTGAACACTCAGTGGAGTGGGGGCGGGTGTGCTCACAAATCACCCACCATGAAATGGGCAAATGTGTTGAAAGAATCTTCAAAAAAATTCACAGGAACTGAACACAGCCTCTCACAGCAACACCAGCTGGTGCACTGACACAGATGGGTTTCTAGAACACTCACCACGCAGGGGACGCCTGTACTACAAGGGGCCACCCTCCAGAAGAAGATAATGTCAGGTATTGGGGGGTCTACCCTTGTAAAACATTGTATCATGGAGAGTAATTATAAAATCTATGTAAAATATTAATGAATGTATTATTAGCATTTATTTCCAGGGCATGTGTATATGTGTATATATGTTATATGTGTGTGTGTGTGTGTGTGTGTGTATATATATATAATATTTTACTGGCATCTCTAAATAATAATGTAGCTATATACTTCTACACAGCTAGAAAAAACATAATCCTCAGCAAATTATTAACTAGAAAATAATACCTTGGTGGATCTCCCGCTCTTGAGTCTTTTCCCACCTAGACAAGAACATGTCCTCCACATCCTTCCTATGCTACTATTGCCATTGCCACCAGTAATCACTGGAGCAATAACGACAGTAATCAGCTATAGTGCTGTAACCACGATGCCTATAGAACCCATCTGTTTCATATTTACACACCGGTTTCACACCAATTATCTTATTATTTTGACATCCAACTTTAATATTAAAATATTATCTTTAATGGTAGAGGTAGGCACTGCAGGTAATAGGAAAGGAAAATTAGTTTTGATTTCGTTTCATGTATCTCTCACAACTAAGACTCAGACTTCACCTTCTCTATGAGTAGCTGTGCCGGACATGCATGCACGGAAGCTGAGGCGGACCCTGTGAAAAGGCTTTCTGCAGCCTGGTCCCAGAAAACCAACCAACGTTCGCAGCATCAGCAGATCGGGGGCCGACTCAGCCCTCCAGCAGCACCAGCTGAGAGCAATGAGAGGACCCCAGCGGTCACAGAGGGGTCCTGTGACCCCTCTGTGGGGAGCAAACCCGGAGCGCAGGAACCAGGCTGGGAGACCCCCAGAGGTGAGGGTTTGATGGGGTGCCTCAGCAGGCCCCCCCTCACCTCTGCACCATAGGAAGTGGAAGGTGCTGGAAAACATTGTGCTTCATCATTGTCATTCTGCTTTCTCCTTTGATTCATCAGGTAACCTGGATACGAAGCACATTTGGGGTTTTCTGACTGTGGGAGGCAAGTGGGTAGAATACCCGGCGGGGCCAAGGACCAGGAGACTCAAGAACGAACTTGGTCCCCTTCGGGCTGCTCAGCAGATCCATGGTGGTTGCTCACTCATCTCAAGTATGAAGGTGTGGTACTTTGTGTACACCGTTCTCAACAATACGAAATATAGACTTGGGGAAGGTTTTGTCCTTTAATTAGTGAAATTTAATCCAAACACACAGAGATGACTTTCCATTTCTGACTTATTTCCCTCCCCCCCAAGAAAGTGCAAGTCACCCTGATTGGCTGGGCCAAGCAATGTACACCCCCTTTCAGATAAATCTGTAATTGCCACAGAGACAAGGCTGGAAACACCTACTTACAAGACTGAAGACGGGAGACCTGCACATTACTCCAGCTGGAACTTCGGAAGGAATTGGAAAGGGCCTCTTTCTCTGACAGAAAGGAGAGAAAGCGGACTGGTTGCTCGTGCGGAGTCTCACTTCCTCCAGCTTCAGAGACAAAGTCGTTGCACACAGAACCTGGGCTGCGCCGAGGACACCTTGGTGCCCAGACCGGGAGGGCAGCTCGGGAGATGTTGGAGCAGGGTGCAGTCTGGCTCGGGTGCAGGCATTTATCTGCCCACCCAAAAAGTTTCCCGAAATACAGCTTTTTGAGATTATTTTAAAAAGATAAACATTTAGAAGAACACAACATACTCAACATATTTTTAGAAAATGTTGATATTAGCAGCAGCAGCTAGTTGCTTATTTTATACAATTTTGAAACAAAGACCAGTCAAGATAAATCCTGAGTTCTAACAATGATACAGATTCAGGACATGGTAGTTAATAATGCTTTCTCTTTAAAAAGTATCCGCGTTATAAACTCGTTTATATGCCTCTTTAGAGTGATCCTTTCTCTAAAAAAGTATAGATACATATATGTACATATATATGTACACAACTTATTTTGTGTGTATGTATATGCGTGTGGAGCCCACCAATGTAGGCTCAGTAACACAGACATGTGCCCGACAAACTCTGTCCCCGCATGTGTAACTACATCCTATGTAGTGGACGGTGTAGGAGCGGTCTCTGCCCAGTTCAGCGCAGTGGGGCGCCCCCGCTGTGTCTCTCTCTTTGGCTCCCAGCAGAGCGGTTCCTGGGGAAGCGCAGCAGCCCCAGCGGCAGGCACTGCCCTCGCACCGACAGCCAGGCCTCAGCGCTGCGGGTTAGGAGCTGGCCCCTCCGATGGGGCGTGTGGTTCTCCTGTGGGACTCACGCAAACCACCTACGGAAATCTCCACAAGGCCAGGTTTCTCCATGACGGTGAAGAACACCACGACTTCTGAGCACAAGACCAGGTCACTGTGCAAACCCCAGAAATACCCAGCACCTACCTCCTGGCCACTTTAAGTCGCTGCTGCTGCTGCTTTACCAGAGAGAGCGTGGTTTTCCTCCCAGTCTCACCTTCTCCTGGGAAAGATGAAGTCACCCAATCACAGAACATCACCCCATCTGATAGCATCCAATCCACAGCGAGGAAACGCCCCAGTTTTTTCAACCCGCCCCCAAATATCCCAGCCAGAGCACAAATCCCTAAACCGTTTCCGACCCCACTTGACTAAGACCCTGCACAGGTAGGTCCCCACGGCGCAGAGACCACCAACAGGCTCCGTGGCGTTCAGACCGACACAGGTCTCCTCGGTGCACAGACCTCCAAGCTGTAGAGGCTCCACGGGTCCGCCTGCTGCAGTGAACAACCAACCAACTCGCTCAGCTGTCAGTCTTTGCGCGGAGGGCATTCGCCTATGTAAAACGTTTACATTAATATTACGTACGGCATGATGCAATTTGAATGTAGATGTGTATATACATGTGAATATGTAATTACATGTTATCATATAAAATACACACATATGGGGGTGCAGATGCACAGAAATAGGACTGTGGCTGTGGGCCTTTCCCCTCGGGGAAAGAAGAGAGATGTTGGGGCATTTGAAGGGGGGCTTCCTCTTCTGACTACACTTTTTAAAACATTTTATGACCACATGGTTTTCTATTACTTTTGAAAATATTTTTTTTATTTATCATTTATTCTTTTATATGTTTTCCCTTACATTTCTGGGGATTGTAATAGTGAGAAATTGTGTTTGGTTGGAAGTATGAGACATATCCCCGTCTATGTGGTTTAGAGAAATAAGGGGTTTGTTCTCTAAAGGTTCAGGGGCCCATGGGTAGAGAGTGTGGCGAACAGAGTTCTAGAACAGCCTCCAAGATTCTCCCCTCCCCCAGCTACCAGTGCCTTCTGCGTGTGGGCAGAGCCTCTGACTGCCATGGGCCGGGGCTCCTGGGACTGGGTCACAGTGCGTGGTGAAAGGGGAAGGGCTTCGCAGCCTGATGAAGGTCCCACGTCAGTCGATTTTGAGTTAGTCAAGAGGGAGACTAAACCACTTGGCCCAGGTGAACAGGGCCTGGGCCCTTCTGGGCAGATTCTTCTTCTGCCTTACAGAAACTCACAGCCATGTTGTGAGCTATGAAGATGGCCACAAGACAGAGACCTGAAATACATGCGGAGAACAATCCCTGGCCAATGGCTAGCCTAAAACTGGGACCTCAGTCCGACAGCAGCAAGGGCATGAATTCTGCCAACAACCTCCATGAGCCTGGAAGCAGAGGCCCCCAGTCAAGGTTCCTGATGAAGATGCGGCCTGGCCGACACCTCGACTGCAACCTTGTATGCCCTTGCACCAAGGAGCGAGTTGAGCCATGCCCAAACGCAAGACCCAAGGAAATCATGAGATCGTGAGTGAGTGTTGGGTTAAGATGATGAAGTTGTGGCAATTTGTTACACAGCAACAGATAACTAACACAACCATTCAGAGATGACATGATGGCTCTAGGGAATCATCAGAGATCCGGGCAAACCTTCCATCTGCTTGCTGTGGCTAACTGCCAACCTAAAGGTCCTTCCACAGACACAACATGGCTGCTGGGGCTCCGGCCACAATGCCCACATTCCTATCAAGCAGCAGAAGGAAAACAGGAACAAGAGAGGCGCGTGCGTGCTATCTGTTAGCCCTTTAAGTAGTTTTTCCAAAAGATCTACATATTGACCTCTACTTATATATTATTGGCCACTGTGTACAAGAGGCTAGGAAAATCAAGCATTTTATCTGAGAAAATACCCAATAGGTGAACAAAGAGAAAACAGGATTCTGATGGCAAGAATAGAGAGGGGTGTGTGGGCACGACATTGGGTGAGCAGATACATGTAGTAGTTTCTTCCACCAAGAGAAAAAAAGTTCCCTGACCTCAGTCTTCCAATGCCTCCCCCCCCACACACACTTTTTTTCCTGCTTTAAACATTTTCTGGTAGGAGGAAATTTTCTAAACAGAACACTGACAGAAACACAGAAGCGTATTACAAAATAAGCTTCTGACCAGAATAGAAGAAAAGCTTCTAGGCAACACTAATGCTCTAGATCTTGTTCCATCTCTTCTGCCCCCAAATGCCACGCACCTGCCCCGTCTTTCACGGTTCCACGTGTTCGCCTGGCGGGCGGAGGGGGGGGTGGTGGTGGTGGCAAGTGTCCTGCTACAGAAAGGCACACAAACCGGGGTCACAGGAAGAGGACTGTCCTGACTCTCTCCTTGGACAGTCATGTTAAATCCCAAACCCAAAATCTGAAGAGAAACAAATCTTATATTCACGCACCATCACGTTTAAATAATGTCTTTTCCCCTTGCTCTGTCTCAGAGACTATTAAGGGGAGAACAAATATGGCCACTAAAAATCAGATATTGAGGTCAGTTCACAGCAACTTAAGTTTTCTAGAAAGAGTGGGCTGGGGACATGCCAGAAACCCATCCATAAGAGGCAGAAAGAGGAAGACGGCCAACCTGTGTGGAAAGCCCTGGGCTGTAGGCATGTGTTGGGCGCAGTGCCCAAAGATGCGAAGAACTCAGACACGCGTCAGGCTGACACCAAGGCCCATGGGTGACAGAACAGAGTGCCCAGGAAAGGGTGTGTTTGTCCTGGTCAACTGACTGTGGACATCTGAGGAAGGTCAGCCAAAGGCAGCAGGACCCGACCACCTGGCCAAGGGACCATTTAGAGACCTGAGAGTTTATGATAATGGACAAGATGTGGACTTTCTTCACAGCTGATGAAGGTGCTGAAAAGGCCTATTCCTATACAACATGAGATTAATTTAAAATCACCCACCAAGTGCTAGGAATTACAGAATTAATCTCACTTTGGGGAAAGGAGGATATTTGAGAAGCCTTCCTGAAAGTGTGCGTTGTGATCCCTGATGGCAACACCGTAAGTGGAAGGAAAAGTGCTTAAAATGAAAGGATGATGCGACAGAAGATTCAGACTGGTGTCCATGAGCAGTGACTGCCACGCACCAGTCAGGCCTCGGGATGGCCGGAGGTCCGTTTCTGCCTTTGAGCGCCCCATCTACCCCCAGGGATGCTTTCCACTTGCCGTTGCCCCGGCAACCACGGTAACGAGTACCCAGTGCTGATCATCACGCAGCCATAACAAAGACCAGGGCCAGAAGGTAGCAGCTTCTTCCTCGAGGTCTGTTTGCAATAGCTTTACTGAAGTGTGATGGACACACAAGAAGATGCACATATTTAAAGCATACAATTGGGTGAGCTTTGACCTATGTCTATACCCATGACACCAGCGTTACAATGGAGCAATGAACTTCCCAATGACAGATCACCTCTGGAAGTCTCCTGAAGCCCCTTGGCAATCCCTCTCTGCTGCCTCTCCCGGTTACCCCACGCCCCCAAGCCCCAGTTGCCTCATCTCTGCCACCATACGTTAGCTTGCATTTCCCAACATAGAAGCACACAGTGTGTCCATTCGTTGGTCTTACTCCCACTTAGCGTATTTACTTAGAGCTTCGTCCATGTTACCTCATGTATCGATGGTGCATTCCTTTTCACTGTCGGCCGGTTGCATACCACTTCCTTTTAGGTCTGCCTTGTTTTCTTTTTTGACTTCCTTTCTTCCTTTTTCCTTTTTTTATTATTGTCAAACATGCTCATTATAGAAATTTCCATAATAGCACAGGTAGGTAAAAAAGAAAAAAACACCACAAAAACACCTACAGAAAGTGTTGGTGCTTGAATTAAAAACCAACCAATAAAACCAAGCAAAAATCTCTGAAGACTAAGGGGCCTGGAGAGTTGAAGGGGTTCACCTTTGCTCGAGTCCCTTGGTGTTTCCTGATAAGATGATATGGGGGGCCCCCTCCCCTGCACCAGTGGGGGCCCTCAAATCAGTGCTCCAAAGGCTGTGAGGTGGCACGTATTGCGGACACAAAGGGTGTCTCAATGAGAAGACAGTGCGAAATAAGGCCAGAAGCTAAATCTAGAAATATAAGGGGTATGCATTAAAAAGTCCCAGAGAGCCACCAGCTAACAGCAACCAGTGACCTTGGTAAGTCAGAACGGCCCCAAAGGGAAGGTCAGGAGCAGTGAGAGACAATGCAATTTTGATGACCACGTGTCATCAGTATTTCTGCCTTTGAACCATGAATAATTTCCTTTTCTGTTGCTGTTGTTTTTATGTTAAAAATCCTTAGGTGTTTCCAGTTGGGCATGGGATACACTTTGCAGCTGCTTCTGCTAGCCCAGCAGAGATCAACCTGACCTTGGCCAACCAGCTTGTACTTTGAAGAGTGTACTTTGTGAAACAAGTGAGGAGAGAAGTATTCACGCTTGGCAGAATGCGCTGTCTTTTTTGCTCGGGATTTTACCGTGATTAATCCCCATCCATCTCTCTGCTGTGCGCTGCAGCTCTCCGAGGCTGTCCGTCTCATATTTCTTCCCTGCAGCAGACGCCTTTCACATGCAGCCGTGTTCTGGCTGGGCGTGACCTTTTACGGGGCACTGCAGCCTCCTATCCGGCTTTTATGGGCCTGTTGGCTTGTGCACATGTGCAGACGTTCTGACCCCGAGACTTGCAGAAAGACTGCATGCGAACGACTGTGTCTGACCTTGCCAACATTCTGGACACCCAAGCCCTTCCTGAGTGTCCGGGTGCGAACAATGCTCCCTCATGGGTTTGGCTTACATTCTTCCCACATCGGAAGAACTAGGCTAGGAGAACGCGCAGCCAGGTCAGAAAGGCCAACACAGCAGCAGGGTTGCCGGTGGCCCATCAGGTTGCCTGGCGCGAATTTGAGCAGAGGGCCGTGTTTTCACATCTGTCTTTGCTGTGGTTTAAGTGAGCAGTTCCAAATGCATGACTTATGCTTTCTGGCAGAATCCCGTGTGCAGCAAGCAAGGGCTAACAAAAACGCTAGAAAACTCTGCAGGCATTTCTTCAAGTCTCTTCTCAGGTCCAGTCTCTTCTCCTGTTTCAGTGCTGAATCGTGTTGCTAAGGGAACCCAGGTACATAAAAGCTGGTAGGAATCCACTTTATGGGATAGCTAGTACCTTTAAGTGTGTTTTCTATGCTCATACCAGTTCACCAATAGTGAGTGTACTTTTGGTTAAGTATTTTAGTGTAGTATGTTTAAAGAGGTAACGCAAGTTTTAAAAACAATTGCCCAATAGTCTGCTTCTCTATAAAAAAAGAACCCTTGTCAGTTTTTGCAGTTTTAAATGTCACATTACAACCACCGTAATGTTTACTTTCCCCAGACTAATAGTAAAAACCCGGGTTTTACTCTTAAATGTACGTCCTATCAGGGTGAACTGGGACAGAAAGGCGTTCCTTGTCATTTGGGCATAATTCAATAATTCTTAAACTTTTTCAATGACAGTGTACATTCAGCACAATTTTGTATTAGTTTCAGGTGTACGGCATAGTGGCAGGGCGGCCACATTCTTCATGAAGTGGCCCCCGCCATTTCCAGCCCCCACCCGGCACGACACGGTCACAACATGCCTGACTCTACTCCCCATGCTGTGATGCACATCCCCACGGCCTTTTGGTAACTACCCATCTGTCATCTCGGCATCTACTGTACTTTTTCCTTAAGAAGCTGTCACTTGCTCTTCACAAAACTGAATACTCTTCTCATCTTAGTTTAATCCCTCCTTTCCTTCTCCCTTTGGATGGCTGATGAAGTCATGCAAATCTTTCTCCAGCACCAGACCCCGAAGGGCGGTTTCCCACCCATGCTCCTCTTCTCCCACTTTGAGAGCTGTGCTCACATGGCTTTCTCACTGCTGGCAAAACTCACAACAGTACTTGCCCTGGCACAGTATATCCTAAGTCAGGCCAGCGGACCCGCCATGGTGTGGGTACAGCATTATGCAGAGGTGCATCATGGGATGTTTGGGACAGCTAAATCAACATCTTCAGATTCTAAGGAACCCTCCATCAAGACCTAAACGTACGGTTTCAGTGTTTTTCATACACTGTATGGGAATCCAAAACCAGGGAAACTATATCCATCACAGCCAGCAGTGTCTGTGAAGCTCCTGAAAAGGAGAGCGTGTACTAAATTCTGAAACAGGGCCAGGCGAATGAATGGCCCACGGTGCCACACTCGGGAGGGAACTGCGGCTTGGGCCGTTTCTCTGGGGAAGCCGGCAGGATGCTCGTTCTAAGTAACAGTGTCATTTCCAGTTGGGCATTCCAGTTAGAGATGCTGCCATCTTTCCAGGCTATTGCACACATCTTGTGGGGGGGAGGGGGGGCTATTCTTAAAACGAGACAAAAATCTCGATTTAGCTACGTTCAAGCGAGAGAACACGTGCTTGGTGTTTGTAACTAGACTGAACACTCTGAGAGCCACGCGAAGCACTGAATTGGCCACACCTGACTCCCTTTCTGGTGCCTTCGGTAGTGGACCCAAGCTGGGTAGTATAGTAAGCACATGTTGGTCATACTTGCCCTCTTACTTCCCATTAGTTTCTTGTAAATTATGAAGTGGCGATATCTAGTCATTAACTTTATTGTATTAAATGCACATGTAAATATAGGCACACTGTCCAACCACAAAAGTTAGTCATTTCTTCATCATTATGTAAAACTCTTTCAGACTTTCTTTGCTCATATGATGTGATTTGAAAGTTTCAAACTAATGATAAAATACAGGCTTTAAATGCACAACTAAAATAAAATGGGATTGTGCAGAGGAGTATATTCCTATAATATTAACCTCTAGCACCTAGATAGGGGCTATCGTGTTTGATGGGATTTGGTTCATGAAGTTTCAGCGTTTTAATTTCTATAAAAGCATCTCTGAATATTATTTTTAAGCCTGCTAATTATTTTCTTGAGAGGAGGGTGTTATGCATATTAGAAATAGCATTTCAAACTTTTCTTAATGGAATTATCTTGCAAAATTAAAGTGATGTCATCGCTAGCATGTAACATAAATGGTATATATAAATTAGGGTGCACACTTATAATGTCTTCACATGTGTGTGTA